>NC_082344.1:11001192-11690447 GCF_027477595.1 Haemorhous mexicanus
CTTAAAATTTATTGAGAAAACAACTTGACACCCTCAACTTGAATGTTTTTTTAGTGAAAAAAGCTACCAAAAATCAATAAATAAAAGTCATGAACAATTGCAAAATAAAAATTGGAAGGATTTTGTTTTTTTCTGTCAGGCAGGTGTTATTAAATTCTCATTTTTGTAAGCATTCTATTTCACATTTTGCAATCCTTAAAGACCTTTAAAAAGATTTATCCTATCATCAGGAAAAGAAACTGAATTAACATTTGCTAAAATCTGACTGCCATGAGTCAGTGTTGAACACCTACTTAATATGTTTGTAAAACTGTATTTTCCACATAACACATACTTTTATTTTTAATCTTTCACATGTGTGTATACATGCATGCCAGGATACCATTATAAAATCCCTTCACTTTCCAGTATCCAATAAAATTCTAGTTTTCCCAGGCCAATACCAGACAGTTTTACAGGTGACAAGATCAAAATGCATATGAATGGATTGGGAAAGCCAGAGGCATCTGATTCTGTGGAAAAGGTCTTTGATGAGGACAAACTACAAATAGGAAAAGAAGTTCCCTTTTTTCAACAACCCATGGCTTCAAGATATTTTCAGATTTTACTTCTCTGATACCACAAGATGAAATTCACACCAAAAAATGGAGCAGACTCGAGTGAGACAGCATCTATTTAGGAAAAAGCAGGAGTAAATGAAGAAAATGCTTTTAAGTTCTGAAAAAATGCTAAGTTCACTGAGCCAACACAGAAGAACAGGATTAAGGTACATTTGCATTTATCTACCTAAACTATTAAAAATCACTTTTAATAATAAATGAAAGTCTTTAGTGCAGGATAAGAGTCATATAGAGGAAAATATATGACATTAAACATAATAACACTAATTTTTTTTTTGTTATTGTTATCAAATTTCCATTTAAATTAGGCATTAATTTTGACTTGGGAAGTAGTCAGAAAAAAATCTTTCCTTCTGTATTAACCCATTACTAATGTGGTATGTTGCACTGAGTTACAAGAAATAAAAAATATAAACAATGAGATAATTTTGACTCTGTTTTTATTATCAAAGCCAACAGGTGCACTGACCATCTGTCCTAGATCATACTACAAAATTTTCCCCACATTAATTATAAACAGTTACCTTGCCTTTGTATTGGTCTCAGGAGCATTACTACATCTCCACTGATTTTTAAATTAGTGGCTTTTATGGTCTACACAGCCAAATTGGATATAAATGAAAATTAAGAGCATTCTAAGAGGTACCTAAAAAAAGACTGTATATTCAGTGGTACTTGGACAGAGTTGAATTGCCAATTTATTTCTTTTTTTAATCTCTGTAAAGATTTGAGGTATGAACTATGACAGTGTGGATACTCTATGTTATTTAGAAAGGTCTACCTTGAAATTGATCTTTCCCAACTTCTTCCATCCTCTTTTAACTCTCAAAAGTAGAGCAAAATTTTTGTGTTTCTAATATAAACATAGTGCAATTTCTTAGAACTTCGGTTCAGTTAAAATGATGCACCAAATAAAAAATCAGTAAAGTGATGAAAGAAACATATTAACATTTCAAGAATATTTTTATGATTATTGTTTTGAAGACATTATTTAGCAAAATCTATTCATTAACTGTTTTGTGTTCTCAGAAGTGGAAGCTTTAGTAAACAAAGAAAAACAAACCATGCGTTTCTTACAGGCCAGCCCAGGAGTTCACAAGCTGCTATTCCGCGTTAGACTCTCAAGCAGTACAAGACTTCATTAAAAGATCTTAAAAAGTTAAAGGCTTTAAGAAAATGGTGTAGAATTAAAGGGTTTCTCTGTAGAACTGTGATTACAGTCTTCTCTATACAACTACAGATGTGGATATATATGAAAAAAGAGGGCATTTCTAATATGATACAAAAATACTTGATGGAAGTACTGAGAAAAGGAGATTTAGGAACAGAATTCTGAAGGGAAGGTAAAACAATTCAGACAAAATATGGGCATTTCTGCACAGAGCAAGAAATTTCATTTTCAGGCTCCACTTGAAGTTACAAACCAATCTTTCACTAAAAGAGCTTTTTCTTTCTTCTTGAGAAAAAAGAAATCCAAGATTTAAACAGTTATGTAGTAATTCAGTGGGTATGAAAATGTGCCAGGAATTTAATCCATTTCACATTCAGAAGCTCCTGAAGTTTAAGAGCACATTTGGCCACATCTATATTTAAATTTGTTAAACTTAGTCATAATTTCTAAACATACTCTTCATCCTTTTTTTCTTGAAAGAAACATTTGCTGTAGAATAATGAATATGAATTATGCAAAGAAAGTCTTTAAAGAAATACTTCTTGCATATTTTAAGCCTGTTAAAAAGTTGAGTTTGAAAGACATTTACATCCAGAGAAACTAATTTATTTTTATAATAAGAAAAATCATCACAAAGTTGTAGTTCAGAACATGTCAGTTAAGTTACTGGCAGGAAAATTTGTGTTACAACTAGTTTTTAATTTTTGAAAGGCAAGAAACCTTACCCTATTCATATTGTAGAAAGCAAAAATATTTTTAATTCATTTCCTTATCTCAACCTTAAAAAAAATAAAGCTTAACATTTACCTGTCTGACAAAACTTTTCACATTCATAATGGCAGTCAACTTAGAAAGAGGATCCAGCCATGGAATATGGAAATCTGCAGTCAGTGTCAGGACTCAGCACCACTAAATTCAGCAGCAGCTCCTATAGGAAATAACACCAACACCCAAATAAGTTCTTCCTCAGCAGTTCAGTTGGAGTTGGATACAGAAATGAGCAAAGAGATGCCAACTCATTAAATATTTTAATAACAATGCAAAAAATTCCTGCCATGTCTAGAACTGAATTTTGCTTCCTTTGCCATAATAAATCCTCTCCTCTTCTGACCCACAAGCTAGGGATGGTGATCTAGTCCTTCTAAATGTTCTTAGGGCATTACAAGTATCAACTAATCTTAAAATGCCTAAAGCTCACGTTGTAAATCTAGCTATAAAATAATCCTTGTTTTCCAGTCTGGACCCTCTCACTAATTCTCTGAATCAAGACTGGACCTTAGTTAGCTCAACTTAGCTTCCTGGAAATCCAGTCCCAAACAAAAATTCAACCTTAACATTTCTTGGTCTTAGTCCAGAGTTCGTATTTTGCAGGACCTGACTGAAATTGTAGGATATGGTAGTACTTCTGGAATCCTCTTTCAATACATGCCCAAGATTTTGTCTGACCCCCCTAATCACTGAATTCCATGAGCCCCCTGAGTATTGTTCACTCATGCTGATTGATTCTTCTTGACTTACTGCGTGGAGGTGTGTGTTTGTGCAGGGTTTTTTTCATCCCTTTCTTTTTAGCATCAAACATTAACTTTCCTCTTGCAAATTTAAATTCATTTAACTTCCTATAAGCTGGAGAACTTCTCTTAGACTTAGCTGCCACCGGGACAGACACCCAAAACTTGAAGCTAACAGGAGAATAGCAGTCATTGCCAGAAGAACACCTGAGACCTTTTATGACTCATTTTACTTTTTTGGCTGACCATCTAGACTTTATTTTCTGACAGAACCTCGGCAAAGGCAAGCCAGTAAACCTGGTGACAGAGACTTAGAGGAAGCCCAGAGACATCCCTGATAAGCTCAGCCAAAACCTCCTTGATGGGGAGCAGTTGGCAGGGCAAAGAAACTTAGATAACTATTTGACACCTCAGACATCTCTGCACCAAAAGGTACTAAAAAAAAAACTCAGTTCCTACTCATAAGAACCCTCTCTGAACAAGATCACCCAGACAGAGAGGACCCTGGCTGGGTATGTCTGGCTGTCATCAGCATCCAAGATGTGGATTATCTGTAAGTGACTCTTTGCTGTCGTTGATCAGACCAGCTCCAGGGAGTAGATCAGTGCTCAAGGGCCAATAAAGCCAGAAACTCTTGTAAGTGTAAAAGAACATGTACTAATGGGAAAGGAAAGCAGCTCTCTGGAACATTTTTTTACTCTTTTCTAGACTTATGTTTTATGACTCAGTCTGTCTCAATGTTCCAAATACTTAGCAGTTAAGAAAAGAATGAGCTATTCAATTGTTATATGGGTTTTTGTGGTTTTTAAAAATTTTTTATTTGCTCTAACAAAAAAATCTCCACCAGGCAGTTCTACTTTTGTTCTTTTCTTCCAATCTATTAGGCTGTGTTAGCTGGAAAAGTGTTTTCACAGATGCAGTTTTAGCACACAGAAAAGTGACACTTGTCTCCTAGAAGAGCTGTAAGTCAAGGTTTTACCCACTCTTTTCTTACATTATCTCTGAGAGACAGTTTCATCCCATCAGCTTTGCTGGGTTGAGAACCTTCAGACTACAAATGAATTTGAATTTTTTAGTATAAAATAAATTAACATAGAAGTACATTAGATGTACATTTTCAGTTTTAAAAATTGTTCAGTCTACAGTCATAATAAGGAACTTTGAAAACTGATTGAAGTTTATTTTTGTAATATCATGGATAAAAAGTATCATGAGCTTTCTTATCTTAACCATCTTTAGATATCAAAATGCAAAGGAAGATATGGTACTGACCTCATATTCTCATGATTTTGAGCATTTAACTTGTAATAAAATTTAGAGATTAAAAGCTAACAAGAAACATCCTTTTTCTGCATCATAGCTTAGTGATAGGCTGTATGTCACTGTACAGGTTCTTACTCCTGAACATTTCAAAGCTAGTAACCTCAAAGACAAAGAACAGGGTATATCTGTCTGTCCTGAAAGAGATTTAGTAGTAGTTAACAAAAGAACAAGTTGAGTAATTGTTGTGGAATTCTAGTGACACCAACCAATAGTCAAATAAGAATTCAAGTAACTCCAAGAATGTGGCATCTTTCCAAACTTGCATCCTGTGCTCTGTTACAAGCCTGGAGTCACCCTTAATAGGGATTTCAGGAGCACAAGGAGGAAAAATGTACTGTGATATTCAGCACCTCAAAAGCAGATTGTTGGGGAAGAGATTTTTCAATTCAAAGTCCAGCTACTGTTCTTTAAGTAAAGATACCCACCCACCCAATGTAAACACATATTTGTGAGCAGTCATTCAAAATTTAGTTTTACTTCTGAATCACCTGAAGTTTGTACACCAGAAACAAGATTCCTGATAAACCTACACAAAACTGGAGAAACAAATAAAATACTGTTCTTACAATTTGCAAGCTTTTGATAGACAGGACAGGGAAAAAAAATTGCTCCATCTGTTTTCACTTAAAACTTTAACTTTTAAAATATTTCTCATTTATGCTTTTTTCATACAGACCTGTGCAGAATGAAGCTCCCTCCTTAGCACAATTCAGTTTTGTCGTATTTCCATTTAGAATTTTTCCACTCTGGAAAAACTATTATCAGAATGAAACACTTAAGGGGCTAAGTTTTCTTTAGAGAATAAACTCTGCCGGTATATTATAGCATAGAAATTTTATTTTTAAAAGATCATTTACTCGAAAGGGAAAAGGGCTATAATTTACTAATGGGAAACAAGCCAAAATGAAGAAAACTAAAATATTTAGAGAATCCTGCTGAATCTGCTGATAGTTTTTCCAGATGTATCAGCCATTTGGTGTTGCTGGGGAAAAGTCTTGACTAGGAATAGTAGTGAAAAATAATCTACTGCATGTTCACATAAGAATCACAGTGACCAGACACTTAGGATCAGGGTAAGGAAAAAAGAAAACACATAGAAATAATAATAAACCATTCATAATGTTTTTCAAAGCATCCCAGATTTATGAGACTGACATTCACATTACTCATCCACCTCAGCCTGCCTGCGTTGCTACCAAACTGGCTGTCATTTGGGACAGTCAGTTGTCATTAGCAACCAGTCATTTCTAGTGTTTTATCATAACTTATAATTGTTAGCTGTATGAAGCAGTTAAAAAGCATGATGTAGAATTCAATCAGATGGGAACAGTTGTTCAGACCTGTTGTGGAATAAGGTCACCCCATTTCCTCTGCACAGATACATTTGACTACCTGTAAGATGCCCTGAAATAACAGGGCATAACATGTTTTGCAAATATGCTGATTTTTAATTTATGAATTTACTGACCATATTGGAGCTAATCACAAGCATACAGGTGGGCATTCAGGTATCTGAAGGACTGAGAGTCACTGGCTCAGAAAAAGGGGGATTTTTAATATAGACAATTTTACTATTAATTAAAAAATAAATTTATCAAATAATTAGGAACACATTTACTTTATTATTAACAAAATTATTGGACAATAAAAATATTAATTTCATTATATTCAATGTAAAGAAATGATTTCTAATAACATTTAGAAAACATAAAGAAAATGAAAAACATATAATCCTAATGACATATGGAAAATAAGCACAAGTATATCCAGTATTAATTCTACTTTGACAGTCCCAGTAGCAGATTACCTACAGCTGTCCAACGTGTACTTCAGTTAATAAAAAGAGAATAATGATTTGACTTTTAAATGCTAAAATAAAGACTGCTAAACTATGTTGAAAACTATAAATCTCTATAATACTGCATAATCAAGGATAACCTAAATTTCAGTTATTCCCTGTTAATATCCTTTATATCAAAGGCAACTATATCCTTTAATCAAATATTTTAAAATTTTGGTATAAATGTCGATAAATGGAAGTAAGTGTAAGTAAGTACTTGTCCATCTCTTCAGAACAAAAGTACAGTATTTGGAATAAATGACTTGTTGTAGAAAAGTTGTAGACAGATATTCTGAAGATCTTGGGCTCAAATCCTTGTTCCACTATGACCAGTGTAATCACAGCTAAATCAAATAGATTACCTGTGCTTCATATTCCCTGTGCAAAGACAGATCACCCCATCACACTTGCCATCACAATAAAATGAAATGACAGAAAAGCCACAATGTTAAAATTCAAAATAAAATGTAAAATAAACTGGCCTTTTTTCAGATACTAGAAATAGATTTTCGCCAAACATAAAAAGTTACTAAGGTGTATAACATACAGGTCTTAGAAGGACTAACCTCTGAATGCATAGGACTTTTTGTCAGGCTAATTACCGGGCAATATAATTTTATGGAAATTAAATACATATCAATCATCTGCCATCTATTATTTTCTTCTGATATGAGATCAATATACTTGATATATAAGAAATGGTTGAAAGAACAAGTTGTAGGTGTATTCAAAAGAATAAAAACATTGCCACCTCATCAGGAACAGAGAAAGATTTTAAAACCAAAGAGAAAAAAATTAAAATAAAACCAAATAAAGTCTCTGGAATAGGAGGGGTATTACAGAATTAAAGGTATTAAAGAATGTCTTAGGTTACATTGTAAGATGTACCCAAAAGTTTGTATTCTATCACCATCTTCATAAGCTCTTAAAACCAGGTGGAGAGCAGTGTTCTTTATCTCCTTCATGACTTAGACCTGATAAATCTGGGGGATATCTTCTGTTAATGGGCCACTGAGTGTCACTGCATGGCTGATAAAATTACATCATCCATTGGGAGATGCCCCACCCATGGGGAGGAGCCAAAGCATTCCTACCTGGATATAATCTGAGATATGGAACACCACAGGCAGACTTTTCCCACTGAATTCCCAGAGGACAAGAGCTACATAACCAACACTGGACCTTCAGAGGAAGATCAAACCCTTCTACAGGATCACTGCTTCAACAGAACCACACCTGTCACTGCAGGAGGGCTGCAGCCACCATTTAATGGGACTGCTACCAACACCCTGACCCACAGGGTGTCAGGTTGTATTCTGACTCTGTGAGTGTTTCTGTATTATTGCATTTATTTTAATTTTCCTATTAAATTGTATTTCTGACTTAGAATCTCCCACTTGTTTGCTTTCAGACTAGTGCACAGAAGAATGAAAATAAAAATTGTTTTCCATTCTGTTCTTTGTGATCTCTGGAGGCAGAGGTATCAGAGGGATTTTCAGAGAACTGCTGCTTATGTGGAAGAATGGAACAACTTTGAAAATATTTGTAGAAGTATTTTTACATAAAGTAAAATAAATAGGAATAAAGGTTATATGGTACGAATTCCACCAGTCAGGTGATAGCATTGCAGCCTTCATACTTCTGAAGGCCAAGTGCTACTACACAATACCATCAAACTTGATCTAATGGAAGGCATCCCTGCCAGGCAGGGAGGGGTGAAACCAAAAGACCTTTAAGGTTCCTTCCAACCAAAATTATTCTATGATTCTATGAAAGCACAAAAACCCTTGGGAGAGACCAGTTATCACCAATGTGCTCTCACTCCCTCCCAGACAACCACAGAGAAGAATTGTGTGCTGTTTTAAAAGAAGAGATAGAAAACCAAGAAACCAACACACAAGAGTCACTATAGTGCAAGAAGGAGTTTTAATAAGAGCCCATGTAGAAAACAGCTCTGCATTTTTTCCCCTTCACTTACTCTGTTTCTACTACATCAGCCAACAAGATCATCTGTTTCTGTGAAGTGATTTGGAGCTCAAAACTAATAAATTTGCTATGCTGTATCTGTATGTTTTAGTATGATAAATAAAAGTAAATAATGTGAAATTCATTAGCCTCTGAAGTGGAAAAACATCAGTTTCTAAAATGTAGCCCAATATACTAGTGTTCATCTACTTCAAATTAATTTGACCTATATAAGTTCAGTTCAGCACAGCTGGAAAGTCACCAGAAAATTTTAATTCTTGAAAATAACAGATTTTTTCCATATCTTGCTATAAAGTATTCTTTCTTCTTTTTCTGACTGAGACAAAAAGTGTCTTTATAAAGCTATGTCTTTAAAATTTGGGCACAGAAGGAAAACTAGAGAAAAGGGAATCTTGGATGTCTTTATCTGGTGTCACTTATGTCTGGCACTTCCAGAAGTAAAAAGTTTCTAAAACACAGATTTGAAATTTCTAACCTTAATATAGGCTCAAGCCAGATTCTGGAATATGGAAAAAGTACAAAATATGGAAAAAGTACAATTAATTTTAGGCTTAATTTCATAGAAATGTAATGCATAGGGAAAAGACTAAATAAGTACTTACAGAGTTCAACTCCTGTTCACTAAACAGTTGGACTCAAAGACTCTTGTGGGTCCAACTCAGAATATTCTGTGATTTAAAAAAAATTATATGTATATATGTGGCAACAGAATGCAACTTGAAACTTGGAAACATTGTTCAAAATTTAATGTAAATGAGAAAGGTTTTTAATGAAGTAAAATAGCAACGCTGTGAAGATAGCTAATTGAACACAGTGAAGTTATTTTTATTAGATATTTTTACTTAATCATCGTTTTCTGCCCTCCTCCCCCCCCCAAAAAAAAAAAGTGAGGTTAATGACCTGGGGATTTTTGCCCCCAGGGCCACACTGCAAGGAAATACATTTAGGGAGAGTATATGCAAGTATGTGAGTTTCTGAAAAGCTTTGATAATTGCTATCTATCCTGTCTTGTGACACATGTCTGCTTTCCCTAGAAAGAAGGAGATTCAGGCAAGGGTTCCAATCTTTTCAGTAACTGGATTAATGAGTACAGGTTCAGATGTGTTATTGGTGGTAAGATAGGTAGCTAACACTAAATGTCAAATTATAATGGATATAGGATAGGAACAATGGATAGGAATATGTTGTAATTTATATAATGTATTAAATTATGTAAAAATAAAAGACTATTCAAAGTTGATGCTCCAGTGCTAATAATATATAGTACTTAACTCAGCATAAAATTTTATTTCTTTCATGCCAAAAATGTAACTTTACAAATTTAACTAAAGACCTGTTACTGAGTAAAATCTTACATATAACAATAAATACAAACAGAAAGACTTACTAAACAAAAGGTATCACTGAATGTACCAGGAACCAAAGGAAATGCAAGGAAAAAGGCAGAACATGTCAGGCTATTCACCTCCCTCAAGTTGTTTGCTAAATATATGACATATACCAGGGCAGAGATATAAATACCAGTAAATTAGTGTCATGATCAATTACTAAGCTGTTTGCTGCCTTAGAGCACAAAATAATTCCCTTAAATCTTTTTGAGGACCAAATAGATACTGGGATAAAAGTCTTTTGAAGGAATGCAAGAAGAGAGCCTCTGGAAGATGCTATCTGCATTTATGCTTTTATGACTATTTTGAGATTGAAGAGACTCCTGTTTTTGCCAAATCATGACTTGCTACAGATGGAAGAAAAATCTAATGTGCAGCAAAAAACATTTCTGAACACTGCAAAATAAACCCTTTATGATTGACAACAATCCTAGAAGGAAATATTTTTATGCTGATTATTCTTGTGGCTTATTTTAAGTACTTATATGGTAAAAAAATATAACAAAGATATTTTGAAGCTATATTGCAAGGTCAATTCTAAATTACTATTTCAGTCTCTGTTCTATTTCTTATAGTTTACATTATTTATATTGTAAGTTAAATTGAAGTCTATTTGTAGAATTAATGGCATCTCTTTTCACCAGTAGCAGTCATGGGCTTTTCATTAGCAATGAAGTCTCTGCTCCAGATTAGTTTCTGTGAAAACCACCAACCACCAATATTACTGACATTAGTATAATTTTAAGCATGTGGCTTAATTATTTAAGTGACTTTGATTCTCACTGCTTATTTTCTCTATAAAACTTTTTATTTTGCACACTTTAGGGATGTGACACACCCCAAAAATAAGACCCTCAATCACCTATTAAGGTGTCAAAATTTGAAAGGTCTGACCTACTGTGAAAATACAGAACATATATGGTAAATGATTGGTCAGGAAAATATTTTGCACTTGCAGGTGACATTAGCAATAGGACACATTACAACAGCAAAAGTTTGAGGAAAGCAAAGCAGCTCAAGTTTAGAACACAGCCAAAACACATTCTGTGGTGCAATAAGCAAGATGTCGACAACCACAAAAAGAATTTAAAACCTACAATTACAGTAAAATATATAAAGAGACTAAGTACTGAGAGATTATGTTACTGGCCTAAGACATGGTACTAACTCACTGAAAATATGACAGATTTTTAGAAATTACAGATGAAATTTGTAAAATTCCATAAACCAGCTGCAAATTAGGATAGACTATATTGACTGTGTAATCATTAGAGATGACATAGTGAAAAATGCATCAAGAATGCCAACTATTACCAAAAATAATCTACAGAAGAAACTATAAAACAACTGGAAAAATTCCTGGGATTATTTGTTACTTCACCAGATTCTTTCCAAGCCTTGCTCAAACAACCAAAAAGTCCTGTTTCAACCTCTGAACAAAGGAATTTCAAACTTCAAACCAACTTTTTTTTTCCTTGCCAGAAGTCCTCTCCTAGGTTTTTTAAGGCCTTCCATATAAAACTAAGGACTTTTTGATGCTTGAAAGAAATATGTGGCAGTTGTCTGCTTTCACAATCTGTATGAGGGCAATAAGACAACAGGAAAAGAGAAGAAAATATATTCCTTGGAATTTTATGGCACTTGTGTGTGGCTAGTGTTCAATATTGCAGTTTAAGAGAACAAAGCACTAGAAAGATTGATCAGAAAGCTTTTCTGTTAAAGCATACGTGGGCATATCAGCTGGGGAACTTTAAAGCCTTAAAATATTTGACAAATACATTTAAAATGCTATCATGAATCCGCAAAAGAAAAATTCTTTTCTTTCAATGGAAATTTGGTTCCATTCCTTTAGCAGCACATCCACAAGACAAAATCAAAGTACATGCCCTACCAAGGTGTTACTTCTCAAAAAATCTGAAGTGAAAAAATCAGGTAAGGCTTACTGAAAAGAAAATATGTTCACAGAAGTGCAGGTAGCAGGAGTTACTATTTGAAATACAGAAGACTGATCAAATTTATGTTTCTTTCCCCCATTTCCCAAAGAGAGTTGCAGAACAAATTTTGCCTACTCATTACTTAAATAAGTCATTCAGAATTTATGACAAGGCTCAACATGTAAAGAAAAAAACAACTGAATGTAAAAGTACATTTCCAATGGAAAGGTAGAGAAAAGACTAATTTGATTTTCTAAACAGGAAGTGTGGAAATACAATAACTTCTAGAAAAAATTAAAGAATCTGATAAAATTTTTCAAGTGGCTATTTTCCTATATTTACATATAACTGAGTACATTCATGGCTTGAACAGCTGCTGATGAACAGAAGATGAAAAAGAGCTGCAGCTCAGGAACAGGCACTGGAGGTTCTGCCAGACATCTTGCCACAACATTGCTACTTCTTTTTATCCCTAAGGCATCTAAGAATTTTGTTAAGGCATCCCTTCTTAATCTGATATAAACACTAAGGAATAAAGATAAAGAATATAAAGTTCACTTTATGAAGACAGTGTAAAAGAGGATTAAAAAAATATATCCCAGAGTTTCTAGGCAGAATTTTCTGCAGGCGTAGGTCCATGGTCAAGAAATAGAAATAGTATACCTAACTAAGAACAGTAAAATTCCTGATGAAAGAATATCAAATCAAATCAAATCACGTCAAATCAAATCAGCAATGTAACTGTTCATCACATCAGCATTGCATGAGATGTGATTTCAGCTGAACAGCTAAAGGCAACAAGCAAAAAGACATAGCAAATACAAAGATATTAAGTGTACCTGAAAACTCTCTGACAGCCTGTATTGCTGACAATTTACCAGGCTTAAATAAAGCCAATGTATTTTCTTATCAAATCTCAGCAACACATTTTGTCAAAATAAATGCCAGGCTAGGCTTTTTTTTATTCATAACTTCACCAAAGAATTGGTACAGATTGGATAAGTCCTCATTAATATATTTCTTTGTTATTTAGGCCATTTTTCATTCCCACTATATATATATATAATTTTGTGAGCATGAGTTCATACTGCAGGTGCGTTTTTTGGTATCAGATAAACAGTACTTATCTTTAATGACTTTATTCTTCATCATGCATCACACCAATTTTGGCACTACCCTGATTTCTTTATATGCTAATTAAAACAGTATTCTCAGTGTGGAAACACACATTAATGCAATCTGTCAGATGCTATTACATCTCTATGAGAGTCTTACAAAAGTTTTCTTCTCATAATACAAATGCTTGACCACATTTTATTTCAGATAAGTGAAAACAGTCAATAAAACTCGATCCAAAAAGCTACAGTTTCACTTTCTGTGTGCTCTGCATAGCTTTGCTTCCTTGATAAACAAAACTAAACAGTCCTTTCTTAAAATATTTCCTACATATCCTAACTCAAGCTATACCTCACCTATTCCCTTCTGATGGCATGCAATGTGTACACATATAAACACACACATTTGTACCTAAGTTCATGGACACACTTCAGAAAACTCTTAGATAAATGAGATAAAGAATTAATATTATGAGAATCATAATTGTTTGAATAAATATATAGACATAAATCTGACATATAATAAACTCTCAGTATTTTAATGGTCTACTTATTTTACTTCTAAATCATTGTACTGAAATGTCATTTACTTGATATAATTATGAAAACCACAAAATAATCATTTATGCTTCTATTTACATAAAAGGAAATTAAATATTTAAGCAAATAAGTGGGTTTAACAATCTGAATACCAATTTTTGTGATTAAGGTTGCCATTAAGACCTGGGACATTCAGATCTTCAGAGCAAGATAGCTTCAGGAGATGTAATTGTTTACTGAAGTATATTGTTCATGGCATGGCAGTATCCAAACAGGCATGACAGTAACAGAACACATCTGCTGAAAAGCTTAGAAAGACTTTTCCTTAAAGTCTTCAAAAGCAAACGTTACAAGCCCAGCAAATTTCACCCTGAATGAGCAGATATAAATGCAATAGATTTGACAAAAAGGATGTTAACATTTACAGAAAGTCAGGATAGTGGAATTTATAATTTTTTATTCTCTTCCTCAATTCAGCAAAGGAACAACTCATGTTACATTGCTCTATCAGAAATGTGGAAATAAAAATTAATTTAGACAGATTGCATGCCTCTTGTAGTCCATAGTCATAGCTCGCATGTTATCTCTGCTGGTAATTAATGTAACTATATTATCATAGTGATTTAATAAATAGTTTAAATACCACCATTTTTTAAATTTTAATTGCACTCACCCAGCTTACCAGGAACATTATACTGGAATGGTTTATTCTTCATTTATCCCTGACAGTGTAAGCTCTGAACTGGACTGAGGAAATAAACTGCAGTTCTGCTTCAAAACTGCCATGATTTTACAAGCACTTTCAGAATGATTGTGTGCATTTACATGCACGTGGGAATATATATACATATTTAAGAGAAGCTGGTTTTATACAGTGAGACACCAAAGAATTTTCATAATAGATCAAGATGAACACATAAATGAATTATTTTTGCCAACATTAGAAAGCATGTTGGCAGAGGCAAACAATTATACACTTTTTCCAGACTTGTACAAAGTGATTTAATTTGAATCATCACCTAACTAGCTTTAGTTTGTATTAAAAAAAAAAAAAAAAAAAGAAAGAAGGAATTATTGATTTATATACACTCCTTTAGTTGCCAGATTCAACGAGTACACTTGGAAGATTTAGACCAAGACTGTTGTATTAGGGTAGACACAGCCTCAGGCACTGGTACTCATTATGCTGATCTAAGTCACAGTGTGCCTTAATGATGGGTTGGAAAATCCATCCCGATTAAGTGCACAACCTGAGGTTATATTTAACGGGATTCATTCTAATGTACTCTGCCTCCAGTTGGTATTGGTTTTCTTAGGAGCTGGAGATTTTCACTAGGGTAAAAATAGCACTGAAAAGGAATAAGAGACTAAAATTACCTGGTCCATGAGAAGGAAGGGCCTGTTATCACTTTTTAAAATATCAAGTACTTGGGTGAGTTGGTCTTAGCAAAATAGAATATGTTGCATATGTCAGTGTTATCAAGAGTTCAACTTTGGACCTGATATGAAATCCACCCTAGAATGATTAAGCAGGATTCTTTTAGGCAGTTTTCTTATTCATCTTGAGATATATTAGTTTTCTACAAATGCACAAATACTGCAACATGAAATAGGAAGACAAAACCATGTTCTCCCTAAAGATACACTGATTTCAAGCAAATCTCTGAATATAATCACTATTTTTTTAAATTACATTGATTTTCTGCTTCAATTCACAATCCTACCATGTTTAACCTCCCATCTTCTTTAAATGTCTTTGACATCTATAATTTCTCAAGTCTTTTGGAAAGGAATGCTTTCTTTTAGGCTCATCATGAATTTTTAGAAATATTTTCGTGACCTATGACCACTGTATCCTATAATATGTATTCTGAGAAGAGTTACACTTGAAGCCGGCTGGCATTAAAATCTACAGACATTGTTAATTTTAAGAAGGGTGGCAAAAAAATAGTTGCAAAAATTCAAAATTAAGTCACCTCAAGAAAACAATCTTTTATCATTGAGAAATGTATTATGATCAGGTTTGTTGAGGCTACCTGAACACCAGCCTCACTCTTTGCCAATCCCCACTCCTGCTATGACTTTCTCCTCTTTTTTCCTCCCTATTATTCTTGTATTCCATTTTCCTGACTCTTTCACAGTATAATTGTGAGTTTTGGACCTGTGCAAGTCAATGCTGAATGATTTTTTTTTCCAATAATAGTGTTAATTCAAATAATGAGCAAAAGTCATAAAGCAGTGGTGTTAGTAAAACAGAATACATCCAAGGTTGACTGTTAGTGTCTCTAAATTGGAGAGGCAGGGATTTAATGGATTGATTACTCAGTGGATAAAAAAGTGGCTGAGATCCCACCTGGAGTGCTGTCTACAGTTCGGCTGTCCCCAGCATAAAGACATGGAATTGTTGGAGCAAGTCCACAGGACCACACAAAACCAATAAGGAGATTGGAGAACCAGCTGATAAGAGGACAGGCGGAAAAAGTTGGGGCTGTTCAGCCTGGAGAAGAGAAGGTGACATGGAGACCTCGTAACACACTTCCAGTATCAGGGAAGCCAGAGACCCTTGATCAGGAACTGTAGTGACCAGACAAGGAGTAATGGATGTAAATTGACAGAGGGGAAATTTAGGTTGGATATTAGGAAAAAAATTCTTTGTTGTGAGGGTGGTAAGACCCCACAAAAGGTTACCCAGGGAGGTTGCGGATGGACCATCCCTGGCACTGTTCAAAGGCAGGATGGGTAAGGCCTTGAGCAACATGATCTAGAGGGAAGTGACAGGGGAATGAGGACTGATGATCTTTAAGATTCCATCCAACCCTTAATTTTCTACACTCCTATGATTATTTAAATTGCTTAAAGAGAAGAATCTACTCTGTGCTTTTATTTCTCTGTCATTACTGTGGGGAATTCTATGAAACAAATTTTAAAATTATGGTTCAGGCTGATTTGTCTCTAAATTTATCATAAGAAGAAAAGGAAGGGAAAAGTGCAAATTGCCTGCTTTAGGAATGAGGCCTTCCATTATTAGAGATGGCAAAGATTTCCATCTATGTTAAGAGAGATTACACACACTCTGTTCAAGAAAATCAGCCTTAGAATCCTTAATAAACTTTCCTTAGCAGAACACAATC
The DNA here is from genome assembly GCF_027477595.1 of Haemorhous mexicanus. Taxonomy (NCBI): domain Eukaryota; kingdom Metazoa; phylum Chordata; class Aves; order Passeriformes; family Fringillidae; genus Haemorhous; species Haemorhous mexicanus. The sequence continues at coordinate 11,017,749 of NC_082344.1, forward strand.
CTTACCATAACAGTTTTTCTTCCAGTGAACTAGATTATTATTGTAATTCTGATGTAGGAGGAAACAAGCCTCCTATACTGCTGCTGGAGTTCTGATTTTTTGTGCTACGGCACTTTCAAAAATAAGGAAACAAGGAAATTCAATCTGCATAAATATCAACATAGTTTTAATTTTATAATTTTATTTAAACTGATATTAGTAAAAAACTGGAGTACAGGCATCTTCCCAGAACATCCATCATAGACTAGACTATTAAAAGAACACATAGAATGGACTTTAAAGAACACTTCAAAGTAAAACAAAATAAATAACAAAAAAAAAAAGTTGTTGCTAGCAAAGGCATTATCACTAACAGAAATCATCTACACAAAAAGAATATTGCATAGAGTTGTCACCTCCTCTGAATTAAAACATAACAGTTGCCATTTTTGCACATTTCTCTTTCTTTCATTTGTACTTGCTTTAAAGGTAAATGGGACATAAGAATGAAAAACAGCAAAAGGGTGGAAAAAGAAAAATTGAAAGTAGACAGGAGAATTTTTTCCAAGCTTAATATAATGAGGAAGAGCAGTGTACACAAGAAGACAAAAAAAATGTTCTGATTGTTTCCCTACATCACCATCATAAAGTACAATACATTACTCTGCTCTGCCTTTTACTCCTCCCATGGGAAGTGGAGACTTACACTCTTCTTTATTCAGGGCAGAGCAGGAAGTTTTGGCTGGTTCTTTTTTTTAATAGCAGTAAAATACATTCTGTGGTTTAAAAAAAAAAAAATCCATGGAAACCTAAACTAACAGATTACAACCAACACTGAGACTGTAACTGAAGCACTGCGATGCTATTTACTTTTTATTAAGGCAATACACAGAATTTTCCCTTTCATTGGAAGGGATCTGAGACCTTTTAAATTAGTTACCTCAATTGTGTTAATAAACTGTGCCTAAAAGGAGTGAAATGCCACCCATTGATTCAGCTCCACTACAGCAGTAGAGGCTACATAAATCGCATAAATTTGCAATATGGAAAGTAAATATGCATAGTTCTAGCGCTAACACTCTATACCTTGTTTTATCTTGTCATATTGAAATGAATACATAAGCGCTTGCACATTAGAAAACAAATGTAGTCTCATGAAATGGGATTCCCAAAACAAGAGAAAGAGGAAAAGCTATGTTTGATAGGCTTTTGTAGGCAGCCTTTGATGGTCCATATAAATACACCTGGAGGTCCAGATAAGCAGAGTCAAAAGAATTACAGAGTCTAAAAATGGGAAAATTCTTAATTTGTTGAAAAGTGATGCAAACTAAAATGTAAGTAACATTTTATGTTGTGGTTTGGTTTGTGGCAATTATGTTTTTTTCCCACCAGCATACTATCTGTTAGTTAAGCCAAAAAAACTTAGTTTGACAGGATTAGGCCTTTTTATGAAAATCTTTGAGTTTCTGGAATCTATGAGGAAGACATACTTGAAGGGGGCTTGTTAACAGTAGGCTGCCAGAAACCTGGAACTGAAAGATGTGCCCTGAAGGCAATAAAAAGCAGGAGGGGCACAGCATTCCTCTTCCCAGCTACTCCATTTCATTCAAATGAAAAAGTGATGGAGCTATATGCATTTAGTTACTTCCAAATTTTTCTGAAATATATCTGCAAGTATTTCAGTAGAGACAGTTTTTTTATTTTTTCATAGCATTCTCTATGGAACATCTTTGTTTAGAATAGCCCAGGCCCTACACACCAGTGTGACAGCATTATTTCACATCTATCCTTCCATTCTGACACTTATTCTGTCATTAATAACGTATCACCATTTCTGAAACAAATCTACACTCTTCAGGCCTCATGCTGTCAAATTCCATTTCACAGCATTGTTCTCACATTCTTCTCCTATTTCAACACTACAAACTGAATAGTTTTCATCTCCTTTCCCATTTCCTCCCTTTTCTTCCTTGTTTTCTCAGAGTTGCCATCACCCTGTTCAGCACAAGATGAGTTTTGATACCTCCAATAACAGTCCATTTCACTTCTTTATGTCTATGGGACATTTCACAGATTAACTTTATTACTGAATCCAAGAAAATTTTCAGTATTCTACCACTAATGATAATGCTTGAAACAGATTTCTGTTTTTCTGATCTCAAAAACATAAATATCTGAGTCATGAAAGACAGTGAACAGACTTTTACTGATGTAATAATTTCAATAAAGTATAGCAACTGCAGATGACTTTATTATTCAGAAGTGGCTGTTCTGAAACAGCCATAGAAAGCAAGGATTCACTCCAGATATCTTTGGACATAGTATTTCCACTGATTTTAAAGATCTTCATACAAACTATAAGAAAGAAACTTAACAACATCATAAAAAAGATCATTCACATGCAGAACTTCATGTGAGTACTCAAACATAAAAGAAATGCACTCATGTCAGATATCCATTTGTTCATTAAAGACTGCAGAAGTAAGATATGAAAAAGGTAGTAAACTACCAATACTTTTTTACAGCCTTTGTTTCTCATATTGCAGGGCACATTTACCAGGGCCTGGAAGACTTGGGATAATTAACATTGGCCGTGTTACTAAGAGCACTAGCCCAGCCTACACAACACAGTTGAGGGAGTCCTGTATCATTTTACTGGTTTTCTAAAGCAGATCAAACAAGTCTCTATAGCACAGTAGAAGCAAAATTTAGCCCATCATAGAGGCTTTTCATGAGTCCAAGTGCAATAATGAGCTGGAAAAGACCACTTAGGAATTAATTTACCATGTTATGAAAGGTTTTTCGTGAAACAAAAAAATCAATGAATCTTCAGTCTGCAAGCTTCACAGAATACCTACACCACCAACAATGCACTTAAATTGATGCATTCCTTAGAAAGAATGCTGATATATATTACTTTTTTGATATTCTGGAAAGAGCATTTCAAACTAAACCTGCCCAGTTTCTTTTTGAGTTTGTCAGAATTCCCAACACTAAAAATATTTTATAGATTTTTGTACTATTGGATTGCTCTGAAATTCCCTCTGCAGCCCAAGCAAAGAATGTGAAGATTTTAGGCACAGAAAACCAAGAATCATGCAAAACATTTTATTTTTTGCAAGTATTCTTTCTATAAAATATATATCACATTAAAAAAAGTTTATTTAAGACTCAAATTTTTTCCAATTTACAATAGAGAGTAAGAATTTGTGTATGTGTATAAATAAAAAATAAATCCAAAAACTTCATGATGATATATTTCCCTTGATGGTTACTATAAGAGAGAGGAAGCTATTAAAAGTCTTTAGCAATAAAAACCAAATTTTTACTACACCCTTCATTTACTTCTTTTTCTAGAAGGCCCTGATTTCCTCATTCATGTCTACGGAATTAGAGAAGTAAAGCTTTTTAAAATTGAAAAGACACAGTCAGACTTGTAATTCCATTGTTCTTTTCCATTTGTTCTTTGGATTAGCCATCTGCAAAAATGCATTAGTCATAGCAAGTCTAATCATTTATATGTCAGTTTCTCAAACTTTAAATTCTAATAGAATTACACTTATCAAACAATTTTATTAATTTTTTAAATCAAAACTGGAATTTAATTTCCAAGAAGGCCAGAGAGGCAATAGCCTTTCAGCCAGTCCATTGTGTTTCACTTGTCCCTGAACAAGTTGCTAAAATTTTTTCCAATACAATATGGTATAGTTTTCTATAATGAAAAACACAGAGCATTTTTAAGAACTGTTAAAGACATTGCATCATCAGTGAAAAAAAATACACTTACTGTAATAAAAGAGAATCATCTTTGTGGAAGGGCTAAGAAAATTATTCTTGTAGATATTTAATTTTTTTTTATATAGTTTTTGCAGGATTGTGAACATGATGACTTAGGTGGCTGTTTCTGTTTTTTTTGCAATACATACAAATAAATACTGTATTTGCTGAGTGATAATTCCTCAAGGACAAGAATAGTGTCTTTGTTAGTGTCTGTGCCATGGGTGGCACAGTAATGTTCTCTTTATAATTGCACTATTTCTCTAACAGCTGCACAACAAACATTTGTTAAGGCACAGCCACATATGAACACAAAAATAGAGAGTAAAATAATACTTTTATAATTTTTATTGCAATGTGGACAAAAATATGGGATAGAAAGATGATTTGATACAACATGAATATTTTATACACGTATCTCATGAAAATAATAACAAGACCTTTTCTCTTCAAAGTTTTGTAAAGTTTTCTTCAAAGTTTTTATGTTAACAACCTGAGGAGAAAAAAAAAGTCCTTAAATAAGTCCTTTATCATCTTTTTAAGTACTACATGGACCATAAGCCCTTGCAAAAAATCTTTTATCCTAAAGAAATGACAAAACATATTTTCATAAAAATTAAAATGTATATCATTACAAAAGACCAACCTGTACACAGTCAGATGGGCCTACAAAATAAGTAATCTTCAAAAATATTTTCTAATAGTCTATTTTGCATATTGTAAAATATACTGAATGCCTTTTCAGACATGCTTGGACTATAAATATTTCCATAATTATTTCTATTCATATTCTTACTAAGACAATGCAAAACCATTATAATTTGCAGTTTGTAATCAAAAACTAACACACAGATCTATTATGGTTTTGCATCCTATTCATATTGAATCTTTCAGCCTTTCCAACACCATTGGCACATCTTTCAGGATTCCCCTCAGTATCACCAGGTTGACTACCCCAAAATGACGTGATGTTATCCATACTCACAGCTACTAAATGCATTAACATCGTTTTCTAATAAGTTGAAAGAAAGTCAGAATTTTAATTTTGTGGTGAAGCAATGGAGCACCAGTTACACACTCAAAGGTTGCAGAAATCATATGAGATTTCTTTTTTAGTTGGGTGATTTTGGTCTGCTAAGGCAATATGTACTCAGAGTTATATTCAAGACCTACAGAAGATGAAAGATGTGTGAACAGGGAAAATGAAGAAAAAATCACAAAAGAAAATGGAGTTTCCATTAGTATTCAATTTGTACCAAAATTTGGCAGCAGATTATTTTTAATTACTATTTCTTACACAAAACACCATTAAATGATATTCAATAGACTTTCTGCCACTGAGAGTATTCAAATTAAAATCATAGAGAAGCATACCATTATACAAGGAAAAATTAGTGATGAAAAGCCACTCAATGACAAAAAGGCCCTTACTCAGTGTACTTACCTGCCCACACACAATTCCCCACTAGGAAAGAAATTCCATACTAGAAGCAATGATAAAAAAATTCAATTGGCAGAGGATTAACTATATACAAAAACTAGAGGCTTAGTGCTACAAAACCATGAGGGGAAACATAAGATTAATTTATTGCATCTGATAGGACAAGAAGCTTATGAAAAATAGAGATAATATTAAGGGCAATGCTCATCTAAAGAAAACTCTCTTAACACTTTGTAACAAAGATGAACATGGTTCCCTCCACATTTTCAAAAGGAAAAAAAGTTGACTCTCTCCTTAGGCAGTGTTTTAACTTCAGCAGTGGATCTAGACCTTCATTCATTCTTTTCCCTACAGTCATTCTCATAATTCCTTCTTAAAAAAAGAACTTGGCTTATTTTGCACTTAACTTCTACTTATTGCACTGGTCATTTCCATAATCACAAACCAGCCTGATCACTGGCTGTCTTCTGTGACATTGAAATAATGTGAAAGAATCTAAAGGCTGCCTTGGGCAACAATCTGAGGATATTAGCATACATCAGGTACCTTGGGCTCACCACTTTAGAAGTATGCAGCAATATCAGGTGAAAAAAAGCAATAGGCAGTTATGAGATAACTTCTCCCCAGGGAAAGTTTTATTCCAGCTTTCAACAGATGATGGTTTGTGCCCTGGAAGAAAATAATTATATTACTTCTCAAATTCCATATATATTGTTTTCTTTATAATTTTGGTTTATTATTATAACTCTAAGCTCTTGTTATTCAAACAAATAGATGGATCTGTTGTGAAAAAGGTACAGAGCCAGTAATAGTGAGCTAGTTGAAGATCTTCTGGAAGTACACTATAATGAATGTGCTATAATACCTGATTGCACCTGAGATTCCCCAGCTTTCTTATGGAACTTGTAACTTTTCCTGAGACACTGAAAGATAAGAATACGAGACTGTCCAATCATCCTCATTAAAATGCTGAAATTTCAAAGGCATTCAATGCTGAAGTACAACATTACAATCTGTAATGGGATATTGGCACAGCAGTTACCATAGGTGGTATTATGACATCTGAAGCAAGTGTCTTTCTAATAAATTATTAGATGGATCCCTGAAGTAGGTAAGATAGGGAAATAAATAGGTACGGTGAATATAGCATTAAGGGTCAGGGAAGGCAAAAATCATTAGCGTATCATTTAATTGGTTTCATAAATTGTCATACAAAAAGTTAATCCTTGAGCTTTCTGAGACTGTTGAAATATGGAAATTGAGACTATAGCCCACAAAAGTTACACAGTTTTATCTTCAATTAGTACCACTGGGAAGGGAATAACATCATTAAGGATGGCTTAGAAGTTGGAACAGTATTCCAGCAACGCAGACTTTTTAATTTTTTTTGCAACCCCTATTATATTTTACTTCATTACCTCACTGTGGATTTTCCACTTCTGACCCCTAAAATATCCAAATATTTTAACTGTAAGAATGTGGGGAATGTGAGAGTACACAAGAGCACAATATCTCATTTATGAGAATAGAAACCAGAGGCAAGATGTGGAACAAGAAATAAATCACAGATAGATATACAAATCCCAAATATAGGAGATAGATCAAAACTAACAGTGTTGGATCCATATTGGAGCTGGACAGCACTGGCTCCACCAGACTTTAAGGAAGCTTCTGGCAGCTTCTCACAGAAGCCCCCATGTCGGCCCCCTCTGCTACCTAAAACTTACCATGCAAACCCAGCACAGTAAACTTGAGTTTACACAATAATATTCATAGAAAGCAGTGTTTATTGATTTATTTTCAACTACTGATGCCAGAACTGCCAAGATTCTTTTTGTCTCTGTGTATATCACTTGTTTTTTTTCCTTGCCCTCCATAGAAGTACTTAAAAAAAAAAAAAAGAATGACAACAGCAAGCATACTCAACTCAGAACCAGTTAACATTTCCTGACACTACCATGCAAAACAATTATTCTCTGGACTGCAAACTACGCACAGCCCTTGACTGTTGTGCAAGTTGTTTTTTATTTAAACAGGTATAATTACTTCAGGGGGATTGAGTACATGGAACTAATTGATGTTTAACATTTAAGAAATGTAACACAATTTTATGCCTGTTTAAAAGTGTCAAAAGTGATTCATAATATTTGAAGAAATTTCACTGTTGGCAGAAACAATATCTACCCATGGGAAATTATCCCAAACAAGAGTGTCACATTTGATATAAAACTCACATTTAATACAAAAGGTAAACACATTTCTTGTTTCGGTGTGTGCTACAACTAATGCTAAGACCATTTTCTTTAATCCACAAAGTCAGATGTGAATCATGTTTCAACAATTTGGTATAGAATCATAAAATAATAGAATGGTTTGGGTTAGAAGGGACCTTAAAAATCCTTAAAGGGCTCCAACCCCCGAGGTTGCTTAAAGTTTCATTCAAACCAACCCTGAACACATCCAGGGATGGGGCATTCACAGCTGCTCTGGGCAACATGTGCTAGTGTCTCAGCATAGTAAATTTCTTCCTAATATCTGATCTAAACATACTCACTTTCAGTTTGAAGAGATTCCTTTTTCTCCTGTCACTACATGCTCTCCCTTCTGTTTCAAAAATGCTTGTTTAAGTTGCAGAAAAAGCCTAGATTTTTTTTTAACAGAGCAGAAACCTCAGAATTTTTTCATGTCCAAAGTCAATCTTACAGGGTGACCTTTTGTGAGCATTTGTAATGGGAGTGTTTCCTCTGATTTCTAGGAGACTGAATGCACATTAAGAGTATAAGTTTCTCAAGTTTTTTAATATTCAGAGGTTATGAGCAGCCTTGAAAAGCAAAGAAGCAAAGATTTTTGTGAAATCTAGAGGAAATAATCGTGGACTTAAGGGTAGCATCATGGTTATTGCCATGCTTAGAATTGTTTTATGAGATGGATTTCAGGCAGCTCAGCAGCTTTCAAAACCAAAATCGATGGGACACAGTGAATAAAAGAAAAAGGATATAGAAGTAATAATGGATCTTTTAATCTGCTTTGACTCTAGGTCAAATTGTTGTTATATAAATAAAGACCTTTGATTTATTATATTCAAACATAAGAAATCTATATTTACATCAGTGTAGCATTATGACACTCTATCTAATGTAATTAATAACAATATAGTAACAGTCATGCATATGTAGTAGAAATAGTATGTCACAGGTGAATTTATCTTTGAATTCCTTTTTTTTTTTTTTTTTGTAATTCTTCATTCATTTTCAACAGTGGTATTCCTTTTCCTACAGACCTCAAAGATTTTAAGTTTTGACTACACCTAAAAGCATGCAAAGAAAACATGACATTATTTTCAGTGCTTGAACTGCTGTATAAAACATGCACAGTCATTCTTATTTCTGTGACTGGGGAAAACAATATTTGTGAGATAATCAACAACTCAACACACTATTCAGGCATATACCTTTCACAAATGTAGGCTATAATTAAATTTATATAAAACAATAGTTCTTGCAGCTATCTCTTCTTGATGTGAGCTGATTCTACACAGCAAATTTCCATAGAATTGCCACAACTTGCACAAAAAAATCCAAAACATTTCATAGTCATGGAAATTGAGTTACAGATATGCCATACTGAAGAAATATTTTTATTAAACTTAAGAAGTCTTAGTAGTACATTTAAGACAGCTTTTAGCAGGCTGCTAGCATGCATAAAAATTTCCTTGAATTAGTACCTCTCATACATAAGACCAATTTTGTGGTGGCTTAAGATGTTTGGGTTTTTTGGTAGGCTGGGGGGGAGGTTTGGTTTTGGTTTTGGCTTGTTTTTTCTTAGGTTTGGTATACTGCTTTTACATAAAAATAAAATAAATACCACCCATCTTACCTAAAAGGAATTAAGTTCAAAGATCCATATGTTGGCAAGAAGCAGCCCCATCTTAAAAATAGTGCCACCACAACTGTTATCAAGGTTAGCAGAATATGCTTAGCTTATTCTAGCTGGTTGAAGCCTTAATGTGGCACAACAGAGAGCTTATTACAAGGCCAAACAGTGGTCTCATAAGATCAGGTCCTATGGCCTTTCACAAAAGTCACTAAGGGAGCTTTTACTATTGGTCAGAAACATCACTTAATCTTGACTGAGCAAAGGAGTTCAGTCTTTGAGAGCTTAATTTTGGAAGTTTTAGAAAACACAATTTTAAAATCTTGCAACATGTTTTGGGTTAGTGAAAAATAACCTCTTCTCATCCTCTTCTACAGCAATCATTGATGTGGAATGGTAAGAGAGACTTTGATGTCAAAGTAGTGCTACATAGAAAAATAATGCAGACTTACAGTCTTATGAGCAAAAGTCATTAGCTCTTTGATCTAAAAGTTCTTCTAAAGAATAAAGGCAAAGACATTTACATAGAGAAGAGATAGTAAAACACAAAATGAGAAGAGAAATTTAAAAAAAGGAAGTAATAACACCACCAAAAAGCTACAGACAGAAACTTTTATATCCCAAGGTAAAAATTCCTTCAATATTTGCCATAAAAATGTTATACTGGCATTTAAATTGACATAAAGTTACAATTTCTTCATTTTAACAACACCATTTATTTTCACAACAGATAAAGGGGACCTCATGTTACAAATACACTTTCTAAGAAGAAAATTACTCAGCATTATGAAGGTACTTTTCAAAGTGCAGGTAACAATTTCAAACACTTCATTCTACAAAACAAAATGGAAAGAAACCCATAATATGTTTTAAACCAGTTTAAAACTAAAAGTCTCCCATTAAAGGCAATGACCTAGCTTTCTTCCCTTATGCATGCATCCAGGCAGCAGTTTTTGAGGGCTGAGTGGGGAGCTATATGATTTGCTTTTAAGAAATTTTCTTTTTTTCTACAGATTACAAAGCCTGAAAGAGTAATCACTGCTACCAGGATAAAACCCGTTTTTCATGTAAAATCTTGGAATGCTATGTCCCAAGTACAATCCATCTGTGATTGATAATATCAAGAGGAAGCATAAATATTTTAAATATTTTAAAATGTTTATTCCCTGGGCTTTGCAGAACCAGGCTTCTATCAATGGCAGCAAGAAAAAGTTCTGAAACATTTATAACAGCAGGAAACTCCTTTGACAAGTGTTTTATCTGAAATAGTAGGACCTTTAAATATCATTACAACAAAGAATAAGACAGCCTGATATAATTTCTCCTTTCCCAGTAAGTTTCTGATATTTCAGGCAAAGCATTAGAAAAGAGTGAAATCTAAAAATGACACTGCTTATCCTGCCATTTTAATGCCAAATTTGTAACTTGTTAACTAAAGAGATTGTAGCACTATTTATTTACTCAATGAAACAGTTTATATGTTTTTTATAGTCTGAAAAAGTAGATGTAATTGTATCTTAATTGTTTTGAGCACCTAATTATTTTGCCAGATAACATGAAGGGGTGAAGGCATTGCAGCTTCAGAGGTTCAGGTGAATTGAAAAAAAAATCATAAAAGCTAAACCCAGTTATATTAAGAAATGTATCATGATTAAGACTCAGTCTTCCAATAGGTTTATTCAGTAACTTTCATAAATTTGCAAACAAAATATTTCTGCTACACATTGTGTTGTTTTGTGGGTGAAATGATTGCTATTTTATACTATTGGTCAATATTTAATGTAGGTGAAATATAAAATATTTAATGAAATTTATAAACAGGTTTAAAAGAGTTGAGAATTTAAATGCTGAACCCTGACTGCATACATGGGACCTGCAAAGATTAACAAATTGGATTTCATGTCAAAATCTTGAAGCAAAACTAGTCAAAAAAATTGCTGTAGAGAACTAAAGCAAAATCCATCACTAACAATCCTTTTTCATCATTCTCATAATTTCTCATCAAGGCAAGAAAAGCATTGCTAATTAAAGCCAACAATGTTCCCTTAGGTGGGAGGACAAGGAAAGTTTTAGGTCTATTGGGATACAATTATGTTTTGCAAATAAGCAATTAAGCTTATTTCAGAGAAATTGTATATATGCTATATTTTCCACTTGATTTTACAGAATTTTCTGAGGCTAATTAAAAAACTGCTGGAAGGGAAAACCCAATCTTTCTTTTGTCTAGAAATGCATGTCTAGAAAAGCATGAAAAGCACACAGCATATTGCATTCTTTTAATTTGATTTTTTGTTTTGTTTGTTTGGAGGGATTTTTCTTGGTTTGTGAGGATTTTGTAGTACATTGAATTTGTATTTTTTATGCAAGGTGACATTTGCCAAATTGCAAACAAACTTTCAACTCTCTTGTTAATAATAGAATTATTATTCATTTAATTCCTGGTCCTCCTAAAAGCATTCTGCAATAACATTAAAAATGGAAGTAGAAAGAATTGTGGACATTTTTATAGACAATAGCCTAGTGTTTGCAGCTGCAGGAGATATACAGGAATAATGTTTATCAACAATAATTAACAGCTTTGACATCTTCACTCTTTTCAACAGGACAGAATACAGATCCTATGTCATTTTCTCATGAACAACCTCAATGTATGAATATATTTCTACACCTGAATTTCCATTAGAGGCATGATAACAGAAATGAGATAATTTGTGTGGACTGCAGCTAACATCACTTCAGGGCATTTACTGCACCAGCCAAGTACTTTGTAGTGCTTGCTAAACCTAAATTCTTTGCCTCTTTCCCTTCTTTAAATTTTCTTATTTTTATAATTAATCTAAGAAGGTTTCATGATATTTCTTTTTTCCCTTTAAAAGAATGGCCGTAAATCCCAAATTCAATGACACTCTGTGTTTCACTAAAAGTGATTTACTGTGGAAGTAGCAGGCCAGACTTTGTGTATCTATTGCATGTTCATAGCACAACATTTCTGTCCATCCTTAACAGTTCATAAAGTTCATAAATAAAATAAAATAAAATAAAATAAATAATTTTAAAGGCAGATATGATAAGTTCAAAAATAATCTGATGTATCTAAATCAAACATAATGCAAAACTTGAATGGAACATGCCACATTTGACCAGCCTTTATCATATATGCCATTGTTGCACAGGCAATTATCACCCATTTGGTCTTTTGAAGAAAGTAATTTGTGAATACATATTAGAAAATAAGAAGCAATGTTTGAAAGATTACTTCCGCTTATTCAGTGATGCATTGCAAGGGGTTTTTCTTTATAGAAGAAATTTGGGAAGGCTTTTTTTTCCCCTCTGTCGCTCCTTGTTTGTGTGCAGTATGAGAATGACTACTTTTAAACAGTTTAAAAAATTATTAGCAAGTATTCATGTCCAAAATGCGTTGAACTGACTAAACAAGTAAGTTGTTGACAGGTGGAGGAGTAAAGAGTGCTTCCTACTATAAACTTTTAATTAGACTCTAAAATTCTTATTAGAAAAATGAAAATTTTACATCATGGCCTGTGTTTGTAAAGCTATTTCAACACATTAGATAAAAAAACCTGAGGTACATAAATAATGAGCTGTATTTCTACAGCTAAAATGAAAAAAATTAGTAGAAAAGTCACCTTTCAGCCAATGAGAACTACTGTATCATCCTATGTTTTGCCTGTAGCAAATAAAAGGGACAAGAATATTTTTTTTGCTGTATAACTTTGATGCTATTGATGGCAAGTTTATTTCATTTGAAGAGAAATTTTATGTTATTGGTAAGTGACTCTGGAGGAGTCTAAAGTTCTGCAAAACACCCACAGTATTTTTTTTTGTACAAGCAAAAACTAATATTTTTAAATGCATTTAAAAATCCATGTTTGAAGAGTGTTTGACTTTGAAAAACTGCAATCGGAGGTCTATGAACCCATAGCATTACAGCTGTGTAATATTGTGTAATAATCTTACCTCTTCTCTTTCAGTGACACAGCATGAGAACTGCAGTCTTGCAATAGGACAGAAACAGAAATTTGGAAAGAAAAGCAAAGAGCAAGAGAAAAAAATAAGTCAAGTACTTAAAACTTCTATGGAAAGTTTTTTTAAAATGGCTTTTTTGCTTTCCTACTCAGCCATTTCTTGGCTTCTGAATGCCTTGTGGATGTCTCATTCAAGCTTAGGCTTTGCCTTTTCTGCTCTTGAGTTTATCTTTTGCTTCAGACAAACCTGATAAAACTGTGTAGCTACTCCTACTGCTTTCTCCTCTTTCATTTCAAAGATGGATCTCCTTCATGCAGAATACTTGTTTCTTTAATCAATTTTAATAACTGCAGGAACCAGTTTTTACAAAATTTAGAAAGACTGGATGTCTTTAAAAGGTATCCAAAATTACTGATATCTCCAGATTTGTGAGTTTTCTTCTATGACTTTTAACATTTATTACATATCTGTACTGATTTCAACTTCTAGACACAAACCTATCATAAAAAAAATGAAATCATAATTGATTATATATTTAGATGCAGAATTAGGAAATCATTTGCAACTGACAGATGAAAGAAAAATTTATTGAGGCATGAAACTGCTTGGTTTTCTGTGAAAACAAATAAAGAGCAATGGATCCAAAGTATACAAGATTTTCCTGGTGACTGAGCACACATCCCAGTGACATGACCATGTAACTGGGGAAATGAAGAAAAAAAAAGGCAGCACTACCAACTTTACTTGTAGAGTCAGACTCGTGGAATTTATGGTGTAGCAAAAGTGCTGACTCTTTCTAGAAAGGGTATTTTAAGAAAGTCTGACAAAAATAGTAGCTCATATTACTGGGAAAAGTAGTAGATCCTTTTTCAGAAAAGTGGTTCATGTGTATGTATAATTAATTCAGCCCAATATGCACATTCTGTTTTCAGGTTGGTTTTCCTCAACAGTCACAATTTAAGCCCCTTTTCTTAGCTTAAATACGAATGAGGGATTATTGTGCAATTACACATGCAGAGATGAAACGTAGATTTTAAATCATGCTCTTAAGTTTTTTCAGGGGGGGCATTTTAAAGAAAAACCCAAAATACTTTTGCTAGTTACCACCTGAATAATAACATTTAAAAATAAAATTAGCAAGAAACATACAGCTCTCTATGGGTATAAAAATAATTTCTATTGAGTTACTGAAACTTGAAACATATGAATTTGTTGTCCATTTACAGGACTTAAGTCTTTTAAAATAGTATACATCAGAAGATAAACCAAAAAAATTATCTGAGATATACCTATTTTCTGACCTGTTCATTCTAGACATGTTCATTAAATAATAATAAAAAAAAAGAAGCAGAAAAAAATCAATGCAAAAAACCTCTAGATTTGAGGTACTAAATAGGTTGCAAGAATGATATATAAGATTTATGTGTGGACTTTTAGTGATAATAAAATTACTTTTAATTAGGACAAAATGTAGGAGGAAGACAAACAAACTCAAATCCCTCCATAAATTATTTTCTGCCATTGTGCTCTGTTTAGCATCGAGATCTGTTTTTAAGTAAACTCAAGGGTAATATAAGATGCAATCAAATTTTAGAGTACTGCAATGACCTACTGAAAAAAAAAAAAAGAAAAAATAATTCATACTTCATGGTCTCATCAAGAACTTAATTTACTCTTCATTTCTGTGGATTAGTATCTGGGAACCTCTGACCCTCTTCAGTCATTCATTAAAAGAAATGCTTAAAACTGACAGCTGAACTTTGCATTCAAATCATGATTTCATATTCAAAGTTAAGCTTAAGCATGAAAGGCAGCTAAAATGGTCAAATAAATGGATAATTATGCTTCCATATTGAAAGACACATAATATATTTCCATTATAAAGCCAAGCAGGGTTGTTTATTCAACACTGGATTTATCCTTAAAGAAGGGCAAGAAAAACAGATTTGAAACAGAAGAGTGCCCTGTGTTTATCAAATATTCTTATCTTGAATACAACTTTGTAACAAATCCTCATGCTTCTCTTAATATGCTGACATTTTATCCATCAAAGGACTGTGGTTAATGAAAACTGCAGTTCAAAATAAATTATTTCTCTCTCCAAAGAATTATAGCTTGTGTGCTTTGGGGTTTTTTTCTTCTCTTCTTTCTCATGAGAAAAAGCCATGACTCATCACCAGAAGTTCATCAGAAAATTACCCTTAGGAATTTGAGGCATCTAATCTGAATCTTAAGGTACAAGATAAATTTTTGTATTGCTTACTGCTTTATAATCTTTCAAAAAGCAATGAAAAAAGGAAATAAGGAAGGGGGCAGTTTTCAGGGGTTTTCTGGTTTGATTTTGGTTTTTGGGAGATGATTAATTTTCATTTGATTGGGGCTTTTTGCAGATTTTTTTTTGGTGTTTTTTTCTTCATTTGCTTGCACTTTCTTTTTGGTATCTTTTTTATGGAAAGAATCTTCCTTTCCTCTTGCATCTTCCATATTTGAATAAGTCCTTTTCCTCAGGGTCTTCTCTCTGCCCTTTTTTTTTTTTTTTATTTTGACTGAAATAAAGCAGAGTCAGAGATTAGAATCCTTTAGCAACTAATTGCCTGCTAGTGGGTCCCCTATATGTACTCAGACAAATGTTTTCAATAACTCAGTGTTTTCTTAAGTTGCATAGAGTAATGTTTTAGAATGAAGGAGATCCTAAAATTTAATAGTAGTTATTTAAAGAACAATTCTCTGAGTTAAGAAAAAAGGAAGAAATAAATGGCTTTTAAGGGCTATTAAAGGAAACTCAAATGTTTCCTAACTTCAAAACCTTTCTCCTGTAAGTATACTCAATGCCAAGAACGTTATTATTATGAACACCTTGACATAGTATTCTGTTCACCCCCTTGCAATTTCTGTTTCAAAATCCATGGAAAATGCTGGTCTAAAAACAGTCTCTATTATTTTTAAGAATATTTCAACAATGGGTGAAAGCAAAAGACCAGTTTATTTTCTCCAAATTTATACTTAGGTGTGTAATTGCAGCACAGAAATGGAAAACATTTATCACGCTATAGAAAGGTACTTAAATAATCTAACAAAATCTCTGAAAAATTGAGTTATAAAGCTTAAAAATAAAGATTTCATGTTAGTATTAATCTTCTTGACAATTGTAGGGCAATCTCTAACCTTAAAATAATGAATCAAATTAACCTGATTAAAACAAATTCTTTTAATGTAAGTTATTCTTATTTGCAAGTCAGTATTATTTCCAGAATTTACCCAGCTCTGACTTCCTGATTTTTGTTTTGCCATTTCAAGGCCTTTTGACAATTTAAACACTTTAGAGGGCTATTCTATAATCAGTTCACAGAAGACTTGGTAAAATCCAATGCAGGGAAAAAACTATTTCCCAAAGGAACATTTACAATCAAAAGTGGAAGCAAATCTATTTTATTGATGTAAACTGCGCATAGTTATAAGATCATAATTTAAAGTCACAATGTGAAACAGTCAAGGCACAAACATTTTGGAATCAATAGTATGAGAATGTCTAATGGGAAACTTTCAGTTCTTGCTCTATAAAAAGTGCTTGGCTAGTGCATTATTTAAAAATACTTGCATATTGACAAAGATATTTTGGCATTTAGTTTGATCCAAAATTATCTTCCAACACTCAGAATCTAAATGACATACAAAATACTTAGATGTTTCATTTCTCCATTATGTTGTAAAATATAAAAACCCTTCCTTCCAAAAATAAGTCTAGATTACTGCTGAGGAACCTTACATGCTTGGCAGCCACTGTCTTCCAAGGAAAACTTTGGGAAATTATCTCAAAAATTAATATTTCAAGATGAGCATCTTCTCTGTTTAGAGAGAAAAATTAAGCAACTTAAACATGCTTGAAAAAAACCTGAACGAAATTCCTGTATAGGGCAGAGGGCATCATGAATACAAATTATCCATTTTTTTTCATTCCACAAAAAGTAAATTATAACTATCATTTTTTATGACACAAAGGACTGAGTCTACAACTCAAACTTACTAATTTTTGATATAGATATATTTTTATTTTGTTTTGCAACAAAAGCACTGTGACCTTTAATGAGGTATAAACATAAACAGGCCATAAACAAAATTTTCAAGTAACTTGAAATACATTGGATTCTGAAGCTTCTTTATAAAGAGTTTTGGCACATAGAACATTAAAATTTCCATTAAAAAATATTGAGTCTCCTAAATATCTAAATTTCTGACTTCTATTTTCCCAAAATCTTTAGAAAGAGCTCAATAACACTGGTGACTTCATTTTCCTTTCTTGAAAGACATTTCACCCAGGGTGATTCTCAAAGAGCATACAGTGAGATGAAGTTTACTTCGCCACAGTTATGGTCATCATAAAGATTACCTTTAAAAAAAGGGGAATTATTAAGTAACATTCAACATGTTTCAAAGTCATGAGGAGAACATCATCAATATCTCTGTAAAAGTCAATTTAAGATACTGTTAAAGTCATACTCCGGCTTTCTGTAGGAGCTTCTCATTCATGGAATGTTCTCATTTTGATATAAGCTTTGATAAAGAAAATTACAGCTGAAAAATGGTCTCTCTGGGGATAAAAAGATCCCAAATAAACAAAACCAGGAAAAGAGTTCCTAACAAAACAAACATTCCTTGAAAATGCTGTCTTGGTTTTATGTTTGACATGGAAGTCACTTGTAAGCACCTGCTAACAGTACTAAAACAAAGCAAAGCAAAATAAACACACAAAAACAAGAAAAAAGGGAATGTCAAAAAGTTCAGGCATGCAAACTTGCTTAATTTTCTTGTTTAAATTATTTTCCCCCTGCTGTTGCAATGCAGATACATGTCTAGTTTCCCTTCAGGGGGAAGGTATCTGTGTTCATATTTCAAATATCTGACAAGATCCTTTTAAATTCTATATATTATCACCAGGATAAAGACACATTCTCTTTTCAGTGACAAATTTTGAAATAACCAATTTGTTTCAGATATGTAAGAGACAATGGAAAATAGCAAAATTAATTTCGATTTCTGATTACACTTTAAAGAAAATCTCTGACATTAATTTGGTAACAGTGCCTGTAGAAAAGCTGAAAGTCACATATTTGGTGAAAACAAAACTGTTTATTGCAGACACATACTATGGAGGAGGGCAGTGGCTGCCAATCATATAAATTAGTTCAAGAGTAATCTAGATGTATTTCTGGAGGGGATGATTGAAAGAATAGTAAGAAAACTGAAAAATGGATTGATATCAGCCACAACAACAACAAAAAGAAGCCTGCTATGTAGATAACATTTCCAAGTTCTAAAACTTTCTGATATTCTTATCTTGGCACAGCAGGAGTACATAGTACTTAATTGAATTTTGAAGAATTACCAAGAAGGTGTGTGTAAAAAAAACATGCACTGAATTTCTGTTGAACTAGTGAAACACAATATAACAGTTTTATTGAGTTTACATGGCCAAGTTTTGGTAGCAGGGCAGCTGTAGAGGGACTTTTGTGACAAACTGCTGGAAGCATCTTCCATGTCTGGCAAACCCAGTGCTTGGTGGCTCTGAAGATGGATGTGGTGCTGGTCAAGGCTGAGCCAATTAGAAATGGTGGTAACATCTCTTTCATAAGAGATTTAAGATGATAGAAAAAAAAAATTACAGATGTAATTGAGGCCAAAGGGGAGAGAGGTGAGAACATGTGAGAAGAACAGCTCTTCAGACACCAAGGTCAGTGGAGAAGGACAGGGAGCAGGTACTTCCAGCATGGGGGCTGGAATTCTTCTGCAGCCCATGATGAAGGCCATGGGGAAGCAGCTGTGCCCCTGCAGCCCACAGAGTCCATGGGGATGAAAAGATCCACCTGCAGCCTCTGGAGGAGCCCCAAACTGAAGCAGAAGGATGTCTAGAGGAGGCTGTGAACCTGTGGGAGACCTGCTGTATTAGTTTTGCCCGGCTTTGTTTTTGGCTGTGGGGGGGCCACAGAGGTGTCTTCTGTGAGAAGCTGCTGGAAGCTTCCACCATGTCTGGCAGAGCCAGTTCCTGATGGCTCTGAAGATGAATATGCCATTGGCCAAGTCTGGGCCAGTTAGAAATGATGGTAACACCTCTGTGATAACTGATTTAAGAACAAAATCAAAACAAAGTGTGGTGCATTCATGATTCATCAATGTCTGCCTCCCAGAGGAACCATTAAGTGTGCTGAAGCCCTGCTTCCCAGGAAATGTTCAAACATCCCTTGCTGATGGTAAGAAAAGATTGACTTTTCTCTTCTCTTCTCTTATGTGTGCACAGACTTCCCACTTATTTCTTTTCTTCCACTGTAATAAAACTGATCTCACCTGCTGGTTGTTCTCCATCCTGTTCTCTCCCCACATAAGGAGGAAGAAGAAGCATGAAGAAGAAGCCCTGTGCCCTCCATCCATCCTCCATCCTCCAACATACTAAAAATCCTAAAACCTAAATTTCCCACCTAAGTGATACATCTACACTACTCTCTTCAATCTACTTCACACTCTAGTAGATTCTAGTCTATTCTGGAGTTTAGGAAACTTTCTCCATGAATGAGGGTCAAAGTCAGTGCTGCCCTGGGGGTCAGGGCACCCCAGAGCAGACAGGGAAATATTCCTGGTGCCCTGGGTTTCCACAGGAAAGGGAGTGATAGAGTGGCTTAGGGGGCACCTTGCACCCAGTCAAAGTCAGCCTGCTACACCTGTGGAGAGAGAGCTGTCTCCCCTGGGAGGGACCCCACGGTACAGCAGGGAATGCCTCCTCTCCCTGAGCTGCAGGAGAAGCTACAGGGAATGAACTGACCATAACCCCCAATCTGTATCTCCTTGCACCACTGGGGGAGGAGGTGGAGACGGGAAGGAGGGTGGGGTGGGGTGGGGGGGGGGGGGTGTTTTTAATTATTTTACTGCTCATTATCCTGCTCTGACTCTGTTAGCAATTCATTCAATTCACATCCCTATTCTGAGTCTGTTTTGCCCATGAAGGTATCGGGTGAGCTATGTCTCCCAGTCCTTATCTCATCCCACGTACCCTTCATTATATTTTCTCTCCCCTGTGAGAGAGCAGAGCAGTTGTGGAATCCAGTCAGGATCAGCCCATACATCAATTCCTTTGCAAGGGACCTACAAATATCATCTGGTCCAACTGCAAGTGAAATGCTTTTCTTCTCTTATTTCTTTGCACAACGATATATTTAAAAGTCTCCTTTCCTTTGAGAGTTTGATCCAGTATAGTTATTTTTCCTTCTTAACATGCACTCTTGTTATGTATAACAGTCTGAATACACGCATCATGTCCTAAAGTATTATCAGCACTGGCATTGTGCCAAAGTCATTGTCCTGGTGTCAGTGTCTTATGTCCTTGGTCTCACACCTACATAGGGGCTGCATAGGACAGGCCATCTATTCAGATTCTGAAGACAGATCCTGAACTGGCTAAGGCTTTGGTCTCAGAAGTCATTCTTGGACATCTCTTGCCCTCTATTTTTTATGTGGATTTAAGGCAATGATTTGAGAGTCTGTGGTGTTTTTCTGTTTCTGTCTTTTTAAACTTTTTATTTTCCTGGAAAATGGAGAAAGAAAGGAGTGTTTGGATCTAGAAGGCAAAGTAAAAGAGACTTAAAAGGTCATCAAATCTCTCTAGAAGTATGAAAAATGAGAAGATGGTTTAAGCAGGCAACTAATTCACACATTGGTTAAATATTAAAAAAAATAATTTTAAAAACATTCAGTAACTGGAAAAAGATTAATACAATCCACAGCCAAAGTGGAAAGTGCTACTGCAGCTGCTCCTCAAGGCTTATATTAAGGCAGAATGTAGCACCATGAGTGGTGCTAAACACAAACAGGGGTTTCTCATAGCAGAGGACTGGTACTCTGTCTGTGCTGGTCTAGATCTGCTTTTAAAAGACTTGGATTTCAGTTTTGTAGCAGCATAGCTAAACACACAGCATGATTCTACTTGCTAGTCTAAACTACATTACTTGCAAAGAAGCCATTTCTGGCACACTTTTCCTACTTTTTCTTCAGAAAGAAAAAACACAAAAACACACCAATCACATGCTACTGTTCTCCCAAAAAACTTGTTCTGTAATATATTTTTTCCTTTGTTTCTGTGCAAGAGTGACAGGGGTGAAGAATTTGACTGGCTGTTGATGTGGCTTCCAAAAGTATGTTTAAAAAGAGTCTTATTACCAGCTTACAATCTTTTTCATCAGTTCCTAGGATTAGATACAGGAATATCTAACAAACTCTGTGTAGGTACAAATTACATTTATTTGTGCTGCCCTGATATATTTCTGTCATGAAACTTTGTGACTTTTTATCCAAACTCATTTAAATTGCACAGGGTGTTCATGATTTACATCTTCTGAGTGTTTGCTTTCCAGCATCTTGCCTCTAACAAGTTTAAAGAAGTCAGACTGAGCATATGCCTCAAATTCTGAACCACTACCCAAGTTTTAGAAACAGTATTATTGCCTGAATTTGCAAGGCTTGATTCACCATGTATCTCTCTCCTCACATCTTGAGAGCAGTAGTGATCAGGTTCTGCAGCTCTGTCACAAAGCCCTCAATAAGGAGGGGGAACCAAATCCACAGTGAAAATACAGCAGCACAGAACTTAATAAGGAAGGTCAGCAACTTTTGAGTGCCATTAAGGACCAGAGGGTGCATGAGAGCAAAAGAAAAAAACTGCCACTTCGGTATGAAATTCTACACTGTCTAGAAGATGTAAAAATGTCTATAGAAAATGTACAGAAACTTGTTTCACAATATTTTTCCTAATTAAAGGAACTATAATGTCTTTTTAAAAACTGAAGGAGGAAGAACAGCGCATGGGTGTCCCAAAGTCTTTTTGTCTGCAGATGACTGACAAAAACATAAAAACTAGCTTGTTTTAATCTTTCAGATAACAAGTTTTAGAAAAATTGTTATACTGAATTATATGTGTAAAAGAAAGATTTAAAATCTCTTCTTTAGCTGTATACTAACAGAAAAAGAATCTCAGGAAATGGTAGTAAAAGTACATAGATGTTTTATTTATTGTGGAAATACACCTGTGGTTCAAATATTACATTTCATACCAGAACTGTAACTTCACCTATAACCACTGATAAGAGTTACACATGAGAAAAATCCTACTAAATGTGAGGGCTGGGGTCTGGTTTCCACAGTACAAAGCAAAAAGATTAATAGCACCTTACTGTGATTCTGAATCATGGATTCCTTTGGATCCAGTGGCCTCCAGATCAGTACTGAACAAGATCTATCACAGCTATTATAACACATGCTAGATGAAGTTTATTATCTTTCCAATAAAAAGCCAGGATATTGATGCACTGGGCTGTTATATACACAGCTCTGCCTCAGTTTATGTGTTCTCATCTGGGATCAAACTTCCATAAGTAAATGGAATTAAATATTAAATATTTTTACCAAGAAAAATTGCCTTTCTTGAGATTAAGGAAAAAGTATTGTGAGTTTATTCATGCTCCATCTGTTGTACTATTTTCTCCAATGGCAACTTCAAAGCACTTTAGCATTATCGAGCGTTTGTGAAGAAATGGCAGTACAATATTATCCCTCAGAGAAAGGAAAAAAAAATTAGGAAGAGTTCAAAAGTGAAAGAAATTTATAGTCACTCAGTTGGCTGTTTAATCCATTATTTAATTGTATGTGTATTTATTTCCATTGATTTTTTCTTTTAAAGACTGATGGAGAGAAAATAACTTGCAGCCTTCTTAACACAGGAACAATCACAGCAGGAGTCCATATCCTTTATCACATGAACAATGCTATACATATATGAAGAAAATTTCAAAGGTTTGTTTCCTGCTGCTAATTTTGCTAGTGAGCTGAATTAGGGGGGCACTGCTGGGTTAACAGCAGAAGATCTTTTTGATACTATTTCAGAAAGGGAAAGATCTGATAACTAGTGTTAATCATTAAAAAGCAGCTCTTGTAGGTGTCAAAAACCCCCTGAAATATGATTCTCTTTTTCCCTTCCAGCCTTCCCTCCTTAGTGTTTTAGAAATTCAGCTGTAGCAAACTTGGAACTTAAAAAAAAAATAAAGTGATTAAAAACATGGTCTTGCATAATGATGAGAAGCTCCCTTTAAAACCAAATTGCACTGGACTTGAACAAAATAAGAGCAGATTTTTGATTCCTTTACCCCATTTATCTTCTCCCTGGCTCTTAAGCCATTTTAGCCCTCTCTTTTTTGCTTGCTTGATTCTGTCTGATATGGGCATTAATAAATAAATTTGCAGATTTCAGTCTATGGTAGGCAAATGCATAATCTTGCTTGACACCCTACACAAGTACTCACAGGAGCTGTTAAGGAGCTTAGTCTCGAACTGAATTTCACAGCTTTTCTGGAATGTTTTGAAGTGACCTCGTTTCCAACCTGGCAGTATCACTGCCTTCCTTCCTGTTCAGATTTTAGTTCAGATTTGTTCTATAACTAATTTTTAAAATTTATTCTAACATAACACTTTAGAACTGCATAGTACTCTTGAGACAGTTTGGTTGTTTTTGGGCAGTGACAACAGCTAAACACTTCCCTGTCTTGGTCATGCACACCTGCCCCAGACAGCAGTGGTACAACCGTATGTAGGAACATGCTGTAAAAACCAAGTCGCTAGAAATAATCAAGTGGAGGAGAAAACAGTCTTCAAAAACACTGTCACCAAATATTATTGCTGTGTTGCAAGAAAAGCATAATTTCAGAAGCAATACAATTAGCACATGTGAAGTACTAACTAACATGAATATCCTTTTAATGATGGTTTTGCTTTAAAAATTTCCCAAAGTGTCACAGATTATACCTTCACTTGAATTTCATTTGAATTTCCTCCCTACACCTTTATTTGAATTTCCCAGTAAACACCTGTGTTTATTTGCACTTATTCAAGTGCCCAGAGCTGTAATTAAAAAGCTGGGTTTTTTTAAGGAACGCTTACCACCTCCATGCAATAAAAGTACTGTTTAAACTCTATGTGGGTTGGGAATTTTATGGACCATGAACACAGATCTTTGTGCAGTTGCTTGGTTGTTTTGGGGTAATTAACCCAAAAGTATGTGACAGAAATACACAACCAAAAAAAACCCAGCACCAAAGTGTTAAAACCAAAGCAGTTTTAGTCATACCTTAGATTAAGGGTAGATTAAGGCTCTCTACCACTACAAAGACACCTGGCAAATGCAGCTGTCACAGTTAAGATCAAGAGGGAGCTGGGCTGTGACCTGTCCTTACCAGCACTGGGTTAATGACAAACTCACACACAGAACTGAACAGGAGTTTGTCTATTAAGCCTGGCTAAAACTTCCCCAAATAGTGCCGTCTCATACTTTCCCTGACAGTGTTTAGTTTCCATACTACAGGGTGTACTGCAGCACAAGGCATCTGTCTCTCTCCCTCGGTGTTTGGGGGAAGAAAGTGACAAAATAAAAATCAGTATTTCTTTCAATCAAGAATAACCTTCTGGCATATGTCATGTGCTGTTTTCTTCATGCCAGCCAACTATCCTGGAAATAGGAGCTACTAGGTTGATAGAGTGTGGCTGACTACTTCAGTAACTGTGATTTTAGATTTGTAGCTGTGAAGATTCTGCTACAATTTTCCCACAATCCAAGTTAAAATAAGTGATGTCTGCACCCCTTAGGCTATTTTCATTGGGTTAAGAATAACAAGCAAATCTGACTGCTGGCCCATTCCTATACTGTAAGTAGTTCTGACAGAAAAAATTCATGGTACAATCATTCTACTTTATAGCTCTATAAAAATATTTAAACTGTAACCTGTGTAATAGATTGTCACAAACAACTGCTAGTCCTGGGTTGCCAGTAGCAGACCATGGCATTTTCACGTTCTGTGATAAGGGAAGTCAGAGTCCTTAATGGAGGGGTGAGAGGTGACACACCAAAGGTCTTACAAGCCTTTTGCTGGAGCTAGACAGCAAAAGTCAAAACACATTCATTTTGAAGTTCCACTTCTTGCAGCGGGTTTTTCTGCTTTGCTGTTGTTTTCACCAATAAAGCATGCTAAAGTAACAAGTATCTAGTCAACATCTGAAGACTAGATTTTAAAGTCACAAGTATACTACTGCTACAGGGAAGAACACCTTTGTCAGTCCATTCCACCACACAGCTTCTGGTCAGTAAATATATTTCACCCTCATGTTGTTTATATACTGCCTCAAATGCCTGGGTGGCTTGACTTAGACCAAAGGAAATGCTAAGCCTGTGCAATTAGCATTACCCATGCTATAAGCATTGAGTATTAGCATTTTTGCCCATATGGTCTGTAATTAAAACTAAAGCTAAAACACACTTAGAAAAACTTCTTTCATCCAGCAATATGGCATATATGAGAGTGAGACAGTCTTTTTCTGTTTAGCTGTTTCATGCTAAGGCTTCTCCTGCATTCTCCTGAACTGCAGAGGCACCATTCTGACCTCCCACCAAACTGTTCAAGTCATTGGTTGCTGCTGCTGAATTCATCTGTCAAATTACTGCAGATGCATAACAACACTGAAACTCAGAGCTCAGTGTAACTCCAGGCACCTAGGTCTCACATTTTTTCTATCCCTGCACTTGCAAGATGAGTAACCCATACTGATAAGAGAAGGAGAGCTGCCATGAGGTACTGTCAGATTGATGTTCAGCAGTCTCTGCCAAAAAAAAAAATAGTATCTCAGGACAAAATCCACCAGGATCATTGAGATAATCAAGAGATCACTGCCACAGGGCACCTCACTCCTGGCTCTCTTCATTTTCACAGCTTTTCTTTCTCCCTTGGGAGCAGTGTAATTCTCGCTGCTCGAATGATTAAGGTCACTTCTGAGAGCAATACACCTCGTTTTTGCCTTTCACAGCACTCCCTGGTTAGTGTGTGCTGAATCAGCTCACAAAGCTCCATCAAATGCCAGACCTGATGTGGGGTAAACAGTGAGAGCACCCAGCCAAAGCAGAAAGCAAAGCAGCATATCAACAGAAGCCTAATTCATCCTCAGGGATTACAACCTGAAAGAGTGCTGCTGTGGACATAGATTATTTTGTTTCCAAAAAAAGAAAAATAGGTGCAGGTTTTACATCTATAGGAGATTATCACAGCTGTATAAGTCATTTAACTTTGGGGTTTGCAGTATTGGACGGGGAAAATCAGTTGTCTGAAGAAAATGCAAATTCTTCAAAGTATATCAATAGCTACCTTCATACCATAGAGGGTTTTTTGCAGATCTTCCTCCCACATAAAACAAACTGGACACAGAACCCTAAAATCCATAAAAGTGCTACTGATTTATTGGAGTTGGGATTGCAAAACTGGACTGCTGAGTGTGCAACCTCATGAGCAAAAAAAAAAAAAAAAAAAAAAAAAAAGGGAATGAAATGGGTATATTCATATTATCCAGAATGCACTTTATTCCTTCATCTTTATGCTAGGCAGCAAGTTTGTGCAACATTTGGAGCAACATTCATATTCAACATTTTCCTCTGGCTTGCAAGGTTTTCAAATGCTTATGTTACTAACTCTGGGTTCTGAAAACCTGCCCTGCTCCTGCCTCTTTCTGCTACAGGTAGCTCAAAGTGTAGGTTGACATTAATTCAAAATTTGTTCTTAATTTCTAGGGACTTCTTAGGAACCGCCATTCTGTCAAACAAATAATTAAGAAAAGGGACATTATAGGCTTTGTGTTGACTTCAGAGATGCTTAAATAGATTATCTGGGTCTTCTACTGACTCTCTTTGGGGTAGCATATTGCACTGAGCACCTATCAGCAAACCACTCATCACAGTATTGATTTACACTCAGCACTTAATTGACATTTGTTTCTGCCTTTGAAACAATGAAAACTGGAGATATATTTTAAAGGATTCTGAAAGTCTTTGCTAAGTTATTCAAGGGAAAATAATTTCTTGCATGCAGCAGGTGTGGGAATTCATACAAAAGGAGGAAAAAGTGAATCACCTTTGCTACTATTCTTTTCCTTATACTACCTCATTCAGGTGTAGATCTTGAACACAGGAAAGTGGCTCCTTAGAGTATTCTTTATGTTCACAAGGCCCAGAGAAAGGCTGGATCTTTAGTATGGAAAATTGTATTTCCTTTCATTTACTTCTAACTTTCATTAATAAATCCTGTCTTATTTTCAGATTTTAAAACATTGCTTCTGTACTTTAAGCATGTTTCATTGTTCTTCCCTTTCTTTTCACAATGATTTTTTAAAAATATAAACCAGAAGGCATATCACCCCACTAGATCAGTATTATTCCAGGTATACTCTTGTAGGTAGTATAATGGTAGTGATGATATTCTGGTAGGCAACTCTAAGTGTTTCCATTTCTTATTATTATAGTATTATGTGGCAGTGCTTGCAGAAAGTCATTAATTTTATGTGGCCTTACAAAACCAAATTTGTACTGATGGGTACAAGTCAACATTTTAAAATATTTGTATAAATACAAGGTCCTCACTAAAAGTTTATCCACAGTGCTTATAGTTTGTCATCTGCTGCAATGGGCATTACTATGCACTGTAATTCAAGAGAAATAACAAAAATCTGTATGCTAGCCTTTATTTTGAAACAGGTCAGATGTGAAACCCAAGTTATCTGGGATTTGGACTATACTTAAAGCTTAACACTGTCAGTAACAGTACCATAAAGAAGCAGATACTCTTTTTTTTCTGTAAAAGGAGAAAAAACTAATATTGTCATTAGCCCTTTGATAAAACTGTCCAAAATTCCACATAAATCCATGAGGTTTAAAAATTTTGTGTTGTCTTAAGCAAGAAATTAGTCTCTCTTCATGCTAATGAATAACACTTTGAAAAGTTTAACCAGAAAAAAATGAAAAAGGTTACATTTGTTTTTCACAAACTAAGCATCCCAAAGGTAATACTGTAAAAACATACAGCACATTTAAAAAAGGTACTCATCAAGTGTTAATCTGCAATTAATCACTAAATCCTTTTCAGGGACCTTAAAAATCATTACCTTTTTTTTTTTTTTTCTAGAAAGGCACTTTTTCATTTAAGTTTTGAATTTCTTCTAGTGAAGCCATGAATTTTCCCTTCCCTATGTCTCAATTCAGTTTTTTAATCTAATTTTTAGTGCATTATTAGTGAAATAACTCTTTATTCTCTCATATACTTCCGGACTAGTAGTGCAGAGGATATAATTTCCAAAATAGTTGTTTGTGAAAAGATTTTTTAAAAAGGATTATCAGGTACTGGATACCCAAAAATATTCTTATACATTCCACTTCCCAAAGTTTTCTGGACTTTGAGAGATTGTTAATTCTAAGGGAAAACTTAATTCTAATCATAGTTCAGTGGTTTTCTACCAACTGTTAAAGAAATACTGATTATTTCTTAGCAATTGTTCTGTTTATCACCCATTCTTCAAGATTTTGGTACATGCCAGTAAGAGTTTCACCTTGCAAAACCATGAAGCCACAGCACACCTTCAGCAGCAACAAACATGACAAACTCTTGGTTGTAGCTCTGGGTAGAAAGTCTTCAGTCTTCATATGGAGAAAGCACTTGGAAATGCAGTAAACTTGTGAGTCTTGGCTGTTAATGCAAAGTGTGTGCATAAAATTTACAGAGTTTAATCTCCTGTTGAGCTTGTGAGATTCAGAGCACTGAAGGTTGCAGTGCAGAAGCCAAAGATTTAATTTGCACTTTCTACTGAGCACCTAAATGGAATTCAGGTTGATTTGTAGGATTGAATTGGATTGAATTCAATATTATAATTTGCAGCTACACCAGGAAAAACCCAGGAACTGTGGTGGTTCTCCATGAGAGAATCATGGCTGTACAGGGCAGAT
The DNA here is from genome assembly GCF_027477595.1 of Haemorhous mexicanus. Lineage (NCBI taxonomy): Eukaryota > Metazoa > Chordata > Aves > Passeriformes > Fringillidae > Haemorhous > Haemorhous mexicanus. The sequence goes on from NC_082344.1 coordinate 11,046,644, forward strand.
TGGATACCAAGGACAATAAAATACACAGAGCATGAACAGTGGGCACAAAAGATTCAGGCTGGGCCTAAATGTTTCAACACTGAAAAGTGGACATGAGGACCATTGCCTATCTTCTCTGAAGAGTCTGTCTACCTTTCTTGTTATTTCTACATCTGCAAAATTTGGACAACCACCTCTTGATATGATTAAAAGCAGCCACATTGCATACAGGCTATTAACAAGGTACATATTACTATAAATTTTCAGGTACATTGTTGGTATTTTTGAATATATATCAGCTTTTGAATACATAAAGAAAATAGAATATTAACACTTACCCTTCCAAATAAAGACATATAAATATTAAAGAAATAAAAGAATAAATCTATTTGAAAATACAATATCAATATATTTTGTGTACATCTACCTATAAAAGACAGACTTGTGTTGATTCTTAACACTGATTTTCTTTGTATTAGTCCAAGAATTCTTAAGACTGGAAAATACCTCTAAGATCATCAAGTCCAACCAGCAGCCCAGCACTGCCATGTTTACCACTAAACTGTATACCAAAGTACCACAACTGGATGTTTTTTCAACACCTCCACATTTGGTGATTTTCCTGGGCAGCCTGTTCCAATGCAGCCTGTCCAAAAAAAATTCAGAGAATAAATTTTTCCTAATATCTAATAATTGTTAGTATTAAAAAAAAAAAAAATTAAAAAAAGTTAAAGCTATTTTTGAGATCCGTCTCCAATCAGAAGTCTCAGGACAGCATGACAAAAAACAGCAACAAACCCAAAAATTATCCCACAGCATCAAAATTTTTATACATACAGGACTAATACTGACCTACTGTAAGGTAGTTAAGAAGAAGGCAGGGAGCTATCTTAATGTGTATTCTGTCTACTTACTTCTCTGCCTCCACCTGTAGAGACCTGTGAAACATTATCTTTAGACCTCTACACCAAGATGGTCTTTTTTTGTCATTAAATACAATTTAATCCAAAACATTTACAGCTTTAAAACATAATATCATGTGTCTTCTACCAGATAATCCACACCAAGCGAAGGTTTTGTTGCTTTTTGCTGCTGCATTTTAAAAGGAAGTGGGCATTGGCTAGGAAAATGTATCACAAAGTTACCCTCTCTCACCAATAAACTGCTAAAAAAAAGCTGGTTTACAGCCTAAGAAGATCACAATGTGAGCACACAATTTAGAGCTAATGGTTTTATAGGCCAGAGCCATGAGCAGGGCATCCTTATCCTGCAGTGTGAATAGGATTATCCCTGCAAACATTCCCCTAACATAGAATTTAGCTGTCAAGTTTTCTTTGCTGCTGCATGGAGGTGTGCACAAAATGAACACAAGTTCAGGTCAAGTGTAATCCTGCTCGACTATCACAGATTGCTCATGGGGCAAGGAAAAACAGGAGGAGGAAAAAGGCAAGAGCTGAATTGCTGCTGCTAAGCATATTTTAGGACATTAACATAATTAGTCTTCAACAAAATTACTGGATCATGCTGAAAAGATGGTGACAACCATTTAAATGAAACTTTCTTTAATATATATATATATTTTATCCTCAAATATCCTTTAATTTAAATCCTTCTAATTTTATTCCCAGAATTACCATCACGCAAACATGTTTGCTTCCCTAATTATAGAAAACTATTAATGTTAGTCTAAAAATACACCAAATTACAACTGTAAGCAGTTGAATATTCATGAATTCTCTATTACACTCCCACAAAAACAGTCATAAAGTAGGTTATGTATTTTTTTCCACACAGTTTGCACACATCAGCAGCCTAAAGGGATTTCCATACCCCCACACACATCTGTGAATATGTCTGACTTTGTCTATCAGTGTTTGCTTCTTAGATTGAAAATTGAAAAGGAAAAGAAAAAGAAAAATAAAGGGACTTATCACTTTGTTAATCACAGAGTACTCTGTTGAAATTGTAATGGACGTAGAAACAATTGTATATAATAATGTCTATAAAATCACAAGCAACAGGGAGACTCAGTAGGATATTCTCCTTTCCCTTACAAATAAGGCACTGAATCAAACCATCAGGAAATACCAAAAAAGTTCATGTGATCCATAACAAAACTAAGGAGAAATTTGTCTTTCCCATGACAAAACGTCAGTCTCTCTCAAACTTTATGTAATCATGACTATAGAAAAGCAACCAAAAAGGCAGCTGAGGTTATTGAACACAGAAATGAGTCAAAACCCCCCTGAGCAGTGAGTAGCTGGGGACTGGAAGGATACTGGGGAGAAAGCACCATATATGCTTTGCCCAATTCCTGTGTTCTCTTACACAGACAGTGCTGATTTTCCTACTCTCTGGGCCTTGGAAGAGAGTCAAACTAAGGTAAATTAATTTTGTGTTCTCTTTGACAAGCCAAAGTAAACTGCATCCTATATCAAAGAAAATGTTCCCTTTGCTACATTTTAAGATTTCTAGAGGGAGGGGGATTGTTATTTTCAACAGCTATTCTCTGAATATTTACAAAATGAAAATGAAACCAGGAAAAATATAAATAAAAAAATCCAGCCTAAGTGATTATATAGGAAAAAATTACAAATTTTCAATATTTTCTTTTATAAAAAAGAGAAGTTAGTTCTAATTATAACCAAGAAATGTTAAGGACATGAGCTTTTATACACTGGTAATATGTGAACAAGGAAGGTCATGTCAATAACTTTATGCTAGAGCAGTTCTCACTTACATAGATGAGATTCCTATCTATGGAAAGCAAGAAAATAATGTCCTTAAATATTTTTAAAAGTTAAATATAATTACTTGAGAACAAGATAAACTTATCAGCAGATACTGCTCAATGTTTTCATGTTACCCATCAGACGACAAAAAAAAATTGTAACACCAAAGAATTACTTCTTTAAAATACATATTTTCCTTACAAAAATGTATTAACAAATGTGCTTTCCTATTTGTTCCCTGTTTTCAAATTTCTTGCATTATTTATTTATTTAAATTATTTTCCATTTTTGAAGAAGTTTATTACTACTTTGTAAAGAAAAAAACATATTCCAGAACAACTTATCTTTCAAAAGAAAATGAAAAACAGTGACGCTACATGTTCATATTAGTGTTTTAAAATACTGAATGTTACTATAATAATAATTTGGAGATTATATCACAGCTTGTATTCTCCAGGTATCTTGACATCAAAGCATGTGACTAACAGCTAAGAGTAAATTGACTAAATACATCAAAAGAGCATCAGTAAATAAATAGTGTGAAATGGATCCAAGTAACTTCCCACTGTGTGAAGAAAGCACCTATTAGGTTATAATATCAGAATATAGTAGACTGGGCTAATTATTTAGGGCAACCTGAAGTTTCAGTTTCATTTTTAATGCCCAAGTCTAATGATTTGTATTTTTAATCTGTAACAAGCTTAAATGAGCAAGACTGAAGAAAAGCAATAGACTTGCGAATAATTTCATACTGGAAGTTGTCTGTGCAGTCATAGCAGGAAAATTACCAACTAATGTTATAAATGTGAATAAGGCATAGAAGCTACTCTGGACCTTCTGGATCTTCACATAGTAAGAATTTCTATCAGTATGAGAGAAAAAGATTTGAGGTATTCACTGAGTTGCCAAGGCTTCTCAAAATGTTTCAGAGCCTTTCAACAAGGCAAATTTGATAAACTGTTAAATGGTGACACACCGACAAGAAATAGGAGCCCCATTCAGCTTCTGGTCCTTTCTTCAAATGGAGCAGCCCTGTTCAATACAACAATTTCTGTTGATGGATATAGTGCAACTCAGACTGCAACTCATGGCCACAACTGAAGAAAATCCTGCTAAAACCAGGTGGAGCTTTCCTGCAGGTCTGTGCAAACAGCAGCTGGATTTCTTTGTGAAATGTACTATCTTCTTGCAACATAAATCATCAGTAACAAGATCCTAGTGACAAAGCAAGTGAATTTTTGTAGTGATTTGTATTTGAATTGACAGCTTGTGCAATACTGACTTCCACTTACTACACACCTCCAGCTGAGTTAGTGAAATGGTGAAGGTCTCAGTAACTGAATCTTTTCACTGTTGTACTCTCAGAACTCACAATTCCACTTGATAAAGCTGTCAGACCTACCCAACAATAATATCTATCTTTAACAATCAAATTTTGGCTCCTTATTTCTTGGAATACCCCCACGCACTGCAGTTTGCCTGAAGCAGATATGTATAACAAGGAAAGGACAACTCAGTAGAATCTATATGACCTACCTTTGTATTCTTATGCTTGACATATGCTGATCACACGTCCAAAACTCAAATGCATCACCTCTGAAGCAACAGAATACCTAAGAAGCACATCTAACCTCCTATCACCTTTGCTTCAGTATTTTATCCCAAGACCTGCTAGGTACTATAGGTATTCCTGCTAACTGATTATCTTCACTAATTTGTGATTTTCAGCTGCACTCTGGGCATGCTGACACTGGCTACACACTTCCCTGCCAAAGGTTCTGCAATTCAGCAAACAAGTTGTATTCACTTCTTTTGCATCTAGTCTTTCTGAAACTGTTATTACTGGTCAAGTCCAGAGAAGATTCCTGGAAAAATCGGAACTACTGATTATGGTTTATGTCTTATATCAAACTGGATGAGGGTGTAAGACGGTCAATTTTTTTAGCAATAATGTCATAGCTTGATCATATCTTAAAAGATTAATACAATAATTTCACAGCTTTTATACAGACTATATTAATTTAATCTCTTAAGTATTTCACTTTTTGTTATAATTTATTCTTTTGTGTATTAGCAAATCAGAGCAATAGAATGGATGAGAAAAATGTCTCAAGAAAAGCACATTAATGTTCCAATACATGCATCATTGGTCATTTGGCACCTTGTACTACTACAGGTAAGGGTAACTCAGTTTGAGCTTTTAACCACCTTGAGATGTGTTTATTAACAAAGCAATCCTTGAAAGATGAATTGGCTGCTTTTTAGTACAAATTCTAGGTTTCTCTTTAGTTCCTATGAGATTATTTAATCACACATTTGATAGAGTGAAGTACATATTTTCACTTTGATAAATTCAATCAAGGACCATCATTTAGGGGTCAGTGTGATATGTACATGTATTTCTCATCCTGTCCCAAGCTTCCCACAAAACATGAAACTTTGGTCAATACAGATGCCTATGCCCACAAACAATTTCTCACTGCCAAAACAAATTATCATATCCAAATATTTTCCATTATATATTTACCATATTATATAACAGTATTAGTACATCAAAATTTTCAGTGAAAATATGTTCTTTTATAAAAATCTATTTGCTTTTCTGTTCAAATGAAATATTGTGCCACATCAGAGGTAAAGGGTGTTCGCACTCAAAGGAAAGGATATGGCATTCTAGGAATACTAAAATTCAGCCCTGATGTAACTAGTACTCCAAAAAAGTTTCCTCATGAATGATTATTCATGTAAGTTTTAGTTAAACATTTATTTCATAGAATATTTGTTTAAAAGAAAGTTGTATTATGTACATAAGATGTATTTTACTGAAGACAACTTCATTTCGAGCCTTTCTGTCAAAGGCTTGTATTTTTGAAATTTAAAAAAAAAATGTACATGGCACTTAGAAATAATATTTGTGAGGAAATCTGCAGTGTAAGGTTACAGCTTAAATCAAATTTCACACCATGAGAGGGATTCACAATAGATTTAAAAAGATAATCTATTTTTTCAACTGCCAATGATTCAGAAAAGCCAATAACATGGTGTTGGATAGCAGATACATTATTTATTTTAATAGAATATAGACCCAAAATTGAGGGATTCATAAAACAAAAGCCTCCTAAAAAGATATCTTCAAGGCATTTCATTAGAACTGTTCAGAGCAACAGGTTTAAATGGATAAGATTGATAATAAGCTTAAAATATTACCTGATTTCTCTGAAGTAATAAGCTCCTACTCTCTAAAAAGCTCAGTGCTAGATATATATATAAACACATCATTTTCAAGACAGGGGAGCAAAAACAATCTTTCTGGGGTGTAGACTATGGAGATATTAAAAAACAAAGATGCTGAAAACCATAAAAACCCCATATTGTCAAGGAAAAAGTAAGGAATCTATTTAAAAGGAAGGACAAGTACACAGAGTACAAACAACTTTGAAGAGTGTTGAAGTTTTTCTTAAGAGCTTGCACACATGCTTGTAGTCATTTTTGGCTTTCTGTTATGATGCATTTTTAACAAGATTTTTAGCAGGTAATTAGGAAGTCAAAATACTAGTTTTTGATGCCAAACTTCATGTTATTGACAGCATTCTTCACCACAGTGTTACACATAGGAACAGTGATAATTTCTAGCAAGACTGGCTCCAAGTTCCCCTGCAACTGAAATGCAAATTGCAAAGTTCATTTTGATTTTCACTGCACAACTCGGCAGAATTTGGCACACAGTCAGTACTAACAGGAAGAACCTGGCAACTTCTAATCTAGAGCCCCACATGTTTGTTTGTTTTTTAGAGGATTGCATAGTATATTTGTGTTTACCATGCAACTATATTTAACTTTTCTAGCATGCATGATATAATAAGATTTTAAAAGTTTTGCTCAGCATACTGAAATCAGTGACCATTTGAAGACTCTAGAAGCTACTGTGCTCCCAACTTACTTTTTGGGTTCTGAGATACTTAAAAGTCTCTTCTATTAATAGTTGGAGGCTTCCTAAATCCAGGATTCTATTGAATAATTGATATGATATTCATAATTATGACATTCCTATAACACAAAAAATGCACTCAGCCATAGTCATCAAGATGTAAAGGCAAATTTAAAAATTAACTTTGAATTAATCCCTCTCAAAAGATATAATTCTCTCCTTGCCTTCAAGGATATACTTTCTCCAAGAACTTAGAAGACCATAAACCTTTTGAATGGATTAGAATTTACATTACTACCTCGCTGAAAATTTTTTGCCTTCATCTTTTTAACAGACATATTAAAACCGAGTATTCCTGTTTTCCAAAGCATTTCCTGTTTTTCCAAAGTTGCCAAAACTGTTTTTAAAGGAGAAGGCCTGAAAGAGCCTAACAAGGATCAACTCCCATATATCACCATGAGTGCCTTCAGCTGACATCAAAACCAGATGGACCCTGAAGGCTGTAGAAATGCAAGAATCAGATTTTGTATCAGTAGGATTATTAGACAAGGCATTTCATGTCATGGCACATTAAGGCATAGCTTAGATTTAATTTTCAGAGGCTTTAGAGAACTGTTTAGAGCACCTAAAAAGGAGGCTTGCATCACTCTTTTCTGCCTTTTTTCAGAGGACAGGTAAGCTTAAAGAAAGTTTTTATTTTTTAAGACAGGTTTCACTTTTCTCAAATTTGTTGAAATACCTTGATCTCAGGAGACAAAAAAATATTTTAAAATTAGAGGTTTCCAATATATTTCCAACTTTAAAATTAATTCAGTTTCACTGGCAGAACATAACATTTTTCAATTATCAACTTCTGATCAAATGGAAAACATACACCTTCATTAAAAGGATTTTGTTTCAATGATCATTTGCTTCTGCCAGAAGATCCCACCACAGCATCCTCCTTCTCATCTCCCTATTCCACACCACTTTCCTCCAACAGAAGAGGTGAAGTTTTTAGGCTGTTTCAACTCTCCCACTGATACTATCCTATTTTGGCAAAGACTTTGAACACTGGAGCAATGCCAGGACTTGGATGTTGTCCCTTGCTTCAACTTGGAAAAATGACAGGGCACACCTCTGTCACCCTAGCACATGACGAGGCCTCTGGCTCCATGTAAAAAAATTCAATCTCTGTAGCAGCTTGAAGCCTTTACTGACATGTGGGGGTATGAAGAAAGGATAAATGGGAAGGAAATTCCTGCCTGAACAAAACCTTTACACACAGGTATGCAAGAAGCCACACAAGGTCTGATTAGTCTCACTGAAGTGCAGCCTTGTGCATCAGCAGTGAGTAAACTCAGCACATTCTGTAACTCCTGGTGCTAAAGGCACACACCGTATGACTTGTGACAAGGTGTTAATCAATCAGAGCTGAGAACCTGTCTGCCCTTCCTGCTGCATCTTGGGGACAGAGGTTTTCCCTTATTCTGCTGTCTTGGCTGGTAAGCAGCAGTGACACTCAGCTGGCATTTAACAGAGACATGAGTGCCATGAACAGAAGTGTCAGCAGGACAGAGTTCCTCCATGTCACCTCAAGCCTGCTGGTGAGATGCCAGTCACAAGCAAAGCAAGACAGGATGGTCTGAGTTGCTTTGAATAAGTAACGGGCTCCTAAAAACTTTGGAAAATAAACTATTCTATCATTTCTGAGCCTCTTTGGCAAGCTTCAGAGAAAGCTGAATGTTCAGTTTTCGGATCCAGTTTGGAACCTCTTTTCCTTTATGAAGTCATCATCTGAAGAAATAAAATTAGAACATTTTATAACATAAAATTGTGATTTGCAGACCTTTTGTCACTGCTTTACACTTGCAAGGCTCTTTGCATGTTCATAGCTCCCAACATTGATAAGGTACACTGTCTACAAGAAGCAATTTCTAAATAGAACAGCTGGAAGCAAATCCTGCCAGCGCTGTTTAAATTGAAAATACCATTCTTGCAGACAAAATGTTCATATGAAAGTTCATTAAGTAACAATTACCTGGCACAAGAACAGCTAATACCTGAAAGAAGCAAGGAACTTGATTTACTTAGCTTTTCTTTCCATGTCCTTTTAAGTACCTGTTCAGACAGAGGAGTTAAAACTCATGGAAGTTTCTTTCTTCCTTGCTCACTCCTTCAGCTGTATTGATTAAAAAATTTTGGCTTTAACAGGCAAAGTAAGCTTTCTTTCATTTCTAGAAAGAAATAGAACTATTCTGTGACCATTCTTGAATGAAAATTTAGCTAAATTATTTTTTTTAGAAAAAAGCTTTAGTGACTCAACTGTAATCTAAACTATATTTTGTTTGTTTCTGTTACAACTGTAAATTTCCATGTAAACTTAATCAAAAATTAATAGTTACAGTAAGCCATTTATTTTTTCACCATTTTATAGATAAATAAAAATACTGACAATGTTGCTTTTCTAGTCCTGGTCCTATTTTTAAGCCATATTATGCAAGTGAAAGTCTCAAGAATATTGTATTCTACAGCAGCACTGAGGTACACATCTCTTGCTGAACACAAACTGCTGACATCTTGGTTACTTTGGCTGATTCACCTGTTCTCCATCCACAGCCATTGGAGCAGCCCTGGCTGCTCATGGACACCCAACAGAACAGAGCTCATGGGAAACAGGGATTGCACTGAGAATGCTTAAAATGTCTTTATACTTAACTACTGTATTCAGTAAAGTTTTAAAGATAGCTTGTTTTGAATTACAGGAATTGAAATCGGTTTAAATAAGCCCTTATTATCTGCAAGTTTTCCAAGCTCAAATACATTTTTTTTTTCCCAGGGAAAACAGCATATTTGTCTTTCTCCAATGTGTTTAGAGTTTTACTTAAGGTTTTCAGATGCCTAATGAAGTGTATTTACTGGCTTCTGAAATGGAATGCATCATAATACTCTAAAATTCAGTGTTTTATAAAGTGTCATGTAAATGAGGAACTCCGAGGCATTATTTGTAACTGTTTAAAATACTTTAAAAGATTTTATAAGAAACATATCTCATTTATCTGTTTCTGAGCTATTTAATTTAAAGTTTAGAGAATCGGGATGTCAGAAGAGCTTTGCTTTATGCAACCTCAAGTATGGTTGTAATAGTTCTGAAATTTTCTTCTTTCACATAATAATTTTCATCACCATCATGCTTGTATGAATCAATTTACAAAATCAAACATTCTTATTGCAGTTATCCAATAATATGTTTTTCTGACCACCTAGATCTCACTAGATCAACTCTTGGAAGCCGCTGCAGCAAAGTCCTCAGAAACAATTGTTAGAAATTGTTTCTATCAATTTTTACATTATAGAAGCGACAGATGTTTCTTTCTGTGTTGACAGGAAAAATTAGCTTCATAAAGCCATGATGTTGTTGTTTAAGAGGATGTTCACATTAAAACTGGAAACAAAGTTTTCAATTTGTATTGTCAGGAAATATATATAAATTTAAGATTCAGGAAAGCTTTCAGCAATATGTTGAGTTATAGGTTATGCAGACCTAAGAATTACTAAGCTTTATAGTCTTCTTAGTGTCAGGAAAGGGAAAACTGAATTTTTTCAAATATTTATCTCTGATGAAAAAGGTTATCTACTTCCACAAAACCCACTTTTCAAACTCATGCTAAATGGAAGCAAGCAGAAAATTATTTCTGTCCCAGTTTTCAGGAGAATTAACATTAACTTCATCCTAGTAAGGGTAGTAAATTATCAACTGCAAATGATTTCATAATTTGGTCCAAATATAATATAAATACATGAGCATAATCAAAGCAGATTTCAAGTTCCTGGATAACTTTGGAATCATCTCAGACCATCTCATGTCTATTAAGAGCATATTAACCAAATCACTTTGGCACTCCTGTGCTTCTTTCACAGATTGATTTACTGAATTCTTAATTTCATCCTGTTTTTCAAAACAGACTGTAGTGACAATCATTTTAGGTACAACCTGAAGTACAATAACAGCGTTTGAAAAATCCCCTTACAAGGAAAAACCTAACCAAGAGACCAAGACAGTAACCAAGACACCTTTATTTATAAAAATGGGGATGCTACAGTACTTATCACCCTGAACCAAGCCTCCAATTTGCTGCATCTTCCCATTTTTTATAACTCAAAGAGCATCTCAGAGAGAAAGATTCTGTTTGTCACCTTTTTACATACAGAGAATTACCCTTCATGAAAGAAAAAATAAACTATAGTTTTTTATTTAACTGGTATTGAATGCCAAAATATTTAAATCCCACTTCCATGACAGAAGAAAACCTTTGTTATTGTATAAAAAGGAAGTGGTGATGTCAGAGCACTGATTTTGATCCTGCTTGTATGGAATTGCTACTGTAAAACAAAACTAGCAAACAGTGGGAAGGTGACCTGATATGCCAACAACACACAACCATTGCTGTTTTCACTCATGAGAAAAGCACCACTGACTGACAGAATACCTTGATGTAGCCTGTACTCCTTGAAATGCACAGAGATTTCTTTTTTATTTCACACGAAATTTGCCTTTTGTGCCCTATGAACTCATAAGGGAGAAGCTTAATGTATTGATATATTATATCAATATATAGTATACTCTTCTATGGTAAACAACATCACTGAAGAGTAGCTCAGGGATGCAGGTGAACGTCAGAGGAGCAGATGTGTCACTCAGGAAGTGCTCCATGCAGAGTGTTCAGAGGCTGTTTCTCACCAACCCTTCTGCAGCTATTCACCATATATAAAGTTTTCCCAGCAACTGTGTTAGCACAACCACCTTGGGGACCAGGGCCAGCAATAACTCAGTGACTGCTATGAAGCCTAAAGTGGTCCTGCCATCTAGAGGAAAATCAGCTTCAAGGCTTTGGAAAAAAAATTCAGGAGTCATTCAGAGAAGCATTCAGCAGCCCTGGGGAATCCATTGGGCAAGGACAGGAAGAAGCCTGAATTCCTTTGAAGACAATTTGCCTTGGAAATTTTGAAGTTTAATTGATACCTATAGATCTGCATGCATTAGGAATTTGCCTTGGTCTGATTTTCCATTCTAACTTTAGCAGATAACAGAAACATCTAACAAAAAGCTTGTCAGAAAGTCATTAGCAAGAAAAAAAGCAACTACTACTACTGCCAAATAAGTTTCTACATCACCTGCCTCCTGTGCTTATGACTTATTACATCTCTTTCTGCACAGAAAGGTGATTTGGAGAGAATTTGTTTGAATATTAAACTCTGGAAAGTAGTAGGGGTCTGCTAAGAAGGCAAGACTCAGCAAGTAGTGGATTTGAAACTTCCTTGGAAAAACATGATGTAGAAAAATAGTACAGCCCAGTCTAGCTCCCCTGACGTCTTTCAATTTTTATTTGTGTGCTGTCCCATTAGAGAGAAGACACAAGACTCTGCTTCCACAGAACTCATGCTGCAAGAAAACAGTAAAACGAGAAGAGAATTAAAACTGAGAAAATTTGGTGTATACTTCAACAACTGATAGAATATTTATGAAGTTTAATGTCCTAGGGTGACTTTATGATCTTGAATTGCATCCCCACCTATCTGTTTGGCCCAAAAATAAGTTTTGCACTTTTAAGACTGGTTCTGAAAGTGAGGGTGGGGGACAGAAGAAAATATTTTCCCAAACTGGCTGGGGGAGGGGCTGCTTGAATCTGCTTTCTAGAGAAACCCCTTTAGAGGTTTTCTCCCAAATTTGCCCTTAACCAGGACAGTGCAATAGCTTCATTAGTACTTTCAGAGAATAAAGACCCCAGGGAAAAGAAGTGAGTTTCTATTTTAAAGAGGTGTCAGGCATAAATGTCCTCATGGTCGTTGCTCTTATTCTGGACAAAAGTTAGAAACTGGGCATATTTTCCAGTTTAAACCACAGAGATTGGTGGAAACTGATATTTGCAGCTATTGCAGCTACACAGCCCAGAAGACAGCATTTACAGATGGATCAATTTTTAATTTATTAATTGTGGGATAAAGTAAACATGCAGAAGCAATCCCCTATATACTAAGCACCTAGGCTAAGTTTCAGGAAATACAGAAGCTCATAGTGTTGAATAGCAAGCTATTAAAAAGAACCTTGCAAATCAGGCTATCAAGAAACTTTTGTTTAAAAAATTATTAACCCTGTCTGGCAACTGAACTGGGATTATTCTTGAGTGTAGTTGCCCTCTCTCTGTGCAGATATAGAATTTTTTTTCCTATGAGGTGCTAAGGAAAATTGCTAGAAGGGCTAGGTTTTTGCAGAGAAGCAGAAGTCAGACTCCACAGCTTCTTCACAGAAACCCAGTACCCTAAAGTCCAGTATTATGCCACCATTACCATTTCTACAAATCCAGTGTCTTCCATCATCATTGCAATGGCTCACAGCTGCTTTCACACAGCTGAATCACACTGAATACAAATCCAAGCCATGTGGGTTCTGCTCCAAGCTAAAAGTGATCTCCTTCCCCACCCATTCCTACAATTTGTCATTTCTCACCATCCTACAGGGAACTTCCCACCTGCTCCTAGAGAAACGTTAAGGCCCTTTAAAGGACAAGGATCATTTATGTTAATATTTGCCCAAGTATATAGCACACAGGAATCTAAACCACAGTTATTTCATTTATAAATTGTGCTCATAATAAAAACTGGGAGTCTTTTGTTGTGTTCTATTTCTAAATTCCACATTTCAAAAGGCCACTTGGAGCTCTGCTTCCTTAGATAATCCTCATCAATCAAGGTAACTGGCTTTGAACTTGTTTTTCTTACTCTTAGGTATAGAGATTACCTCATACTATAGTAAGTGTTGATTGTATTGAGGGAGTGCTGATTTTCCTGTTCTAAAGTTTATTTATTTTTTTCTTCTTTTGAAATATCATTTTTCATTCATACTGCTAACTTCATTATGGATTTCCTCATTAAAAAAAATTATTTTAATCATTCCATGTGAGGAAACAGCAGGCTTATTACCAGATTTGCAAGGTTTAAGGAAACACAGAAGGAAAACAAGCATTTTCTCTGCTGCAGCTTGCTCCACTGGGAAAGCCTTCTACTATTAAAAACTCTGCTGCTGTCAGAACTGACAGTCAGGTACAATCCTCTGCCGCTGATATATCAGAGAGCAGGAATCAAACTAGAAAGCAGCCTCACCACCCTGGATTTTAGGGGCTGAGCAATAGGCTCAGCTTTCTCAGTGTCACAGCCACAAGGGCAGGACACCAGCTTTCCTCCATGCCAGATAAAGATCCATTACTCCACCCTTGCCTGGAGTACAGTCCTGGAGTCCCCTGCACACACCTCCCAGGGCTGAAGATGTATTGTGTAATGCATCTTAAAATCAGTTCACTTTTTTACTTTCAGAATAGGGTAATACATCTCTGGAGCCTAAGTTCAAGAAGAAGATCCTCCAAGACTGTTTCTGCTGTGGATCTGTGGCTTTGCATTTTCTAGATCTATTTTGTGTGCATGTTGCATGCATTGTTTCAGTACTGAGGAGCAAAATCCCTACAGACTAAGAAAGCAACAAATAAAAAACACACTTCTAAAGCATTAAAAAAACAAACAGGCATCAAACCTGAATTTACAAATAATCTTCTAGTTATTTAAATATAAAACATACTACAGAAGCATGGCCCCTGAGCATGAAAAAGGCCTTGGTGAATAAAGGCCTGGAAGTAACAGAGCAGGATGCAGATGCTCTGCCCTAGCACAGAGCAATGCTACCACCTTCTGGAGAATGGGAGGCAGCCACCGCTCGGCTCCGATGGAGCTCCCTGTTCCTCTGGCACAAGGAGCAGAATACCCTTAACATAAGAGAATATCGTTAAACCTTCAGTACAAGAAAATGTGTCCCCATTGCTTTGCAACAGCAGGCAAAATTATTTTAACTTGACTGCCTTATTTCAGTGAAGGATTTTGTCTTTTACCATGCATCATCTCCACTAACTTGTCACACCAGCTAACAAGGAAAGTGTTTCTGCAGGTCAGTTCTGAAGTTTACATGATTCACCAAAATGCACGCGCTCGTTTTCAGACTTGGACAATGTCATGCAACAATGAGCTTGTGATGAGAGCTGTTCTCTGTTGAAGATTGCTGCCTTTCTGCAGACATATTTTCACTTAGCAGCCTAATGTAGCAGTACAGAATTCCAAAACATCTGTTGCTAAGCATTCTGCGGAGATGTGAAGGAGTTCACTGTCAAAGAAGTCATCCTGTTGTGCTCTAACAAAGAGGGGACAAACTGGAAAAGAACTTGTCCAAGTATGTCCATGCTGTGAAGATGTAGCCATGAAAGAGATATTCCTACAATATTTTTTCCTGTTTGAAACACTGCTTTCCCTGGAAAACATATTCGTTCTGCAGAACACAAACAAGCTTAGAAAAGGAAATACTACAAATGTTTACAAAAGTGCTTTTTAACTTTGAGAAAAAGGATAAAAGCAAAAGAGCGAAAGATAAATTTTTAATTCTCTAAGCTACAATGACTTCTGTATAAAAAACATATACTCTTCAAGTTATGTACAGCAAAAAGCTTAATGGCAAATCCCATAGAAAGAGAAATATAGTTCAGTGTAATCAAAGCTATCTGTTAAAGAGAAGAGAAATATTCTCCCTTTAAATAGAAGATATTCTACCCAAAGCAGCTGTGTTCTGGACATTACTGGCATTGAGCAGGCAGTTTGCACACACCAATAGAGGATTATAACCTTCAAAGTGGAGGTTTAAACCTTCAGTTAAGACATTTATGGGTGGCATAAATTGAATTATATCTCAACTTCCAACAACCAAATGCAACTCTCATTCCAAAGTCTGCATGAAGATTATGAGCAACTTACAGATCAAAAAAGTGACAGTTTGTACCTTTTTTCCCCTGGGTTTTTTTTTGGTCTATTTTTAACCCTTATACTTTTAAAGTGGATTTTAGGCTACTTACTTACATTTTAGGCTACTTTTTCCTCCAGACAGAAGAAAAAAACAAAAAAAAAACCCAAAACAACAAAAACCACCAAAAAACCCACACCAGAAAAAGAAGCACTGAAACACTGATACACATTGCTCTCAGATAATATAGCATGGAATAAAATTTAGAAAGTCTACTTCCTAAAATTTTATCATCTTCCACCAGCTATCCAAAAGTTTACATGTAACTCAAAACTCCTTGCTTCTTCTTTTTCTCCTGCATCATCCTGTCACCACCACATCACTAAAAAAGCCTACTGGCTTCTGTTCAAAAATATTTAGCTATGGATAGTACAGATAGAAACAAAATCTGTTCTTGTGAACACAATCTGAACAGATTCTTAGCAGGACATGAAGAAATTCACATAGGAAATTTTTTAATCTGCTAATTATGTACTCATTACATACAGAATAATCCATTAATTGCCACAACCTAAAATTAAAAATGTATAGCAGAAGCTGAAAATGAGCAGGAAGCATTTCTCAAAGGCAAGAGCATCTGATCTCAAAGGCAAGTCAGTATCTGATACAGAAATGCAAGCCTAATTTATTTGTGCAGTCAGATTTCAAAAATCACATACTATAGAAATTCTTGCAAAAATAATAATTAAATCATCATGCGAGGTGCACAAAAGGAATACAGATTACCTGTATCAATCATGAACTGGGGGGGGGAAACTGTTTAAAAGCTAGTCCATCATCTAAAATAATAAACTTCTGGGTTTTGTTTTTAGCTAGTTGTTGTGGTTTGACATGGGCCAAAGGCTAGGCACTCATCCTCTCTTCACAGCTCGGCAGAGAAGAGAGAAATTTAATGAAGGCTTCATCACTTGAGATAAATTCCAGGAAAAAACATTCCAAGGTCAAAACAGGCTCAATTTAGAGTAACAAAGTAATTTGAATTTATTACTAAAAAATCAGAGAAAGATAGTAAGAAGTAAAATAAGCCCTTAAAACCACCTTTTCTTCACCCAGCCCCTCTCTCCTTGCCACCGATAGCACAGGGAGACAGGGCATGGGAGTTTTGCTCAGTTCATCACCCGAGGTTTTCTTCTGCTGCTCAGGGAAGGGAATTCTTCCCTTGCTGCACTGTGGGGCCCCTCTCACAGGAGACACCTGTGAACTTCTCCAGGTGGTTCCAATCTCACGAGCTGTCCTACCAAAACTGCTGAAATGCCCCTTCCAGAGGCAAACATTCCTCCCAGAGCCGCTGTGGCATGGGTCTCTCTTCCCACAGGGTGCAGCGCTCCAAGGCCAGGCGGCTCCAGCCTGGAAGCTGGGCCCTCTCTCTCCACCGGCTCTCCCACTGGAGCAGAGCCTCCTCCAGGCTCTCCCACTCTGGCGAGGGCACCTCCCCCCGGGGCTGCGGGTGGATCTCGGCATTGCCCGTGCGTCCCCAGGGGCTGCAGGGGCGCGGCTGCTTCACCGCGGGCTCGGCAGGGCCTGCGGGGCGATCTCGGCTCTGGGGCCTGCAGCACCTCCTGCCCTTCCTTCTCCACTCACCTTGCTGTCCCCAGGTTGTTTTCCCTCACGTATTCTCACCTCCTCCTCTTCTCTGGCTGGAATTATACCTCTACCACTACTTTCCTTCTGATTTCTTCTTCTCACAGAAGCCACCTCTGTGGCCCCCCTGATACCAGGCCGTGTCAAACCAACACTCTAGTATGACAGTTCTATAAACTAACTACTAAACATAGTACCAACCACTATGAAAAACTAAATTTTGTCAACACAATTCTTAGGAAAGGAACAAGTATAAAAACACTTCTTTATGATACGTAAACAAAAAGTAGTAAGAGCTCTGAAAAAGGCTGCTTGTCATATTTGAAAATGATCCAAAAATGTATTATATTATAAAAGAAATACAGAAATACACATATTCTCCAACAGAAGCCTAGAAGATTTCAAAACAATAAAATAAAACCTGAAAGATTTGGCCTTCTTAGAAAAGCAAAATTTAGGAATTGGAAAGTCTTGTAAGTGATAAAAGCACATAGGGCCTGGAAAGTAGTAAATTGAGATTGGACACTGGATGGTGATTTCTAGTTGTTCTAGATCTTACCTCCTAGGACAGTGAGAGAAATTGTGTGAAGATATTGAGTTTTCATTAAGTAAACTTCCCTGGAAAGGACCTGGGAGTGCTGGTGACACCTGCTGAACATGATCCCAGCTGTGCCCAGGTAGCCAAAACAGCCAGCGGCATCCTGGCCTGGATCAGCAATGATGTGGCCAGCAGGAGCAGGGCAGTGATTGTCCCCCTGTACTCAGCACTGCTGAGGCCACACCTTGAGTGCTGTGCCCAACTCTGGGCCCCTCACTACATGAAAGATGTTGAGGTGCTGCAGGGTGTCCAGGGAAGGGCAATGGAGCTGGGAAGGGTCTGAGAGAGCACAAGTCCTGTGAGAGGCAGCTGAGGGAGCTGGGGATGTTTAGCCTGGAGAAAAAGGGGCTTGGGTGGAACTTGTTCTCTGGTACTCTTTGAAAGGAGGATGTACCCAGGTATAGGACGGCCTCTATCCCCCAGGTAACCAGTGACGTGATGAAATGGCCACAAGTTGAACCACAAGAGAAGGTTTGGATTGGATATTAGGAAAAATTTCTTCAACAAAAGGGTTGTCAAGCATTGGAACAGGCGGCCCAGGGAAGTAGGAAGGTCACCCTGTCACCCTCCCAGGAGGTATTTAAAAGACATGTAGATGTGGCACCTGGGGACTCGGTTTAGTGGTGAACGTGGCAGTTCTGGGTTAGTGTTGGTGTCAATAATCTTAGAATTATAGAATCAGCAAGATGGGAAAACACTTCTAAGTAAGGAAGATGAGTCTTTTAAAGTCTTTTAACTTAACTAATCAGCTTCTACAAAAGAAGAGATCTAGTCTTGTTACCTAGAAATTCTTCCCCTGTAAGCCAATTTACTTCAAGAGATGTGACACTGCCAAATAACAACCACAGCCTTTCAAGAACTGACAAATATTTGAAGAAATGAGATCTTTCTTCCAGACTGCTTATAGTCTTAGGCAAATAGCTGTAAATGTTGCTCATTTTTATGAAGAATTTACATTTAGAATGAAGACTACTCATGAGATGTCAATCACTCTGTCTATCTCAAATTCACAGCTCCTCTCTAAAGAATTCATCAAAATAATAGAGCTACCATAAGGATACACAATACAATCCATAAGCTGGCAGAGTAGCCCATTGCTTTAATTTCTCCATGTTCTTCACTGTACCCTTGAGATGGGATAATTGCATTGAGTATGTACAACATTTTCTCCTACTAACTGAGATTAACATTTGACTACTTGTGCAAGCAGTTTTTGTCTTCTTCTTTTGTCTTTTTTGTCACAAAGCTACAGGTAAACAAAATGCATAAGCCAGGAAGAGGGCAGGGGTAGGCACTGCTTAATCTAAGGACAGAGTTAAAATCAAGTTTAGAAGTCAGAACCTTGGTTTAGGTTTTTGTTTTAATAATTTGAGATCAGTTCTAAGTATCCTCAGCAACAGTGCTCAAACTCACAGCCAACATAATTTTTCAATTTTTAAAATATAGTGCAAAAGATGTGTAGAATGAGAATGACTGTGTTTAATTAAGTCAGAGTGAAAAATGCAAACATTGTATTTGCTCTCTTCACAAAAGATTTAAATGCACACAAAATTTTCTAATAAAGAAGTTCAAGACATTATTGCATTTTTAAAGCATTTTTGTTAGACAGTAGATTCATTGTAAGATATTGACAGCACTTCAATGCCACAACAGGGAGCATGTTCAAAGATTCAGTATTGCATTCACAAGTAAAAAAAAAAAACTTGCAATAAGTCCCATAAGATGAAACTCTCTGTTGAATCCTAAAATACAAAGATGATGAATTTGTCAAAAACACTTATTTTTAATTATTTTATTACATTTCAAGTAATTGAAATGTAATAAACCACTAAATAAATTTCTTTATTTAAACAGTAAGAAATTCAAGCAATCTTTAGACACAAAATAGGGATTTTGCTCATGTCATGAAGGAATCCATTCTCCTTCAGTCTTGATCCATCCAATTTCAACTAGCTGTCTGAACTTCAGTTGTTTTCTGGCTGCATTCATTTCTATAACTGCTCAACACAAACTAGACCATCATTTTTAAGTAAAACTTTTATTCTTTTTATTCATCCATAACATCCTCATTCATAGGCTAAACAGAGAAAGGAGGTCAAGGGTGGAGAGGGTGATAAGTTGAAGACTTAAATCAGAGCACCATTACGTTATGTGGTGAGGGGACAAAAAATACTACAGATCCTAAATTCTATTTTACATATAGGCACCAAAATCACTACCATTGATGCCTCCTAGAAGTCAGAGGCATATGGACTTCATGCCTGTGAAGCTAGATTTTGTGCAGGATTGATGTTCTGGGTGCAATTGCACAGAGCTCTAAACCAGCTGGTTTCTATTTTTTTGTAGAGAAAAGATAAATTTGATGTCCCTAAAACTGAAGCAGATGAACCCAGAATCTGTAGTCTGAGGTGCTCCTACCTACATCTCAATCACTTAAAAATTGGACATTCTCTTGTATTTTACTCATAGCTCATAAAAATTAACTAAAATTAAAAGGATAAAGGAAAAAAAATCATGAAGGGAGAAAACTTGTGAAACTTGGTTATTTTAAATGTTATTTCCCACAACTGATGTACTGTTCATGCAGTCTTGATGTCTCAAGTTTATCTGAAAAAAGTTTCAAGCAACAAATCCATATTTAAGCAGCAAGTAAACACAAAATAAATATTGACAGATTTAACTGAAAGATTTTAGCTAAAACTTTTCTAGCGTGTTCTTAAAAAATGCTGTTCCATAGTTATACCATTTTCATTTCTAAATCATGAAATCGTGTTAACATGATAACATACTTGGATATCATTGATTTAATTTAAAAAAAATAGTAAAGCCTGTAACACTTGAAGTATTTCCTTATTTTAATCAGCCTTCTAATTCAGTAAAAACAAGATTTGAGGATGGGTTTCTCTAATAAAGAAAATTGGATTTTATTATTTTAATAGATGTTTATATTTACTTCTGAATGGAACTGAACCAGTTCTCCCAATGCACCTTTTAAATTTCTAACAAGGCCAATATACAAAACCAGAAAAAAAATATCACCAATCACTACTATTGATCGCATGAACATTAAAAACAAGAGAACTTGTAGAGGAATGCTTTTATTGAGTAATAGGATTGCTTGTTTGATGCAGAACTCTTGTAAATTACCAAGGCAGTGTAGCATTGAAATCAGGCTCTAAAAGTTCCAAATATAAAGAGGTTGGTGCATGGAAAGACTGTGAATATTATATCCTAATATATAAAGAATCAAGAAAAAGAACACAGTGGAGCTGGTTTTAAATGTTTCTGTAATATCTGCAGAGCAAACAAAAGGCAGAATGCAAATAAAGTAGTCTGATCTTTTTCAACTAGCACTTTCATTAGTCACACATTGTCATTCTAAGATTTGTTTCTCAGATCAGCAGTGAATAGTGTAACTGTTACCTTTCTTCTCTTTCAATTTACAAGCACTCCTCTGTGCCTAAATAAGCTTAATGACCTAAGGTTTCCTTTTGCATGTGCAGCTGTTTTGGGTGTTTTTGTGTGTTATCTTAGCAGAGGGAGGGGGATGCATTCCATTATTATTTCTTAAAACTATCAAGACATAGAAAATATGTCCAGAAAACCTTATAAAAGTGAAGGACAGGTTAACATTATTTCTATTCATCTTTCCAATGGTCTTGAGATACAAAAGTGGCATAAAAAAATATTTCATTTAAAATAAAAACTCTCTCATTACATACACACATTACAAATGATGATCCTTGTGGGTCTCTTTCAACTCAGCAAATAAATAGATGTCCTTTATAATAAGAGGAAAAATCCAATAAAGGATTTTTCTACTTCAGAGGAAGATGAAGTTCTCTGTCCCTTAGGTTTAGTGAAAGTGTGTTAAGAAAGCTCACGCATACCTGTCAGAAATTGCTATTGAACAATACTGGTCATGCTGGAGCCTATAAAATACAGCATTTTTTGAGTTTATGCATATAGCTTACTTCCTGTCAAAAGTGACTTCAGTTATGCCTCTTAAACTTTTTGGAAAGGACTGCATTTGTGTAAAGCAAAATTCAACTTCCACATGAAAAGGCAATCCCTATTAAATTACACTTGAATTTTCATAGGGCTTCCTCTGAAAGCTTGCAGTGTAAATGGTTATGCTATCTACACCCGCTGCCTACCTAGCTTAAGACAGACATCTACTTCTGAGATAATTTGACCTTTCCTGTTACAAATTATGTTCACAGAAATAAAGGCAAACCACAACAGATTTAAAGAGAAATGTCAAGTCCTCCCTGCTCCATGCAATTTCAGCACTGTACCTCTTGACAATCTAGGCGAGTTTTCCCACTCTAATGAGACTAAAACTGACTTCCTCTCATCTCTCACACCGTGAAAGTATGAAAATACTTACCTTTAAGCAAGAGGTTAACTTCATTTAAATGAATAGAGATCGTCTGTCTTAATATTATAGACTTGCTTCATTTTTTTTTTTCAAATGAACAGATTTTGATTGGTTTAGAGCCTTATCCCAGCACCATGTAAGGGAAACTCTTAGTCTTGCTCAAATCAATGTAGATTTTACTATGAACCTCAGCAAATTTGAAATGTCACCCTAGGGTAACTTAGCCTTTGTGCTATCTTTTTCAAAGCCACTTATACGATTTGAAATTAATGGAAAATCGAGCATTCAGAATACTCAGGCAGCTTTTGAAATTTCAGACCTATTTCTAAGCAATTCAGTTCAAGAAAGAAGAAAAAAAATCAAAGTGATATTATTCTCAGAAGTTCATAGCAACTTTCAGGCAAAAAAAGATCATGTAATGGATACAAGTTACATGAAAGTATGAAACAAAGAAGCATTTCTGATAAATGTCAAACCACAATAGACTAATAAAATATGCATTTTATTAGATAATTTTTCTGCCCAACAGCATCCAATCATTAAATTGTAATGTCAGAGCCCTGGATTTTCTACCTAGAAAAGGGTCTTGCTCACCTGACTGAAATAATAGACTGCTGGAAAATAGTACAGTCAGGGAATACTTCTAGAAAGCAGATTTCTGTAGAACTCTTCTCGGTGCTAGCTCAGTCATGCATGGCCTTTTTTGTATGTGTATTGTGAGCGCTTCTGGAAAGTAAAAGTGTTTTGTAAACTGGTTTTAGTTCATGTAGTACTGGAAATTATATGAAAACATGAAGACAAATTCTGTAGCTGTAGAACGTGTCTCTTTCTATATACAATTGAAGGAAGGGAGGGAAAGAAAAATCCCTTGCCTGCTATTTACCTGGTGCTGACTTGTTGCTGGATAAGAAATAACAAGGAGTACTAATCAAATAGCAAATAACCTGAGTTTCAGGCCTTCAAATGGGTCTTTCTCATCTTCATGCATGAAGTACTCCATATCAGGAAGTCCAACAGATGGAGAAAAAGAAATATTGAGACTGATGGAGAGAGCAACACAGACATGGAGAAAGATTTGTACAATGTCAGTGGTAGGTTCTGCCACTCTTCAATCTTAAGTGCAAAACTGCACCTGAAATTGTGAAAGGTTTAGCAAAGGCTTAAACACAAATGAGAGAAGTAGCTGTGGTGACTCGAATTTAGCCAAAGCAGATAGAGCACCTCAAATCATTAAAGACTTGATTATGACGCAGGGAATTTAACAGGAGATGCATCTTAATTGAACATCTTCCAACCTATTTATGTCTAAAGATCAGACTAAAGAAGTCATCTTAAAATGAAATAAGAAAGCACCTTAGCAGTGCTAATTAATTCAAGTAGTGCAGAACACAAACCAGAACACTGGCTGAATAACAAGGAATGTGTGCATATTTTGCATCTATGGCTACATCTTATTAAAAAGCAGTACTCAGTGGATATTTTTCTGCTGGGAAAAAACAAAGTATTAACCAAGACCCTAGTAATTTTCAGAAATAAAGAAGTGGGTTATTCCAAGTCTGCACTGAAATATTGTACAACAATCTGCAAAACCTTACTACTAATTTTTTGAGTTTGAGCACTAAATTTAGCTATTTATACAAAAGGCTATAACACACATCTATTCTCTAACTTCAAAAAGTATTATCTTTATTTAGAACTGAAATATCCTCCAAAGTTCTGAGTATTGAAATTTTCTAGGTTTCTTTTTGTTGAGGCTCTTTAAAACAGTGATAAGTAGTTCTTTTAATTTTGCTTCTATATTACGGCTTTTTCAGCATTCCAATGAAATAATCTCCTTACTTCTTTCCCAAACAACCCGTCAAAACTTCTTGTCTTACAAATCTAAGAAATTGACAGTCTATACTGACTGGAAATTCCAGAGAATGTAAAGTTCTGTTGGGGGTAAGGGTAGGGAGGACGCCAAAGATGATTTTGAAAGTTTATCTCAACAGATTAACTACTTGTATCACAAATAATGTGGCTTCATGACAATTAAGTGGCCCTTGGTTTTTGGCAACTTCAGTGAGACTCCATTCCAGTTCAGAAACAGAAACATACCAGAAACAAAAAATGAAACAACTTTTATTATTATTAGGGAAAAGTGTTTGCAAATAACAAAGAAAAATTCCTACTCTTACTGTATTCCTAGTTGTACCAGTCAAACACAAATAACAAAGAAAAATTCCTACTCTTACTGTATTCCTAGTTGTACCAGTCAAACACAAGGATTATGCATCCCCAGGTGGGCGCTTTGAAGTCATTCAGTATTCAATGCTACTAGTATGTTATTCTGAGAATAAAACATAGTACTCCTCCATCCTTGAAACCTGGGCTGCACATTTTATGTGGAGTGCATAAAAGTAGTTTAGAGAACTATTGTAGGGGAAAATGTAGATGTTTTCTGTGTTACTTCTTTCCAGAGATCTACTGTTTTTCCAGTTTTTGCCTACCTGTTCAACATTTTTATTCAGTTTTAACTAGATGGAGACATTAATTCTTTTGTCCATCATGCCAAACTCTCTGTGTTCTACATCTGGTGCTCAAATTTCATCTATAAGTCACCATGAGACAATCTGGCCTGTGCTCCACATTCAGAGGGTATTGTACCAAATTGCACTTTTCTCAAAGACAAAGGAATATAAGTAAAATATTTCAAAGAAAGAAAGACTAAACTAGACTCAGCTGTTTTAAAATTCCTGGCATCATCTTCAAGCACAATCAGTAATAAGCCTTTGGAAGGGCCCATGGAGCTATAGTGAACAATTTAAACAGCTTTTGCTGGTGGTCAGTGCTCTTTCAATATTGAATAGCTGAAATAGCAGTGCAGTAAAAGCAAGAATGTTGCAATTAAAATTAATAAGGATACATACATATAAGTGTATGCTTTTAGACATTATGTTTTTAGAGACTGGAGTCCATTATAATTGTTAGGTGCAGTGAAAGAGGAACAGAGCCACATGCCACAGCCACTATTTACATAGGTGCACAGTAAGTTACTGTGGGTGTGCTTGAGCAGTGATTTGGCTGACCTACAAAAGTATATTACCTGGGAGTATTGAGATAGCAAACTATTCATCCCTTTTCTGTATGTGCATGTGCAAAAATTAATTGTATAATAGACCGTAAAATTACATTACAGAAGATCACAATGATCTTAATGGCATAAAGACAAAAATGACCCACATTAAAAATACACATTAAAAATATATATGGAGAGAGCAAATAAATGACAAATTGTGTCCTCATCCAGACTGATAACTTGGAAAACATAAATTTGTGTCCAGCTGCAAAAGGAAGAACAAAGAACAAGAAGATTATCTAAAACATCATTGGCATCTTGAATTTTCTGAGAAACTGCCTGAGCTTGACACAGGCTGTTTAAGAAGAGAGATAAGAATAAAATAATTGAAGAAGTCTTTCATCAAGACAACTTAGTATTTTATAAAAGTATTTATTCGTATATTATTTTTCTTCCTAATAGGGCTGAGATAAAAGATATAGAGACAAACAGAACACACAAGGGTTAGAAGACAGTGAATTGGCAGACTGGGTCAAGGTCTAGGACTAAAATTCAACAAGAAAACCTAGTTACACACACCACAAAAATATGTGATCTTAAAATCAGAGCAAAAGTGATCTTAAAATAAAGTAATGCTAATCCAGGGAAGAATTTTACAGCAATGTATTTAGGACTATAAAAGAGCCCAAATTTAGCAGAATAACACATTAAAGGTAACTCACAGGAATTCAGTCTCAGTTGTATAGGAAGATTCTTCTACTGTCCCATAATCCTATCTATTCACATAATGAAACCAGTCATACACGCATAAAATACACCCAGATTTTTCCATTTATCTTTACAACAAAAGGATAAGAATCAGAAGCATTAATTTTTATTTTGAAACAAAATTACTATTAATCTCTCAGTGGTGCTACCACGATCCCTTTCCCTGATCCAGCTAGAATTTAGGAAAACTTATTATAAAGTTATATGTTTAGTTTTTATTATAAAGTTTTAATTTCTGGTTTTCAAATTGATAATTTCTAGGAATCTCATTTAAAACAAAATAAGGCGAAACATATAGTCATCTGCAACATAATCCATCATAGCACAGTATTTTCTAACCTGAAATAATGTTTTAAACAAGGAATTACTGCAATCTTTACTTTCAGCAGTCAGATTTGATGATGAAACAACATATAAGCATTCTGCAGAAGTCTGTCCATTGAAGAATAGAAGTATAAATTAAAACATGTAAACATGTAAGAAACAGGAGGAAACCTACCACTAGACACATGATGCTTTTAACTTGAGACCTCTCAGAAGTTTGAGGCTACTTCAGAATTAAAATACTATGGGAACATTTAATCCTCTTTAGACCAAAGAGTGGATAGTAAAATGGAAATATTTTGCTTGGGCTCCTGTTAAGATCCATACTGATACATTTTTTAAAAAAAAATTTATTTTCTTTATTTAGTCAGCCCCCTTAATACTATTGGTTAAGTAGCATTATCTTCTCATGCTATAGCTTTTTTGTGATCATTCATAAGTTTATGGCCATTTGATAATTACAAGTTATTTATATTTCAAGAAAAACTACTGTGTGTTTGTCTCACCAATACAAAGTCTGGAATATACACACAGTATATTCCAATAGTCAGTGGGGGAGGGGGGAATCACTCTAAACTGTGTTGCAATGCAAATAGGACAAGACTTGAGTAAGAATGCCAAAAATTTACCACTGCACTATTTTGTTTCTATATTTATAGCTTCTTAATCCAGAAATAAATTTAAGACATTTTTGGCAGCCCAGAAGGATACAGCAGGACCTACTTTTAAAAATACTTTTAGAAGCATCATATTTCTCCACAAAAGAAGTCTGCAGGATCCATTAACCTCCATTTAATACCTACAAGCTAAGGAAAACCACAATGAAAGTGGGTAGTCCTATACCTGTTCTATTTTAAAAAAATTGCTCTTTTTTATGAATCAAGAATAATTTAGTGTCTGGTATAGTAGTGGCTCACTGGATATTAAAGCCACTTAATTGTAGGACTGCAGACCAGTTTTTCATAGGCCTTAGTACCTACCAAGCCTAGTTTTTCTTAGAAACCCAAGGTTTACATTTTAATTCTGTCATCCCTCTCCACATCTGAAGTTCTACACAAGTAAAATGAGGGGTTGTTTGACAAACAGTACAGACAATAAGTTTTGATAAGAAACAGTTTTGCCTGGCCTACAAAGTTTAGGATTTTTCTAACAGCATGTAAAGAATAAATCAACATTAGATAAGCCCAAGTTTGCCAGCAATTTGAAAAAGAATATAAAATTCACTCATGTATGAGCTGACATTTAAGGATCAGTGGTTGATAGAGACAATTTGTTATTTTCTACAGATATAGGTTTGCACTCTGGAAATGGACATGAACAAAAATAGCAAGAAAAAACACCAAACAACCCAAAACTCAGGTAAGATTAAAAAAAGAAAGCAATTAATACCTTTAACCCCAGTTTTCCATAACAACAGCATATGTTTTTGCAACAAAACTTACAAGTCATTCTGAAGCAGTGTCATAAGTTTATAACCATTTCCTGGAAAAGGCTGGGTTTAATAACTCTGTGCTCTTGAAGGACAAGAGGGTTGCACAAAAATTCTTAAAAAAAAAAAAGTGCTGTTTGAATTAATATTTGGGAAAAGGAAGATTTAGCATCTTAACAGCAGGGAAAAGGATAGCAGACATATGGATAGCTGCTGAGATTGGTTTCAATCAAAAATTCAATGCATAAGTTCTATATAAGGTCAATAGGCAAATTTAAATGCATTTATAATTTTTTTCCAGATTTGAAAATGAATGCTAGAAATAAAGTTGCATTGTTTTTGGGTTTGCTTGGGTTTTTCCTGGATAACCAGTTTTAGTGAGACAAGAGCCTTTATAAAGAAAGTTCAAAAGAACAGTTTATGAGTAATTTGAAAGCGAGCTGAAACTCATACAACTTACTAATAGTCAAGAGTGTCCAGTTTTAATATAATAGAATATTAGTTGCATACTATAGCGTTCTCACTAAAAACTCATTGAGCTCTGGCCCACACCACGACTTCATGCAGGCTGGAATATCCCTTTGGTCAGTTTAGGTCACCCGTCCAGGTTGTTTCTCCTCCCACCCTCCCAGGCACCCCCAACTTCCTCAAGCAGGGCTGATACAAAAAGCAGAAAAGACCTTGGCTCTGTGTGAGCCCTGCTCAACAATAAAAAAAACATCTCTGTGTTATCAACCCTGTGTTCAGCACAAATCCAAAACACAGGCCCACAGCAGCCACTGAGAAGGAAATTAACTCTACCCCAGCCAAAACCAGAACACTTTGAATGTGCCCAACCAAAAGAAAAAAAAAAAATTAAGTAGTGAAAACAGAACCAAAAAAGGATAAAAACACAGGCACTCCCTAATTCAATATTTCTTCTACTAGAAGTACTACCTAGAGGGGCTATAGTTGAGAGTAGCTAAAAACTTCCTGTAAAATATGTTTTTAACAGCACACTATAAAGAATTAATAACAAATACATATGAATGTACTGAACACAGCAGAGGAAAATTATTTTTAATATGGATATTAATACTGTAGTAAAATGGTTATGCATTTAATAACCATATAATGAATTAGTAAAATAGATGCATATATTTTCATCTATTACAACAAGACATAAAACTCTCTATTTAGTAATAGAATTGCAAAACAACCAGAAAATGCTAATTAATAATGCAGTATTTAAGATGTTATAACAACTCTTAAATTCAGGAAGTAGAAAGGTGTGTGGTTTTCATACTTTCTAAAGCATAATAAGTACTCAACTAAACAATTCCTTATTTTTTAATTTTTTATTTATAATTTAAATCACACAGAGCATGAAAAGGCAAATTCCAAGTTGCAGCATCATTAATCACTCCATCAGCCAGTAGCTCCAAGAGAGAATCGCTGAGTACCTTGTACATAGCAGAAGAAAAAACTGAGGTGGTTCTTTCTGGAACTTGAAAACATTACCTTTTATGGCTCAACAAGACAATTTATCCAGAACTGGCAAACTCTACAGTCAGTCAAAAAATGCAACTTTGCCAACAACCTCATCAGAGTTAATTTTTAGTTTATTACCATTGCTTCTTGAATATTAAGGGATTTTCTTGCCCTAATGGGAGCCTACAGAAGTCCTACCTACTCTACAAATTTTTGCAGGTATTGTTTAATTAAATTTTGCCTGTTGGAACTGGCAGAACCCATAGGCAGTCACACTACCAGTTAGTTCTGGAGTTGTACTCAACAGAAAGAATTATGATCATCTGATTTCCTACAATTACCAGACAATATTAAGTTCTTTTCTCGTTAAAAACAACATTCAAATAATATTTTGCATTACGATTCAGCCAAAAGGAAAGTTTTTTAATGGAATCATCATGAGCTAGACACACACATGTTCAAAACAGAATACCATAATTAAGTTAAAGTAGGAATTGAGTATGTCATTGAGTATGTAAGTAGTAATTTTGGAGTATGTCAGCAAAGACACTAATGTTAATCATTAATAGCCTAATCTATTGATCCTAGTACCTTAATACACTTCCTCAAAATGACCTGAAGAGTTCAAACTCCACTTACCTTTCCACCTAATATGCTCAAATCAAAAGGAAATGGTAGTAACGTTTATTGGGTTCAGAAACAAAAATGTAGTACAAGACCTGATCACCAGCAGAGAGTCATCTGGAAATATACATAATCACGCCCAAAAAATACAAAGCCATAGACTACATTATTGACATCTGTAAAGTATAATCTGTGCCAAGATTCTCTGCACTTGCAGAATTTTTCTCTATAAACTATCTGACTTTTTCTGTAATAGACATGAAAGTCATGGAGCCTTTAGAAATGATGAAAAATGTAGGACATCACATCAAACCAAAGTTCTTGACATAATTGACTGTTCGTATAGAACTTCAGAGAATTTCTATACACAAAATTCAATGCACTCTGCAAGGAAAATTAGAAGAAAAGGACAAAAATGTGAAAGATTGCCAATTTAAATTACAGTTATTTGAACTAAAATTTTAGAAGTCCAGTAGACTATGAAAAAAGGAAAAAGAAAGCTAAGGTGTTTCTTATCCACATTGACAAAACACTCACTCATCCAGCTATGTCTCTTCTATATCTTTTATTCTAAACTATTTAGTTTCTGTTAAAAGTATTTTAATTACAGTAGAAAGTAGAAAAACAGTTCTTTACAAACTTAACACAATATTTCCTTGCAGGAATTGGGTTGCTAAGTAAAAACCCTTATTTAGACATCAGCCTTAGCTTCTCATCCTTGAGGTCAGAGAAATTATTTTTTTGCAAGTCAGAGGCATTTGCATCACTAAGTCATGTCAGGAAAATTTGCTTTTAAATAAATAACTGCAATTAGGGTTTGTTAAGTCACTTTAATTCTCACCAGTCGAGCACTATTTTTAGAACTGTTACCTTTTCCTTTCTACTTTGTGAAATTCTTTGTGACATTTTTCATAGACCATTTTGACACTTACCATAAAAAGTGTTTCAAATCCATCTCAGTTTTCTCCCCTTTTCCTAGAGTAATAAAACCACACAGCTAAAAAAAGAATGTTTGCTGTGAGTGTGGCTATATTGCAAGACTCTCACACAGAAGAAAAATTTAAAACAAGTTTACTGTTCTTAAAAAACAGATTACTTGTGCAATACTAGGAAATGTAACATAAAATGTCTACCTCAGTAATATGGGACCATTTTTCTTCCCTCAATTATTTTACAACATCTATAGACCTATGCTATAAATCACACAAGAATAGAAATTTTCCTCTGTCAATTTTCAAGCCTGCATAGATTCCTAAATATATCCAATACATCTGGAGAATCTGTACAAGTTATTTGCAGTTATCAATATTGCAAAAGTTAGCTTTTAACATCTCCTCAGCTCATCAAGCAACTCAGGAACTTAGTTAAAAAACATAAGTGACAGAGGCTAGAAAGTATGTTATCAATTTAAAATACAATCTTCTGCACTAAGCAATAAAGGTTTTCCTGCTGAGTTTCTAGATCCTGACAAAATACCAATCTTTCAAGACCCAGAACTCATTACTTGAAATTTACCTCGTTACTTTTGACTGAATTACCGGAAGAACAAAAATTGTTAGACTATTCCAATACGCTCACTTGCTGAACCAATCTATCCAGCCTCCTAAATAAATGCATTTGTAGCAAGTTTTTGTTTAAAGTACCTGTTGCAAAGTTCAAATGAACCAGCTCTGGTTTTGGTTAGCTGTTTATTTTTTATAAAGACAGTGCCAAAAGGAATAGATTAACTTACCTGACTTGGAATACCACTGTTTTATGACTTAAATTTTAGCAAATATCTTTGAATATCAAAATGTTCTGGTTTGGTTTTGGTTGTGTTTTTTTTTAGTTTGGTTCTCTCCAGAACCAAACTAAAAAAAAATTGACATCTTCCATGCTAGTAAAGCCCTTTTATCCCATTTATTCCAGATCTAGTCCAAGAGTGTAATGCTATTGATTTTTGCATATTTTCCCTCAGAATTCTGTGTATTTTAGTCTTTTTGCAGAGCTTATGTCTAAGGAAACTAAACACCTAGACAGAAATTGTTCTCTGTGACAGAGCAGGACACTACACATTATATTTATTCTTTTCTATATTTGCTATCTCTGAAGCAACCAGAATCCAAGGTAGATGTTTTTGACTGCACGGGGACCATCATTCTCCCTATGGCTTCTTTCCCTTTTTGTTCATCAAAACTATTCTTCTTAAGAGATGAGACAGAGACATATGCACACACTCACATATGTAGCTCATATAGAAAAAAGCTTTCTCTGGAAAAAACATCATTCTTTAGCCAACAACTAATCCATTGATTTAAATGGTTGCCACAGAGCTAATTCACTAGAAAACAAGATAGGAACAATTCTAACTAGGTGAGGAATATGCCAAGAAACAGTTGTAACCACAAATGCCATCCTTTCTTTCATGAATGAGATGTTTCCCTTGGATAATCTAAAAGCAAACCTGCAATGAAGAACAGATATTAGAAATCAATGAGAGGCAGGGAGAATTGAAGCAGTGACTGAAGCTTGGCAAAAAATGTATGCATTTAATTCACCCAAATTTAAGCGCCCATAAAAATAAGTGTTTCCTAATACATTATCATTCAGTGATAACATTATTACAATGTTTTAGTATTAAAAAATATGAAGAACCTCTCTTTAAAATTTGAGACCATGCAATTTATTGCAGTTTTGGGCAAAGTCCCCATGACTGAGAAACTACAAACCAATCAACCTATTGCCATAAAACAGGAACTTTCCTATCTTATACAGTCAGACAAGAGTGGGACAATGCTTTATAGCACTCCTCAACATCTACATGCCTTAAAACCCAAATTGTGTTTCCTTTATCTTAAGTTTGAAATGGCCATGGTTCTGGTATAGCTGGCTATCAGGAAGGAGCTAACAGGAGGCTGTTCATCATTTTGTCGTAAGGTAACTTAATTGTCAGAATATTGCATAGAGAAAAATATTTGAGTGTTCAGCTTTCAGCTCTTTTCTATCCAATCACTGTAATGTAAACATCTTATATAGAAACTCAAGACCTTTCTTTTTTACATAAACATCACCTATGGCTGAGAACAATTCAGCCACTTTGAGCCTGCACTCTGTCTTGGTGGTTTAAATCTATATTTGAGATACTGGGAGCAATCAATTTTCCTTTTTTTGTTGTGGTAAACTTTTGTAACACTAATTTAATTAGGTCATATTTCATAGAAAAAGTGGTTACCACCATTGACCAACTTAGTGCTTTAGTCACCGTCTTGAACTGACCAGATATATTAAAGCAATGGGAAAGAAATAAATGTTCAACCCAAAAATCACTATCACTTTTTCTGCTTCAAACATAAATTTAAATGCAAAAGTACAGAAATTATTCAAATATTTATTACTACCTGCACATGTCATAGCACACCTACAATAAATTAGCCAAGGATGCCAAAGTAGCTGTGCTTTAAACTGTTATTAGTCAGAATGGCTTTCTAGTGAAAATTTCACACAACTACTCAAAGAAAAAGGGGCCATTTTCAAAATTTGGGTTTCATTATCTTCACATGCAGGATGAAAGGAATTTGTGTTCCTCTTCTTTTAAGAAGAGGCCTGAAGTGTAGCTATATTTCTTAGTACTATTTATAACAGTAGCAGCTTTATTGAAACCCCAGTAAAAACAATCTATACAGAAACTTTTTCCAGAGGGGCAAGTGCAAGTTCCTTCTTCCTCTAAGCTGAACTCATTCAGTCTCACATTGAGCTGTTATTTCCACCTTTGTAAAAATATATTAGTCAGAACTGGGTAGCCACAGGTGTAAACCTTTAGCAACCAAGGAGTTTCATGAGTTAGAATAGCACATATTTCCTCAGGTGTGCAAAAATCCAAGCATCTTTCTCCTCTCTCCAGCTCTGAGCACTTGTCACCCCACAGTGTATTTAGAAGGAAGGAACATAGAGGAGAGTTCATTTGTTGGTCCCTGGAGCAGCACAATCTGCTAAGATGCTGACCATAGGGATTTATCCGACAGTAACACATTTGAACTCTGCTTAATATCATGTACTAAATATCACTTCTAAATATCATGTACTGCAAATTTAGCAACAACTCTTTATTGTTTCTATCTAATAATGTGGGATTTTCTTTGATTTAATCCTGTCCTTTTTTCACTGCAATATCATGCTATGATGACTGTTTGTTTCCTTTTACAAAATGCAAAACCACTGACAAATCCAGATGTCAGGTTATTCTTGATATATCAGAGTAAATATTGGTTTCCATGGCATCAGGACATGCTGGGAGCTCTCTCTTGTTTTAAATATCCAGGGATTTTAAACATCATCTTCAGTGTCAAGAGAAGATTGCTAGTAATACTTGACTATCATAAGGAAAATGCAGTGATAACCAATGGCAATCATAGTCATTAAATAAACCATGATCTCGGTTTATTTTTTGTTGAAATATTTTTGAGATTTTTTTGAAAGTCACTGTTTAAGTAAACTCTCTGTTTTAATTAAACTAGAATTCAAAAAGTCTTATTAAGGAATGGAGAAAAATATATAGTCCCTCTGGAAGAGACTAGAAAGATTATTTTTCTTTTAAATTCTTCTTAAGTGACATCAACATAGTGCAGAGTGTACTTTCAGAACTCTTCTTGTAATATTGACGTCCCACCAGCTGCAAATGACATAATGATTTTAACCCTGAGTTGAATACTTAAAGCTGTAAGCCTGTACACATTAAGGAGTGGGAAAGGAGCTTCACAAATAATTCTAATTCACTAATTTTAATTTATTAATTTTAATTAGTGAACATTAATTCCCTAGTTTATTAATAGCTGTATTCTTTTGTCAGATAAAATAACTCTCTCTATGAGCAGTGTCCCATCACAGAAATAGACATGTGCTGGCGTTATTAGAGCAAACAAAGGATCTGAGATTATAAATTATGTGTTTATAATTCCTTCCTTCCTTCCTTCCTTCCTTCCTTCCTTCCTTCCTTCCTTCCTTCCTTCCTTCCTTCCTTCCTTCCTTCCTTCCTGTTTTCTGCTTCAGTTAGTTCTTTCACATTTTGTCATTAAAATGAAAATACAGGTTTACAGTTAATTAGACACAATCAATCAATGGTGTCACAACTGAAACAGATTTACCTGGGATCCAGGTAGTACTTTAACAAGCATAGCATTTAAATTTTTCACTCAAATTTTCTTCATAAATCCAGTATAGTACAAAGATGAAAGATGGGCACAAAATTAATATTTTATGCAGGATTAAAGGAAATTACACAGTTTCATCTCTATACAAATGCCGCAAAGATACATCAAAAGCTACCATATTCTGCTAAGGCATAAATCTAATTCCTAGCTGAAGAAAATCTCTCCCCCAAGAAAGTAACTCAATTACCCAGCCTCCTTCGGTGATCCCCAACAAAATACATCAACTGTAAACTTCAAATTAGGCAGAGCAACAGTCAAAAATAATGAGAAAAAAGCAGGTTGCAAAAAAACAGCATTCCATTTATTTTAAGCAAAGGAATAGAGGAATATTTCCCCTCTATTTGTGCTGTCCAGCACATTCTATTTATGTGTTATGTTACAAAGCGATATTGGTTTTAACTCAGGAATGCATCTATTATATTATCAAAATCTTGCAAAAGGTCCATTTTGAATATTCAGTCAGTTTTTAAATTCTGTCTATTTCAGTGCCAACCCTTGGAATTTTGAGGATCCCAGATACAGAGACTGGAGAACATCATTCATGTTCCTCGATAGGAAATAGGTCTACCTAGTTGGGAAAAAATACCTCTTTCTCCTGAATAGTGTACACATATCTCCAAAATGCAACATAGAACCAAATTTCAATTAGGCCTCCTAGAACATGACCTCTGAGGGAGTTCTGCATCAGCTCCTTGGCTTAAGGAAAGGAACTTTCTATAAGGTTTTGTTTTTTGCTTAATCTCTACCTTAGCTGAAGCTTCATCTTCCAAGGCTTGAAAAAGTTCCACGTTTTCAAATGTTTTGTATGAGATTCACAAGAACACACCTGCTTTATCTTTTGCCAACAATCTTCACTTCTGTAGATTTGTAATCATATACATTAGCCCTGTTATTTGTTACATAAAATACCTGCGTATTAGCTAATCAAATACAATTATCAAATTCAGATCCTTAATAAGATTTTGGACAGCTTTTAAGTAGTACATAT
This sequence comes from Haemorhous mexicanus, assembly GCF_027477595.1. Lineage (NCBI taxonomy): Eukaryota > Metazoa > Chordata > Aves > Passeriformes > Fringillidae > Haemorhous > Haemorhous mexicanus. Next base: position 11,082,562 of record NC_082344.1, read on the forward strand.
ATCTGAAATGGCAGCTGCTCTCTGTTCTCTCCTTCATGCAACTTGCTTAGTCGTCTTGTGCAGAAAAACCTCACTTTGGGTTACAAGATGACTCTTCCTTTTGATGGCAGCAACAGATTACACAATAGCTTGATATTTCCTTATTTCATCTTTGACTAAACAAGGTTCTAAAAGTTAACTTTGACTTAACATGAAAATAACATCTTTCAGAATTTCTCGCCTAAAAGAATAGGGAGTTAAACACTTTATTTGGAAAATTTTGATTGAAAATGAGCAGAGGGATTTAAAAATCTTCAAATCACCGAATAGAGAAATTTGAAATAACACACTTCCAGAGAAAAGGACAGGACAGTTAACTTGCAGGAGGAGACCTAAGTTCATGTTTGTCTGCTTACTTGCTTCACAACAGAAATTGAGGTCTGCCACTTTACTGCTGAGTGCTAATGAGCTGTATTAGGTATTCTGCATGAGCCATGTAGTGCAAAAAGTCTTTTATTACTAAGTAAATATAAAGGTGATCTCAGGTTTTCACCTCTTGCATAGGTGTCCTTAAAAAATGGCTACAAAGTAATTTTCTCCATCGTAATGAATATTCATTGAATTGAAACTGTTTCTGGAGGAAAGACAGAAAATCACAATAATATTCTGTATACACAAATAAATGAGATAGCATTATGGAAGGGTGAAAATCTTGGTTCTATTTTCTTTTCCAATAAAGCAGAATGAAGAATTGAAATTACCTCTACCAAGATCTGTACACTGGAAATGTTAAGTAAAATAATTCAAAAATCAACAGAGCAGACCTTTATAAACAAATACGAACCACAGAGTTTTCTCTGCTTTGGAAACAATATTTCCTTGTTACAAGATTTAGGTCTCCAGCTGAAATTTCTGGAAGTCCTTAAAAAACTGATACTTCTGGGTCTGCAACAAGACCTGCAGAGGGCTTCACCAGGTACACTCCTTATTCTTTTATTCCTCCTTTCCCTGTCCTTGTCTTTTGAGTTGCACAAAATTTTTGCTTTTGCTTTTTTCCCCAGGAGACATTGGTCATTTTCAGATGGAAAAAGTCCCTGTTGCCAGATCAACTGAAGTCAAAACCAATGCCCCACTCAATCATCCCATTCGTATAAGCAGGAACAATGTTTACATGATCTAGCCTCACAAAACCCCAATGAACTCAAGGAAATGTTATGGCAACTTCCAGTCCAACCATCTAGGAGCCACTCTGGCAGCCAGACTCCATCACCTGAGCTCAGACCAAGGCCACTTTCCAGCTGCAGCCCCACACTCACAGAGCTGGACCAGGTTTCCTCACCAGCTCAGCCCCAGGTTTTCCCTGGCAGAGTCTCAGACCTCCAGTTCCTTCAAACAATTTAGTCTCAAACACAGAATTTCTACTTTGGAAATGATTTCCAGTGTACACTGAAATATTTTTGGAGAGATATTGAATGTGGCTTTATTTATCCTAGTATACATGGTTATTTGAAATATGCTTCTCTACAATGACATAAAAAAGTAATTTTGATGTTAACTAATATGGACCTTTTACAATAAAGTTTGAATTAAAGCATTAAACTCAGCATCATTGAGAAAGGGTATAGATTTGTGAAAGAAAAAACACAGAAAAGGAAATATCATAATTTTTCAGCCAAAAAACCCCTTATGATTACAAAATTTAAACCTGTTTATTTAGGTAAATATAGAACTGAGTAAGAATTCACTGTCATAAGATCATAACTTACTTCGCATCATGGTTAAGAAGACTAGAACAAAATTCACCTCCTGAGACACAAGGTTTATGCAGATTAACAAGTGGGTTTTTTACTCAAAAGGAAGGCCATAGAAAGTGACAGTATTTCTTCAAAGATCTCCACCAATACTTTTGTCCCTTACTAGAAAAGAAACATAAACTATTCCTGAAAAATATTTTATGTCTGAGTAAAAAATGAGATTGACACACAGAACCCTTTTAAAACATAAGAAAGTAACATCTGGCTGAAAGCACCTCCCTAATATTTCTACAAATCTCAAATTAACCAGTTAGGAAAACTCTAGGGGAAAAAAGATAGTTCAGTCTTCACATGCTTTGTCAGTTTCTCTGTTTATTGAGGAAGCAAATAACTGCCCACCTATGTCAACTGTAATGCTAGTTCCTGCAGTGTGGAAGCCAACTCTGGACTAGGAATATTTTAATTAGGCACCCAACAATCCTTTTACATTAATAGGTTCCTAAGCAAGACCACATCTTTACTCATTTGGCACAGTAAAATCTGATAAACTTAAGTAAGTCCCTAATATTTAGGAAGCATACTACAATTAGGAAACTACTACCTTGGAAATTAAATTAAACACTGATAACTGAGAGTCACCATTGTCAATAGTACCCTGACTACAGTTCGAGATACATTATTTTCTCTTAAAAGCAATCACATTGGAAAATACACACTGCAACTTGAAGATCAGCAAAGTCTGAGTTGTAATACTTGCCTTTAGAGCACAGTTACAGGCACAGTGTGTCAAAAACCTTCCCTTCCAAAAGGCAGAGGGAATTCATCTGGATAGTAACAGGTGACCTGGAGAACCATTGCTACAGATGTATGAATATTTTCCATGCACATTTGTGGAGAAAGATCTACTTGATTTAGATCAGGGAAATAAAAATTATGTGCTTGAATCAATCCTCCTTATTTGTGGTTCACTGGCTTTGAAGACTCTCCATTATAAATAAATGTAGAAGATGTATGGACATGTTCTCAAATTGACTGCTGATATAAGTGGGCACAACTCCACTTCTATTTAATGACATCATGCCAATTTATTCCAACACTGATTCCGGCCTCTTCGTTCGCTGTTGGAAGCAGCCCTAACACATGCAGATTTATATGCCAATGGCAAGTCTCCAATTTGTCTTCCTTCTGAGATAAAAAACTGCTATAGCTTCATTGTAAAGGGTCATTGATATTCTCTGGATCTAGCAGGGAATTGACTATTAAGAAAACTACATCTATTTTTCCATTTATGAATTGACTGAAAATAAGCTGAAGATTTCCATGGATAAATTATTGATCCAAAATGATGCCACATGTAAGTTTAAAAGCCAAAAAATGGCCAAATAGTGCTTTCAGAGATGAAAAAATTTAGTAAAAAATTTAGTGGATTTGCTTAGAAGTATGTCTTGAAGAAAACTGCATAAACTTTCTTCTATAAGGAATATAAAAACATATTTACAGGTTTAACAGAATATCCAAAGTTCTAAACTTTACATTTAAAGTGGTTAACTCATCAGTCAGTAGATGCTGGGAAGTTCCATGAATAAATAATGGCAGTAAATGAATCAAGACTGGCCAGCTTTCTGAAACAAAGCTAAAATCTAATCTAACTTTTTTTGAGAGAATGTAAATAATGTCAACTATAAATGGTTTGCTGCAGGTTTGTGAATTCAGAAATACTGTTACAATATTGAACCTTGGGCAATACACTCTGCAGCTGCAAAATAAATCTCACATTTTATTAAAAGGTTGCATTAAAATTTTGTCCTGTTAGAGTCTGTCTCTAAAACTGTGAATAAACCTTTTATGAAAACATCAAATTTTGCAGGAATTTAATGGGAAACATAAGCTCTTTCCAGGAACTTTTCAACATCCTGGAAACAGACTGACATTAATTCAAAATGTTTAAACTTTCAATCAAATTTTGCAGAAGCAATTGAGTTCCAAATTTAAAAAAAGAAGAAAATTAAAAAAGAAATCACAAAGCATTGCAACTGAAGGCTTCACAGATGTCTGAAGAGGCTTCAGTGTTTCACACAGTACTTGTTAGCTTGTGAATTGTTTACATTATGACTCTAGAGAATTTAGATTCTGACAACCTGATTAAAACTGGCAACAGACTCTGATAGACTAATTACGTCTGGCACAAATGTTATCTGCATAACATAAGTAAAACATATTTTGTCTAACAGGCCGAAAATAATTAAATACAACAAAATCCGGCAAATAAATCACATCATCCACACCTCTATCCTGCCCTCTCTTTCCCCTCTCTTTAAAGTTTTCCATTCCTCGCCCCCAGTGCATTTCTAATGAAAGTTCTGCATCTCATGTTGTAACCTGCTGCCTCAGGATGCAATGGAAGGGTTTGAGACCTCCATCTGCCTCATACATCACATAATTGGATGTCATCCTTTGTAACAGATTCAAACAGTATCAGAGCCTCAAGTAATAGTGACAGTGATGGTGGAAGGGTGGTCACAAAGACAGTAATTGAGAAAAACCAAGACACAAACTCCAAACAAACAAATAATGTACTGGTGAACCAATCTCTACAAGTGATATAAAATTAAATAAGTACAGTAAGGCTTCCATCACCAGCTAAAATACCTGATATTGAACAGTTATGCACTTGAGTTCCCAAGGAAGGGTTTGAGCTAGTGAAGAAATTAGAATTTATAAAGTAATAGTCTGGATTGACTGAAGATAAAAAAGACCATAACAGATCAAACTAAGAATTATTTATTCATTCTGCATTTTTTTATACATCAGTTTCCCTAAAATAAACAGAGGCCATTTTCTGAGCAATGAGATTTGAACATGGGACCTCTCAGCATGATACATTGCCCAGAGAAGTTACGGATACTTCCTACACAGAATTGTTGAGACCCAGGTTTAATGTGGCTTTGAGCAACCTGATCCATTGAAAGATGTCCCAGCCTATGGCAGGGGCATTAGGCTAGGTAGTCTTTAAAGATCCCTTCCCACCCAAACCATTCTGTGACTCTCTGATCAAGGGGTCTTCATCCCATCTCTGCAGCAGATCTGAACAATCTCTTCCAATGGTATAGATGTGGCTTGACCAATCAACAGAGTGCAAAATGGGAAATGAACCATAAAGGAGGCTTGACTCCACAGGTCTTACTTGGAAGAGGGACAGTTTTCTGCAGATGCCAACTCCAGGAACTTTGCCAGAGATAAGACTGAAAAATTGGCACTTCACTCACTTGGCTAAAGGAGCTCATAGCATCAGCAGACAGGGCCTTGTGCCGTAACTATGACAGTGAAAGGACAAGGAAATATTTTTCCAGGATTATGAATGATATTTGGCCATTAATGTAAAATGCTGCTGTGTTTTCAGGAAAATTCTTTGCAAAGGGAAAAACTTCATGCAGTGGCTGAGTAATATTTTGTATGTTGTACCTTTTGAAGGTGGGTTGGACAGACACAAACCTGGAAGACAACACTGCAGTAAAGGACAGATGGATTAAACTCTCTTGCATTCAACCTGCTCTTAATTGTTTTTCACTTTTGTAGGTAACATGAGAGTTTTCATGAGAACATCCTTAAGGAATAGGGGTACTTTCTCATGAAGAAATTACATATTAGCTCTAAGTACCAAAATGGGGGAGCTCTTCTCTCCACAGACAGGATCTGCTCTGATCTGGACAACACACCATGGGGAAACCCATCCAGGGTCCATCCAAAGATGCATGAACACAGGGTGCCCAGCAGCTGAAGGGACATAAGGTTCACTAGTTGTCTATATTCTGCTTCCTATTCTGTCTTATCAAATCAGTATCTTACCAAACATTTTGGTTTTGTGCCTCTCCCACAGGGATTATGAAAGAATCCTGCACCACCTCTCTCTTCATCACCCCAGTTCAGAATATCAGCTAACAAGTCAACCCACAAATAAATACTAAAATAAATAAATTAACATCATAAAGGCTAAGAATGCTGGTTTTATCTGCCTTAAACACTAAACTACGCAGACCAGCTCCACTGATTATGAAGAAATCATCAGTGATAACCAAAGCTGGTCATGATAAATTCCAATCTTTACCTTCTGACTTTTGCAGAGCAGGCTGTATTTACCCCCAAATGGAAGACAATTTATGTGGTACAATAACCTTAAAATGAATGAAGGTTTTCCAGGGATATTATAGGTTAGCAAGCATCGGCTTTTTTTCTTAATGGAATATTTTTTTCAAAGAGATCGCAGCTTCTACAGAAAATAATGATAGAATTTAGTCAGGATGTCAGGAATGAAGACCACATGGTTATTGTGAGAAATAACATTTAACCTTTCTCTTGTGGCTGATGAAGGCCAATGTAGTATTTTATTATCAGCATTGGCAGGTGATTTATTACCACTGTTTCTACTCCGGTAAAACCACATTAAGCTGTGCTTCATGTACCATTTGTTATCTTCAAACTCCCTATACACTTTCTGCATACATAATCTCATTCTTCTAAGACACTTCAACAGAAAATGGTAAATATTTAAGTCATGATTCCAAATTTATCAAAAGCTTAGGAACTGAAATGCAGTAGCTAAATGGATTGTGCAAGACTAACGATGCCAACATAAAGCTTAAGTCTTATAAAGAGTGACGTAATGCATCTGAAACAGCAGTCATGCATAGTAATGTGTGAAGGTAGATTCAGGAGTGACAGAAAGTAAATCAGTAAGAGACTTTAAAGGAGAACAGAACTTCACAGAATAAACTCTCACAATGTCATTTGCTTATGTAAAAGTAAAATTTACATCAAGAAATCTATGAAATAACTTTTCAGATACAATCGACTGCAATTCGTGCCTGGACTCCATGGAATACAGAGACATTAATGTAAAAATTTTCATTAATGGCAATAGCAGCAAGTATTTGCATTGTATTTAATGGTACAAGGGTGTTTCACCAAATTGTGTTGTTACATTTCCTTTCATTTTGTAGGTGAGGATATATGACAAAAATACAAGGAAAAGAATATATAAGATGTGTTTTACTGCTTTTACTTTGTTTCACCTTTTCTTTTAGCAGCTTAATGTAACATACATGGTAAATAGCATTTTTTTGCCTTACTAGAAGTGTGTGGGAGTGTTTTATGAAATTTTGTCTGTTACAATCTGAAGTGTGAATCTGAGAACAGTTGACTTCAACGAAAGCTTAGATCAGAATCAACACTGGCACCCATGGTCACTTAGGAAATGAAATGGGTACTATTAAACCTAGAGAGAGATTAAGAATATTTCCCCAAATACAGCTTGTCTCTTATTAGATATAGCATAACCCAACCATGAGGCATGAAGCAAAACCCATCTTCTAAAAATTTAGTTGTAAAGTCAACAGTTTGTCATATCTCTCCCAGGAAAGTCAAATTAAGTGTTATTTAGTTTTGCTTGAAATTGTGCAATCTATCATCTTGAGACTTAAGGATTTTGTCACTAGAGTTAACAAGAAAGATGAACTCTTTTTCTGAAAAGCACTCAGGAACTGAAATTCATGGAGTTAATCAAATCGAACAAAATCTAATTAATGTTGTATAGCCTAAGTAATAATTCATTCAGTCATTTTGAAATATTTTATCTCTTCTGATAAGAAAAACATTAGCTATCTCATTAACAAAAAGTTTTCCTTGATAATCAAGGTTTTTTTTTTCATTATCATGAAAAAATAATAAAAAGAGACATTTCTCTTCTTACTTTCAAAATTAAAGGGAAAAAATCTTATTTTATTAGATAAAATACCTGGGAACAGAAGGTGTTTGATTTTCTCTATGATAAGGAAATAACTTTGCAGCTTTTCCAATCTTTTTGTCTTATTTTCAAAGGCTGATAAAGATTGCTGAATAACAAGACAACTTCAAAACAGAAGAGTGTCTTCAGCCTTTGCCTAGCAATTTCCTCTGTTTGGGATAGTTCTTCCTTCCCCTCATGCATGTACTCTGCTTTGCTTTGCAGCCTCATTAGATATGTATGAGTTCATTATTTAGCAAACTGATGAAATATTTTTTTTCAAAAGCTCAGCATGGCAGTGTGATATTTGACTAAACAAGTCAATTAAACTGAAGAAGATAAATTACCTTCCAAAAGAAAGGTAACATTAGATAACTACCACAAATTCCTAGCAATTCATTAGAGTGCTCCCGAGTTTATCTCTCCCAATTTAGTATGCAAGGAGAATGTGATAGTAATGAAAACAACACAGATTATTTATTCTCTTAATCAATCAGTTTCAAACTTCTGAGTAACAAGTTTACTCAAGTTAATTGAACTTATAGCTTTGTCAAATCCAAGCCTAGTGGAAGCACAGCAAAATCTGCCAGTCCATAATGCAGCACACAAGGAACAGCTGCCACCTATTGTACGTTTCAAAGGACTGATTTTCATAGGACAATCAGAGATAAATTACTTAATTGCTAAAAAATAAAACATTATGGTGTCCTCCTGCCTATCCTGCTGAAAGATAAGTATTACTGGAGGCAGAAAATACATTCAGTCTCATTTTTAAATTCAGATGAAAATAATAAATAAAGTCCACTTCAAAATAAGAACCATCTTCGTTCCTTAACATCAACTAGACTCTTCATGGAAAGACTTTTGTTTAATCTTCAATTGTTTTTAACTGTTTTAAATAATGGGTGTGGTTTTGATACAAAAAATATTACTTATATGCTTATTATTTAGCATCTGGAAACCACCCAACTATCTCTTATGGAAAGAGGAAAAGCCAAATTATTTGCAAATCAATTCACTGAGTGAAAAATTTACTTGCAACTACTTCATTTTAAAGTGAAAAAGGAGAAAGTGAACACATAAGGAATTCAGTTCAGCCATTGTATGGCTGTCTGGACACATCAGACCAGCTTCTGATCACTTCACTTGTCCATCGAAAATAAATTTGGTGGAAAAATTGAGTGCAGGGGAAAATCCAGATAATTTTGGTTGGTGTAAAGATTTTATGACACTGATTCTTAATAATTTCTCACGTGTTCCTGGTGTCCTGTGTTTTTCCCGTGTTTCAGCTGAGTGTTTGTGACTATCTAGATGCACGGCATGACTTCTACTTGATACAAATATTCTGACTTCTACTCAAAATACAAATAGAAGAGAATATGATCAAATAGGGCTTGGCTAAACCACATAAAATAGATTGTACTCCTGTGTTTGAATAATTTAGATCAGTTTCATGAATTAAAAACAAAAACCCCCAAACCCTCAACAACATAAGACATCATGGGGAGAAAAAGATAATGATTCTACAGGTTGTTATTTCATGCTGAGTATCTAGTCCTAGGCCCAAGATTGTCAGCTGACTTGGTGTCTCATTATGACAATAAATATCCACAGTGCACAGGGATTGCTGCTTACATAGGCTGAAAGCAAGGATAACCACTGCAGAGATTCTCAGCAGCGTGCTTTCAGTGAGAGATTTGAAAAGCAGATAATTACTTAGTTGGGAATCCCCTGTGCTGATGAATATGCTGCTTAGTTTACTTCCATGCTGGCTTATTATTAGGCGGCACATTGTTATCAAATAAATAGTTCATTTTCAGCAGGGACTAGGTATCATTTTCATATGAATCATGAATCATTGTAATTCTCCCCTTTCTTTTATCCTCCCCTACAAAAAGGAAATACCGACTGTCAAAGTGCAGGGTTTCTGAATTCCTACTGTGCACAATTTCCCCCTCTATTAGGTAAAGAGTGTAGGAGACAATAAGACATAAATGAGAGGAAGAATATATTGGGGAACAGCAGGAACAGGATGATGTCTACCTGCACCTTCACCTGCACATCCCTGTTACCTCTGGATATTGAGCACTAAGCAGACCTTTTGGTGCAAGAGCCATGCAAAAGTGTGATGGGAGTGATTTCATTTGCAGTGAGCAATGCAGAATTATCTGTGCAAGACGCAACACTAGTAACAGTTGTCCTTCTCTCTTGCTAGTCAAATCTACGTTTGTGTGTCAGCCACAAAAATGCTAGAAGATAGTGCCTGCACAGTGGCATGGTACTCCCACAAGCTATGTTTCTCTTCTCATAATGTACAGTGGTACTTGCATTAAACTTTTCTCCCGCATTTACCTTCCTTAGCACGTTCAGGTTTAAAGTTAATGAAAATTAAAAGAAGAATTTATAGATCCTGATTGTATCACAGGGACAAAATGAAAAAAAGATATTTTTAACATTGTGAAAGTAATATGAAAATATTCATAGTTCAAAGTCCTTTTTCAAACTTGGTCTTATTCTGGTTCTGCTTAAGAGAAAGTTAAAATTTAAAGCTTTTTCAACAGGAGGTATATGCCTGCACTTCACTCATTCAAAAGTAATATTGACTTTGCAACTCTAGTAATAAACAGTCACATGTTTGACTTGTCTTGGAAAAGTAATAATTGTACCTTTAGAATGGTGCCAAATGTTATATGCATCTCCTGCCAAATCACAATTTTTTATATCAAACATGGTCAATTTGAAGTAAAAAGACCTCTCTCAGCACTCTCTCTAATGCTTTAAAGGTAATTTAAAAAAAATAATTGTCTTAAATGCAATATAATTAATGACAGTTATATTAAATTTGATTTTTTGTGATAAGGTTTGGAGGTGGAAAATTAGACCAGTTGCCCAGGTAAAATTTCTTTTTATGTTGTTTGGTTGGGGTTTTTGTTTTGATTGAGTTTTGTGGGTTTGTTGTTGTTGCTTTTGTCATTGCTTGGGGGGGATGGGGGTATTATTTTGCTTTTGCTTTGTTTTGTTTTGTTTTTAACAAAACCATACATGTGTGGAGAAATATGTGATTGTCAATTTGATTGTCACTATATCATAACTGAGACAAACTCCAACACAACTCTTACACACCTTCATATACCCTTAGTGCATATGTTTCCTTTTAAAATTTACTTAGAGAATGCAAATAAAAATCTTGTCTTCCACTACAAATATAGTATCTCATCTATCTGTTTGTTACCAGTGTAAAATAAAAAGAGGACTTTGAAATTCCCTGGTATTGCTGTAACATTTGCTTTCATCTTCTTAAATTTTGTAACACTGATATTTGTATAGCTGGGATCATGATAAGTAGCTGACACGAACGCACAGAATAGGGACGAAAAAACTTTTTGCTTGGGAGACCTTTATATGATTTGAAGGTTTTACTGAGTATCTTGATTTACCTTAAATTGGCTCTGCCAGCAGTTTTGATGGTTCTGGGTGCTGGTAAAAGCACAGGATGCATGGATATGAGCTCATTGTCTGGGCTCATTTTGCTTAAGAAGGTGGTAAGTTACCTGTAGGGAACTGTTTGATAGCAGAACAGAATGTTACAACAACCTCAATTCTTTTCTGCTGATTAGTTTCATAGTGTACTTTCCCATTTCTTAGTCATTTAAGGGTTGCATGTAAATTATGAGCAGTCAGACAACATTAAGTGTAATGTATTTTATGACTATGTATGTATATAAAATGAACATATGGTGTTACTTTGATTTATTGAACTATGATTAAATATTAAACTTTTATAGCTTCATCCTCCATGAAGCATAAATTCTGCATCATATTCTATGTATGTTGCTCTATAATTTCAGATAAGAAATATTATGAAGTGTGTAATTTTGCTGTTGAAAAATTGTCAGCAAAACTAATCAAAGTATTCCAAGATATTACCGAATAATTTGATTTTTCTGTATTAAAGACTATAATAAACCCTGTTCCTCGAATAGAAAGACAAGTTATAAATTATCTCCATGTTCTAAATCTTTAACTACCAAAAATATGTTTCCCATACCTATAAATTCAACAAAAGCTGTGAATAACTCTTCCCCAAAATTAGAAACCTGGTGGAATTGATACTCTTCAAAGGAGGCAGAACCTTTCTCATAGAAGAACTATTTCCTACAAAATCTAGACACCTCCTCTGGGATTTACAGTTTGGAATACACATACCTTCCTTGCAGATGCTCATCTTAGGAAAGGCAAACTGGAAGGTTTGATTTCTAATCCCTTTTTTCACTTCATAGCCAGCACAAAAATGTAGAATAACTGTAAATTTAAATGTTCTTGGATTCAATCAGGAACTAGGCTCAGCTTCAAACTGGTTTCAGTTTTGCTCACATTTAATGAAAAGGAGTAAAAATGGAGTTTGATGCGTTACATGCGTAAGATTTGTTGTCTGTGAGGAACAGTAAAATAGTTCATGAAGAGAAGGAAGGATAGAGGACAGCCAGCTATGCATTTATATGCCCCAAAATTTAATGTCAAAATTGCATATGTTTTAGACACTTTGAATGTTTCCTTCCAGTTTTTTGATGATGGCAGAAAATATTATATACTGAGTAATCATACTTATTATGGCTCAAAATTAGTATGATTAGAGATACTATAGATAGGTCTTTTGGTATGGGCTCCAATACAGCTTCACAGAACATTTATACACTACAGTTAAGAGTATTTGCAGTTGCTCAAATATGAGAAATGCTACAGACTATCTTAGTATAAATACTGACTGTGGAGAAATTTAGGAATATTACTAAATTCATAGAGCATCAGATTTCAGACTTACATTCTGCAGACTATAGAAAAAAATCAATATTAAAAAATGCTCTAATATATCTACTAGATAGATAGTTATTTTCATAAGTGCTCTCATTATCAATTAAAATCAAAACACTTAGAAAAAAACCAAATCAAACTCTTTCTACTGAAAGCCTAGAGCCATTAAACAAATAATATATGCCACTGGAATTTTTTTACTTGTATGGTTGCTTATATATTTTTATCTATTATCAAGGTAAAGCAATTAAGATAGATATTGAGGAATATATCCAGAAAAGTACAAAAACTCCATGGATATTGACAGCTCTGGCTGCTGAGTTTTAGAAATTGACTGTATGGAAGGGACGAGAGGTAGTGTACCATGGCACATGGGAAAGGTAAGAGTACTAGATATTTAAGGAAAAGGAAATCATTTGGAGATAAATACTTATTCTCCAAAAGGCCAAGTGTACTCTAAGGTTCTTTTCAAAGCAGGAGACTTGTTTGCATTTTGCAGGTCTATGGAATTTTCCAGGTTATGCAACAATATGTTAAGTTACTGTTATTACAATATATCTAGCAGTTGGAGAGTTCATCTGGGACATTTGTGGAGTCAAGTCAACATTACCTAAACCAAAATGTTACTAAATTCTTGTGCATCTTTTGAAGAGTCCTGCCTCAGAGAGGGAAATTAGCCTGAATGTTTCTTCCCAAAGGAACAGGAGATGAAGAAAAACAGAGTGCTTAAAGGCAGTCCCAGAGAAGTCACTGATTCCTTATTTCAAAATAAGGAATACCGACCTGAATCTTAAACCAGTGGCTACACTCACTGACATCTCCACTCTTCCCTGAGTTCCATGGGACTCAGCATCAAACTGACTGCCCCTACTTGTTATGGAGAAATAAAAATCTCAGCATGAGCCTGTCATGTTGTTTTTTGTTCCCATCTATTTTCATCCAATACACTTCATTATGAAAAAAACAGTACTTTAAATTTTAAGATTGCTTTGCTACCTTATGATAGGTTTTATACAGGAAAAGACTGGGATATCCTGCTTCTAAAATACTCTCTGCTATCTGGAGTCAAGCTGACAGGTTTGGAAATAACAGACAGTAACTAGCATCTATTTACTACTTGTCAGATACAGTTCTAGGGTAACTTAATGATGAGATTTAATTGTGCAATACCAACTATTTCTGTATCAATTTGCTGAAATAAACCTGGAGCCTTATTGCTTCTGTGTGCAATAGTTAATAGGAATGGTATTCTGAATTTATCTGGTGGGTAGGCATCTCCTTAAAGTGAGATAGATTTATAATTATTTTCATGTCATTCTTTCATCTCTTAGAAGGCTTCTGAAAAGTCTAATTAGTAGGACAAATAAAGAAAAGCCGTAGTGGAAAGACACCCATATGCAGAAGTAACTGTTGATAAGAAAGCTGAAAGCAATTGAGTTCATATGGAAAATTAATATTAAAAGGTAGTTTTCGCTAGCAAGTAAAGAAAGATGTCATTATTTCTATTCCAATAGAATTTTGCCAGTTATCTGACAAAACAGGTAAACAAACAGTAGAGAACACAGTAATGAAAAACATGATCCAAGAGCATTAAAGATTGTATTGAATGGCCTTAATATCAGTACAGTTCTCATTTTTGGTGGTGGAGGTGTGTTGTTGGGGCACAATGGACAGAGGCACTTGTAACTCTCTGAATTTTCAGTTAATTCTCCAACCTGAAAATGACTGCCGATGCCTCACTTAGAACAGTGGGTTTGTGCTCTAAGTTCTTGTCTAAAAATTGCTTTCCAGTCCTCAGCCAGAATGAAGTCTATGTTTTTAACTGCTTGACCTTAAGCCTTGTCATGGTTTCACACCAGCCAGCCACCAAGCCCCATGTTGCCATTCACTCCCCCACCAGAGGGACTGGGGAGAGAATAGGAAGAATAAAAGGTAGAACATTTCTTTGTTGAGATAATAATACAGTTTAATACAGAAAGCAAAAGCATTGCACACAAGAAAAGCAAAAGAAGGCATTAATTGCCTGCTTCCCCTGGGCAGGCAGGTGTTCAGACATCTCCAGTGGGGCCCCGTCATGCCCAATGGTGACACGGGAACACAAACACCACAGCTCCAAATGCCCCCTGCTTCCTCCTTCTCCTCACTTTATAAACTGAGCATGATGCCGCATGGTCTGGAGTATCCCTTTGGTCAGTTGGGATCACCTGTCCTGGCTGGGTCCCCTCCCATCCTCCCAGGCACCCCCAACTTCCTCACCAGTGGGGCAACACAAAAAGCAGAAAAGGCCTTGGCTCTGTGTAAGCCCTGCTCAGCAATAACAAAAACATGTCTGTGTTATCAGCCCTGTGTTCAGCACAGATCCAAAACAGCCCCATAGCAGCCTCTGGGAAGAAAACCCAGGCAAAACCAGCACAAGCCCACAGGAGAAAAATTCACAGTACTCATTAATCCTACTGCAAACAATGTGGCTGCTCAGCAGACTGTTTTGTGTGCTGTAGGTCTTCTTGTGGAGCAGGGAACATGTGAAAGAATATGACCGTAATTCACTGCAAGTATTGATTGCAATTGACTCATTAAGAAGGAAATCAATTCCTCTGAAGTATATAAATTTGAAAGTGGGAATCAAATGTGAGTGGAGATGGTGTTTTGGTATTCACGAAAGACATCTAATAATAGGTTCAGAAGATTGAAACTAAAATGTTTTGCACTAGAAAAAGACAGGTTCATTCCTAATGCCCCTGATTTCTATCTACTGCTGCTTTTTCTTTACTACACATTCCACATTCCTTTTCAGTAAACATGATTGTTATTCTTTGTACTTCCTAGCACTGTTTTGACATATCTACAGTAGTGCAAATGTCTTGCTCCTTAAAACTCCTTATCAACCCTTACCATTAAATATTTTTGTTCCTTTTTTATTCACAACATGAAATTAAACACTTCATGAATATGTGAGAATTTTAAATTAAGCCATTCAGCAACCCCCCACTCTGTACTTCTTATTCCATATAAATTCAACATATAATGAAGGGAAATATCATTAAAGTATATTTACTTAATTACAAAGTACTAGTTTAAATTATTATGAAATGGAAATTGGGAGAAAGACATTTCTGGCAAGAAATGACATGAACTTTTTCTGTCCAAGAGATATTTTCTAAATAATTTCTGAAATATTTTACTTCCATAATTTGAGAACTTTGATTCTAGTGCCTATGTTTCTATATGGAAACACTAAATTTTTGGTACATTAATAATAAGGAATCAAAGATCTTTTAAGTAAAATACACACCTAAACTATAAAGTCTGTTTTGTTGAACCCTTAATTTTGATGAAAGCCTGTTTTCTTGGGAAAAAAAATATTTTGACATTTCCAAGTTAACTTTAGAGACTTTGGAGTAAGACTTCCTAAGGAAAAATTTATCCCATTCCTCACCACCTTAAAAAAAACGTGCTTATCAGTGCTTTCTTGTTCAGTTAATTTGCTTCTAATTCAATTAATTGACCTACACTCCTTCTGCCAGGAGTTGTCTGGGCTGTGGAGGGCTGCACAGGGGTTTTTCACTCAGATCTAGCTGTGATTCTAAGGCCTTGTCATCTTCAAAAAGAAATGAGAAGAACTAATCCTCAGGGGTTGGAGCCTGATAGTGGACACGGAGGTTTGGTCTACATGTGACTGACTGCTAAATTCTTCAAGCTAACTACTGGAAAACACTGAATTTTTCCAACAGTGAACCAGTGACAGATGGGGTGACAGTAATGCAAAACCAGATTTGTTTGCATAGGTAGAAAAATTTACAGATTTTATCCAACACCACCAGTCTGTAGAAGCTACAAATATCTCCATAGCCACACAGCAGACACCTGACAGAGCATCTCTTTACCCTTAAGAAAAGCATCTCCTGGGGGTATAGAAAAATACTTGCAAGGAATCCCAGGAAAGTGAGTGCTTAGAAAGAGAATTAATGTTAGACATCCATCTTATGAAATATTTGGAATTTTAGATTTTTCATGTTTTGTTTCATCCAATCAAATTAAGATGGTCACTCTCATGGCAGAATGAATGATGTTTGCCTGTAATACAAATGGAATCTATATTTATAGTATTTAACTTCATTCAGTTCCTATAGGTTCTTTATTTGACATTTTCATTCTCTTCTGTCAAGGCAAGGCCTTCCAGCTTTGTGTCATCAGTAAATTTCATTTACACCATCCTTCTTCTTGTGTGCCAGGATAACTAATGAAATTACTTAAGATTTATTCTGCTAAGATTCCTGTAGCCTGACACTCTCCCCTTTCAACAGTTGTTGAAAGGGGAGAGTATCAGGCTACAACTGTTTAAGCAGTTGTTATGTCGAATACATCCAGCTCCTTAAAACCTTACTATTAATATGCCAATCAGTGTTTTCTCCACTTCAGTTAATTTCTCCCTTATGACTATCAGTACTTCTGGGTTACTGCTGCAGAGCACTGAAGAACTATGCGTGGAATTGCACAGCCAAAGTAGCATCTGCTTTTCCCCAGTCATACCCATGACTGAATCACTCTCATAAAGTCTGGCTTTTTTCCTGAGGAGCTGATTTGTACAACACAGGATAAGTCCAGACCTACACATTATTATGTAGGCCACCCTAGTGCACACAATTGTGTGTCATTTCTATGATTTGTTTTCTTTTTTCTCAAATGGCATCAAATCTACCTGCTGTGGGAGTAATAGATTTCTGTATGCTTAAATTATTATTTTGGAACAAAATGAGCTAATAAAACTCTTGGAGAACCACTCCATACTTTATGAATTTTATCTTGGTGTTTTGGAGCTGCTATAAAATAACTGGTGTTAAAATGTTCCACACCTTCAACCAGTAAGACTATAATCTATGTTTTTATCAGCTGACAGCTTGCCTGTCTTTGTGTGGAGTAACAATGAATTGCTCAGAGAATTGCTAGTAGAACACAGCCATAGATGTGAATCCCCAGCTATGTTTTTCAACCTACAGTGTCATTTTGTTTGCTTCAGGCACATTTTCAATGCAGTCAAATCAAAAAGTTGAGATATTTCCTTGAAATTTTGCTGTAAATATTTATATTCTTTCATTTTAGTTTTTTTAGACTTTATGAAGTCACAAAAATCAGTTTATCTCTATCTGAATAAATTACATCTTGTGCAAGTCAGAAAAAGTATAATAAAACATCTCTATCTTGAAAATATGGCTTTTTTTTAAGCTGAGGCCTCTTAATAAATAGGAATAATGGTTATATGAGACGTAGAAGATTTTTATTTATTTTCCTCTTCCTGGGCTTTTTAGAAGTAATGGATTTATATAAACTTAGTTCAGAATCACCATTAGGCTGATGCTACAATGAGTTTCCATAACATGGCACCAGCAAGTTTTTTTTTTCCTGAATCTCTGTGTGCTAAATATATTTGGGATGGGTAAGAACAACTCCTACCCTAGCTCAGCAGTTATGGTTTTCATCCCAGATATGTCAACAGCCTAAAGAGCTGGCAATTCTTATGGTCTGTGCATTTTCATTTTGACTTTGGACATAGATGTTTGTAGGCTTGCTTACAAAACTTACAGCCCTTCTGATTTAACATTTAGGTATAAACCCAGAACTGGGCCAATGAGCATCTTACTGTATTATTATCGCATTGTTAGACTTTGGTTATCTCACCTTAACTCTTGAGATTGTGCTACTGTAACTATACGTTATTTACAGTCCGAGTTCTAAACGACCACATAAGTTATAACATGAACACCACACAACGAAGTGAGACCCCCACTCAGTTCTTCCTAACCTGGGTAGGACTTTCTTGTCAGTCAGAAGAGCAGCAGATATTTTAGTCCCTTTAGTCATACAGTGCAATTAGGCTTTTCAACTTCAACACTATTTTTTTTACTAGCATTTTCAAGAAGATAAAAGGCACTGTCTTAAAATACTTTCAAACACTGACCTGCAAATCTAAAGAAAATGGGACAGATGAGCCCTTTTTTTTGTCTTTTTTTTTCTTTTTTTTTTAAAATTTTGTCTGCTTAGGACATTCTCATCGGCCAGATAAGATGTTCAGAGTACCCAGGCAGATATCCCCAGTGTGCCTATTTTTAAACCTTGGCATAAGTAGTAACATACTGAACTGAAATCTGTCAAAAGTTCATGGAACTCACTAATAAAATTTGTTTTTGTTTTTTTGGAGGGTCTGCATTAGAGCATTTGTTTTTTCCTGTAACCTATTCACTAGATGATGGTTTTAAGCTTGTCTGGGTTTTTTTTTCTGTTTAACTCAGTGTCTATAACAACTGTTAACTCTGAAGAAGCTGCTGGAATAAACAAACAAGAAAACAATTTCACACTCTAATACATATCATTTTTTTTTACTTTAAGAAGTCTTTTAATAACCTTACTTTGGATTTATTATATTCTTTTTTATGTTTATAGCATAGATTTTCTGATTTCATAGAAGGTCACTCCAGGATAGAAGAATATCTGTTCAGCAGATCTCCCTTTCATACCCTGAAATCTGAACTCTGGCCCTTTTTTAACTTAAAGAAATGAAGACCCAAAAGAGATGGTTTGGTGGTGGGTCAGAAGTTAGGGTGGAATCAGGTCCTCAAGTGCATCCTTTTCTAACTTTATGGGGAAATTAAAAAAACCAGAGGGTCATGTATTTAGGACATAAAAAAAAATTGTCTTTAAGCTCCAGTGCATCTGATTAAAGTTCATTACAGGTGAAACTGTAGATGAGCGCAAGAACTGACAGGGAGCAATGCACCAACTGTCAGAACAGCACTTAGATGAAAACATACAAAATAATGAGTATGTTTTTCAGTACCTCTGACTGGATGCTCAAAGCAAAGCTAAAGTCAATACACCTCACAATTTATCACTACAGGCAGTCATTAAACACCAGTTTCAAGCATTTCATGTATTGAACTAGTTGCTCTCCTGAAGCTGTTGTTCATGGAGAATGGTAGGATGAAATGAGTGTTCTCAGGGGACTGATCCTGAAAGTCTGGATGTCACTACACACAAGATTTCTTAAAATGAATTTTGAAAAACAGTGAAAATTATATCTACATTGTCAGTGTCTATGTATACTCACCTCAAGGCAGGCTGCCTCCACAAAACACCTTTCAGCCTGCCATAAGCAAGGCTTAAATCTTCTGGGACAATAAATGTCCACTGAGCTTTAGTGAATAATTTTATACGTAGTCCAGCAGATTAATTTCCCTCCAACAGTTTGTATTTTATTGTCAGCATTTATTTGGCAGGTTCATTTGAAAGTTTTAGAAATTCTGTTCATACGGGAATTTAAGAAAAGACTGATAGGCCTGCTTCTCATTTTTTCTAGACAAAAATCTAGGCAAAAAAAGAAAGTCTAATTCATGGAGGGCTACATATCAAAAAAGTGAAATTCTGCTTTTGTTGTATAATTTCAGGAGCAAAACCTTAATTTCCTCATTTTTATTGACATTTTAAGTGGATGTTGAATCCTTGACTTAAAAACCTATGTAATAGCCTGAAAGACAAAGAGATTCAAAAACCAAACTTTTAAAGTTACCCTGTAATCAATCACAGACACTGAAGACATTAAATGTGCATGATAGTTTTAACACATATGATGAAAATGGCAGAAAGAGCTGTGATATGGAAAATATTGCAGATCCCAAGTCAAAAATACTTTAAAGAGTTGGAATTTAGGTTTCTGCTACTTGATTTGCTTTCATATTGTGAAGAGATATCTTCATTTCCTTGATGCAGTTTTCCATGCTGGCAAAAAAAATGGCTTGAGACAAGGATAGCTCTAGAAGTACCATTAGTAAACATGAGCTTACCAGTCTTTCAGGCCTGAAAAGCCAGACACAGTTGCCTACTTGCATTTGAATATCATTTAATTCCAAAATTACCTGTGCTTTTCTGCATACTTCACAGAGATTTGGCAATTTGGCTTAGTCAAGTCCACTTTTGGGGAAGGACTTAAAGAAATTGAATGCAGAAACATTTTTTGTTGAAATAAACAGGCATCTGATATTGGAACTTCATGGTGGTTTTTCATCTACCTCCAAACATGCAATTTTCTCTTTGCTTCATCTACAAAATCACAACTTTAAAATGCCAAAAAATTGATATTAGCTGTACAGCCACAGTCAAGATCTAAGAGAAAAACAGAGGATGCTTGTAACGATTGTGTGAAAGAGTACTGCAGGCCAAAGTGTTTTCTTTTTTCCAAGTCAAATCCCCTGTGCTCAAATACACCAGAGCACCCACTGAAGCAATGGCATACCTAACACATAGCTGAGGACTTGGAAACACTGAATTTGCACAAAAGAAGTAGAGAATCAGCGACACAAAGGTTAAGCTGGAGCTGCAGCTGCAAACTTCAGTGTCCTTCAAGGTAAGCACAATTTTTCCATGGTCAAACATATCAAGAGATGCTCACTGGGGAAATAAATGAGGTAACCCCTCAGTCTCAATCACAAGCACAGCTAATGACAATCCTACAAAGGTCTCTTTCAGAGTTGTAATTATCTCTGAACTCAACCAGAACCTTGTGGCATTTCTCAGACAATGTTAATAGAGACAGTCTCTAGACAGACTTCAAGAAAGTAAAACAACAAGCAATGGCCTCATAAATGGATTCCAAATTTTAGAAGCTTGCAGCATGGGAACTGAGCTCAAAGTTTTGAAGATTCTGTTATTTAACATTCTAATTTTACATAAGGAAAGAATCTAATATATTTAGGGTTTGGGGTTTTCTTTTACATCATAAAAGTGAGATATATTTTTCCTTTTTTTTTTTTTTTTTTTTACTGGGTTAGAAGACAACAAGGTAAACTATATCACATTCAAGAACGTGAATTGTGAATTTTGCCCCACAAATTAGGAAAGTCTGAATCGGATCCTTGTTGACTGCTGCAAGCTCACTGGGTGATTTCAACACACAGCACAGAGCAATCCCTGGATGCACTACCTTGGATGCAGTTCGCTTTTCCAGTCTCCAGAGGTCTCTGCATATCGCGGTTTAGCTCCGTGACAGCTCCGCAGGAACCGCATTTCTAGGGAGAGGCTGAAGAGCTGCCTGGGGAAGGGCTGCTGGATCCAGGTCCCACTCCGACAGCTCTGTCCTGAGAATTTAGATATCCTAGGAATTAATAGAGACCAAAGAGAGGGAGAGAGATTTATACTGCAGCATTAGCTGACACCAGCATCACACAAGCAGGAATATTTTGTCCTTAGAATTCAGCTAATCATAGCTCTTAGCATTCACCTAGAAGAAGTGCAATCTGGCGATGTTAAAGGATGGCTGTTAAGCCCTGCTGCCAGAAATATTGCCTTTTTTTACTCTGACCTCAGTCATACCTGTATAGGTTTTGGTTTTCTTTTTTTTCCTGCTTTCATTGTTGATGATTTTTCTCTTCAAAAAGAATATTTCTTACTTAAATTATTATGATTTAGCTAACAATTGGTTTACAGTAATTTGAATGTAGCTGCAGTTTTTGGATAGGTCATATCCTCCACCTGTACATTGCTTTTAACTCTTTTATAGGCATCTGCTTCCTGGCTGCTGACTGCATCATTCCTGATTGACCCTCTACTATTATTTATATCTATAATATATTGAACATATAAAAATGTCTTTTATAGATATATATACAGATAGATGTTTTATATATATATATATATATATATATATATATATACACATACATATTTTATATATGTAATACATATGAATGCATGTGTGCATATATATTATATATATATATATTATGTATATGTATGAAGAAGAGATTATGAAAATAGTAATAAAACATTAAATCCAAGGAAAATCAAAGAAATCAACTCCATCTTCTACCTGAAAGCATAGGAGGTCCCTGCCCAGAGTAGGGAGTTGGAAATAGATGATCAATAAGTTGCTTCATACTCAGGCCATTCTGTGATTCTATGGTCTCCTCAATACCTCACACCAAGTTTAGATTCAGGATTCAGTCTTGGCTATGGACTGATTAAACCAAATAGATAAAAAAGCAAATAAGATAGGATGAGATATGGGCATACTTGAGAACATTTGTTTTTCTTGAAACCTTTTTAAGGCATTTTGGCCTTCATAACCACTCACAACAGGAACAACTTGGCAGGACAGGTACTTGCTACAGCAGCCAAATTCAAACAGCAAAATTAGCTTTCTTGGAGGCAAAGCTTCTGCAAAGTTGGTGTTTGAGTCCGCTATTTTTTGTGTACTACAACTATTAAAAAGAGAAGGAAAAATTAGGTGAACCTACTGTTCTACTGCAGCTTGAAGAACGTTAACAGACTTATATTTTTTTTTTTTTTGTTACAGTAGCAATAGTTCTTTGAGGTATCTTTTGAACTCTATATTGCTGCTTAGACTCTAGTTTTATTCTTTACTGAACTTTGAGCAGAAGATGAAATCCTCCCAGTAAACTATGCGTGCCTGTTCTCTTCGATTCCCCTTTGGTCCTAGGAAGCAAGAGAGAGGTACAATAATGGATTACAGAAGAGAGAAAAGCACATCTTTTAGTGGCTCTAGTTTAATGACACACAGACATTCTTCACTCTGAGAATTAGTGATGTGCTTCTCTCTTCGAGTAATATAAACCAAGGCAAGTCTTGGTTTATTCCAAAAAACCCCTTTGACTAGCACTTATTTCCTTAATATTTCCTTATTTTTTGCTGCTCTATCCCTCTGATCATCTTTGTGGACTCACTCCAACAGCTCCATGTCTCTCCTGTACTTGAAACCCCAGTGGATTCAGAACTCCAGGGGCGAGTTATTAGAGCAGAGAGGCAGGATCCCCAGGTTTGCTCTGCTGCCCACACTGCTCTGGATGCAGCCCAGGACACGTTTGGCTTTCTGGGTTTAAGTGCATATGGCCAGCTAATACTCAGCCTCTCCTCCACCAGCACCCCCAAGTCCTTCTGGGCAGGGCTGGTCTCCTTCTGCTCATCCCCAGCCTGGCTTGACACCAGGGGTTGGGTGTCCTGACCCAGGTGCAGCAGAAGCACTTGGTTTGGTTTTGTTAAACCTCATGAGATTCCCATGGGCCCACTTCTCCAGCTTGTTCAGGTCTCTCTGATGCACCCCACCCTTCAGGTGTGTCAGCAGCACCACCCATATGTGTACACCTGGTTTCTTGAAGAGTGATGTAAGGGTCTCCTCCAGCCAGGTCTTGTAAGCATTTGGAGATTTATATCACACCCGAGAAAGCTCAGCCACCTCCCATGACATAAAATCAGCAGGATGGCTTCTGTGGCGGTGTTGGAAACAGAAAATGTTTAATAAAAGGCAAAATAACAAAGCTCTTTACAGAGAAAAACCAAGCCAGGTGCAAGAGGTTCTTGCTCCTGGTAAAACACCTCCCAAAAGCGATTAGTTTCCTAGTTCTCTTCTTTTTCTAGTAAATTGCTCAGGTGGAACTCGTTGGCTTCTGTCCTTTCAGCTATCCTTAAGTTTGAGGGGAAGTCGCCCAGGTCCTATGAGGTGTTTTTTCACCTCACTGAGGAGAGAAACTTCTGGGCTTCTTTCCTTTTTAAGGGGACAAAGGACAGTTTTGTCCCTCCGTCAACAGGGGGCACGTTCCTACAGCAAAGATCAGTACAACCAATGTGTTTAGGGAAATGTTGTCCACCTCTGCCCTGCTGCTACATCAATTTCTTTGTGCAAGGATTGTCTGTCACTATCTGGCTGCAGAGGATTACTAGTATAAACCTTTGAAAGTTTACACCAGTAGAAACAGTTTTACACTTCCTCGTGTAGGAATCCTTCAATAATCACAAAAGTGTTCAGTCTTCATGAGTGATTTGCTAATATAAGGATTTTTGGCTGGGTGCCTGTTTTTCCTTTATATTCAGAAATACTTTGTAAATTATACAGTATAATTGAAAGTAGAAAAATATGGATTAAATTTGAAAATTCTATACATAAGTCATCAGCAGCATTTAGATTATGACTTTTATTATTAGGCTAAGGAAGTAATTCAAGAGGTCCAAGACTATCAGTCTCATATTTTGTCCAATTCCAGGTGTAAAAGGTATTTCCTCTAAGGATTTACCATGGTCCATTTACATCAGTGAAATATTAGCACTCATATGACCGTAAGAAAATATTATTTAAAGGAAAAAAAAAGTAGTAGTAAAGGCCTTTGGGTTAAGAAGTTGATTATATGACTATTTATACGCATTGATAACCAGGAATCAGATATAACCCAAGTTCAATAGTCTTTTGTTCCAAAGAATTCATGTCAATAAAGAACTGTACATCTTTGCTACTCTCCAGAAATTTCTGTCAAAATTCTATTCAGGAGTTGGTAAGTTATTTAGAATATATTTAGTTTTGAAGAAGAATAATGCATTGTAAGTAGTGTAAGGCTGTCCTGAAGAAAGATATAATCATATTTGCAAAATTTGATTTTTTATTTGTTTGAGTTCCTGATGGAGTTCCTAATGTTCTTATTTTACCTGGGGTTTTTTGGCTTGGTTTGTTTTGGTTTCTTACTCAAATAGTTACATTCCGTGTTGTAGAATCTTGTCCCCTATTGCCAGCAAAGAAGTGTCTCTTCAAAAATAATAAATAGCTTTTAGTTCTCACATTTTACAGTGGCATAAAGTTTCTCTTTGACCAGGGCTATATTTAAAGATGAGGAAAATCCTCCATCTTATGTATTGTGAATGGCATTCACAAAATTCTCAACAATAGACAAGAACTTTAGAGTTTGTACACCATGTTTAGTATTTAATACCTTGCTTTTGAAGCTTTCTCTCATAGAGAGCAATTAACTGATGTACCTTAAGTGATTAATAAAAAAATCATTTAAAATTGTGCTTTTAGTACAGACCTACTATAGAAACTTCATCATCCAAATATTCTCTAAATTCTTCACCTCTGATGGTGGAAAGATACATTTCATTAGCAGAGAAATTTGTCTCATTCAGACATTGATCTTTATACTCAGATAGACTTAATTTACCACAGAAAGACATTTCCCTGTTCACTAATTTTTTGTACTGTTAAAGAAAAAAATCCCACAAGATTTTTGTTTGCTTATAAGAGCATAATAAGGAAACCAATCAAGCATTTCCTAGAGTTCTTGGTACTCCAGGATTTTCCTGGTTTTCCTCTGGCCTGGCCCAAACAATAGTAGCCTCCCACCATTGGAGGGAGCCACAAGCACTTGTTCCGAAATGCCCAAGTTTGCAAAGAACTCTTTCAGCACTACAGTGGTTGAATTATACACTGAAAAGCTTCATCACAATAATAAAGACAAACTCTAAAAAATAATGGCCTATTCCTTATGATGCAGCATAGCTACACTTCTTTAAAGTATTAAAGAGCATGTTTAAGCTCACAGCAAGCTGTATTTGCTGCTTATTTTATTATGTTTATAAATAAGCAATATATTTCTTTTATAAAGCTGCCACATATGCATTTTATTTTGCTAAAGACATACATAAAAACCGTGTTTTAAATACTAATTAAATATTTTTTTAATGTTTGAATTAAAATCACATTCTTCTTCAATATCTTACTTAACTGGGCACTTAGAGTAGGAAATAAGAAGAAAGTAATATAGAAAAAGGTATTATATTTGGTTTTTTTAAAATATAACTTTATTCATACTCCAAGAGGTATCTCAATGAAGATTTTTTACCTTTTGTATGGTTACCCAGTGATATGGGAGCAAAATAGAACATCATTTGCTATACTGTCAAATAAAATACTATGTTCTCACTAGGTTCTGCAGCAGTAAGATCCCTTGAGGATCCACATAGCCCCCTTCCGGATTTCAGAAATGTTTTCATATTTTTTGCCTTAGACTACAGTTTTAATTACATCTAACCAACACATAGAGGGCCAAGAAAAACAGAAAATATGTTAATTTTTGTTTTCCACATAACCAAGCTAAGATTACAACATTAAAAAGTCACAAATTATTCAAATTGTCTCAGCCAAATTCCCTCTGTTCTTAAAGGAGTCCTTTTGCTCCTTCCTGAGTGGATCTGCTGAAGTTGGCTGCATCAGAAAATCAGAGCAACACAACACTTATTTAATTGAGAGCAACCTTACACTAATTTAATTAGTCTTGACCTTTTATTTGCTTTTGAAGGGGGTTTCTAGTCAGTAAAAGGAGTGGCAGCTGACAATTCTGATTGCAACTGTTGGTGTTCTCAGGATTAACTAGGTAGTCTATAGTAGAAAGTTTCACTGCTCTTAGGCGACAACTATTCTATTTTAGCATTCCAGGTTCAATGGCATGAAATGGATATGTTGTTTTCTTCTTTCTGTTTGGCATATTCCAAGAAGATAAGTTGTTTTTTCTCTCTGCCTAACTTGCCAGCAAAATATTGTGTGTCTTCTCACAGACACCATCTGTGAGAATAGACTGTCACTGTCCTTGATGTGCTTTGAGACAGGCAACATGCAAGCTACCAACATTTGCAAGATTGTTTATAATACTGTCTCCGCTTTTCATCAGGTCTCACGCTTTCAAAATGTCCTGGTTTAAAGAAGTAGCCTAAATAGGAAGATTTAGCAAAGGAGCTTTAGGACTGTAAAATTTTCATGTGTTGTATTCTTAGCATTTAACCCAACTCATTTAGGAAAACTTGCGGTATCATAGGATAATTCAAGCTGGGAGGAACCTTGAGAGGTGTTTAATCCAACCTTCTGTTCACAACCAGGACATCTTTGAGGTCAGACCAAGTTGCTCAGGTCTTTCTCTTGTCTTTGCATTGTAAACCCCAGAGGGCAGGGACTGTACGAGCCCTCTGGGCTGCCTGCTGCACTGCTTGACTGTTCCCAAGGAAGGAAAGCAATAAGGTGATGCCTGCAAAAGCAATTTAATTCTCTTTCAATATGTTTGAATTATATATTCGAGCAACTCAGCTTTTCTGATGTGCTGTTTTTTTCATATGGCATTTAAAAAACTCCTACAAGACACTCCATAAGAATTTTCCAAATCTTTGAGGATAATGACCAAGATCTTTTTTGAGGTTTCTGGAGCAGAAAATTTTCCCATTCAGAAACTTTCTGAGTGAAGCTTAGTGCAGTACTATCAACCAATTTTTGAAGACTAAAAAATTGCCAACCAAATATGTAAAGAAAAAGGGCAAAACATTGCTCCCAGGTGGTTGATGGCCACACTCAATGACTAACCTGAATGACTCAGACAACATCATAGCATACCCTGAGCTGGAAAGGATTCCCAAGGAACTGAACTCCTGCACAGGACTATTCCAAGAATCACATCAAATTCCTTGAAGCACTATCCAAGTGCTTCTTGAACTCTTTCAGGCTTGGTGCTGTGATTTCTTCCCTGGAGATCTTGATCACTTAAGCTACACCTGTGATTCTCAGAGTTTTTTGACTCTAAGTAATCTTTGAATCAAGGTAAGTTTACAAGCAAAAGTAAGAATGGATATTCAAGTTTATCCATCTATGGTCTATGATCTACCATAGACCAGGATTATCATCTGGCACCAGAGTTTTCTGTAACAAAGGTCCATAATTCCATACCAGAACAACCATGCAGCACAGCATTAATAAATTACAATGGTTATTTATCCAATATGCAGGATAAAACATGGGATTTTTTTGTGAGATAACTAGTAAAATTGTGCTGGAGGAAAATCAGGACTATGTATTCATCTCGTTTTTGAGAAGTTTACAGTAATTTTTTAAATGTCTCTCTGAAAAAGATTACCTTAGCAATCTAATGCCTGAGCTAATTCAGAGTCTGAATTTTTTATTTCTCTTCACAAAAGGTATCACCATGTTTTCAAGATATGTAACAAGAATGACTCCAGAAAAAGACATGACTAAGAAAGAAATAAAAAGCTGCCGATCTATTACATGGAAAACAAACAAAAAACCTACCTAAACTCGGTAAAGAAGGCTCTGTATTTACATTTAACCTTGCATAAATTTCCCAACAAACAAGTGAGGTAAGACATTGATTTATAAAGCGTTATATTGCTTTTGGATATATAACCACCCTTCGAACAGCCTGATACATGTGAGAGGTCCTTTGAACGTCTTGGAAAGGATGCACCATATAAACTTGAACTATTCTGTCAAAGTTCAAGGATGACCATCATTTAAGGAGTAGAATGATGACTAAAATCTATTTTGAAATTATAGTGGAGATTTCATACATTAGAGTGGAGATTTATCTTATCTCCATCAATTTGCAGTCCAGGGCCTCAGTCAGGGTCCAATTCAGGGTGTGGCGGTCTTCCACACGGCTTTTGTAATACAGTCTTGCTGTAATAGTTAAAAGTCCTTTATGAAGATGTTTAAGCCATAAGCTCTAACACTTTAGTCTCTGACAGCCCAACACCATAAAATAGTCTATATTCAGTTGATTTTTCCCCTTCCCTCCTCAAATCTACCATTTTAGACCTGTGTGTACCAAAGAAAAATCTTTGATGTCAAAGGCACCTGGTTTTCTAATAGTGTGTGCTATTTGAAGATGTTTTAACAATGTTAATTAAATCGTAATGTCTGATATTTTTTAAAAAGTCAATACAGCTTCCAAGGAGGGCAAAGTTAGCAAGCCAATGACCAATTGCTATAATCTATTTCTTCAATATTACATGACAACACACTGTGGTTACATGGAGGCATAAAAACTTTTGGCAAATTATTTCTTTAATAATTTAAAGGTTTTTCAAACTGCTATATCAAAGTGGTACCTCTGAGTATATAAATTTTAAAAAGTAAGATAATTAAAACATGCTTTACTAATAATATTGTTTCTCAGACTGAATCTCTTTTGAATGAACCATATTTTTTTTTGCTTTTTTTCAAAGCAAAAAAAAAAAATTAAGGGTGGTTTTTTGTCATATTATTAATTTCCCACAAGACTTATTTAATTTTAATTATGTTATAATGTGCTTAATAACAAGAGCTGGGTTTTAATGAAAATCTTGTCAGAAAAAAAATGCTTTAAGGGGGATCTTTGATTTCTTTATAATACCAAATATAGATATAGCATGTAATGTAGTTGTTCTTTGTAGCCCTGAGCAAAATAATCCCTTACAACGCTGCTCATTTTCTTTCGAAAAAATAATTTTGCTTTAGAAAGATTCCCGCTGGTGTGCCAGTAAGAATTCTCTTATGCAGCTAAAGAGAAATGCTGTTGGAATCCTGCATATATCCAAGAAGTTCCAAGTGCCTTTCAGCTGTCACTTCTCACAGTGTACCTTCCCTCTCCTTTTCCAAGTGTATGTCACTGTTACTTTCCATGGAGCATCAGAATCTCTGCTGCAACAAAAGCGTTAGCAGAAAAAAACCCTATAAAGACCCCGTTAGAAGCTATTATAGTATTAAGTGGCTTAGGTGTTTGGATTCTATGGTAGTGGAACAGGCTGAGAACAGGGATAGAGAAGGAGAAGACACTCAATGCATCTTCTGCACCAGGGTGAGGGGACATGGGGGAAGGGGAGACGGAAGACTGAGGACTTCCCCCATCTGTAATCATAAAAGCTACACAGGAAGAATTCTTCCACACAACAACATTGCTGGAAAACCAAGCAGGTGGTTAAAGTCAGGGTTTGGTGGAACACAAAAGGATGCACAATCAGGACCACTTTGCATCATGCTCTGCAGCTGGACATAAGGAGAGATGAGCTGGAGGGCATGACATTGGATGATGGACATCTAAGCTCCACAGTTTATGCAGAGGGCTTCTAACAATGGGTGAAAAAAATCTTCAATGAATGATGGTGCTCTGTCTCTCCTACTTTACAAGTTTGGTGTGCTTATGTCAGATTTTCAGAAATTGCCATGGAGACACAGTGATTGTGACAGAGGAAAGAGAAAATTCTAAAGTATTGAAGAGCCTCGGTGGTGGAGTGGAGAAGTCAATTTTCATGTGTGCTTAGGAAACTTAGGAACAGTTTTATCAGGGATGACATAAAAAGGAGATAAGCCTCAGGCACCAGCAAGCACAAAAATAATAGATGAAGTAATGGACTGATAAAACATTATGTGTGAGAAAGCTGTACTTCAGTACTGAATTAACCTGCCAACAGATTTTTTCTTTGGGTTGAAACCTTTAAAAATATAATAAAAGCTCAAGATATCTTCCCTTCTGTCCCTTTCTGGTTTCCATATTCTCAATTCAGTTTGAAAAATATAAATATGCCTGAAAAAGTAGAAAATCTCAAAAAAAGTCAACCCCACAAAAAATCCAAGCCTAACCAACCAACCAACCAACCAAAATAGACAACATACATAACTTTTTTATGTGTTTCTGTGTTTTTCCATTCCTTCTTCTCACACTGTTAGCAAAAGAAAACACTGTTAAAAAAAGAAAAAGAACCAAGACTTGTAGCTAGTGATTCCAGCAGCACAGTTAAAAGTTAAGAAATTTAGCTATAGATTTTTACTAATGCAGATCCTTTCTTCTAAATGTGAATCAAATATAACATAACTTCTTGTCAAGAACTCTGTAGACTAAAGGCTTTTAGCAAAATAACTTGTCCTCTCTGACAAAGAATTCTCTAACAAAAGTAACTCCAAAATCTACATTTCCACTACACTGTTACACATTTCTTTAAGCTGTAAGGTGAAGAAGTGATCCTAGTGAATTAGGCCAGAGACTTCCATATACCTAAAAGGGAGATGCTTTTATATGGATGAAAATATAGATTCTGTCTTTTTTTCATCTCCCTCTAATTCTTTTCAATTTCCTTTGCTTGGATCTCCATTTCATCTTGGTTCCCACCCTCAGGTCACCTATGTGTCTTGCACAGACCTTGTTGATACCCCAGCTGGGACTCAATGTGATTTCAATAATTAATCACTGAGCTATTCTTTTAACTCACCTTAAATGAATGAGACAAGATAAATCAGTTGCCTAAAGGAGAACACAGTGTTTAGAAATTTCTAAGTCTGAAGTACAGATAGATTTTACTTGTGAAAAAACATACTTATCAACCTTCTAGATTTCAGTATTATTTAACATAATAAATTAGCAGCTATGTTGACTGTTCACTTGTCAACAATAATCTCCACGTTGTTGACAAGTAAATCTTATCTGTGACAATATGAGAAACATCTTTTAAAAGCCAAATGCTTCAGAAAATTTGCTAATTCCTGAGATTGAACAGTGAGTATGGACCACCCCATCTGGCACTAATATGGCAACATCCAGACTCCTTTCTTGCAAATGTTGACTTTGATAAGGAACATGGTATCTAAGACAAAAAATATTGCAGTATTGTCTTCACATCATTATTTACTAAATATTTAATTGGCTGGAAACTGGTACATTTATAGTAAACACCCTTATCAACATATAATAGGAATCCAGACAGACGTGTAGCATCTGAAGAGGTGTTGCTCCCAACCACAGTTGCACTGAAATCATTATATTTTTTTCTCTTTCCTAATCTCAATGATGATTACAAGGAGCTGCTTACAGAAAAGTCCTCTATTCTTCTAGTAGTATTTACCAAAGTGTTTCAGATATCTAAACTCTTGGCTTATTTTGAAACCATCTCATGTGGGCATTTAAAATATAGATGCAGGAAAAAAATAGAATATAAATGCTTTTTATAGAAAAATCTATAGAACTCTGGTACTAAATAGTTCCATTATATCAGTGCAAGATTTATATAGATTTTCTCTGCTTGCCTTCATTCCTTGATGGAAAATCCCTGCCAGTAAATAGCAAATGCCACATGGTATCTGATCTGGAATGTTATCAGTAAGCACAGTGCAGCCAGTGCTGAATTACTGCATCATTACTATCAAGATATGAGATGATACTATCATTCACTGTGCACTCCAATTATTCAGGCCAGTTGAATGTCATATTTCCCATTTGCAATATGCCCCTTGTCATTGTACAACTATTCCAATATTTATTTGCCCTATCTCTACATAGCCTGGCTCATTACATTAAAAAAAAAAATTACAATTTCTGCGTAACAGTCCCCTAAGTCCTTCTCTGACATGCTGAAACATCCTACTAAAATAAATCAGAATTCTTCCCTGAATAAATAATTCATGTACGCATTGTGCAGATTTGGTATCAAAGCAGATAAAGTACATGCAGCTACTGTCAAAGCAGTGTCTGGTATCAGCACAAAATCTCAATAATATCAAGTAAAATGTAATTTACAGTATTTGTAAAAGTTCTGTTTTTAAAGTTACATCAGAACTATACATCCTTCAACTGTAAAATCATAATCATAAAAGCTACATGCACCAACATAAGCCTAATTTGTGATGAACTTTTTAGAGCTTTCCTCATGAATTTCCTGTAGTTTACATAGTTATGATGTAACTACTATTGTATAAACCATATGAAAAAAATTCAGATGCCTTTATAAAGATTAGACAGCATTAAGTCAGAGCATTTTGTGATGGTACTTAAGACATTCTAGAATGGAAAAATCAAAAATATTTAAGCTTCTAAAACCCCAAGAATTATTAAGTGAAAATGTACCAAACCAAGTAGTTAGGGATCAAGATTTTATCAAGCCCATCTCCTGACAGCTGATCTTTCTGCACATGCTGTTCATGCACAGTTGTTCTGTTCCAGTGGGTGATTTGTTCCTAGCCCCCCATATCCAAGGCTCAATCTTACTTTATCTTCTTCAATTGAACTTTCCATAAAAACTGTTTTCAATAAGTTTTTTTCTCATTACCATATTCAATACTTTTCTCATTGTAGCCCATGTATCTCCCTATTACCATTGCCACATAACTCCTGAGAGAAGTGTTAATTCTAAGAGTGCTCTGTATTTGTACATAACTATATAACCAAATGTAAAAAGAATTAATATATAGATCATTAAACATTAATAGAAAATAAGAATCTATTTTAAAATGAGTGATGGCAATTTCCATAGACAATGATGAAAAGGCAAAGAATTGAAAATCCATTTCCATATCATACCCTGTGCTTCTGTAATCCCTCATTCGTTACTGCATTTAGAACTAATGCCAGTTCACTGCCAGAAAGAGAAGTAGAATGCAGTCCTGCCATACCCTACGTTGATAAAATCCATCCAAATTCAATCACAGTACTAATCACATTGCATGCCAACAGCCAATGACATGTGTCTAATACATAACTGCCACACACTAATAAAAACTGAAGGACTAGGGAAGTGCTATCACCCCATTAGGGCTAAAGGGGGTCTGCAGCCTTGTGAAAATCCAGACCCTTAGGGCACTATAAGTGTGTAGCAGGGATGCTGAATCCTACCAGCATCACAGATAATGTAAAACACCTGAGCCCAAGGAACAAGATGGAATGCATTTGAATGCATTAGTGTTCAGAAAGCTGGTCAATATTATTGTCATACCTTTCTCCATCATTTCTGAAACATCATGGTGATGGGGACAGGAAAAACATTATACCTTTCTTGGAGAAGGGGAGGAAAGAGGATTCCTGGATCTACAGGTGGATCAGCTTCCACTTAATCCCCTGGATATCTGCAGGGTAAATCTGAAAGTCATTTTTAAGCACATATAGTACAAAATGATGGTTCAGAACAGCCAATACAATTATCAGCTTCAAATGTTGCCTGACTCCAATGATGTGATAAATGGGTTTATGGATATGGGGGATGCAACAGACATATTTTTTGCCATGACAACAGTGAGGCCTTGGCCACTGTCTTCCATACTATCTCTATATTCAAGTTGGTGAGATGCAAATGAGTTGGATATTAGTAACATCAGGAAGGCAATAAATAAATAAATAAATATTGCAAAAAAAAAAAAAAAAAGCCAGAAAAAAATAAGCAAAAACCTCACAGTAAGTAGCTGTTTAGAGGATACCTTTGGAGAAAATTATTTTTATATTTATTTGCCTTAGCCCCGGGTTTGGACAATATGCTTCAATGCAATGAAATTTTATCTGCTTCTCCAGGAACAGCTATAAGTCTATGATCAGTCTTTTATCAAACAGCCTCTCTTCTGCCTATTTCTAGAATTTTATTATTATAAGAAAGTCAATTTGCAAAATCAACTCTAAAAAGGCTTATTTGTATTTTAATGTGTTATTAAACTTCACTGCTCCGTTTTCTGAACATTTAATACAACACATAATCTTTACACAGAAGAGGTTTCACTTAGGAAACACTACAGTCTTGATTCCTGCTTTTCTATCTGCTTGACTATAGAAATGCCTAAGTCTTCAGCTTAACTAATATGTAAAATAGCACCAGTCAAATACTTCAGACTAATCTCTTAATCAGTTAAGTATGTGCTATTGTCAAAAAGAAGAATCTGAAAATTCATCTATTGAAATATCCTGGTTTCTTTTAAATAGCAGAATCAAAAGCTTTAATCAAAAAGTCAACCCACTTGAATGAAAACCAAGCCATAAAAATATGCAGCTAAATCAGCAACACAGTGAGTTAACAAAATACTCAATCTCACTACAAGCCATTTTTAAAAACAGGTAAACTAGGCATGTTGCTCAATCTGCAAACTATGCAATCAAGTCATGAAGCTGTAAGAAACACAGACTTCTGAAGACTACCACAGAAAAGGACAAAAAAACCTCCTTCAGTTAAAAGCATGACATGTTTATTTTAAATGATATCTCTTTCCACAGTTTCAAATTTCCAGCTGCAGGAAACATAGTAACAATAGGCCTGATCATTAAAACATATGAAAGCATAAGACAATTGGAGTGTGTACTAGAACTAGATGATAAAGTGAACTACCTTCTGATGTTCTTCCTTAGGCTGTCCTAAATGGAATTGCTGTCTGGGCTTTCAAACTCAAGATAAATTATAAGGGTGAATACTAGCCAAAGAGGCCTTCTTAAACCCTCTCATCATTCACAGGTCTCACTGACAAACTGTAATCAGAGTAATCTGAAAATATTGTGAATTTCATTCTTGACCATCAGGAAAGGAAAAGTTGAAAACAAAAAAGAGTACAAGTCAGCAACTTGGCCCTTTTACTTGCAGAATGCATGCTCATTAAATGTAAAAATTTTAATTTGGAAGAGAAATTAATGAAACCATTCTAAAGCAGCCTTACATTTCATTTCTGCATGGCTGAACTGACTACCAAGTCACTATTTTCATAGTTTTGATCCACATAAAGTATGTGCTTGTCTTGACATACAAATAAGGGACATGAACTGAGAACAGTGAGTTACTGAGTCCATAAAAATAAATAGAAAAACAGGCTTACATGCTTTTTTAGGTAATGTCTTTATTGAGTAAAGCCTCTTCTCCTCAGAAAAAATTATTTCCCGATGCAAAGAAATAAGTTTTACTACTCCTCTTTGGTTGTTTTGTAATTACAAATCCATGACTAGTTCATTGGCCACAAGTAGGGTTAATAATCCACTGTGATATGCTTTACCTCGAGTGCCAAAATTCTAAGTGTTTGCTCTGTGCTATTATAATGCACAAACTCCTCTGAAATTAATTCCATGATACAAAACAAGAACAGGTTTTTGTAGTGTTATATAATTTCACTTTTGCTCAATAAATAAATGTTGCATGCATTTTTTACCAAGAATACTGCTATTAAGTCACTCTAAAATAAAGGCATTCAGATATTCATTAAGGTACTGATAGTAATGGGTGATATTTAAGCAATGACTGACAAAAATTAGACACCCAATTTGATACCTAAGAAAACACTTTTAATCCAGGCATCCAAGCCTTAAATAATGTCCTCTTAACATTGGTATGTATTTTGTAACAACTGCAATTTATCATTCAGCTGCAAAACCTTTCAAAACAAATCAGGAATCTGGGATAAAATCCCTTGATGTAATTTGCCTGCTAGTGAGATTACCCTGCTAGACAAAAAAAGAACTCTCTTTTTGATAGCAAGTAGGCTGGGAATATCTTTGAGCTACCAAAGCACCTTTTCTGACCAGTTCTTCCTGAAATTAAATTTTTTCATATTTCTTTTGCTGTTCATGATCTTCAGCAAAAATGTACCCCATGCCAGAAGATCAGGAAGGGGAGCACAAGGCCAGTTACTGCTGTAGGAGTTCCGACCTTCAGCAGGATATACAGCATACACTTGGTGCAATGACATCCAAGACATGCTTATGGCACCCTGTAGTAAACAAAAATAAGCATTCCTGCGGTCATAGAAGTCTTTAAATTAAACCTGTTTTCTCCTGACTTCCCAGTTTCTCATTTTACAATCCAACTTCTATTTTGTTTTTGCTGGTGAGAATGGCATCAATCAGATACCTGAAGAAAGTCAGCTACCTACACAAACTCAGAACCTTCTCTTGGTACTTGAAGCTAACTTCTAAGTTTGAGTCTGTTTGTGAAGTTTAGACCTTTCCTTCGTGGTGTAATTGGTCATGCTTTATATGGCAACAATGGACAGGAGAGGAAATCCAAATATTGGTTTTAGGACTGATTTCATTGCATAATCTTTGGGTGAGCAGAAAAAGACTAAATGCAAGAATCACATCTTGTTTGCTTGTTAGTAGCATTCTCCAAGTTTTACTAGTTTCAGTGTTTCCTGGCAAACTATTCTACCATCTCTGTAAAGACTTCATAAATTGCCTATGCAAACCTTTTCCTATTTTTCAATGCTACTCTGCACAGGAACTGCTCACAGTTCTGCTCAGTTACCTGACCTCTTTTTGCCCTGTCTATGTTTTGTGCAGGACCATATCAGCTAGAATAAGGAATGAATAAGTATTTAATCCAAAGGCTGATGTATCAAGTGAACACAAGCCAGAAATATGCCCTTGTGACAGGAAAAGCTGTTTGTCTATCTCTACCCAATTGCAGTTCTCAGTGCTTATTTTGAACAGCACTGAATTTTCTTTAGATATGAATTTATGGTTCTGTGTGCAATAAAAGGGCAAGAGAGAAGGGTATTGTAGTCCTTGCTACATCTGAGCAGTTTAAAATCAAGTCAAAGTATGGTTTTGACTTTATACAGTGGTTGGAACTCTCATTTTCTAAATAATAACATTTTATTGAAAATACTCTTTTGAGGTCTTCCTCCACAGAAAGAGGAATCACAGAATACTTCCTCGCATTAGAATTTTTAGCACTCTGTGGTTAGGATTAACTTCAAGGGTCTTTGCCTCATTGTTCTGCTCCAGTTTATCCACAAACAATACACATCTGAAGACAAATGCCATTAGTTTCTTAGCAGAAGAGTGCTGTAATGATGTTATAAACCTGCAAAACCAAGCTGGTTGTCATCAACTCTGTGAGACCATAATGTATAAAAGCCTTTTGTGACTTTGAATTCATGCACTAGCAAGAAATTCCAGTTTTATGAGTTTTTAAACCTCAGACTAAAATTACCTACATCTATTTCTGCCTGAAGGTGAACAGCAATTTCCTTGCTAATTTTTCTAGTAGTCTACTCATCTACTTTAAGCGATTCTGAACAAAATATTGAAATACAAATTAATTTTTTTTCAATTGTAGAGAAGCCACATTTCCTTAAAATATTTTTTGTTCTTCTTGCAAATTCCTTTTTTTCCCCCTCAAGTATTAGGTATATGTAATCTCTAGGACTGATGTGTTTTTCCTAAAAAATTTTCCTCATAACACTACGGTTTTTCTTTTGGGGAAATCTTATTGAAAAAAAAAAAGTAGACTTTATGTCTAAAATAAAGACCATAAGTAGATTTTAAAATGCAAAATGGCTTCTGGCTTCTGTATCACTAAAAATTCCTTTTACTATAAATAGCATTTTTGCATCAGTAAGAATTCATTGTCCTAGAAAACATGTATCCATGAATATGCTTTTACTGCAAATTCTGTGGAAACCTGTACATGTAGTGAAAGTGAATAGTCAGGATGTTCTGTAGATACACTGCATCTCTCTGGACTAGCTGAGCCAATCTGCCAAAAGCACAAAAGAACTTATGCGATGTTGATACCTAAAGACTTTTAGTTTTTTATATATTTGTAGCTTTGTAGATTTTTAATATAGTGTAGCTATATTGTTTTAGCTATAGTTTATAGTTTTAAATACTATAGCAGTATAGTTTTAATGACTTTCTCCCACTTTGGAATATTAGATTTCCTTTTCTCACACATTACTCTACATTCTTGAAATTCTGTTCAGGCTTATTTTCAAGAGAATCATTTCTCACAAGATAACGAGTGTGGAAGAGGTTTTACAGTGACTTCTGTGAGCCAGAGAGAAGTTTGATAAGAGGATCCATGTTTACCCCTGAAAGAATTTTCTACCAAGGTCGTTGACATAGAAACCAAGAAAGAAAGAAGGATAAATAAGAGAAATCACTGACTGTCTACTCCAATAAACACTTTGTCTCTTCTGACCAATAAGTTTAAACTTAGGAGTTTTGTAAGAATGTATAAAAAGCATGCCTGCTGCAATAGAACTGGGGTTTGAAACCTTCTGAAAATGGAGTGTTGGTTTGTATTGTGACAGTCTCAACTATGACAAATGAGAACACCCTGTTTTGCACCAGTACTTGGGGGACATAACAAAACACAGGGCTAAAATCCCCTGGAGGGACTCCAAGAGGCATGCCCAAGGGTGGGACATCAGGGCAACTGGACTTCTCTTGGATGTACTTGCTAGATACCCTAATTAATACATTTATAACATTTGTGGGAACCTGATGGTTCTAAATTTTGTGAAGCTCAAAGCTTTCATTAAAGGACTGCTCTTTATGTTACCACCTTTAATATTGTTGGAAGAGTTTGTCCTTCAATTCTAGACAACAATATATCTGTCACCAGTGGGATGTGTCATGACAGCTGCAACAAAGCTGTTAAGCTTGACTCAACTGCCCACTCCTAAGCCTTAAACTATTAAGATCTTAAGTGCTATTGTAGTGAGTATGACTTAGATTTTAATTAATTAGTCTTCTTACTTCAAAAGAAGTAATATACAAATAGATAATAAACATGCTTTTATTAAATTGAACCAGAATCCATTTACAAGACCAAAATATAGATAAATCTGTAACCAAAGTTCCCTAGTCAGGTAAGAAGTTGCCTGGT
Source organism: Haemorhous mexicanus (assembly GCF_027477595.1). Lineage (NCBI taxonomy): Eukaryota > Metazoa > Chordata > Aves > Passeriformes > Fringillidae > Haemorhous > Haemorhous mexicanus. Next base: position 11,121,865 of record NC_082344.1, read on the forward strand.
ACAAAAATATCTAAGCCAAATATTATTTTTTTTCCTTGTACTCTTCAGTTCCTCATCCTGAAATTCAATATGCAAAGAAAAGCTGCCATGAAAAATGGGGGCTTTAAAAAGTTACAACTAGAAATTTTACCTTCTTAACAAACAGATAAAAAAAAGTGTCATCAATTCAGTACTCTCAGCGAAACTTTGAAAAGATCAATAAAATAAAAAGCAAGTCCTTAGCCATATGAAGAGATGTTTCAGAAGTAATACAGTTCTATCACTCAGTTTTGCTTAAAGCTGTGATAAATGTCCTCTTACCATACCTTTGCCTAAATAGCCCAAAGCCTGTCAGTGTTGTAATTGCAAATGGAAGAAAAAGTTAAAAATCACAGTTTTAAAGACTTTTTAAATTGTCATCACTTCATCAGAAAGAAAAAAGTTATTGGTATTAATTTTATTGTCAGATTCTGAAGGAGTGTGTAATTCAGAATGAAACCATATATAGATAAGATAGATATAAACCAAGAAGAAATTACTGAAACCATAATAATTTTATTAATGAATTTTAATTTTTTTACTTATTTTTTGAGATATTTTAAACTACCATGAGGAAATATAACATTCTATATTTTATCACAATTCACCCTTTCCAGAAGGAAGATGAGTAGACTTGTCATAGGCAAATGGACATTCACTGTCTAGATGTTTTAAAGCCAGATTCAAAAAAATTGTTTGGTGCTTCTGTTGAAAAGACCACATATAAAAAAATGTCAGGAGTAAAAAAATATTTTTATGTATGCAATTTTCCCCATTTAAATATCTCAATTAGTCCCATGGGGTCCTCCAGGAAGGAAGAATTGCTTGTGGTTACAAAAACAAGGTTCTAGATACGGTGTTTGGGAAGTAGGGAAAGCATTAGAACATGAACAGTGTGAAAGGACCTTTTGAACATGTGAGAGAGCCAAGAAAATGGGAGAAAAGGCATTTATGAGGCTACAGTGCTAACCAAGGCATTGTTTTCTCTGTGAAGGAACTCACGTGGCCTGTTACAGTCCACAAGACAAGAATCAAAGTGCAGAATCTCATCTTTGTGAAAGAAGGTCAGAAATAGTTTTCTGCATATGGAAATGAATGTGAATAATAAATGAACAAAACACCAACACAGATCAGTACTGAACCCTGAAGATAAGCTGTAATCCTAACTCTACATCCTTTTTTGTTGGAATTATAGTGCATGGGCAGATGTGAAGGTAACAAGTGAAAAATTCCCCCATTCATGGAACTGTTCTGTTTTCCTGAATCTGTCATTCTGCACAGTAGGCATAAGGTGAAGAGATATAATGGAAGCAATAATGGTGCTTTGCAGAGTGGAACATCTCCATTAGAGTAAAACTAGAGCTGGTGTCAGCACCTATCTGACTGCCTTGCAGCTGAGCAAACCTTAGAAAATGGGTCTCTCAAGATTTTGTGATGACAGAAGCACTCCCTGCTTTTCAAATGAGGCAGATGTAGGATGAACAGTTCTGTGCTATGGATATCACTTTGCATGTTCTGCAGTGAATGTGATAAGCTCTGGAGCAGCATCCAGCTCAATACTCAAAAGACAAAATGTATTCTTTGTAGCTGCTATTTAGCATAATCAGAGAAGTACAAAGAAATACAAGTGTATTTAGGAAAAGGGGATTAGCGGGAGCTTTCTGTCTGATGAACAGCACCTTATTATCTCAGGTAAATGCACTGTGTAAACCTTTTCAAACAGACATTAACTTTATCTTACAATTAATAGGAGCTTTTACCCTAACAACTCTACTGAAAGATTGCATTATACCTGATTGCATTGATGGTTAGGACTATTATTATGGTATCTTCTATTTGCCAGCCTAAATATGTTCAAAAAATACCCACACCTATTTCTAGCAACGTTTTGATTCCCGGGTGTAAGTGCGATGGTAGATTTACAATGAAAGAGTCCCTCTTCTTAGCTGTTTTGCTGAAGTGTGCAACTGGAGATGAAGGTGGTAAGTCATGAATATATGTTTCAGAAACAGAGTCATACTAATAATTTTTTTTTTTTCTACTTCTGCATTCTACATCTCTGACAGAAGAATTGCAATCATTTTTATCCCCAAAAAACTTTTGCAGAGAAATAAAATGCAAATGAACCCTTGCAAAGGCTGCAGCTTCTGAGACTGTTTGTATAGTAAGGTGACAGTATTAAAAATGAGAATGAATCCAGAGATAAATAAGTCCTTTTTTTTTCCTCTGATTGTCACCCATTCCAATTTTCTCTCTTCTCCCACAAAAAAAAAAAAAAAAAAAAAAAAAAAAATCTTTCAGATTGGAACAGATATATAAAACAAACAGGTTATTTTTCATGCTGGAGCTAAAACTCTAAAATTTGTAAGCCTCAATCTTTTCCTACTGAAATGGATCTGAGCCTGAATCTGAATGAGTTACTCCAGGGCAAAAAAATCCTTCAAAATTTATTCCAACAATCTTCAGCGTCTCAAATATAGAAAGGGAGATAATTACAGAAAAATAAGTAAGGGAAATGAAGATAAATTAAATGTCTGTATTTAGCACGTGCTACATTGAGTTTCATGGCTCTTTAAGTAAAAAATTACAGGAGTTGCATCACAAAATATTTTCTTTCTTCTTTTAGTTAACTCAACTGATGCTTTAAATTTAAAATAAACAGCTATATGTAGTTTAGTCCTTCCAATGACCTTATGGATTTTGCTCTAAATCTGAACTGCCCATGGCACTAAATCCTGGCTCCAGCCAAACTCCCAGGATGTAAATCAGAGGCATTCTGAGCTTCAAGTAGAACTGAACATCATTGTTTATAATTTTTGTTGGGTTTGGTTTTCTGAAACACAATTCTTACTATTACAAGGCAGTAAAATAAAGACTAACAAAAGATACAGGGCCAAATTCAGTTTCTGAGAGACAGGAATACTCAATGTTAGGAACTATCAGCCATTTGAAAGAGGTGAAAAATTTACACAGTCTCAGACTCCTACAGTAATTCTAAAAGTTTATGTTTTCTCCTGCCTTTTCAATAAGATTCTGCTACATAATTATCAAGTTCAAACCCTTTCTACCTCTCACTAAAAGTGGGCTGTTGGATCATCTGAAGCCATGTGTCATGAGAGACTTTTTTCTTTATATGAACAGCATTTATTTCCTAAACCTAATTATTGTTCCTGTATTTCCAAAACAAACACTCACACATATGCCCAGGAATATGTACCAATTGTCCAAGAGATTTTTGGCCACATTGTCAATAATTTGGTATATGAGATTTAAATTTCCAAGGTCACAAGATACTTCTTTTTTTATTCTGTATCTACTTATTCCAGAATTGCTGACAAGAGGAAAAATATGCTTTTATTAACCATGCAAGGCATCACAGATATGCATGATTCATTCTGCTCAGAAGTTCCTCTTTAGAGTGAGGTATCATTCTTTTACAGGTTTTGTAAATGAAGACACTTGCAAATTTTACAGAATATTTTTTTGTCTCAGTGTGATACCAAACATACTGATGTGTGAAAATGGTAACAGACCCTCACAAAACCTTTAAGGAAACAGATGTTAAAATTGTAAATGTAAATTAGTAGGGGTAAAGTATTTGAGATCTTATGGGAATAATAATGAACAGTATATTCCTTTAGATGGGTGATTATAAATAGAACATCTTATAGAATATTCTCAAATTAATTTATTTCATTTTTTTCAACAAATTAATTATTTTCAGAATGTAGCATGAATGGTGGCTTAAAAGTTGTTGTAAGGGAAGATTATATGACTTGGAATAGAACAGCTTTATTGTGAGCAAGCAACTTCTTCTATTGCTTTAAAATCCTGGGGTTTGTTTAACAGTGGCTCTGGCAGGTGGCATATGGCTAATACTGAGTTTCTCACTATCTCCAGGGTGCCAGACATTCCTTAAATTTTCTGTGAGATGAATTTTTTGGTGGACTTGGATTGTAAAGGCATATGAGCATCTGCTGCCTGCTCAATCTCATTATCATCAGCAGAGTTAACTCCTACAGCTCTTCACCCAGCAGACAGAGCCAGGAGCTCAATCTTTTTCACCAGAAGCAGTGAGTTTGATCATATCTCTTAAACAAATGCTCCTTTGAAGACAAAGGAAGATTTTTTTTCTGTAAAAAAAATGCAAACTTTTGATTTCATAGTATAAATTATAAACTCAAATAATTTATGTGGTTTATTGAAAAATAAATTAATTTTAATAATAAATTTGGATTAAAAATTTTGCTTTTTTTTTGGTAACTGTTATAAAGAAAAATGAGATGTAAACCAAAAGATTTCATCCAAAGTTATCTGCAGTACAAAACATCTTTTAAATTGAGTTTTATGTTACCAGCAGACACCATAGTATTTAAATGACTTCAAGTAAAATCATGCACAATGAAATCATATAATGTACTAGCAGTTTGAAACTTTTTATGTCCCCTACTTTAGACATATATATCTTTTGAGTTATGGACTGATATTTCTATTTTTCTGTTGCTAATAAATCACTGACAGTTTTAAGTCAGAAACTTAATTCCTCCAACGAAAGGCATTGGAGGAATTAAATTAAAGGAGGTATTAGTGTCCTCTTAACGTTTGTGCACTGCTTTTTTTGGGCCTACTTAAACTCATTATTTCCCAATAAATACTCACTTGGTTTTTACCACTGTTGAATTAGAACAGAGAAAAGCTTCCTAATAATCAGCCATGGCCATTAGAGAGATTCTGATAAGATGCTTGATGAAAAAAAAAAAAAAAGGGAAAAAAATCAGGTAAAACATCGCACTATTTCTGTGTACAACCTTGAGCTCTCAAAGCAGAACTTAGGGAAAAATGTGATACTTTAAGTCTGTGAACACCCCATTTTTCCCTCTCCAGGCAAAAAAGAGCTTTGAAATGTGGAGCACAGGCAGAAAAATGCATCATGTCCTTTGCCAGTCCATGACTCTCTGATACCTACAAGATACCAACTTTGACTCCTGAAATTTAACCTTCCTACTATTTTTAATCTGTTCTGCAATTCCTCTATGAATGGGGTTAAATCCAGAGCAGATTCAAAACCTGAAATAAATCCTCCACACATGCCCCAAAATATGCTTCCTTAAAGAGCAGGGTCCAGAAACGTTGCACCTGAAAAGCTTTTTTGAAGAAGATAGAAAGTGTGGTGGCAATACTTGATGCTCGAGATGCCATGTGCCACTGCAGTCTACTTCAATGCACTCCATCTCCACTGATGTAGGGAACCACATGTCATCATTTTAGGTTGTATAATTCTGTTAAAATAACCAAACCAGACCAAAACACCTTCACTGTAATCACTTGTGTTTTGGAAGGCTGTGAAAACGAGCCCCTCTGGGTTAGGGACTAAGGCCAGGTGTTCTCATCTCCATGATCCTGTAGGAGAAGCAGTGGTATGGGCTGGGAAATGCTGTTTCCAGGACAGCTGCAAAGAGTCCCCAGAGATCTGGCCTATGAGCAAGAAAAATGTTACTAATTTTGAAGAACCTGGAGAAGCAGAGAAATCTCTCCTTTGGAACCAGTAATCCTCCGTTTATTTGCTTTTATGACAGATCAAACTGGGGCTAGTACCCAGCCAGAGAAGGAAAAAATTACTTTCCTTTAAAAACATTTACAGAAGAAAAGCTTTCACAGAGAAAGCATCTTTGCCTATTTTCTTGTTGTATAAAGATAAAAAAAAAAGAGCTTTCGTACACAATTTCCTTTACTGGTTTTGACCTGTCACAAAGAACAAGCCAGATGTACTCAATACAGTGGTTTTACATATTTTTCTTTATCAGAAAATGTTGCTAGTGACAGTTATTTAAAAACCTTAAAAATGAGTGCATATGTACTTAGAATATGTAAATGTTCCCAACAACCATATGTGCCCAGCATTAATCTCAGATGTCTCATTACAAATTTAATGACTAACAAGAGGACTTTTAATGAGCCTTTTGAGGGAGGGGCAGCTGAAGAAGAGCAATTAGACCTTGGGCAGGCCAGAAGTAGAAGTAATTTTGAGCACTTGGAAGCCTGTGTTCCCATGGCTTTTTGGAACAGCTGAAAAGAGTTGCCTGAGTTAAAGGATGGTAGCTTGTTTCTACTGGCCCTTGGCATAAATCAGCAAGTACTATTTATACTGTCCCAAAACAGATGGCCACAACAACACAGAAATTTTAGGGAAATTATTATAATAGTCTTTCTGAAGTTAAAAGTTTGTCAAAGGACATCCTGTTTGTCTCACCAGAGACATAGCTGATGTAGATTAAAACCTTTGAGAATCTTCTGTTCAGCATGGTGGCCAAGTCCAGACCAAGAAACACAGTGACTACATGCAGAGAACAACCTTATATTTGGGTTTCTATTAACTAGACATACATTTAGGCACAAAATTCTGACCATGTACACATGTGATCAAAACTTTCCTGAAACACCCTAGTTTTTTACTCCAACACATGAATCCTACTTCTCTCTCTGTTTATAGTTTACAAAAAAGTGCAAAGTTCTAGGGCAAAAAAATCCCATTAATTAATTGGACCATATGTAAAAAAAAGAAATACTTACACTTAAAGGAATACAATACTTATCTATAACTAAAGGTTTAGTCATGTGGAATACTCCAGTTACTGAGGTCTTTCCTCCATTAACACGTACAGTGTTGTGAAACTCCTGTAGATAATAGTATGTTGTTTCTCACAGAAATTTTACATTGGATACTTTGGCTTTATTCAGTTCAAGATATAAGTCACTGAAATTTTTAAACATTTGCCCTAAAACTAAAAATATTTTCCATGAAGCAAATCTGAACATCCAGCTTAGACTTGTAAGTCTTCCTAATATCATGGATCCTGAGGCTCCAGATTCCCTAATGTTCTTGTTCTGAGTGGCTGCTCCATAAATCATGTAGTAAGAGAAAACTACATTGAAAGGGGTTTTTTTTAAAGTCAGAGAAATTTAGGCAAACAGCCTAAAGAGATCGTCAGGCATGAAGCCAGAAAACTCTTCACAAGCACATTGTTATGTAACTTTGCCCAGCTTTGGCCAGTCCTTCAATGTTATAAAAATATCCAATTTTGATGACTGAGCAAGGTTCTAATTATTTTTTTCCTAAATGTCTCTCAAAGTGTTCATTACCTGAAGGAGATTTTTCTAACACTGGTGAAGAAATATGGTTCTTTGTTCTATACATGTTTTGAGTAATCTCTCTGTGGAAGACGAATAGTGTGCCATTAATCATACGTGTGACAGTTTCATATCTTTAACATCTTACGTTAGAAATGAGAAAATGTGAGGCAAGGAAATAAATTCCAGAACAAATGTTCTGAATGCTTGTCACGTGTACCTGCTCTACCTCTGCTTCTGGTGTCAATATCCTAATATGTGATATAGGAACGATGTACAGTGTACTGTCCATTGCAGGGGACAAAATTCCTATTTTCTTATATTACTATTTTTCCTGCAAGATCCTATTGATCTTGAAAAAAAAAAAAAAAGACAAACAAAAAGTCTTGCAAAATACATCTCAAAAATATTTAGAGATGCTAGTTTTTGTTGGGTACTCATTCATTATGATGGATCCATTATAAAACATTCCAAGAACAGACTGGTTAATTGTTTTCTTGAAACATGCAGGATATTTGCTTTTCTTATAGCCAAAATATTTCTTAATTTTAAAGTTAGCTGTGCTGTTAAAAGTAAAAGTTTTCTGTAATTTGCTAACTATATTCAAACCAGTCTGCATACAAAAGAAATGTTCTAAATTTTTTGTTGCTGAATTTGACACTTCTGTCATTTCTACATTAAGTATCCTATTTTGCACAATTGCCATAGCAATTTTTTAAAATTTTTTTTACTACTACATTTTTTTTTTAAGTCACTCATCTATAGAAGAGAATAAATGCCAATTTTAATTTCCACAATGGTCAGTTTGCTTCTTTCTGTTTAGGCACTAACAGCTGTGAATGAAAATATTGCTTATGAAAATGATCTTAATGTCATCATGGGATCAAAAATATGCTTAGTGTCCTGCATCAAGTTTTGATACACATTTTTAGACATCTTGATAGGCTTTCCAATGGTATTTTTTGGGGTTTTTAACTGCCCTATTATTTATGCAATTTTACTTTAAGTATTTCCTTTTTATGTTTTGGTGAAACTTCTCTAGAAGTTTGCTGTCAATAATTTTGCTTACCAATTGTATCACTGAAATTTCTAGTTTTTAAAGCTTCATAAGTTTCCTGAATGAAGGCGATACTAAAAGATCTTTCAGTGAACATGGAATTATCTGAGAAGTCTGCACATGTCCAGCAGAGGGAAGAGGTGAAAAACCAAGTGTTCCAGAATGTGTGCACACAAATGGTAACGGATGTGTAGCAAAGACAAACATGCTGATTATTACTAAAAGAGTCTGTAGCACACCTTTTGTAGCCTTGATACATTCCTTGTCTTTCTCTCACCTTGAAATCTGGAGAGATTTATATCTGTTTCTGGTAAAGATGACCTTAACAGGTTTGTCTAGGACTCAGTATGGTGCCAGTTTATATGTGCTGAGGATAGAGTTACTTGCTTCTATTGTTGAATCCAGATGCTGAGTTTTTTTCTTTCCCTTTCAGACAAAAAAAAGTGCTATTAATTCTTCTATCACGTTCTTCATTTCATGAAGAAGCAACAAAATGTCATATTTTTGCAGTTTTTTACAGAAGGAAAAATGACTATTTGTGGAAACAATAGATACTGTAAAAGGTAACATGCTCTTTCCAGTCTTACTACAGTGCTATAAAGATGCCCTTATTCAAGGTAGGGAACAGTGGTGTATATTTGGTTCCACTGTACACAAAAAGTGGTTATCCTGTAGCATCTGAATATTTTGGGTTTTTGCTGATAGCTGTCCCAGGCAGGAATACAAATGCCATAAATATTTTATTTCTGAATTTTAGCAGAATATTATACAGGGCTTGTAGATTGATTCAAGACTCCAGATCTTGAACTTACTGCTGTTTCTGATAAAGTGACCTAATCCTTACTATATCATAGGAAAAACTTCCCGTATTGGGTGGCATAAAAAGATAAGGTTTAAGTATAAGCTTTCTGATTAGATTAAAAACATGATTAAACTAGAAACTGTAACTAGAAACTTTCTGCACAAATGAGCAGAAATATAGGGATATATGTTTTATTTAGTCAGACTAGAATTTCTCTCATTTCAGAACAAAACAGTGCTTGTGCAATTTTAACAGAAAAAGGAGCTACCAAAAAAAAAGAAAGAGGTAATATTTCCAAAACAATAAACCTTTCTCATTTCCTGTTTCTCTTCACAATAATTGGTTCTCTCTTAGCCAGTTATGGCATTTTTGCAACCTAGGAAAAAAGGACAACAAAATTTACTTCCTGCAGTTGTACAGGTAACTTTTTAAATGTGCCTGTGGGGCTAGAATTTGCTTCAAAGGCTTCTGATCAAGGATCACAAAATTACTGTCAGGGTAGAAATTATGTATTAAACATTTTTTACTTTCACCACAATTTCTATATTGCTAAAAAAACAGAATACAGATTACCTTCAGATCAATATATGGGAAATGCCTTGTGAAAAATAGAATTTGCAGCTGGGTGTATTAGAAAAATGGGAAAAATAATTTCTATGCTTAAATATCCCTTTTCTCCTTATTGATGTAGTTAATGGACTTTCAAATCTGCTTAGTTTTTAATTTCAATTAGTTACATTTCTTTTTCCCTGACTTAGATAAAAAGCTGCTTGTACCTATTGAGAATGGTTGGATGTTATATCCTGTCTTGTTCCTGTGAAGTACTCCTAAATACCCACACAGCTGCCTTTTTATATTATTTCTTGTTCTTCTATGGTATAATGACCAATATAAATAAGTAAAATTTCTACAGTACATGGACTGAAGTCTTCACTGATGGTTTTGCAAGATGAATAGCAATTTATTTTCACAGCCCATTATTTATTTGTGATACTGGTGCAAAGCTATCCAGCTTTCAGCATCACTTCTGGTACCACAATAAAGGTTATAATTGAAGAACGCTCTTTAAATAATATGAGACTTACAGTGAAAATCTGAAAAGAAGAAAGAAAAGAAGGAAATTGGGGTGTTTGTTTGCTTGGAGGGGGGAGACTGTTTAAGTTTGAGGACTTTTTTGTGGTTTTGATTTGTTTGTTTTGGGCAGTTTTATTTCTTCAGTTAATTCCAGGAGAAAACAAAGCATTGGATGTTTGTTGGCCAAGTCTGATGAATTCCTTTTATCATGGTTATTTGAAACTAGCTCAAAAACCAAGCATAATCTTCCTCCTACAATTATCTTAAATAATGCTGAATCAGCTAACAATCATATGCTGTAGCAGACTGAAAATGGAGAGATGATTAAAGTTCAGCTCCTGCTTCTTGACCTATTTGCACCCACACCAGAATTTACATTTATACAGCAGGAAATATGCATCAACAATAGTTTATAGTAAAAAAAAAAAAAAAACAAAACCAAAAAAGCTTTTCATGCTGAGGAGAGGAGAATAGTATGGATAATATTGGATTTTTTTTGTGCCTAAAAATTCCTTAGAAAAGAGGAATTTCCAATATTCACAGTAAGTGCCATACAGCAGTGCTAACATGAAGAGCTCTGGAAACTATGCAAAAGCTCTTCAGCTGTCTCAAAACACAGCAAAGCTCACTAATATGAACAGATTTATGAAGTATCTGTATTAATAATCTTAAAAGTTCTTGCTTCTTTTAGAGACTTAATGCATGTTAAATTGTATTGGAAGCCAATAGGAGCTGGTGAAGACCTGTGTGCCTCTTAAAGTCTTTTCAAATATCTTTTATCAGCAAAAGCTTGTTTGTACGTTATGTATACACTGCATAATTTATAAACTCTTGCCTTTAAAACTTGAAACATTTTAATGAGACAAGGTTAGTCTTGAAACTGGGTTATGAATCCCCCCTTGATGCAATTTTGCCATGAAGTTATTGCATGTACTAACATAAAAGGACAGACCATTTCTTGATAAAGTAATCCCTTAACACATAAAGGATTTTCCATCTATTTCCCTATTCTTTCCCTCCTGCATTTCAAGCTTTTCACAATCTACTTCCTTTAATTAATCTAAATTGTTACAATTCTTCAAAATAGCATAATTTAAAATGAATAGTAAATCAAGGGACTTAACACAGCTTTTATACTAATGACTGCTCTGCATTATATTCTTAGTGGGCCTTTAGGAAGGGACTGGTAGAGGTATTTTCAAGTCTGAGAAACAACCTTTCCTGTGAATAAATATCATTTGAGGGGACAGAGTTGCTCAGCAAAGCAAAATTTTCTATAAAGCTTCTGCCACCACCTGGAGGAGTAAAGAGATGTTTTTTTCCATTCCATAGTCAACTTTATTTGGGCTTCCAGAAGCCTTGGCTCTCCTTGTCCCCCTTAGCTACTGCTGTATGCTTTTTCTAAGATATACTAACTAGTGCCTCAAGATACAAAGAAAGAGCATGTGTTAATTAACTAAGCACTACATAAGATGCTGGCTGGGGAAAAGGAGAGGTCTCCTGCTATTAGCTTGGATTTTCTTTATCTTATTTGCAGGTCAAAATGTGTTTTAGTAAGTTATAAAGGCTCTATTATCAATCATAAACATTCACTCTGTAATTTTCATGACACATCAAATAGAATATTCAGTAACAAAAACATTTAAGTATTGTTGAAAGATGCTTAGAATCCTTTGTGGATGTATAACAAAGCAGTTTTGAGAAATGCTAATGTGCAAAGTGGTTTCATAAATGAAGCTTCATGCACCTCTGAATCGTATTCTTAGGACTGAATGAAAGAACAGATACAGAATATCAAAGGTCTGTTTCAAAACTTCAGTCCAGTCTAATATAAGCAGTGCTCATTTTTGTTGATTATTCTACAGAGGGATCATTTTACTGAATGAATGAGTGAGTGCAGAAGTGATGGTGGGGACAAGAGAATTGGCACCTTGCTGGCAGATACTAAGGCAGAAGCAAAGAGCTGAATCTGGCATATTCAGGGGGTGTACAGGGGGCAGGTTTGGACCTAAATACCCTTTAAGCACAGACATTGCCAAACAGCTTGGTAATGAAAGACAGCCTCCTTGGGCTATGGAGGAAGAGGAATATTTTCTTTGGGATATATCATCAGCTGTAGAACTGCTGTGTGAACACCATCCAGGTCTAGCAATTGGAAACTAATCTTTTATCCATTTGTCCTGTTTTACAGGTACTGCTGAGAAATAACAATTCTGAATGCTTATTTTTTTGTTACACAGATGAGTGTTTAATAGCCCTTGATTAGCATGTTTTTCTGTGAATTTGGACTAGGCACTGTTTCAATCCAGTTATATTTTTGGTGACTGTAGCTTTCTTTGACAAAGACATGTTAATTACCTTCTTTTCATTTGTACAGAATGCCTCTGCAGTAATTCCCTTGTGTTCCTCTGGAAAGACTGCATGACATCTGAAAAAATTAACTGCTTTAGCCAATCCTCTAATTTTTCTGTAAAAATACCCTTAATTTTGATGTATTTCACACATTTACTTGGAATCATCACTAGACAGACATTTTTGCTTTGGCAAAAATATTAAATTTGAATACTGTACAATCACACTTAGGTTTTTTCATTGGCGTATCTTCATCCTGGGCTTAAACAAGAAATGTTTTGCCACTTCTGAATTCTCTTATTAGCTGCGCCTAACACACAAGTTTAGGATGCATCAAGTGTTAGTCTCTGCATTAAATTCTCTTTTAACACTGTTTGCTGCTTTTGGCTGGGATAAAGTTAATTTCCTTCCCAGTGGCTGCTGTGGGGCTGTGTTTAGGATTTGTGCTGAACACAGGGTGGATAACACAGAGGTGTTTTTGTTATTGCTGAGCAGAGCTCACACAGAGCCAAGGCCTTTTCTGGTTTTCATACCAGCCCTGCTGGTGAGAAGTGGGAGGGGACCCAGCCAGGACAGGTGACCCCAACTGACCAAAGGGACACTCCAGACCATGTGGCATCATGCTCAGTGTACAAAGAGAGGGGAAGGAGGAAGCCGGGGACATTTGGAGTGATGGTGTTTGTATTCCCATCTCCCATTGGGCATGACAGGGCCCCACTGGAGATGTCTGAACACCTGCCTGCCCAGGGGAAGCAGGCAATTAATGCCTTCTTTTGCTTTTCTTGTGTGCAATGCTTTTGCTTTCCTTAATTAACTGTTTTTATCTCAACCCATGAGTTTTCTTGTTTTTACCCTTCTGAATTTCTCCCTGTTCCTTTTTGTGGGGGAGTGAGTAAGTTAGTGGCTGCCTGGGCTGAAACCACAAAAAACACTTGCCTTTAAAATATACCTACCTTGAATTTCACTGAATGCACACCTAATTTCAGTCTAATTGCTTCTTCCTGCAGCATATAATCAAGTCAATTTTGTGATTTGACTATATCAAGTGCCAGAGAGGTTGTCAACCCAAAACAAAAATAGCAAAAGTTTTCTCAGCACCCAGACTACTAAAATAAAAAAAAAAAAAAACCAACCCCACAAAAACTCAGTTTTTCGCGGTAAAAAGGTGGCAAACCCCATTTTACCGGCTAATTTGTGTTCCCAATATATCTTCTTGCTTTCCAGCAATCCCTGCGTCAGGCAGTGAGGTGCCATCCGGCCGTGCACCAGCAGGTGTCTCCCCTACACGCGATTCCAGGGGCCGGGATGCGCGCACGCATTTATGTCCACAGGGATCGTGGTGTGGGGAGGGCAGAAGGGGCACAGACAGCGTGCGCTTCGTTTCTGTAAAGCTAGAAATACAGGGAAAATATTGTATGAAATGTCATGTAATTTCATACAATTCAAGCTGTCCTGCGTCCTTTCAAAACACTCAATGTTCTAGCAGAAATTTTGGGGAAATAAGGTGTAATTGTTACACCCCAACCCCCCCCCAATAGGTCATATTATTAGTTATTTGCTGAGTATGTACTGCAATAGTTATGCCCTAGAAAAAGCACCAACCAGCATGGCTGAGACAGCTTTTAGAAGAAAATGTTCCTAGTATTTCTCAATGTAGTTCTAAATATGGAATTAGTAGTGATGTGACCGACCAGGATGGGGATTTCACATTTCCATGAAACTTTTTTTTTGTACAATTATCTACTCTATTATCATGTTTGACACCCACAGTACTCATTGGAATGGAAAAATAATGACAAAAAACAATGGGATTTTTATTAAAAGCAATTTATTAATAACACCTCCGTTTTATCTTGTTTCCAAATTATTGTTAAAACATAAAACCCCAACTCATTTGCAAATGTTATACAATAAATAATTTAAAGATTCACTGGCTTTATAGCTTTTGTAGATTCACTTCTGACTAAAATTAGACCCATTACTACCCTCGGAGTTCTGTCCTTAATTTTGAGTATGAAATATTCCTGGATTTCTTGAAAACCCAGGAGAGCAAATGATTGTGCTTTCTGAGTTCCTGGAGAATTTTTCTGGCTACAAAGGCCATGGGAAGAGTGTCCATGCAGAGAGTGTTGTTAGCAAAATCTGCAGGAATAACATCTGCACAAAGCCCCCAAGAGCTGGGGGACACAGGGAACTTGAGCAGGCCTGGAAACTGTAACCTGAGAAAGGATGTGATTAGCGTGGGAGGAAATATGGGACAAAAGTATGGGAAGGAAGTGCTGAAGAGTGAGAGGAGCTTTATGATCTCCCAGGAGGCCTGGTGAGAAAGAAGTCTGAGATGGGAAAGTTTGTGTGGGAAGGTGCTGGAATGGCGAGAAGGAAAAGGGCACACCAGAGGACAGGTAGGACAGGAAATGCTGGGGTGTTTAGGAGCCAGTTCAATAGAACAAGGAAAGGACTGGGATCTGGGGCACAAAGGGTATGACAGCAAGAGATGGATTCGTGTCTTCACTACCTCAGTGCCTTCTTTTTTAATATTAAAATTCAAGTAATTAATTTAGCTTTATATAAAGCCTCTATATAGAAGACTTCAGAATCTGCAATGGAGTAGGTGGACATAAGTTCATATAGGCAAACTCATGAGATGGTGTACCTAAATAACTTAATCTGAAGTGTGAATTTTGATGCATGACCTCCATTGTAAGCCTCAGAGCCACAACTGCCATCAGCATGATCTTGTTATAGCAGCTTAGAACAAAAACCACAAACCTTGAAGCACCTGATACATTTACTTTGTCTCAGACTGGCAATAATGGAGAACTCTCAGTATTTTGTGGCTTCTTTTAAAAGTGAACAGACTGCATTCTAATCATACCCAACAAAGCACAACAGCTGAAAGTGACAGTAAGTATTGCAAGTTTGTTGAGGAGTGCAGCTTCAGAAGAAGAAAATCTCTGTTAAACTCAAATTGGAGAACTATTTTGGTTCAAAAAAAGCTTCCATGCAATCCCAAGAATATTTCTATTTTGACAGCTAAAGTATTTTTTCCCTTCAGAGTGAGCCTTTCAATTTTTAGCGGCACTATTTTTTAAAAATATAACTTTTTCTAAGACAGGTATTAAAATCCTCAGAGGAGAGAAATTCTTTTGGGTCAGAAAGCTTCCCACCACCCTTCAAAAAGGCTTGTGATTTTGTTCTGGCTGAATGAAAATGAAATTAAAAATACCAGTATTTGCAAATCTATAGAAAGCGAAGACAGTTGGTAGCAAACTCCTTAGCTCTGGGAATAGTTTAATGCATCTCTCCATCTTTCACCCCTGCCCACCAGCCTTCTCATCCTTATATCAACACCAAAACAGAAAAAAACAAACAAGCTTTTATAAGTTCTGAAACTATTTAAGATGCTCACGTCTGCTCCAAAAATAATTTGTATATTTGGTTGCAGAGATGGTAAGTGACCTCTAACAAACCATCTGTGAGAACACAGCAGGAACAGGACAAGCAAGGAATGGAGCAAGGCCCTTCACAGCATCCAGGAAGGGAAGGAGATGGAGCCAGAGACAAGATATGTTTTCTGCCTGAGAGACTCACACAGGAGCAAAGCTAAGCACAGAACAGGTCTGAGAGGCAGGGCTGGGTATCATAGGCTGTGCTTAAATGGGACTCTAGGGCTCACGAGCAGAGCATCCTGTGTGAGGCCAGACAGGGACTGTAAACCCCATTAGCTCCCTCAGGGCTCTGACATTATTCTGCAACAGATGAATTGTGATTTATCATATGCTTTTTAAAGAATCTCAGAGCACATGACTATTTATTATGTGTGTTAACTTCAATAACAGTGAAAGGGGTTAATGTTTCTTACTTAAAATTTGTGACATGCTAAAGGTATGCATATGTTCTATGTCTAAATTCAAATCTAGTGATTTTTTTGATTCATTTAGATTTGGGACTAAACCCTCAGCTAGGCTGTGAATTGCAAGGTAATAAAATGAATTGGAGCATTTTGGAGTAAACAGTTATTTGAAAAATCCATAAAAGAATTCAATGTTCAGCCATTTTAAAAGTTAGTCTGGCCACTCCCTGCATGCATGGGACTGGATTAGTAAAGCTTTGTTTAAGTGTCTGCAAACAAAAGGACAGCACAAAGCAAACATAAAATGCCTAAGCTCCTGATATCCTTTAGGAGTTAGCTTGATAGATGATTTTGAAACACGTAACCAGCAACCTCTCTGAATCTCTCAAGAGCTAAATATCACTAAAAATTGGCCAGAAGTGCAGAGGTTACTTTGAAATATAGACTTATTTTCTTTAGATATTTCTATCCCTTTCTCTATTTACTTAAATGCAAGATGATTTTCAATAAGTATTCCCAATAAGGAAATACTTCACTGCTCTAAACATTAAGAACTGTCTTGGACACTTATCAAAGAACCCTCACAAAAGTTACTTTTTTCTTTCACTTCACACTAGTACAGTTGCAAGTCTCAGATTAAGCTCACAAACCATAATCATATATTACTTCTCTATAGTTGCCAGTGTTCAAGGCCAAAAGAAGCAGGGAAGACACTTCTTTGTTTTTCTGTTTTATTTATGGGACTTTTTTTTTTTTTTTTTATCCTGTCTTTTCTGTTTGCTTTTTTTCCAGTCCAAATCTCTTGACTGGGTTGAATACATGATCCAAATAAGAGCTTATTTATCATGCTGTTTGGTGATGGATGCTTGGTGATTGCCTGCCATTCTTTTCCGACTGTAAAACTGAATTAGATTCTACACCGTGCAAATGTACACAATGCACATTGTAATGACAGCTGGTGGAGAGCTGCTGTAGCCAATTCTGGGTCTTTTTCCAGTCACAACTTCTGTTTCTTGTCTTCTGTGTGCAGTTCTCTGCCACCCCTCCTCCCAACCAGCACCTTAAAGTAAATGTAAAAAGTACCAGGCAAGGGCACCAGCTGGTCCTATTTTCTGTCCACAGATATTCAGAGTCTCTGATTGGAGTCATGGTCCCCTAAGAGTCACACTTACACAAGAGAAGGAAGAAAACTCACTGCACATTTTTCATCACAAAATGTTAAACAGTTTAGAAAATAGGCTCATGTAGCTCCTGTTCCAAAGGTGGTCCTTCTAGAAATAATAAAATGTCAGATTCTTCAAAACCTTAATGCATACATGTGCAAACACAGTAGCAGCATGTAGCAGCATAACTTTGGGAACTTTTCCACATAACTGTCTTTTCTTGGAAGGAATGAGCTGCTGCCTATTTGTAACAGGTTTAAACTTAGAAGTACTGTTATTATTTGTTTTAAACACCAAAGGTGTTCTTAATAGCCATGGAAGATTTTTTGTACAGCAAGAAACTACTAGACTGGCAGTCCCATGAAATTTCTGCGTGCAACATAAAGGAATACAAAAAACAACTTCAATACATCCTCTTTTTGTTTTTTTTTTTTTTAGATTTGTCTCTGCTTTTTTCAGGGATTGCCATTTGGCGGGGGTTTTAAGGTTCATGGTTCATGGCTTCTTTTGCTTACAGACAAAGGGTTCCTTTGTCTCTAAGCAAAGAGACACAGGTTTTTAGTTTTAGACCTTGGATTGTTTTTCTAATTTCTATTAAGAGGAAGTGATCTGAGATGATCCTTGTAGGTTCTGGTTTTGGATTCTCCAGTGTAACACCACCCCATGTTGGCCAACATATGACAGTACATACCTTGAGGTGGCTGCATAAGCCATGGGCCAAAGGCATTCTCCCAACTGCTGCAAGGTGACTGACCATGATTGATTTACTGTTCAATGTTGTTAAATAGAGTCTCTCTTTTAAGCTGCCAGTTTCTTACAGTGATTGAGACAGCAGCTGAACTGATCTTCCCCATTCTCCTTGGTGAATTATCACTTTGTTTAAACTGCAAAAATGGTATGTGCTTCTGAAATTCTGCGATATGTGTCTACTTCACTGCAAGTCTAAGGAGAGATCTTACTTCCTCCCCACATTCATCACTAGCGCAAAGAAGTGCTTCAAGAACACATTTTAATGCCTCAGGTTTTTAACTCTTAATTAATTTGTGTTTCCCATTGTAGCACCTTATTTTCTGCCTGTGCACTTTCCTATATGCTATAGAATATAGAAATTTTACCTGTTCTATCTGCTTTATCTGTTCATTCTGACTAATATCTCTAGATGGCCTTTTTAATTTTCAGAGATGTATATTTACAATTTGCAGTTGGGATTATATATATATTTTTTAATGTACAAAATATAATTTTTTCAATGACTTTGAACATCAGAAAAGTTTCATCTTAAAATAAATCCTTCAAAACAGGCAATAACTTTCTTTTTGCAGAGATCATTTTTGCCTTCATCATTGCCATCCAATAATAAGGAAAAGAAAGGAAGTATGGATTTGAATCTGTAACTTTTGGTTTTCTGAGGCCATCTCTTGCTGTACAGCCTTGGATCTTCCATGCAGTACCATGCTTCTCAGTGGGTTTTTATTTTTTTTTCCTTTTGTGATTTCTTTTCCTGCCTGAGATATAAGAGCTTCTGAGAGTCACCTTTACCAGCTTTGTGATCATTCCCCTACCCAGTGGGAACGTTACAGGACTGCACTCTGGCTGCTTTGGTTCCGTGTTACAGAAAATGGTGTGTGAAATGAATTTGTTAAACTTGAGAATCCAGCCTACATATCCTATTTTCTACAGTTCCAAATACCTCACTTTTCTGATAAAATAAACCTTTATTTCATTAGCTGTGTTTGTAACTTTTATAAGGAAAATAGACATGTAGACTATTGGATTAACCATCATATTTCATTAAAACATTTCAGGAAAGAAAATGTTTAGTAAAAACTGGTCCAAGATGCAGAGGTAGGTTTAGATTCAAAAGCAATGATCACACTGATTTTCTTGTGTTATCACAACAGCCCTGTTTTACAGAGTTGTACTGAACATGGTACCAGTTGGGGTATCAATGGTTTTAATTTCCTGCCCCCTGTCACCCACTGATTGTTTCCCTGGTGGTCGCTCTTCATCACATTCTTTGGCAACTTCACCCAGTACCAAGTTTCCTAATATTATATTTCTTGATTTCCGGGTAAGCTTCATAATGCCCAGACTTCTTTATTTTATGTGAAATAGATGGTGACTACACCAAGAACAAATCACACACTGAAAAATTTACTGGTCTTATTTGTCTGGAACATTTCTCTCCCTGATCTCTTTATGATCTTCTCAAATATTTGCAAAGGTAAAGCGTGAAATCCAATGAAAGGGTTGGAGAGGATATGAAAGGAGAAAATTTGTCAGTTTAAAGCCTCACATCCAACAATATGCTGTAAGCCGTCTGCACCATGTTTAAATTGAAAGCAAGGGAGCAAAACATTCAGAACACAGAGATGATAAAGAACAAAACAGGCTATAAAGGGGAGACAGCTGGAGACAGCAATTCTGAAACTATAATCTTCCCTTAGTCTATCTAAAACAGAGCAATCATTTCACTTCCTTGACATTAGCAAAGCAGAACTCTGATTCACTGAAAACTGACTTTGTTCTGATCCTCTGTATGTAGGTTTAAGTCCTTGGTGACACTCTAACTACTGAGTGCATTAAAAATCAAATAGAGAGTTATTCTGCATGCATTGTCACAGGGTACTGAAGATAAACATCTCTGACCTATAAAAACTGAAAGGAACAAGGAATGTTATCTGCATTATAACAGGCATAATTAGTTAGAAAGTAGAGCATCCTTGTCAAACATAGGAAAAAAATCCTCCCAGCTTGGCATTGCCTCATATATTCCTGCTATTCTGATCATCTTTGTATGAATCTAAACTTCTCTGACTTGAGCAGAGTCATCCTGGTGTATTCAATTATAAGTACATTTAAATGGATCTATGTGAACCCAAAAATTCCAGTGACGAAAGAAGATACTGAGACCATTTCAGCCATTTTAGGGAGGATTATGCCAGAATCTCCAGGTTGCAAAAAACACTCTTGATGGTTCAGCATCATTGCAAAAGACATGGTAACGCAGGCCTAAATCTAAGGCAGCAGGGGCAGCAGCAGGAGGCATATTTGCTGAATATGAAGAGCAGATTCCATTCCCATAGATATGAAAATAGAAAGGAAACATGAAGGAGAAAGCTGTGGTGTATGCAGGTGGCATAAGGCAATTTACTCACTAAAATGAGAGACTGATCTTTCAATATGTGTGAGAAATAATCTTATCAGGACAGAATTTTACCAAAGTGTAAAGCATTAGGATTTCAATCTTCAGTTAAAAACATCATTACAATTTCATTCTACCAGTAAACCTTATTTAATAAAATCCCAAATGATTGCACTTTCATTTTTTTCTTACTGTATGCCTTCTAAAGAATGGACATTTATGTCTCTGTCTTATAATTCTGCTATAATTCTGCTATAAGCAGAAAAACAAAAAGCACTCAAACCCAACAGTTCTATGCTCAATTTCTAAAAAATAAATAGACGCTCTTTGCTATAATTTTATAGCTACAAAAATGACAGGATACCACCCAGTGCTTACAGGAACCCGGGGGAATCTGTAAACTTGGGGCTAAATACAGCATTTCTCCAGCTGAAGAACACAACCTATAGCTCCAATTACAAGGCCACTTGAGGATTCCTCAAGTGTGATTGCTTTGAAAGCTACACTCCACAGCCCCTGATTGCTAGGGAGAGCAGTTACATAAGCAAAAAAAAAAGCTTACTGATTTACTTTGAGAACTCACCTTATTTGCCTGAAAATTAGAGCCAAGCCTTCCTAAGACCACCTAAGACTTGTGCATGGAACTGACAGAAGAAACACAGGGAATAGCTGTGGCCAGGTCAGCCCCTTCTCCCAGGTAACCAGTGACAGGAGAAAAGGATAGAGCCTTCAGCTGCATCAGGAAAGGCTCAGGCTGGACATGAGGAATTTCTTTGTGGAAAGAGTTGCTAAGCATCAGAATGGACTGCACAGGGAGATGGTGGAGTCACCATCTCTGAAGGTGTTCAGGAAATGACTGGGCATGGCACTCAGGGCCATGGTCTAGTTGGCACGGTGGTGATCAAAGGTAGACTCAATGATCCAGCTGAAATGATTCTCTAATTCTGTAATTTAAATATATTTGAAAGCTTTCTTCAATGGTTTTCACCAATGAAGCAAGTGTAAGGTATATATAGGTCTGTGATAGCTTTGATTTTACTTATAATACACTAATTTTTTTTTTGCAAAATACTTCAAATGTTAAGTATCATTTGGAATGCAGGGTCCTGGTCATAATATCCTTAATTACTTTCAATGTTTGAAGAAATTCCAATAATTTCTGGTGTGTGTGTGTGCATATCTATATCTATATCTACATTTAATAAAAATATTAATAATGATATAAAATTTAAAAAGAGAACACTTATTTGTTTTAGGGTTAGATTTATTTTAAAAGTCTGAAAAACAACAGGAAATAAAGCCTGTTTTCAAACCAATAGAAATTTTAAAATTTGGACAATATCCCAGATAGGTAGATTTTTTGTATGTAAGTATTAAAACATCATTGATGAAGTTGTTTAGAATTGGGCCTAAAGTCCAATACGCATAAGCAAATCATAAATTAAGTAAATGTAAAAAAAAAAATCTAGATACTGATGCAGTTACAGACTTTGCTTCTTGGACTAACAGTTATTTAGATTTGCATGTTTTGTCTTTTGAGGCATCTCAGGTCCTTGAGTTTATGTCTGAGGCAAGGTTTTAGAGCTGACACATTTAATCTGGGCCCTTTCACACCTCTGTGATGCAATCAGGGTTATCAAGAAGTTTAATTTTCCTCTCCTTAGTTGCAGATGAGCAGGTAAAAATTCATTAATACTATTATGCTAGGTACTTTTATTTAATTACTATGTGGCATAGCTATTGTGTTTTGAAGAGATTTTGGAATTAAACATTTGGAATTAAGTGATGAGGAAATAAAATCAATTAAGACTAAGGCAGCAAAAAAAAAACCCCAAAAAGTTAAAAACAACCCCAACATATAAATATTTTCTTAGCTCTTTAAAAGGAGAAACAATACAAGCTGTCTCTAAATAATTCACATGAGGTGCCAGGCCAGCTTCTCAGAAGGCAACATTTCCATTTCCATTTACAAGTTTCCCCAAATGTTTCATTAAAATTCAAAGGCTGTGCTAGAAGATAAACTAAAGTACTTTCAGGTACAGGGGTTTTGTGGCTGGGGGTTTTTTTTGAGTTTTAGACAGGTTACCTTCTTCCTTTATCTTTTTCAGCAGCTGGCACTTATAAATGACACAATTTTTTAAAACTGCCGAATTTCAAATTCAGATCACTAAATAAAGGCTGGTGAGATGTGACAGTGGCACATTCTGTTCTCCCATAACCTTCCCTCCACTGATTTGCCTGCTCTCCTGCTCAGTCTGTGGCCCTTCATTGCAGAGCCTGATTTTCCTGGTGATGAAGAGATAATGGACCCTCTGAGAAATATGGCACTAGGTAATAATGGTCCTTCTTACAGAAGTAGTCCATTTTAATTTCATGGTTGTTGCATTATCCCACATGTTTTCTCACAAGACATTACAGCAAGATCACAATACTTCCACCACTGGTGTGTACATAAAGCAAAATTAGGTTTAAAAGTGCTATTCTTTGAAGTACTTTCTTTCCCTAGGTTGTATAAAGCATAAATTTGTAATGATTGGATCTCCCCTTTTGCTCCCTTTTTCAGGTACAAAAGCACTTTTATTCTACAGATGCATGTATGCTCAAAACTAAATCTAAAGGCTTTTGTTTCAGCATAAGGGAGAGACCTGAGACTAAAGAAACAGTATACAGGGGCTAATATTCAATAGCAAATTATTTTGAACCAGTAACATTGAAAAGAGAGGGATATTCATGAAAGAAAGAAAAAAGAAAGATTTTTTTTAATAATATTTTTCTTAAGATGTATTAAATGCATTTTATTTCTTTGGGTTTTTTCAGGAATCCTGTCACAAAAGGTTGATAAGGCCTTTTGTTTAAGTAATGTAGGTAAAATTTTGATTATCCTTAATAAAAAATCTGAAAGTTTTAAAATAATTCTCAGATATTTTAATTAAGTGCAAGAAATTATATCCCTCCTTAAAAACACACATATTCCTACTACTGATATAGGTCAAGGAAACTCTGTCATAAATTTTTTTTAAAGATAATTTTTGATATTTGCAGTATCTTGGTGGATGCTTTGTATTTCAACAGAGCTCTCTAACAAAAAGCTCTTTTGACAGTGAATGTGACTCTCCCAGGCATAAAATGTCTTTATCTGCATGTTTTGCTGTGGTAGAAATATTTTGAATGGGCTGGTGCATGAGTTCACTTTAGTTACTGACCAGTATTATGAGGTATTGACCAGTATCATGGGTTATTAAAGTCTCAGGGACAAAAAAAACAAACCAGTCAACAACAAAGCACCGCCAGACACCACCACAAATATTTAAAACAACTCCTCAGAATTATAAATTACCCAGAGCTCAATCTGCTCAAGCATGTGTTTGATCAGTGCCATGTCTCTGGCAGGGGTCAGCAGCAGATACTTATCAGCAATAGAACAATGCTTTCTGAGGATATGATCCCCATTTCAAAGGATTTAAAGACTGTGGACTTCCTAAATTAGAGTTGCAGACATACATTTCCTAATAGTTCTTGATAGACTTTCATGGTTTTTTTCCTAAACACTTTAATCTAGGGGGTTTGATTTTCAAAGCCATGAGCACCTACATGACTGCATTGTGTATTTGCTGTACTACAACACTACTGGCAATATTTTTAGCAATACCACTTATGAGGAAAATATGCAAGCACAGGTATGTGGCATGATGTCAAAGATACATTCTGTCAGCACAAGAAAAGGATATATCATTAATTTCACACTTACTTGCAAGTCACTAGCATGAAGGCAAATATTTCATAACTGGGGCACAAAAATAAAGGTGTAAAGACATTATTCCTGTTGGAGATGCCTTATGCAAGCCACTGGTTCAGCCTGGGTCACTGTTCCTAGTTAATGGCAAGGTGGAGAGACAAAAAAAGGCATAGAACCTACTGATTATAGGCAACAAATTGTTGCTATTTTGAGTGATAAAGTCTTTTGGCCAGTTTTAAGATAGGAAGTTAATTGGTTTTGTTGTGTGACTTTTTCATGTATTAATTATAATAAAAACTTCTACATTTTATCAAGCATTGATTCCTTTTATCACACCACTTCTGTCTCCCTCTTATTTTCAAAAGTCTTCACTCTAGGGCATTTGCAGATCATAAAAGATGTGAATGATTTTTTTATTTTTTTAAAATTTCTCCTACTGCTTTGTGATTTAATATCTTCTAGAGGTTTAGCTGGTACAGGATGTATTCTCATCGTCTCTTACTTTAAATTTTCCAGGTCTGTTCAGTGTCAAAATTCTCAAAAGATTAAGGCAACAAGACTTTTAAAGTAGGCTTCAGTTATGACCACAAATCCCTCAGTCAGCAAAGGAGAAAAGGGGGATAAACTTGAAGCTAAGTCAGAAAACTGCCTTGAATGGTTGGTTTTTTCCTGGTTTATCTTTTGATGTAACAGCTGCATCAGAAGAAAAGGTCAAATTGTGTTCCTGCTTGCTGGTACTGGCTCCTCACCTGTTGGTGGGCTGGACATGCCCCCCTCCTGTACTCATCCCAGCCTCTCACTGTAGATGTGTAAGAGGAGAAGCCCAGCAAAGTTTTATCTTCTCATTCAAGGCAAGGAAAAGAGATTATTCAAAGTGCAAAATACACACTTTCACCTGTCTTATAATATGCATTTGAACAGATGTGCTTCTTTACAGCTGGCCTTTCATAACACTCTTGAACTTTACATTTTTCTAAGGTTTTGTTAGGAACTTTACGGTAGTCTGCAACATGGAATCTCTACAAATTCTGCCAGAAAGGGGGGAGCTTTGGTGTGTTGAGGGACATTTATTTAAGTGACATTGAGACCATTTCGTCCCCTTGTCAGGTGCACAGCAATAGATTTCCTGTTAACATCCGGTAAAAACAGTGGAGTGGCTAAACATAAGTAAATAATGTCTCGTGAAAAATAACCCTGTGGTCCACTTGATCTCCACTTCCAAAATACTTTCTGTGGTGGTTTAGTATACTAAGATGTATAAAAGCAGACAAACTAACAAAAGTGAAAAAAGAAGATGAGAGTTGCTCAGCGAGAAAATAAACTTACATATAAAGGGGAACAATGGGGACATTAGCCATTAAAAAGAGAAAGATAAATAAAAGCAGAAGCCTCTACCCAGGACATTTCTGGTATAATCTATAATAATTCAATGCAGGATCTAGCCAAAGCCTATTGATCCAACCCTCATTCAGACTCATTCCCCCTCCACACACATATACTTTCCTCCCCTTCTGTGTACACTAGACAGAGATTTACAATTAACCAGACAGTAATTCCTGGATCCATTTTTTTACATCCCATTCAGATGTAATAGGATTTCAAATTAATGCATACTGCCAAACATTTATAAGCAAAAATTATAAGGTTTTCTTAGATCTTGCTTTGTTAATATTTTCTGAAATGCTTTAGTTACATTATTTTTTTTTATTAAACCTAAATAGTTCTATATAATCTGTACATTTTACCTATTCAGTGCATATCTGTACTCAGAGCTCCAGTTTTACAAGACAACATCTTGAATTTGCACGTCTCTTCTTCAACTCACTGAAATGGGTATAAAAAATTATGACACCTTAACAAGATATAAAGGCACACAAGAGCAGTTGGAATGTTATGTGTCTTTATGTAGACAGTAGCATAAATGTTTATCAGCAACATAATCTATAGTTTGAATTTTTTTGGTGATAGCATTTCAGTAAAATATAAGAAAACTCCAAAGTTATTGACATTAAGTGAAATAAAACAGTCTAGATGACAGAAAATTTACGTGATCTAATATGTCACTAGAAGGGCAATACCTCAATATCCTTTGTTTTGTAACACTCTTGAAAATTACAGGAACTTGTTCCTTTGAAATATTTTTGTTTTATTCATTTGGTAAATCATTCCAGGGGGGTGAAGAGACCTGTATATAATTTTCTCTTCACCCTGCAGAACTCAAACCCATACCTCCAAGGAATATCTACAATTGCTGTGAGGAGGTGCATATTTCTCCTGTTGTGGTTGTCTCACTTTGCAAAGCAGAAATAGTTAACTGGAGCATGAATGTCTAGGAAACTGAGAACAGCTCCTCTCTCCTCAGTGCAGATTTTGTGGTTCTTCCAGCAATTAATGTAAAAAGCATTCAGTCAGGAGAGTCTGGTATTAAAAAGTCCTTACTTTCTCCCCCTTTCTTGTGTCTGGAGTGCTTTAACCAGACAGTCAGGATCAAGCTATGTTTGCTTGCCAGTCCAAGCAGTTAACTCTCTGTTCCCAATAGAAAAGTTTTGACTAGTCATCATTTTTCTCAGTATAAAATTAATTTGTGAGAATTTTCTTCCATGGAGGGACTATGAGCTTTAAATTTCTTCTCCAAAAACTGGATGTTTGATTTTAGTCAATGCATGATCTTCAGATGAGCTTTTTGAGAACTGATGTTTGGAATTAACCATGCAAGCAGCACCTACATATACTACAAAGGAACATTTTCACACCAAAGAAATGCAGGCAGGATTTGGTGTTGTCCTCTCTTTCTCTAAAATTACTGGTGGGACTGGCGCTTTCATGCTCTTTCTTGTTAACTGCATGGGTTTTTTACTGTGATCCTTAACTGAAGATAAAACCAATGACATGAGCTTTAGGTTCTGTTTTGAAAGGAGTGAAATGTGTAACCACACTTGTCATACATTTAGAAGGGAATTCTCTAGTCTGGGGGAAGTTGCTCAAAATATTATCTCCTAGTGTCTTGTGCTATACCCATTAAGCTGGCAGCTTCATTGTTTCTGAAGAAAACTGACACAAAAGAAAGTTTTAACAAAATCAAAAGCAGTGGTTTAGGGCTGGGGCCATGCCCAGTCTTCCCATACAGAATATTATAAGCATATGTTCATCCTTGTTCACACTGTCTCCTCTTTCAGTCCTGCTCCCTAAGCCATAAGGAGCATCAAAGTAAACTTTGAATGGATGAGGACTATAAACAAAATAATTTCTAAACTTTGTTTATTGATGATTCACAAAAACTTGCAATAGTAGATTATTTTTATGACTAATGTTTTCCCTAGAGTTTGTTCTTTCCTTCATGAACGACCTCTGATTTTATCTGAGTTGCTTTCAGATCAGTTACAAAAGCCCAATACTTACCACGCATAATTATCAAGGTATGGATTATTCCCTGAGAGTCACAATATGTCCCCTGTTCTACCAAGTGACAAAAGTATTATTCAATAAGAATGTGATGCATAAGCCAGTTTCTGTCTGAAATTGTACAAGTTTGGAATAAAATCTATCTACACGAGAAAATATTCATGAGTACTTTGCAACTGACAGAGTGTGTGTGAATTATGAATAACACAGCTTCAAGGCAATCAAATCTGGGTCCAAAGCTGGTCAATTCTACAGTGTAAACATTATAGTAAGGAATTAGTGTCAGCCCAGGTAAAATCTCAGAGATTCTGTGATGAGTTATTGCCTTAGCCAAAACCAAAAGGTAGTCTATTCCTCACACACTTCTTAGGCATCAGTAAGATCCATCCCCATTACTTAACAAGCACTGCTAAGTTAAAGTGGAAGCCTTCCTGAGAGACCTGTTCACCTAATCACAGTACAAAACGTAAAGACAAGGCTTGCACCTGCTCAGGGACTCCAAGATCCCTCACCCATCAACACACCCAGGAACTGGCTCACTCATACACAATATCTGCCCACTTCTTCACTACATCCTGACATTATTAGCTTTCCAGCCATGGGAATTCTTTAAGCGGGAAGTGCAGTGTGTCTTGGACAGGTACTTCAATGGAAGAGGGGAACAGAGGCAGGTAAAGACTACAGTAGTCAACTGCAAGGCAGACGCTTGCCTGTGTCTTTTTTCCTGTCATGGTCAGGGCTGAATGTATTTTATACATTCAGGAAAGGAGGAATGGAAAACCTCCATTTTCCAAGTGGAGACTAGAAAAAACTAGCACTTTCAGCACAGCTATGTAGAGAGAGCAATTAAACCTAATTCTTGCAAATAATCTTAAATGTCTGCTTTCTGCAGGAATACAGCATGTACAACTGCCAATACATGTCACAGGTTTCATTTCCTTTAAAGGTCTGTGGTTATACACTTGTGAATGGAACAAATTGAACAGTGTATTGTTTTCATCAGGAATATATTCATACACACACACAAAAAAAATATTCACCCAAGAAGCAGCACATATCACACATCCAGAAGAACAGAACTATACAGAAGTAAACTATTGCATCAAAAGGGACCTTCCAAACTGCTGTACCAAAACATTGTTCCAAATATGAGTGAACTAACTGTAGGGTTTGCGCATCTAATTCTTGATTAAGCAAGATTCTTGATCACTTACCTAGTTTTAAGATTACTGAAAGCAAAAGAGCAAATTTAATTACATAAATTTAAATTGATACTGTATAACTTTTTGAACAGGATCTTGTGAGCAAGCCCTAGAAAATATAGACAATTTTTTCTGACACAATGGAAAATTTTAAAGCCACTTCTTTATTGACATCCACTTTAAAATTAGAGGATCAAGGAGAATGAGGAAGAAAATTTAATCATATGGTTATATTAATCTAAGTAACATTTTAAGTTTTTAATTTTGAAAAATGTAATTTGCTTATGTCCAGTCTGAGTTGTCCTTTTTTATATGAGGAGAGAATATAAACCTGGTCGAGTAAGCAAGAATATCAAGTTCAGCTAATACACAGCACATGCTGCACTGCATTTTTTTTAAACATTTTATTTGGTGTTTCATAAAGAAGGACCCCACAGAAAACTAACTAAAGAATTGAAATACGAATCTTCTTTCTCTCCAAGTCGTTTTTGGTTTGTTTTTAAAGCAATTATACAAAGTGTTCTAATTGTTACTTACTTTAGGCAGGGTTTACTACCACAAGATGCAGACTAGACCAAAGATATTTTGAGAGTTTTTAGAAAAATACACAGTGATGCCAGACTGTTACATCTTTAGAGCATTTGGGTTTACATGAATTTTACCTCTTGCAGGCAGAGGGGAAAAAAAGAAGCCTGCAACTTTGGCAGTTTACTTTAGATGATGCATTCTATTTAATATAAATTCGTTACAGTAGTGTTTAAACAAAACAATGGTGCTTCTATTTTCAAACCATATTATTTTTTAACATGTACCAGAGCTGCCATGCAGGCAGCCTGCCTGCCTGCTCTGAGAGAAAGTTTCATATTCCAAAAGGCTTCCTTCCCCCTACTCCCTAATGGTGAAAATAAATCAATTTCATCTGCTGGTAGTTTCATTTCTTCTTCCCCCTCCTCCTCCTCCTCTTTTTTTTCTTTTTTTCCATTTCCCTCTCCTTCCTTTGTGGGCTCCTTTCCACAATGCCATATGGCAGCTGAAGGAAGGGTAGAGCAATGATCTGCATTTTCAGCTCTAACAAAAGATGCAATAGTGTCAAAGAGGCTCATGAATGCATGAGACATACAAGCATAGAGAAGTGCCTCCAGTCCTGTCAGGAAGGACTAAAGGGAAGCCTAATAAACCCGACGTTGCTTTAGTGTAGAGAAAGGCGGCAGTGCTTCTCTCGGTAGTTCATCTCGCTCCCATCCATCTCCCCCCAGCCCCCTCTCCCCTCCCACCCCTTTGGTTCCATGCCAAAATCCCATTAGCTCTATTAATGACATGTGGTTCAAAGTAAAAGCATGTGGCAGAACAAGAAAGGCACAAAATCAGCCATCCTATCTATTCGTTTTTGATACATGTATCACGAGATTGAAGTATTTCAGTAAGGGGCCATGTCAGCTTGCCTATGTGAACAGCAAAGTGAAAAAATGCAGCATGAGGCTGTAATCAGTTTCTCAGCTGTCCTAATTCATCTCCCTAAAGTCTTAACATATGAATGGTTGAAACTTAATTTTAAAACGCTGACAAAGTTTTCAGCATTTGTATTCAAAGCGCAGCTTGGGCTTTGTCTGCCCCTCGCCCTCCCCAAGACTTTAAGCTGACTAAAATGCACTCCTGAGTGGCTTTGTGTGGCAGAATGAATACATGCTGCACTACTGCAACCACTTAGGACTCCCTTAGTTAAACAAAAAAAAGGCATGACTGAATTCTGCTGTAAGGGTCAGAGAGATATGGCGTCTCAATGCGGGTTTCCTCCTGGACTGTGTGTAAGGGCTGTCCATGATAAGGTTTGCTGTATTTATGAATTATTTAGACTGAGCATGTTTGTAACTTGATTTGCCTTTTCTAAAAGTAGGCTACATTTTTTCCTACAAGAAAAAAATGGAGTCTGTTTTCAAGCTGAAGTAAATCCTAGTTTTGGCAAGCAAGCAAGGCAGTGTCTGTTATATTTATAAGGCAACACTACATTTTATTACTACAAAGTTGTAGAAAAGTACAGCAGTATTGATTGACTAAATAATAAATATCCTGGTTTTTTCCTTGTGCCTCAGAAGTCAGAAAGATTTGCCAAAGTCCAATTTTAAATAATAATAATAAAAATAATTTAAAAAGGAATATATGTTTAAAAACACCTGAATCAGTTCCAGAGATATCAATTCCATCTTTCAATATCTGCACATGATTTTCTGATTATCCCCAAATAACTCAGCAAATAACTATTGACCTGCAGCCGTCTAGAGGGCAAAAGAGTAAAGGTGAGAGTTGCTCTTGGATTTAGCTGCACTTCAAGCCTGGCTGGATTTGCTGGTCATGGCAACCACCCTTTAAACCCCTAACTGTCAGGCAGAGCAGAACTGCAACAAAATAAGTCAGCTATTCAACACTTCCTTTTCTCTTTAAGAACATCTGTTTACATAGCTCATGTCCACTCAGCAGGGTGTGGATATTTTATCAGCAGAACAGCAGTTGGGGCTGCTTAGGGATCCAGAAATCATCATCTGGCTTTTTGACTTTTTTTTTACACTTTAACATTTGTATTGCATTTAACTACGGGTCTTACACAATTTCAAATTTATTTTTTTTTAATCATGTTATGGCAAACTTAAGCACCATTTCAAATACGAGATAAAGCAAACATCTTCGCCCAAACCCAGAATCTTGGATACGAAGATATTTAATATTTTGATTGGAAGTACCATTACTGCCTGCGCTTTTAAAGATGAAAGTAGCTTCAGGCTCTAGAATCATCAGTACTCTTGTACATATCAGCCATAGATTACTTACTTCCTCTTGAATTACACCAAAATTTAAGTCTCTCTTTAAAAACTAGCCTCCATTTCCTTGTCTATATCTATATCATCTATATCATCTATATCATCTATATCTATATCTATATAATCTATATCATTTATATCTATGTCTATATAATCTATATCTATATAATTTATATATATGTCTATATCTAATCTATCTATTTATTTAGACTTCTCTTATATAAAGATTGATCATCAGCTGTATCAGAAACTCAGGTCTTCCATGTTTGTGAACATAACTCAGTCAATACCACGGCTGGTGTGCCCAGGCTCTGGCAGCACATCCATTTTGGCTCAAGGTTTGAGGCAACACTCTTGGCTTTACGTGTTAGCATCTTTGTGGGCACATCAGTCAGAGTGACTCACTGTCTGCTCACTAGAAATTTCTATACTCACCCTCGTGAACTCACCTGTGGTTTGGGACTTAGCCCAAACCTTCCTTCACAGTGTACTATGTTCCATGTGAAGCTAAACTAGGTATTTTGGGAAATGTCAATGTACATTTTTCAGGAGCACAAGGGATAACTGTTACTTCCATTTCCTTTTACCAAAATAACATAATTGTGCTGCTTTTTGTGTTTAAGTATTATATGCAGAAAAAAATGCAATCTTTGGCGGGGGGTGGGGTGGGGGGTTGGTTTTTTAACACCATTAGTTAAAACTGAAAATATTTAGTTGGAGAAGTGGACAATCTCTTGACCTACCAAAGGCATGCTACATTACCTATCTCCACCATGGCAACATCTCTTTTGGATAAGAAATATTGTTTTTACACCTCGAATACCAGGGCTAGTCGTGTAAACCCAAAGACATTAACAACAAGAGAAAACAGATTCAACATTTCCCTGATAATCTGGATAGTGACAAACTAAAGTGCTTCATCCAAGGGACATTCAAGCACCCTCTTTTTTCTTTTTTAGCTTTTCTCAGTGCCTCAGTTCTTCAGATTTGGTCCAGGTGGGTAAAATGCTTTCTGCCAAACTGTAGCAGGGAAGTATGAAATCTTCTACCTCCTACCTCATTTCATGGATTAGCTAAAATACACTGAGGTTTGAGCATAAAGTGACTTGAAAGAGGGGTTCATTCCCTGGTCTAACAGCCACATGATGGGAACTATTAGCAAAAGCATAAGATGGGGGAAATCACAAAGAAGGTAAGTTTTGAATTAGAAGAACTTTCTTTCAATATATTTTCTCTCCTCTTAATCATAATTTTATCTACCATGTTTGAAATTTTAAGTATGACACCACAGGTCTCTCTGGCTGTAGCAATTTTTTTCCTAGCTGTTAACAGATTCATTTCTAATAAGATTCTATTACTCCCAGCTATTTCCCTCAGGAGTTGTAACAATTCCTCAGAAAACAGACCAGCAGCTTTGGTACAATCTACTCCATGTAACTGGAACAAGGTGTGTTGCTAGTAAATCCTGCAACTGGATGTGACAAGAATAAAAATACTTATTTTCATTTCCCCCCTGCCACCCAGACAGGTAGTAGTGAACGACATTTTGAAGTTTTCTGATTCCAGATGCAGCGTTAATTGCCAGACATCAGTGAGAGAATGCAGCTGATGTTATAAACATTATTCCCTACAGCTCTGACATTAAGCAGAGACAGCACAGGAGGGGTCATTTCTCATGTGTGAGATTGACAAATAAAGGAAGTTAATGTGGAGTAAACATGTAGATTCCAACAGATTAATTAAAAAGGCATTTTCATTATCTTTGATGTTTATGAAACAGACCTTGTGTTTAGACAAATTAAAACCAGGGTATATACTATAAATTATACAGAGAGACTTGAAATGTTATGCATACAGGACTGAAAGAAAATTTTACATGGGCTCCATAATTTTGTCTCAAAACCCCTAATGCTGCTTTTTTTAATATATTTCAGTGGATTCAGTCTTGCTCAATACACATCTGGTTATGCATAAAATTAAAACCAAATGCCTCATTCTGTTAGTGGAATGTTTTTAAATTTTTTTAAAGTTACTTGAAATTGGCATGGCCTTTAATGTTTTTTTTTAATCTTTTGACTGAAAACAAGCATTTGTTGTGAGCATCTGACATTCAAATGTTTAATATTTCAGCTTACTCTTTTAAATGTGACCGTTCATATTTCATATTTTTGTATTTCATATTTAAATGTGACTGTTCATAGCTGTTCATATAGGCTATGTGAAATGTTTTCCTTTGATTACAGGAGTAAGAATTAGAATAAGAAGCTAGAGTAATTTGGGGTCTCAACCTGTGTTGTCAGGCAGCAGCTCTAGAGCAGTAACACATCTTAAGGAACATGAAGAATTTCAATTCTGAGCCATAAGGAACTTGCTGTCTGGCAAAAATTCATAGGTACAAGTTCTGAACCTGTATTATGTGCAGAATTTAATTTTCCCTGATGACAAACTGCCTATGGATGCACTGTCCTGACTATAATGGGTATTTTCAGATCCTTGTCCAGATGATTTGTTTTTCCTTCTGCTCATGGTTCTGAGTAAGAGCTGTTGTAAACAATATTGCATTTCATGTAACAATGTAGTGGGAACATTTTATCTGATAAGCCTAGGATTCACTGAGCAGAATTGCCTGTAAAACCTTCACTGGACATTCAAGTGTTCAGATAGTGGACACGATGATGGGAAGAAGCAGAAGCAGGTCAATAACAAATTAATCATGAAATGGTTTCAGTCAAAGCTGAAATCAGAGACTGTTTCTCTGAGCCATTTTGAAAATTAACATTCTTTCTGGACATCTCAATTTAAAAAATACCATTTATGCACACACCACCACCATTGACACATATCCTATAGTGCCCCTGAAACCCTGAGAACTTTTCTTATATATAGCTCATATTTTCTCAAGCCAGAGTTACAAAGTGATCTCTGCCATACTGGCCCAATTATTCACAAATAGAATGTATTTAGCTAGAAAGAAAGCACAGGATTTGTCTGCAGTGTCACAGCTCCACCTCTTTTTTTCAGGAAATACCTCAGAAATACAAAACTAATAAGTTCCAGAGAATGCAGCAGAGAAAAGTTATTAGAAGTTGCATATTTTAAATAAACAAGCACTCCAAGGAGCCTGGTAAGTCTTGAACATTGTTAGACATGCAGCACATTATCACTTGATAGTAAATATGTTGATATAAAGGTATGCACATCAAAAAACCCCCACAGTATTGGAAAATTTTCATAGCTACATTGAAGACTAGGTCATTAGGAGAGTTTTATAAAGATTAAAGATATTTAGCTGCTCTTCCAAAACTATGTCTTGGGAAAAGTACATACATTTTGGAGAAAAGCAGGAAATGTTTGGACTTGCATATTTAGCAGAATTGATAAAGAAAAATGATTTGCTGCATTTTTTCCCCAATTTTCCTGAGCTATGAGGCTCTCTGCTGCAGCAGTGCTGACACAGGTGTCACTAATCACCCAGAAATATTCACATGACATTTTCAAATGTGGTGCACTCATTATCTCTTTAGAAGGCAAGATGCCACCAGCACAGCAACAGGATTTAATTTCCTTCTCTTTTCATAGATCTGAATATTACATGGAGAGCCTTGTTCTCTCCTGGTATTTGGGCAGCAGATGATGAAATGGGTGGCAATTTTGTCCTTACAGAACTGAAAACAGGTATTATGCAATGTGTGATAAAATCTAAAGGATATATCAAGTTAGTCTTTCTCATCTTACCAGACAGTCCTGTGAAGGAATAATTATTGTCACCTCTTTATTAGCAATTATTAAGGTTTCATTTAATATACTTAATGAGCTCTGGACACCCTCACCCTATGATCTGCTGTGGAAGATCAGAGAGCTGCAGAAGCAGAGCTGGGTAGTGCCACAGACCTCCTGGCCCTGGTACAGTGGAATCCATGGGAGAGATAAACTCAAGGCAAGAACAAAAGTGAGGACATCATGTCGGGCCACTCTGACCCTTCTGGTGAGAGAAGATGTAACAAGGACATTGCTGGCACAAAAGAGTGTAACAGAGGCTTGATAACCAAAAGGATTGTGTTGCTAAGGGAGCAGAGGCAAAGGGGTCCCAGTGGAAAATTTTGTAATGACATTAGAGAACAATAAATACTGGTGATTAGTGTCATAAACTGGCTTTGCTTGCATAGCACGGTCCGTGCCCCTCAACCACCACAATCTCCAGGAAACAATTCCTTCCAAAAGTAAGAGCTAACTCAAAGCTAACACAGAGGTAAGTGCAAAGCAGAACTCCAAATACCAGTGTATTTGGCTTTGGTGATTTGGATAAAGTACCACATTACAGTTGGTTTTTTTTTCATTATTCCCAAATGAGATAGTTCTGAGAATGACTTTGCCTGAAACCAGAAAACCATTCAGGAGATGAAAATTCAGATCTGGGGCTATGTTATATCTCTAGACCTTACTGGCCTTCTTGTTTTGAATTAAAGTGACTTTTGGCAAAAGACCAAACTGTGGTGAGAGATGATGCTCTGAAGAATTTAAATTCATGATAAGAGCAACAGCATTTTCTTTTTACTTGGAAGAACAACAGATGATCTCTTTTTTCACAGTTTTCCTCTGCAAATTTGGGGACTATCCTTAGCTAAGCTCACAGGACCTCAAAGTTGCTAATGTTTTTTATAGGGGGGTTAAGAGACTGACCATAGACTTTGATGTGCAATAAGGTATCTATCTATCTATCTATCTATCTATCTATCTATCTATCTATCTATCTATCTATCCATCCATCCATCTATCTATCTATCTATCCATCTATCTATCCATCTATTAAAAAGAAGGGTATTACTACACATATGAGCAACTTATCTCCTTAAATATAGGTGTTTTGTGCTGGTTGAGATGTTCTAGCTTCTTCTAGACCTCAGCATAGAGGAAAACATGGTAGAGAAGAAAGAGGCTCATTTTATCTGGAACAACATCTGGCAGCCAGGTGGAATACCCTGGGAATCTAAAATGGTGCTAGAAACCTGCATCTACAAACTTAAATATTTATGACACCAGTGTCAGGAGTTATTGCTCCTTCTGCATTGTTTTGCACTACTTTTTTTTTCAGAGGTCCTGTCAAAAATGCCTCCTGCATAACACAATTACTTTAAAACATGGAAATGACTAATGTCTTTTTAAGAAATACCACAGTACTAGCAACTAGAGAAACTATTTCTCTATAACCCAGTGTGTCATACAAGTAGAGATACTATAAAAGAAAGGCCTTATAAAACGAGGCCCTGCCCTGCTAAATTACCAGCTGGCCTGTTAGTTCTTCTAAGTGCAGCTAGCTAACTTCCCATGTGAAAAATCATAAGAATGAAGGCAGTTAACACAAGAAGCTATTCCAGTAGGAGAACCATTTGCACCTGCAATAAACAATAGATCTGTCACATAAGAATCAGTGAAAGAAATATGTAAACTAACCAAATATAGAGAGATTTGACAGATGTACAGCCTGGCCATTTACCCACCAAACAACTGAGTGTCAGTGTATTGTTAGCCAATTAAGTCTAACAGAGTGCCTTCTTGTATTTCCTATAAATATAATCTTTGTGAATAAAGAATTGGCTTTTCTGCATGAAGGAACTGAGTCCTGTTAGTTGCTTATTAATGCAACAACCCAGGCCAATTAAGCTTCTGAATGACCATTTAGTACCTGGAACAATGGAGGGAAAGGTACAAGTAAGTATAGTAAGGTGTTGCATCTTAAATAAGCTATCCTCAAATCACATTAACTATTTTGCTAATCCTTTGTATTAATTTGTTTCAGTGAAGAAGGGAAAGGTCTGTTGCACCAGCAATGGTGTGGCCAGCAGGAGCAGGGCAGTGATGTCCCCCTGCACTCAGCACTGCTGAGGCCACACCTCGAGTGCTGTGCCCAACTCTGGGCCCCTCACTACATGAAAGATGTTGAGGTGCTGCAGGGTGTCCAGGGAAGGGCAATGGAGATGGGAAGGGTCTGAGAGAGCACAAGGAGCAGCTGAGGGAACTGAGGGTGTTTATCCTGGGATCTTATCACTCTCTACAATTCCCTAAAATGACTCTGTAGCCAGCTGGGAGAGCTGGCCTCCTCTCCCCGGTAAGTGAAAGGATGAGAAGAAATGGCCTCAAGCTGTGCCAGGGGAGGTTCAGGTTTGACATCAGGAGCAATTCCCTCACAAAGAAAGCGTGATTAAACATTGGAATGGGCTGCCCAAGGGAAATGGTGGAGTCACCATCCCTGGAGGTGTTTAAGAGAAGACTGGATGTGGCACTGAGCGCCATTGTCTGGTTGACAAGGCGGTGACTTGAAATAGGTTGATCTCTCAATGATCTCAGAGGTCTTTTCCAACCAAAATGTTTGTCTGGTTCTGTCTGTCCTATTAAGAAATAAACAGAAAGCACCAGGAAAGGTCCAGAAGAGATATAGAGAAATAATTTTAGAAGTAATAGGGAGCAGAAATTTAGGATCCTACAAAGCACCAATATTGACAGTATTTCCAAGGCTGCAAACCATGGATTTCATGAGTATTTGAAGCTAGTGACAGAACAGCAAATTAATGTTCTTTTTAGAAACTGCAGCATGTTTTGGTGTTACATTGTTGTTTTTATAAGCAAGGGAAGTGACCTGTACTAGAGAATACTGAAAGAAGCATTACTGGAAGGCCAGCAGTACAGAATTCAAACCATTGTAAACCAGCTGTAAACCAAGAATCTGAGGTCACACCAGGAGATGCATCCATGCTGTACACACAGTACATATAGGGCAAAGCCATTTTTCCTGGTCTCTAGATTTTCTGATTTGAATGAAAACCTTAAGCGCTTTTATTTCAGATTTGAGTCTACCAAAAAGAAAATCAATATTTTTCATGCTTCATTTGAGATCAATGGAAACATGCCACTATTTTGAATCACATGAAAGTTTTTTCTTAATTGTTACTTGAATATCACTGCAGACCTTGCAAGAACTTAGGCTGTTACACACAGATACACAATATAAATAAGGTGTTTCTACTGAGAATTGAATTTAACTTACGTTTTAAATTTTGGATTTTTTAAATATTTAACTTCATTTATAAGCCTAATTCTGAATAGACTAAAGTAAAAATCAATACTTAAGATATTGTTTGGGAGTTTCTTTTTTAAAAAAAGGCCACAAAACAGAACAAACTTTGGCTTTTTGAAGTCACTGGGTAAGTTAAATTCTATAATTTGCCCAGTGAAATACTGGTAGCCACAACTAATAAAACTGATGGTGGCTCAGAATCTATTTCCCTAAATCTTGTGCAGCATAATTCAGTCTTACTTTGTCATTAAATTTACCATTGACTTTTCACAAATGCAATATTAGACTTTCTGAAAGATGTTTTGTTTGCTTTTGATGGAATAAGCATCTTCTACTAGGAACTTACAAATCATTACTTTCAATTAGTACATCCCACAAGAATTCCTTTTATTAGGAAAGAAAGAATTCAGTTTTTAACCTCTGACTTTTTAAAATAATTTAATGTGATATATACATATGTGTGTGTGTGTGTGCAGCTCCATACAATCCATAACCTTAAAAATCAACATTAACTGCCCTCCATTGAAAATTTTCCTGTAATTACATATATTTTTTGTAGCTATGGGTAATAATTTCAAATTCTTGCAAGTCTTTAAAAGTCAAATATCTTTCTTTTCCAATAACATCTTTTTCGCCTAATTTGAATTCTTCCCAAGGAATTGCCAATGTAGAATTGAATTCTAGCAATTACAACTGAATTTAAGCTGCTTATCTGGGTAATCATGGTTAGAGTTTCTTGTGTTGATGTCTGGATGATTCTGTTTCATCATTTTTATCTTACAGTCAGGTGTATTTAATATGCATTTAAGCAAGAGCTAGTAAAACTGAAAGAGGGCACTGTATTTAAGACAATTTTATGTTTATGCTAAAGACACAAGAAAAATGCTTTTGTGTCAGTCAAATAAAAATTTAGATAATCTGAACACATTTTGGATCACACTGTGGTCAATAAACCCTGCTTTGAAGTCAGTGACAAGTGGCCCAATTACCATTGCATAAAAATTAACTTTTCCACCATAATAAAGCCCACATGTTCAAAAGATTTTTTGTCCTGTTCTAAAAGAAAACAGTTGCTGGAATCAAGCTTGTTCCTAAACAAATGCTCCTTAGCATGTAGCCCTAATTCATTATTTTAACTCCTCTAGAAATATTTCTGTTATGTGACACTTCCACATGAGGTTTTCTTTTATCCCAAAATGAATATGGGGCTTCACCAATAGAATTTTTACATTGCACTTTATGTCTTGTTCCTAAGGCCAGTTAGTCTGAAATTATATCATTTTACCTCCTTTTTATAAGTCTTGAATTTCTTTCAATGTTTACACAGAAATGGAGGGTCAATAGAGCAAGAGTTCCAATATTAGTTTCAGGGCTCTGATAAATTTCATTTATATGGATATTACTATGAGTCAGATATTTTCTATACGAATCTTTGCTGACAACGTTATTACAATGGAAAGGAGAGAATTTGCATTCTTATCCAAAGAGGTGAACCAAGAAAGACATCTGAGCAGCAGACTTTGTGAGCTTCCTGTGCCATGAGCAGCAGACCTCTCAGTCTGTGCTGTGTTTTTGTGTCACACTCCTGGTAGACCCTGCATTCACCCAGTAACTGCTGCAGTCTCTAGGGCAGCACTCAGTGATCACTTCCTTCCAGGAGTGCATTAGCTCAGGTTAAAGAGAAGCCCACTGCCAGTTCTGAGCAGTGGCATGCCGTGTGACGTTATTTCTGCCGCTCAGCAGACTGCCTAGCAGCCCATATTTCCTTCTTAGCCCTGCCCTGCTCCTGCTGCCATGGAAACTCCAGGTGTCTCTTACAGGCAAGAGGTGAAGTTTTCACTTAATTTCTTTTAACAAGCCTCGCCCACTGCCAAGCTTGCTGCAAGGACTCTCAAATCACTTAAAAATATAGGTTTACACAATTGAAAAACTTCATGTAAACCATGAGTTAGGACTCATAACCAGCACAACTCACAGATTAATCATAGAATGTTTTAGGTCAGAATGACTTTAAAGATCATTGCTTCCAGCCCCCTGCCATGGGCAGGTGTTACGGTCCAGTTTGTAAAATTATTAGAAATGCCTCTGCCTGAATTAAGATGCAAATGACACCACATGCCAAAATCAATACAATGGGTTTTATCTGATAGCAAGTATGAGAGGGAGAAAGAGAGAAAAAAGAGAGAAAAAGGAAGAGAAAGAAATAGCAAAGAGGTGGGGGACAAATAGTGACAGAGGCATATTGAAGAAAATATCACCATCCATGTATCCCAGTGATCTTCTGTTGATCCTTTCCAGCTTGTCTTCTTGGTGGTGAGAGTCCCCCACAAAACACAAAGAATCCTAAGGATCAATATCTTTATGCAGTTTTTGCTATAATGGTCAAAACTCCTTTATAACAAGGTTTAAGGCATGAAACATTTCAGTCTCTGACAGCAGGAACACCTTCCACTAGACCACTTTATCCATAGCCCTAATCCAGCCTGGCCTTGAATACCTCCATAATCTATAGTTAATTTGAGATAAGTGGTCAGTATTTGTTTTCCACTGAGGACTGTTGAAGAAAGAAAGTTGAAAGGAATTTAAAATTATCTGCACCTTTTGTAAGTTTTTGGAAGACTGGAAATAAAGAAAAAAAATTGTCCAAATTCTATTATGGGAATAACTGATATTTTTTACTGATGGGTGAGTATATTATTATTATTATTATTATTATTATTATTATTATTATTATTATTATTACTATTATTATATCATCATCATTATCATTATTGCTAGTAGTACTAGTAGAAGTAGTAGTAGCATTGTGGCATATTTAGAGAAACTATACTTATGTATTTTCTTTAGAGAAAAAAATTGTTGCTGATGAAATAATTTTCTCCTTTTTGCAACCAGTTCTCAGTTGTTTTTGGATTCTGATGTGGTCTATTATTCAGTTTGCCATTGACTTTTCTGGGCTTCCAGCTCATAGTTTACATCAAATCTGTCTTTCACACTAGACAACATCTTTCCTATTATCTCTAAAATGAAGAGACACTACATTCAAGCTTCATCATTCAAACGACATTGTGTGAACTTGAACACAAGGACTACATGTCATGAAGCCATGATATCATTTAATACACCTATTTCAATCTTTTATCTGCAAATCCCTAAGGTTCAAGTGAATTTGGATAATCTCACAGGCAAAGTCCCATATCAGAAAATGGTGTCAAACCAGCTTAGTCCAGTAGAAGTCTTGTTCAGCCCCCTCATGACTCCCACCTTCCCTGCTCTGTTTTTTCTCACTTTATGGTACTGGGGCAACACGAACCCACCCAGAGGCCCAGGCTGCAGAAGACACTGAGTCAGTACAGACAAACAACCCTCCCCACCCCACTTTCAATTCCCTCAAGGCTTTTTGCAGTCAGAGAGCCACAGGGGCCTTCCTGAAGGAGTATGTTTTCATTGCAATACAATGCAAAAGGAATGTGAATTGGCTGCTTCCTTTGGTACCACTGTGACATGTAAAAAAAATTCCTCATTTCAAAACAGTTTTTCTCCCCCACTCTCCCCAAGCTGCATCCTTCAATTCCTGCTCCTCCCCACCAGTCAGCAGGAATTCATAATCTTGCACTATGAATTAACAGGTTCTGGTTGCTTGGTAACTATTACCTCCTGGTGATTTATTATAAGCAAAGTGTTGAGAGAAAATAGGTGAGTATTCTAGTTTCCAATATATTTGGGACAGTTTCTTTGCAGGTTTATGTTCTGTGCTCATAGCATTTTTGCACCTATTCTCATATGTGCAGACACTGATGCTTCCTAATGCCACTGTGAGAGCTGGGCATCATTCTACACCACCTGCATGGGTAAGCTGCTATCTGTGCTCATACAGGTACATTTTTCTGCAACTTTCTAGAAGCTTCTGAAAATATATCCCATGAAGTAGATGAATGTGTAAGGGGAAGTAGAATGTGGGTCTTTCAAATGTTAATTTTTTATTTAAAATGCCTACAACAAGAAAAAGATGGTCCAAATTCTGTTACCCTACCTGTATTAAGTGATAACTCTTGTTAGTAAAAAGCTTATCAAGTAATAGATTTTCAGCTTGTAGGCCTTTTGAGGAAAAATAACAACAACTGTATGCGATGTGTTGCCAATGTATTTTGCTTTCTCATCTACATAACTTACAATAGCAACCAGTGATTGCAGCAGGGCTGTATGAACACAGCTACAACGAGGAGATTAAACAGAAGCAAGCAGCTAAACACAACACTAGGATTCCTGTCAAATTATTAAATAACTAATTCATTAAACCAGAGAGCCAAATGAGAAAACTGGCC
This sequence comes from Haemorhous mexicanus, assembly GCF_027477595.1. Lineage (NCBI taxonomy): Eukaryota > Metazoa > Chordata > Aves > Passeriformes > Fringillidae > Haemorhous > Haemorhous mexicanus. The sequence continues at coordinate 11,165,007 of NC_082344.1, forward strand.
ATTTGTGCTTGTAGACACACTGTAGTTAGAGTAATTGGGACCAGCTGTTGTACTGTTTTGCTCCTGGAAGGGATCCAACATCATTTGGGAGCAATGTCAAAACATGGAGGCAGGCTGCAGAGGGATGATGCTGCTTCTGCTTCCACACTTCAGGCCCTTTTCTCCTCCAGCAGTTGATCTGACAGCCACGATGACTCAAGCTTCATCCAGCTCATCTAGCAGCCATAACCTCGTTGGAATGACTGCACCCAGAATTAGTTGGTGAAAATTAATACCTGAAATGACTCTCAGCGATTCATTACAGAGAGAGCTTTACCATCCCAAAACATACACACACTTGTATATGTCTGCATCAGGATTAAGAAAAGCCTTTACGTAGATTATAAAGGAAAAAATTAAAAGTATGGGTTTTAATCACATTTTGTACAAATTTCTAGTCCCACTTTTTTTTTCCAGGGGGAAGAACAAACTATTGCAAAATCTCATTTTTAAACTTGGAAATTCCAATGTTATTACACAGCACAGTATAAGAGCTTACATAAGTGAAAGCTATGAAGGTTACTGCAATAGTGTCTGAAAAAGACTACACATTAAGTAATCTTTTATTCCATGACACATATCTGGGTCAAAACAAAAAAAGGATGTAAGGAAAATATTTCAAATCCAGTATTATGTATACATTTGTGAATTAAATTCTCATTGCCAAACAAGCAAATCTAATTAGTAACGGTGAAAGTGTTATGTTGTTTACATGCTCCATATAAATTTACAACATACCCTTTTCTAACCTTTATACAAATATTCTTATTTGAGATTAAAAAAATGAATTTGATAGAATCAGAGATCTGTGCTGTTTTAACCCAGATACATGTAAGGAACTTCAAGTATCTTTATGCTACAGTTTTTTGTCAATATGTTGCAGAGAGTGGACTGTAAATCCCTGGCTCTTCTTTTTCATCTGCCTTGAGCAACAGATTATGAGACTTAAATTGTTGACATTTTTCTACTTTTTAGAGGACTGGAATGGAATGGAAGCTTCTAGAAGAGAGGCATATCTTGGAAAGCTATGGGGGAGTAAATAAACACAAATACACTGAGCCCAAAAAAATTTCAAATTAAAAAACCCCCCAAATTTGGGGTTTAAAAAAACCCCATAAATTATAATATTCTATAATAATAAAATATTATTATATTATTAAAATAATATAAAAATTAAATATTATTATAATTGTTTCTTTAAAACCCAAAAAAGGTATTTTTGCATTTAAATTATTTCTTCCCCCTTGATGGAAAAGGTTTTTATTTTATTTTTCAACTTAATGTGAAACTTTTTAAGTTGCATCCCTGTCTGTTCTGTTGATTGCTTTTCATCTCTGGGATTAGTTTGCAGCAGATAATCAGAGGAGATGGACACTCCAGCTCTAGGCCATTTCACATGATGTTATGTTCTAAAAAAACTGATGTTCTATCCCTCAAATCAGAATCTGGGCACACTGACATCGAGCTGTACAACACCCAAGCTGTTTATTGCTATTTAAAATTTGTAATTGCCACTTCAGGCTTTACACAGCTTTGAGAAATCAGGCTCATATCTTCTTGGCATAGCACTGTGTCCCCTGGATGTGCCAGCTCAGGTTAGTCCTAGCTTGGGGATCACTACTGACAAGGTGCTGTACAGCTGTACACATTCATATATTTATGGAAAACTTATTGCCACAGAAAGAAGAAATCTGCTGTATAAATATTTTACAGCCTTTCTGGGGAGGCATAAAATAATCTTAAAATAATTTAGACTCTGTTACTCCTTTTGTCTTCTAAAGTAAATTTCTGAGGACAGCTAAACCAGATTTTTCCTTCATTAGGGATTCCAAATCCTCCATAACTTAAGGCACTCTCCTCTGAGCAGATCAAAACTCACACAATTACCTCTGTGGCTGTTGGCCACACTCTCTTGCCAGTGTTGTGCTCAATCATTTGTGAGGGTCACTGGAATGGAAAGCCTGAGGAATAAACACACTTTACAAAAAAAATGAATCTAAATAATTAAATTTTATTTTCAACCATATAACCAAATACCCAGTCACTACCCAATCTGTTTTTCCTCACCAAAAACAATCTCAGGATTATAATCTGAAATAGATACCAAGGATCAACACTAAATACATTACTACAGGTGTGTAACTCACTGATTCAGAGCAAATATCTCACTGACATTACAATCAAACTTCCAACTTCCTTGGTTTTTTCATCTTAGAATATAAGCAGGAAAATAACACTGCTGAATATGTAACGCTCAAATGTTTTCTTTGTTGTAAATATAAATAAAACTCAAGAGCAATCAAACTTTAAAAGGTAACATAAGAATGTCTTAGGCCCTGTAAATCACCAGACAATATAAGTAGATATATTTATCCCTCCATAACAAGTTAAGTTACATGTGACAAGTCACAGAACTGTTGCGCCAATGTCACCTGCCCAGTTTTAAGAGAAGCATCACAATGCTCCAAAAGCAAGTCAAGAAACAAATTTCAAGTCAGCGATCACCAAAGAAACCCTGACACTTTCTCCGCAGAAAATAAAGTTACCAATCCTTTATGAAGCTCCAAATACACTGTTTTCTGGAATGACTTGGCCACGTCATGCTTTTCCAAAAACCAGCTCTGTACTCCTCACCCTCTCTTGACCATCTCTCAGAGAAGAGCCATCCCTCGCTTGCAGCCCGTTGTGAAATATCTCCCATCTGAGGCTCGTGGCTGTGAAAGATTCTCACAGAAACTCTTGGAAACTTGAGCAATAACAAAAAGTGTTTAAACCCTTTTCTGTAGTAATGTACTGCAGTAATTTTATGCCAAATTTCCAGTTGTTTCCAACTCATTAGACAATGTTTTAGTGAGCTGTTTTTCATGTGGGGAAAAACACTTTTGAGGAACTTTTGAGGAACCTGCAGCCCTGGCCTTGGTGGCTGAGCCTCTCTCTGTGCTCTAAGGCAAAATTACCTCTGCAGCAGTAACTGCAATCTGGTTCTTCAAACTCTTCAACGTGCTGCATTTTCAAAAGCTGGCTTTTAAAAATAAAACTCCAGAGGGTTTTGGAGGGGGGTTTTGGTGTTTTTGTTTTTTTTTTTCAGTTTCAGTTAACACTATGCCACTACTACAGAGTTTAGATAAACTATGGACAGATGAATTATGTACTTTGAGCATGAATATGGCTTTGTCCTGTTGGATTCATTTGTCTTCTGGAAAGCAGAAGAATGTAATGAGGTCCTGTATTCATTTCTTCTGTACACTGACAGTGGAAGGCATGGGACTTATCTTGAAAAAGCTCAAACATACATATCTGGGTTACAGAACAGGGGGCCTCTTACATGTAAACTAATATCCTGATCCCTCAAGTGACAGCATCTGCTTCAAATTTTTATCTACTCTTTAAAGTAAAGAAAATCCTGACACTGTGTCTATCTTTACATCCAGATTTTAATTAATAAGGATCTTAAACTGTTGTTGATTTTAGACCTAAACACTAGCTATTTTTTAGAAACTGAAGACAACCAATTCTGATAAACAGATGACATTTGTTTCACTCTGGAAATGAGACAACCAATCTGGGCATAGGTTGCAGAACAGTGAAGCCAGTGGTACTTTCCTACCTCAGTCAGAAGAAAAAAATAGCAGAGTCAAAACAACTTTTTTGCCTGTTTCTGGAAGATTTCTGAAATATGTCTCTGTACAAGAATCTCTGTGTGTTTTTCAAGATTTAGAAGCTTCCAATTCAGAAAGATTACCATATTCAAACCTTAAAATACCAAGTTTGTAACTCCCTCCATTCTCTCCCCACACCTTTTTTAAAATAAATCCAATAGTCAATTCTATTACCTGAGCCCATGTCTCTTAGACTAATGTCTGTTCATGTGGATGGTGAGATGTCCAGCAAAGCAAGCAGCTATTTTCCTCAGTTTTGTGAAGGATTTTTCTTTCCATAAGGATGGATTGGAGCTCCTGTAACTTCAGGAATCACATTGGCATGAAGCCCCTCAGCTGCTCGAGGTGCTGCCACCAGACACCTGTGCCTCATGAGCTCTCCTTGAGGTTTTCCCTTGCATCCCATCCATGACCCTTTTAAGGCAGCACCCAAAATTGGTCTGGGAAAGCCTTTCCCTTGAACCACGGGGATGGGTCCTGCTTCCAGACTGTAGGGCCAACCACCCTCCTGGCACAGCCTCTGGAACAGGCAGATCAAGGTGCTCATCCATCTGCCAAAAATGGGTGAGCCTCCCCCACCCACCTTGGTTCCTCTATTCTTTGCCTGCATGGATGAGAGCCTTTTGTCACATAACTTAATTATTTTGTAAAGAAGGGAAGAGTTGTGAGAGAAATCCAATTACCAGGATATGATTAGGTTTTTCAGATAGATTCATTAGTGGACTGAACAACCATAAAGTTATTTCACATGAAAGACAAATAATGTATCAGAAGAGATTCTACTCAAGCTGAATCTAAACATAAACCAAAATAAAGTGAATTTCTATGATACTGCATACCCTCTGAGCCATGAAAGTAATCTCATTGCAAAGTGTTTGTAATCATTTCTGGACACTGTTAAATTTTGTAGAAGGCAAATCAGTTACAGTTGTAGGAAAAATTTTTGAAATGTCAAGAATGGAATCTTTTTGTTGATTGCAAAAGACATTTTCCATCTGGTCCCAAGCATGAAAATATCCTGAAGTGACCTGCATATGCCAGAGCTCAGCTGAACAAAATGGTAATGTGATCCTGCAAAACTCTCCAAACAGGGGAAAGCCTTTTAATTTAGGAGTAGTTCCTTCTTCCACTGAAGACTAAGCAAAACTTGGATTGACTCAGCAGGACAGGCCTCAAAAATATCCAGTAAAATTGCTTATGGTATGCAGCCAGACACACAGAGAAACTCTAGGGAGAAATTATACTTGGGGCAAACACTTGGCAGAGATAAAGGAATCTAGAACAGCATTCCATCCCATTGATACCTGGAGTTCACAGTCAGAATTCAGCCAGGTTTATATAGTGCACTGAAACTGTATGAGCTAAAGTTAACAAAAAGGATTTTTTCCCATTTGCAGGGAAAAGGAGTAAGAGCTACAAAGTGGTTGCAATTTTAATGATACGCATTTTTCCCCTCTTTATAGCTTAAATTATGTGATATCACAATACATTGCCTCCTACAACATGCACACAGTAAAACCCACTTAAAGTAAGTCTTACAAAAATGCTCATAAGCACACCAATCTTGTAATAGTTGCCAAAAATGGATATAAAAATCTGCCTGTCAGCCGCTGCACAAGTGGACTGAGACAGGGGTTGCATGAGCCTTAATGATATAACAGATAATATTTTTTTAGATATTAAAATGAGAAAATTAACTGTCATAAATAATAAGGCCATAAATCTCACTGTAATATAGATTTAGTGAGCTACAGTAATTTCTTTATGTTTTTCATTTTAGGTCATATTTTGAATAAAATTTTACATTTTTAAGCTCTAGCTGAAAATCTTACTAATTTCCCCAATTTTTTCATTTTCCAAGAGTTTCATAGATCTGCATAGAGGACACAGCAGATGGTTTAGAACACAGTGCTTCTGAGCGGGAAGAGACAGTAAATTTCTTCCCATCATCAGCAACGAATGATTATTTTCAAAGTATAATAAAACACAGATGTGCATTTGAATGAGGTATTTTCTTCAGAACTATTTTCTGCTTAATTTGAACTACTAGGTTCCATATTTCTAAATTTAGTCCTTTTCCAAAGCTGCATTAGAAACTGCGTGTTCAGAAGCTGCAGCACCTGTGCTTTCATAGACTAACTCCACACTGCTGAAGGCTCTATCACACCAAAACTACATTAATTGTTCACATATACTTGACTAAAGAAGCAGGAGCCAATCAAACTTTATGATCACTCAGATGAGAAATAAAGATGAAAAATGTAAAATGAAGTGACTATGAAAATATTAATCTCAGCTATTGTAAAATTACTTTAAAAAATTGGTAATTGCAGGGTAATAAACCATCCCTCCAGGCATAGCCTTTGGAAGGATGTGGGATATGTGCACAGTGTCCTGGGGGAAAAAGAGGCACAGCAGCCAAAGGCTTAATGAACCAGGCACATACCCCTGAGACTTCCATCACGCTTAGGCAGGACCAGCAGGAGAAAATCAGAAGTGTTTTTTGGGGTACTGCTCTTTGGAATCCATGCACATATTTCCATGTACATGGGCTGACACATGGAAAGGCGGAACAAACTCCACTTCTACAGCATTTTGTTTTGTGAACAATCCAAGTATTTGACATTGCCAACACTCATGTCAAGTTCCACTGCTAAAGGTCCTGGTAATTCTTCCATAGCTGTGTGAAGTGAGAGTTTTTCCTCCCTTTAGAGTCAGTCACAGTTAAGTTCTAAATTCATAACTGGAACATAATTCACACAGCAATTTACATGCACCAAGAGATTATCTGGCCTCACTCTGGAATGCTGCGCCACAAAGGAAGTTTCTATAGTTATTTAAAGCAAGCAAGCCTTTCCCCAGCTATTAAAGAAATTTAATCTTCTTATCCTTATATGGAAGAAGTCTTTGTTTATATATATTAAAAAATCCCCTTGCAACGTCCTATCCCTTCACTATTAAGTTTTCTGCTCTTTTCTGCTTTGGCAAAGAAATTGTGAAAGAATGTGAAAAACTTTTATTAGGTGTTTATTATCAATTACCAGATAATGAAAACCAGACAAGTTAATGGAAAAAAGTTATCCACGGATTTTGGGCTAGATTTTCCTTTTCCCATGGGAAACCCTGTACGAGAAGGACAAAGGGGAAGCAATCTGCGAGGTTTCTCATATGGTTCCAGTGAGGCTGACAGCTGGACAGAGTTATTTTCTACTCCCCTCCCTCACTGAACAATTGGGGAATCTGACCCCTGTATCTTGTAGGCTGTCACAGAGAATCAGGTGTATTCTTCAGCAGAATTAGCTCAAGCTTCCAGGGCGTCCTCCACTGGCTCTCAGAAGACCAAAGCACAAGGCAAGGCTGGCTACCAGTGCCAAACAGAAGAGCTTGCTGGTTGCTGTTAAACTCCCTCTTTGGCCAGTGGGCAAGGAGAGTGTTGACAGGGAAAAAACATGCATAAATTAATAACTCTGTCCCCAAAAAAGCTTCCTTGTAATATATTTTATCTTGATTTCTCAGTGAGTTTGAGAGATAGATTGCAAGTTATGAAACATGAATCTCTCCTGAATGTTTTGCTAGGAGTTGTCCCCAATGCTGTGTTTGTGTACAGACAGCATCCTTAAACCAGTGTTCCCAGTGTTCCCACTACTATAAAGACAGACACAGTAAAAAGAATTTGTCATCTCTTCCACAAAAACTAATCATACCCTTCAAATACTTCTCTTTTTTCATGTAGCTCATCTTGGAGATTCCTGTGATACTCCAGCACAATTCCAAGGAGAAATACACCTTCTGTGCAGAAGAAAAGATATCCTATTTATAATAAAATTTCCACATAACAAAATACCAAAAAAGGTGACCAAAAATTAGAATCCAAAATGCTGGGGAATGGCCACATGGCTACAGGCGCATAATCAAGATGTGTCCAATACTAAAGCTGATACAAAAAAATAATCTCTTCTATAAGAAAGATTCACCTTCAGTCCATTGGGTTTTTAACACTAAATCTTTATAATTCAAGGATCCTGCTTAAGAGATGAATGTGTTTTGGAGTTTTATGTAGAGTGGAACAAGAAGCAGTACTTGAAAAATATCAAGCTCCCTTAACATCAACCCCTTTCTAGACACAAAACCTTAAACCAGACACTAATTGTTAGGCATGCCAAGGTGGAAAATAGCAAAGTGGAATTATTATTACATTGTGTGGATATTTTATTTCACATATCAAGAACTGAGCAGAGCTGAGATCCCTGAAGTGAAAATATCTAGAAGGCATGTTTTACTTCCCAAATATTTTAATAAAGGCAATAAATATTGTATCTTGATATGTAAATGGTATTTTATTTTTATAAAGGGCAAGAGGTCCATGTGCATTTTTTATCATATCCATATCCAACATTATTTCCCTAGGGATGAAGGGTCACAAGCCATCACCAAAAATGAAATGTCATCCCAAACATCTACAAGTCATTCAGAAGTGATCATCCTGGGTTTCCCCAGCTGTAATAGTGTAAATTATGTTGATGGGGTTTTTACCCTTTATTCCAGTCTCTGCAGATCAGAAAATTTAGTTCTCTGCTGGGCTTCATGGCCTGATCAACTATTTATCAGCATCAGCAGAAATAAACTATTTCTAGGCTTTTTGCAAACTGACATGATGTCCATTTGATAGAGAAGACTGTTCTCATTAATCCAAGATTTTCTTCAACCACCCCAGTTAGGAAGGATATCCCTTTGCCAGTTTCTGTCAGCTGTGGCTGGTTACTGTTTCATTGGACATCTGGATTGCAAGAAAGACCATCTAATTAGATGATTATCAACTAATTATCATCTAATAAGAGCTGAATGATAATAAGAAAGAAGAGAAAACAGGTAGAGTAATTATATGATTGAAACAGGTAGAGTAATTATATGATTGTAGGTGGATGTTGCACTACCATGAATGACTTAAAGTATCAGGCTTGTGAGGAAGTGGGAGGAATCCCAGCCCTGGTGCGTGGTGTAGGAAAGGAGGGAATACAGAGAGCTGTGGTGGGAGGCCAGCACATGGGTTGGTGGGATCAAAGGCACTTGGTTCCCACTGCAAGCATCTGACAGGAAGCAGCTGGGGCTGGGAACATCACTGGAGGAAGGCTGCTCCCAGTAACAAGTAATGAGGGATTTGTTCCATGGTTCTTGTGAGGCTCTGGTTCTTGTCTAGGAAAGGAAGCGCAGTGGTTACTCACCACCAGCTCTGGTTGTCCATTATTTGTACCAGTGGGTTTAATTTCACTTCCACAAGTATGGAAGTGAAATTAAAGATACACATCCTTCATTTTCAAGTTAATAAGGGTACTTATTTTTGCATATCTTAGAGAACTTTCTTCAGGAAAGAAAATGGTTTGTTACCAAAAAATACACCTGTTAATATTTAGAGCTGTAATTACAAACTCAATAAAGAATGTGCAATTAAATTAAAACTGTGCATCCCATAGCCCAAACGTATTGATGGATGTTGCTTAGGTATGACTTCATCTCAGCTATACCTGGGAGACAAAATCCTTAATAGATGTAATCCAGATTATATCTAACCCAAGAGATTTTTCCAGAGAAAAAGAGTCCCTCCTAAAATCCCAACCTCCCTGGGGGAACATGGCTGTTCCTGCAGGCAAGCCACAGGCCTGTTTCTGGTGTTAGCCCACTAGACATATTCAAAAGTCAAAGCTACAGTCACTATTTAAAACACTTGGGAACTCTAACAGCAGGGTGATGTCAGAGCAGTTGCAGCAATCCCATATCTGGGAAATAAAATTATCAGACTCTCTGTTATAAACATAATGGGTCAAATGCACAATGCATAAAAATACATTGCAATACATTTAATGAGGATGTTTCCCAGTGTTGTAGTGCCACATGTGTTTATGTTTTCTGGATGTCAGTCCACTTTTATGCCTTACATTATTTATTCTTTCCCTTCCTTTTATTTCCTCCAGTTAGAAACAAAGACAAGTAATGTCATGCAATCAATTAGCTCCTTGAGGATCATTAGGGAATGTCCCACAGATGGTTTGCAGACCAGTCACTGTGGGTTATGTTCCTTCCCCTCCAGAGCTCAGAGCTGCAGCAGTCCTTGGCACACACAAAGTTCCCAGGGAAATTCCAGGGGTGTTGTTTCAGTGTGGAATGTTCACTGTGCCACAAACACAAAAACGAACACGACACGTTTGCCCTGGCACTTGCTGCTCCATCCTCTCTTGGAATACAAGAGATGGAAAATGCAATGGATGCAGGGAGAGAACCACCCCGCAACCAGAGCATAAACAGACATAAACCTCTTGTGAGCCCCCTGCACTTGCTTCCTACAGCCTTGTCATGTGCTTCCTTTTTATTTCACTTATGAGGGCATCAACTGCCACAGAAGCTGACTTGGCACATTTCCTGTGAGGACACACTGCCAAGAGTACCATGTCACATTTTTCATCTCCCAGCTCGCTTGTGCCCTTACACCATCAGCTACAGGAAAGAATACAGGGTGATGTTAGTGATGCCTTGTGAAGGCTGACCTAGAACAGAGACTACATAGAGTTAAAGAATAAAGCAGGTATTTCTCAAAAGGTCTAAATGGATCCACCTTGGGCAGCACAAGAGCCCAGACAGGGCTACACCCAAGATGAACCCAAAATGGTCACAAAATAGATGACCTGTCATGAAGTCTCTCAATTTTATAAGTTCTGGTCCATTTGCATATTGGAGTTAATTGTCCAATTATAGCTTTAGGTTATAAAGTCTCATTCTTCTTGCTTTTCTCTCTTCAGTCCACATTGTTTATGCTCTCTGGTGTTAGCCCTTGAAAAAGAAAACAAAGCAAAGAGAAAGCAAATGAAACGTGTTGTTCAGCATGCAGCATAAGATGTATGAAGTCAGAGAAAGTTTATCATACTGAAATGCAAAGCGATTACAGCTCGCAAAATAAGTACTTATAATTTATTAAAGACTCCTCCTAAAGTAAAAGAGGATAAAGAGGACTTCCCCAAAGGGAAGAGGACTCAGGCTCCAAAGGTATACCCATTCGCACCCATCCCCTTCCTGGCAGTTCATCCAGAACTAGGAGGTAACAAACCCCTCTTCGAGAGGTAGTGAGACCAGAAAAAGGGTGAAATTTTAGTTGATACAGGAGCTGTATGTTCAGTTTTAAATAAAGCTTTAGTACCTGTGGAGAACCATTGGGTTATAGTGTGGGGAACAACTGACCAGTCTGAGAAGGCATACTTTTGCAAATCTTTAAAGTAACATGTGTACTTAGAAGCTTTTGTATATACCCAATTCTCTAAACATTCTCAAATGGGGGGTTACTCTGGAGGCAAATGATATAAAGATGTTAGGCTTAACATTAACAGCCATTGAAATTAAGAAAGAAATTAGTAAAGAGATATTAGAACAAGTATTTTCAGAGGTAGGGGCTTCTGCTGTATCAGAGACGGTGAAGAATGCACCCCCCCATAGCAAAAAGGCTTAAGAAAGGAACACAACCAGTGAGAATTAAGCAGTACCCCCTGAAAAGAAGATAGGGAAGAAATCAGCCCAATAATCAATGGTACTGTATTGAGGGCTATCAATAAGATAACAAGGAATTTATACCCTGTAGTAGCAAATCCATATACTTCACTAACTTGTTTAACACCTGAGCTAACCTGGTTTACTGTTTTAGACCTGAAAGATGCCTTCTTTTGCCTCCCTATCCACAAAGCCAGCCAGAAAATTTTTGCATTCAAATGAGAAAGCCCTGAAAGCAGTGCAAAACCCAGCTCACATAGTCCATGTGCCTCAAGACTTCAAATGCTCCCCAACTCTGTTTGGGGAGCAACCTGCAAAAGATCTGGAGTCCTGGGAACCTCCACAGGAAGCAGGAAGGCTGTTGCAGTATGTGGTTGACCTTCTAGTAGCCACTCAGACAAAGGAAGCATGCGTGGCCTGGACGGTAAGCCTTTTGAATTTCCTGGGACTCCAAGGATACAGAGTATCAACTAAAAAGGCACAGGTAGGGAAACAGAAAGTAATCTACCTGGGGTATGAGGTGAGTGCTGGGCTACAGACTCTAGGGCAGGCTCGCAAGGAAGCCATATGCCAAACCCAAAAACCCCAGACAATAAAAGAACTCCGAACCTTCTTGGGCATGGCAGGGTGGTGCTGGCTGTGGGTTTATAATTATGGACTGCTCGTCAAACCCCTCTATGCTCTTATTGCCAATGGAAACAGAGATCTCCTGTGGACAAAAGAAGCCACACAGGCCTTTCACCAGCTAAAGACTGCCCTCATGTCAGCTCCAGCCCTGGGACTTCCGGATGTAAGTAAACCATTCTTTCTATTTTCCCATGAACAACAAGGAATTGCCTTGGGAATACTGGCCCGGGACTTGGGTCCATACCGGAGGGCAGTTGCTTACTTCTCTAAGCAACTAGATGCAACAGCCAAAGGATGGCCAGGTTGCCTCAGAGCTGTAGCAGCAGTCATGCTGAATATTCAGGAAGCACGCAAGTTTACCCTGGGACAAAAATGACTGTGCTAGTGTCCCCATACATTGTCCACAGTACTGGAAGTAAAGCGTGACCACTGGCTTTCACCACAGAGGTTCCTGAAATACCAGGCCATCATGGTAGAGCAAGATAATGTAGAGATAGTGGTGACTAATATTGTCAACCCAGCTTCCTTTCTATAAAGGGGAAGCAGTGCACCACGATTGCCTGGAGACCTTTGAAGCTACCTATTCCAGCCGCCTGGACTTAAAGGACACTCCTTTGGATGATGCAGAGACCTGGGTCACTGACGGGAGTAGCTACATTGCCAATGGAAAGCGACAGGCTGGGCACGCAGTGACCACCTGCAGAGAGGTAATAGAATCCGGACCCTTACCAACAGGCACCTCTGCACAGAAGGCCGAGATAATTGCCCTGACCCGTGCCTTAGAAATGGCAAAAGGAAAGAAGATGAACATCTACACATATTCGAGGTGTGCATTCGGAGTCGTGCATGCACATGGAGCCATCTGGAAAGAGAGGGGACTTCTGACCTCACAGGGAAAGAACATCAAACATGCACAAGAGATAATCCAGTTGTTAGAAGCAGTTCAGCTGCCTGAAAAGGTAGCAATTATGCATATCAAGGCACATCAAAGAGTGAGCTCAGAATTGGAAGAAGGAAATGAACTGGCGGATAGAGAGGCAAAGGAAGCAGCAAAAGGTGAGGTAACTATTGAAGGAGCCCTAATTCCAGATGGACAAATTTCCCTTGAAGGTAAACCAGAATATTGTAAGAGAGATAGAAAATTAATTGAAGATCAAAAAGGGACATATAACCAAGAAGGGTGGGCTACCATTGAAAAGAAACTGGTAATCCCTTCCCATTTATTGTGGTCACTAGTAAGGGAAGAGCACCAGAAAGCACACTGGGGAATAGATGCCCTATACACCTACTTGATTGAAAGAATAGTTGCTAGGAATTTATATGCCACTATTACTCAGGTGACCCGACAGTGTGATCTTTGCCTCCAGACTAACTCCAAAAATGCTCCCAAACCGAAACTCGGTCAGATTGGGAGAGGCCATGGGCCTGGACAGCAGTGGCAAATTGACTTTTCAGAACTCCCAAGGAAAGGGGGGTATTGGTATTTACTGGTATTGACAGATACATTTTCAGGGTGGCCAGAAGCATTCCCCTCCAGAACTGTCAAAGCTCGAGAGGTGACCAGGATGTTATTACAAGAAATAATACCACGCTTCAGAGTTCCAGCCACAATATCCTCGGACAGAGGATCACATTTCATTTCCAAGAGAGTGCAACAGATTAGTAGCCACCTGGGCATAGATTGGGAACTTCACACTCCATACCGCCCCCAATCAAGTGGCCAGGTGGAGAAAATGAATCATTTGATTAAGCAGCAGATTGTGAGACTTGGGCAGGAGGTTAATCTACCCTGGCCCCAAGCTCTTCCACTGGCACTATTGTGAATCCGAACTAAACCTCGGGCTAAAGAAAAGCTGAGTCCTTTTGAAATGCTTTATGGAAGACCATAGGGAATACAAAAGGGAATGTCCACCCACATTGGGGAGGTAACACTGGCCACCTACACGGTAGTTTTAAGCAAACAGCCCAGAGAAATTGAGAAACACGTGGCTGGAGCTCAGAGCAGGGAGCTAAGTGGGCCAGTACATAACATACAGCCTGGAGATTATGTATATGTTAAGTCTCTTACAGAGAGAACTTTGGAACCACAGTGGGAGGGACCATTCCAGGTGCTTCTCACCACCTTCACTGCAATCAAGATCAAGGAGCAGAATGCCTGGATCCATCACTCTCGAGTGAAGAAGGCTCCAGAAGCCCCCTTGGAGAATGACATCAGGAGACAATGAACTGAGACTAAAGCTTACACGGGCAAAAATGAGTATATTGCAGTCGGGAGTGGTTTATACTTTCACTTGCAGAATTGTTTTGTATATATTTATCACTGAAGTCTTAAAATTAGGGAGTACCTTTACTCAAAGCAATGCTGAATGGCCTTGGTCTCAGGCTTTTAATCAGTATACTGGATCCATGGGAGAATTTTCTGAGATAAAAGACTTAAACCTATCCACTGTAGTAATTCATGGGGATCAGGTATATGAGGAACAGGAGTGGCAGGAACGGGAACTGTGGACACTTCATGGAATCAGAGGAGAAGAAATCAAGGTAGCATGCTGAATGATCAATGGGACAGCTTATGGGAGACCAGATGCAATTAGTGTCTCAATCTCTCCCATATACAGGCACCAGGAAGTTTGTGATAGCCTAAGTGAATCAGACTGTTGGTATAATTTCACCCTGATACAGCCTGTAGAAGTGACTTGCCTTTGGGCTCGGGATGCTACTGGACTCTCATTTAGGTTTAAAATAGACACTGCACCTTTCACAGCAGCAGGACCTTATACAACCCATACTAGTACTCTAATAGCTCAGACTCAACCCAAACTTGAACCTGAACTGGATGAAATAGGCCCCTACGTAGTGAGAAATGTGGGTGAACAACAACTGCTGTTCAATCCAGAATGGTCTCTCAAACGTGTTGAGTTGTTAATGCAAATTAACATCTCAAAAATACAACCAGCCTGCTCCTCTTTCCTAAGAACATCCTTTGAGGGCTGGACAACATGGTTACAAAGACAGGTATACCTCAAGAGCAGAGTAAGAAAGGATCTAACTGGGATACTAGGGACAGGATTGGGAGTCCTAGATGGAATTGATTCAGAAATACTGATGAATAAGCTGTCTGCTGCAGCAAGTGGCCTAACAAAATTGAAACAGCCTTTACAGTCATCCCTATTGGCATTAGGAACTAGCCAGTGGCAGATTTCAAAAGTACTGCCAAAGTGGGAAAAGGCAAGAGACCAAGACCACAGGTTAATTGTAGAAGCACTTAGCGCAGTTCAAGATAATGTGTCTTTAGCTTTCAGTTGTATACAAGCACAGTTATGGATGCAGGCAACAGCAGCCCTGATCATATGGGAAGGGGGTGAAGGTAATTTTCCAGCTGAAATTTGGAAAGTTGTCTGGGATAATGCTATTGATTTTGAAAGGAAGTTTCAGTCCTGGTGGACTATGGTAAATTTCACCTATGATCCTACTTCTAACATAGCCACTGCCTTTGTGCTGACCATACGTAATGCTACTGTTTACATTATTCACCCCATCATTGCATTAATAAATCATGAAAAAACAGTGCTCTACCCTTCTGAACATAGAGTGTGGGCACGAAAAGTGAATGAAAAGTGGCTAACGGTAAACTTAGAGTCCTGCATTACTAGAGAATAGCTGGGATTCATCTGCGAAAGCAATACTATTAATGCCCAAGATGTGTGTCTAGACACTGAACAAAGTATTTGCCACTTTGAAATTCATCCAGTCACTGATCAGAAAACTGTGCTCGTATATATTGGTAAAGGTTGTGTGTGCCTGAGAACTGCTTGTGCTACTGTAGAGATTGATAACAATGATGTTATTTTGTCTAGCAGAAATCATTCTAACTTTTGTATTTGTAATTTTGTTAAGATTATCAGGTGTGATTTTTCGTACTTAGCCCCAGTGACATCCCACCAGTTGATTAAAACCAATTACACAATGTACCGCAGACTATCACCTACTCCTATTGGGATGGATCTTACATTGGTAAAACAGCTAATTAAGCACCAAGACCTATTAGGAATCTTGAAGGAAATCCAAGAAAGCAGGAAGAAAACCTTAATTACTGTCCAACATGATACAAAAGAAATAACCAGAATTCTACAGACAATAGAACAAAATGCAGATAATCATTGGTGGGATGTGATCTTTGGGTGGTCACCAACTGCAAATGGAATCTTTAATAAGTTGTGTCATCCCACTGTAGTTTGTTAATATCAGTTGGAATAAGTTTAGGATTATCCATTATTTTACTAATTTGGAACTGCAGAATACTACAACGAGTAGCTATGTTAACATCCCTATCAAATGTACATGGCAAAGCATTGAGAGACACCTATTGTCGTAGGGGTCTGCATTAAGTGAAAGAATTTACTTATTTTCTAGGAAAGGGGGGAATGAGACAGAGTAAAATTTTCCAGGTTCCAGGGTAGAAATCCATTTTGATTTAGGTTAAATGAACATCTTTTAGTTAAGGCTTGGAATCTTAGCTGTTTAGTCTAAACTCAGAAAATTGCTTCAGTAAAGGGCAGAGAGAAGGTGGGGGAGACAGGTCAACTTGGCCTAGGAATTCCTTCTGAAAACAAAAGAACTAGCGCTAAATGTCACACGAAGTCTGTAAAATGAATATGTATGAACAAATTGTGAAATTGTATGCATATGTATTTGGGAAGAAAGATAAAAAGGGCACCTGAAGATCCCAGAGGTACCCATGCCTTTTAAGGGGAGTAATCCCTGCATGCGTCCAGCGCTGCAATAAACATACCGGCTTTACAACTTTTACAAAGTTGTGGAGTTTTTGATTTTCTCCGCAAAACATGGGTCTGGAATTTGGATCGGCTGCCCTTGGTCCTCGGCTAGAGAGGGAATTGTTTTGTCTCCCTACTCTATGAAGAGACCTTACTATCCCCTATTATGAAGCCCAGGCCCACACACTAAAGCAGTACAGAATCTGAAAAACGTAAAAGCTAAAACCTTGAGGCATCATTAGTGCTTGCCTCTATTTCAACTCAATGTGACTTTGCAGTGGTTTGTAGTAGGAGTAAGGTGTCTGTAACAAATCAAACATAAATATGTGAAAAGTGAGAAAAATCTTGTGTCATCAAGTCAACCTACAGAACTGGAATGATATAAAGCAGTTTCTGATCATTTTGGATGACAAGAAGCCTTCAAGTTTGAGGGTAGAGTGCCTTGCACATCACTCTTCAATAGAAGATGGCAAGCCAGTGTTTCAAAAGCATCACGTTTTCTCATTCATTGATTTCAGAATTTGTCTTTATACAATTAAAATTGCAGTTTGTTTCTATACCTAGCTTAGCTGTTGGTTTTCTTGGGTTTTTATTTAAAAGTATTATCCAATCCAACCCTCTCACAAGTAAAACAAATCTGAAAAATATTTGCAGCCCCACTGCTTTTGTTTCAACTCTCAGACACCTCATCAGTATTCCCAAAAGTGCAGAGACATTGTGAAGAGATGTATTATAAAATGAATCAACCTTTCAAGGGAAAGATGTCAGGATTTGGCATGTACAAACATGGGAACTTTCAAAGTTGTGTGTTGGGGTTTTATCTTTTTTCTTTAAGCTGGCTTCTGTCAGCAATTCATCCCACATATGGTTCTTGGGTAAGCCACCTTTTTGTTGTTCTTTTTTGTTCCTCAAAAAGAAAATCTGTACCTATCAATCTATGCACAGTATCTATTTAATCTATGGCAAGGATCCAACTTTTTTGTACACAGCTTTCAGTTATTCACAGCTTGCTGTCAAGACTAATGCATGCCTATCAGTTTCTATCAATGCACAGTGGATGAATATGACATTGCATTTTTCCCAAATGCCACCAGGTTCAGCATGTAAAAAGCTCAGAATTTAGGATAAGTTACAGAACCCTGGGCTCAGATTTGCATAAAGTTGCCTGGAGGGAGGGTGTGGGAACTCTTTGATAATGCTGCCATAGCACCCTGCTTGTGCTTTATTCCTTGGACAAACATGCAAGTTTTGGTGTGCTGATTTGGGGCACAGAGAGCCCAGGTAAAGTGCCTCGGTAAAAAGGTGACAGTTCTGCTTTCTCTCTCTCTAAACTGTCAAGGACAGAGGGGAAAGTGCCACATGCTCGAGATGCTTGATTCTTGTTGTGTCACAGGAAATTGCTTAAACCTGATGCCTTATTCTCCATCTAGATTCCAGATATTTCCTACAGGTTAGTTCACATTTTACATCTCTCCTGTAATCTCATTCTGCTACATGCAGTAAGTGATGGCTTCTGGTCAGTTCCAGAGATCCCAGTTAAACTAAAATTAAGTTCCTATTTTAGGCAATTCCTTCAGTTCAATCTTTTTATATTGGGTCAGGATAGCTTGAGGATATTCACGGAGATGCAACTTCAAATGACAACCTATGAATACATCAACTTCCCTTCATTATTTGTTGCAATATTTCTACATTCAGTAGAACAACATGAAATCCTGAGATTATCACTGGTGACTACACTGATAATTTCTTCACTAAAAGAAGTAAAATTTAATACTTTTTAATAATTTTGATTAATTAATTTTAAAAAATAATTTTAAAATTATTTATATTTTTGATACGTATCAAGAAAAGGTTATATCTCAGACTAACCTTATTTATTTATTTGTTATTTTGCTTAGGTACTTTATTTTTTAGTTTTGCTCTCCAGAAAGTCAGTAAAGTCATTACACTAACTGGGGAGAATAATTTGAAGAAATACTGTAGGGAATTCTGATAGAACGTTTAATTACACATAATTAAAATAAAGATAGTAAAACTCATTTGGTTGTAGCTCATGTAGTATTTAAGGTGTGGGAAGCATAAACCATAAAGAAGAACCCTTCCCTTTTTACTGTATTACTCAACAAAGTCCTTGGGAGTCAGGGTAAGAAACAAGAAAGTCTAAGGCCTATGGCTACCTCAAATTTGGAAAGAGGATGCATGAACCACCACTTGATGCAATACAGAAAGGCTGAATTTCAGCTGGATAGAAAATTCAGCCTGTTTTGGCTCTAATTACAGAAGATGGGGGATGCCATTTAAAATAGCTTAAAGGATATTATGTAGGGAAAAGCTGATGGCAGATTTTCCTGCTGCCTGACATCCTGGTTTAGTCTGTAGTAAGCCTTGTGAGTTGCTTGCACTGGCAGATGTATGTGAAGGTGTTCAGAGCCAAGGCACCTCTGGAGCATACAATTCCTGAATAGTTACATCAAGGCACTATTCAGTACAACAGAAAAATTAAACAAGCAGAAATTTATCCATTGCCAAGAATGTTGAGCTTTAACATCATTCTTATTGTGTTCATCATTCTCCTGTAATATTGTGCTTATCATTCTTTTGTGCCCAGCACCATGGAAGAACAGGTGGGGAATGTGGTGCTCCAAGGCAGCCTTGGCTGCAGTGACCATAGGAGGGTGTGGCTGGACATCCCCAGGGCACTGAGGAATGCACACAGCAAGCTCACTGCCCAGGACCTCAGGAGATCAGACTTTTGCCTCTTCGAGGACCTACTCAGTAGAGTGAAAAATCATGGGTACAAAGGGAAAGGGGAAATTTAGGCTGGATCTAAGAGAAATTTTTTATTGTGAAAGTGGTTAGATACTGGAACAGGTTGCCCAGAAAGACTGTGGCTGTCCTATCACTGGAAGTGTTGAAGGCAGGATTGGATGGGGCTTTGAGCAATCTGGTCAAACTGGGAATTGTATTTAAGGGTCATTCTAATTTTTAGCATTCTATGATTCTGTGATCCTTGCAGCCTGTGATGCAAGTAGAAATATTTCTGAAATGTATCATGACATGGCATGGTTTCATTCAAGATTTCACACAGTGCCCTCAAAACTTAGTCTTCATGAATATGGCTACTGTGAATACACTGTGCTTTATAATAGTGAGATATAAATGCATGGTGTAAATTGGAAAGCTTATTTTGAACTTGAGTTTTCATAGTCTGAGGCGGGTTATTACAAATGCTGTGATGAGAACACGAGCAAAAAGAGGGGGGAGGGGGAAGGGTTTCACCATACTTTGTCTCTTCAGTCTATGATTTCTCAAGATTTTGTTCTTAAAATGAACCTTTGCTAATTTGGGTTTATGAGGTTTGTTTCTTTAATTGTACTTCTCTTACATAGAGAATTTCTTCCTCTGCATTTCCAGCTTGTTTTTCAATGCAGATATCTTCACAATAGGAGCTTCCCCAGTCAAAGATCCGTGACTCATTTCTGTAACTCTACACCTGTTTTGCAGACATCCCATAAAGGAGCTGTTCCCAAGGTACTTAAACTAGCTGCAGTATTCAAAACTTCCCTCAGGCTAAATCTGTTCCAACAAAAAATTTCATGGAAAAACTACTAACATTTTCCAGAGGCAATGAAACTATCATGGCTATTGGAGTTTCAAAATCAGAATAACAAACAAGCAGAAATTCTAATTTCCTCATCTCCAGAGCAAAAAAAAAAAGAAGAAGAAATCTAACAAAAAAACCACCAAAGCACCAAAACAACCCCAAAAAAGGAAAAAAGCATGGGTAATTAATTATGTTTCTAGCTTTGAAAATTTAAAGTTAAAAAGACAGAAGATAAACCATTTCATAACACATTTCATAATAAAATTTTCCATTAGATAAGCAAACTATTTTTTTGTTTGTTGATTTGATCCAGCCTTGGGAAAAGGGAAAACAAAAGGTTTTAACTAAAAGGGTATCCAGACGTAGGGCAAATTTGGGAGGAAACCTCTGAATGAGGGCCCTCTAGAAAGCAAATTCAAGCAGCCCCTCACCACTATTGGTTTGGAAAATATTTCCTTGGAGAAAAGTGGAAAAAATCTATTTATTTAATAAAGTATTCACAAACATGAAAAAATGAATAACATTGAACAATGGAACCTCTCATTGCTCTGAAGAGATGACAAATTCACCAAGCCTTTCTGTAGATCAGAGAGAGTCCTTTCCACAGGTGTGGCCTCAGGGTTCCCTCAGTCTCTGTGGGGCTCAGGTCTGGTGTCCTGGCTGCAGTGCAGCTGAGAGAGCCCCTGGAAAATAATCCTGGTGTTCCCAAACCGAACAATAGCTGAACAGTTAAAAAAAGACTTCTGCCCTCAGCTAACTAAAAAAACCCTAACTAAAATCAAAGGAGAGCTCTCTCCCACTGTCCAGCTGCAGACAGCACAGTCTGTGAGAAGGAATGCGGAGGAGCAAGTGCAGTTTCTGCAAACAAACCTTCTCCCCTGCTCCGCTCTCAAAACCAGTCTTAAAATCCAGTAGAAGACAGAAACAGAACAGAAGATTGGAAATACAAGCATCAGAAAGCCACCCTAGAACACAGGGACATCAGCCCAGTTGATGTTTATAATATTGGTTTTACAAATGAAAATGAGTTTGCAAATCATGAAACTGAGATTTTTTTTTTTTTGTTCTGCTCTGTACAACAATTACAACTTTGACACAATCACGTATTCAAATGAAAATGCTGCTACATGCATTAGTAGCTGGGTAAATGTTTATGTGTGTTTTAAATGCCAAAAGTTAGAACACTGTTGATCCTCTCCTTTAATTCAAAGCCAAAATATTTTAATGAAATTCTGTACTATTTTCCAGTAACAGTCTTAATACAGTATCTTTTTTTAACATGAAAGCACAGTTGTTGTAATTAATTTTTCACTATATGATTTCCATGAAACTGTCTGTAAAATTAGTAGGCATAGAATTCTTTCTCCAGTGCCTGAGTGTCTTGGAAGAATATGTTTAATTCTCAGAAGAGACAGAAGAGGTCAAATCATGCTGACTTTCTGGAGGACAGTGACTTTTAAGTCACCAAGGAATTATTGTCAACAGAAGCTGATCCAGCATACAAAACACCATGATATGTCAAAATCTGTCTGTAGCACAGCTTTGTTTCCATTTCTGAAGAAGTTATTCTATGCCATTTAGGTTTAGATTAGGCTCACCCACATGTTAAAACAACACATTCATAAGTGGTCTGACCACTCTTGTTGACAATTAATGCTAATAAATAGCATCTATTACTGTTAAAAAATTACATTACAGGGTATCTAAATGTTTGCATACATGTGGAAAGCCCAAGAGAAGATCTGAGACCATCTGAATATGGACATATGTAAGGAGTACCATGAGGGTAAGGCAGGAGTTGCAGCAATGCAACTGAGACCACTCAAAGGACAAACAGGTTGAGTCTATTCAGAGAAATATTGCCACAACTGCCTCCTTCAGCCACTTCTGAGCTTATCATGACCCAAAATGATTTTGCTGTTAACATTCTGACATAGTTATTTTAGCAATAATTTTATCCTTGTATCCTAGCAAGATAGAAAAATATAAGAAACTCAGTGCTGCAGATCTTGAGGCAATATTGCTCTTACCTTCTTTGCCTGAAGTGATTTAAACTGGCCTAAACCTACTTCTCTTCAGATCAGACAGGTCTCAGACCTATTTTAAGTTTTTATGTCCCAGTTTTGTGTACTGATGATTGTCTCTTGCTATTGGCCCCATAAACTCAGAATAATAGAAGAAGTAAAGACTTGGGATAGCTGTAAAAATGAAAAAAAAAAAAAAAAAACACCTAAAAACAAAAACAACAAAAACCAGGACTGTTTGAAAGGGTAAAAGATTTGTTAGAAAATGATTTGTGAATTGGTAATATCACTGCAGATGGACAATGTCTTTGTAGACAGCAGAGTTACTCATTTTGAGATGAAGGCTGAGTTACTTATTACAGGGGGGATTGTGATAATCTTGATGTGACTTTGGGACTGTTTTTAAAGTTTAGATAGCAACTAAATCAAATATGGCTTTAATTTTTCCTCTTTCTGGCATGTGGACATAGTTACTTTAAATGACTGATACTGAATTTCTAACCCATGATAATACAATTTCTATATTATATTTTCATTAAATGGCTATTTATTTTGTGAAAAATTATTACTACATATTAATACAAATGATGGATTTATAACTGAGTTATGCCTATTCATTCTAACCTAAACCATGAAAAGATATCTAATTTCATATAGCTCTGTGTGGAAACAGAGGGAGTTCAGCCGCTGATCCCAGAACTCTGAAAGGTTTACAGTTTCATGGATTAGCTATGAATCTAATAGTTTAACCTTTATAGTGAGATATTTCCTTATTTCTTTTCCATTAAATATATATTCTTTGAAAAAAATGTTTTGCACAGAAACTGTTTGCTTTCCTTAGAAACTCGGAATTTGCACTGAAAAATCTCACACATGGGCACATGTGCACACACACAGCCCCACAAAAGTATTTTTCTCATCACAAAGGGTCTCCAAGATGGCCATTACTCTTTTATATGCTTGACTCGAAGTACAGACAATGTATCAATCAAATTTAATTTTCATGGTAGACCCAACCATGTAGCATCAGTGTAACTGTGATACAACCTTCCCTGTAGATATGAATTATTGGTGAAAATGCTGGCACATCATTAATGATAATATCGCCTCTCATCCCATTTCCAGGATCACAAAAATGTGCATCTCTCTTACTCCCATGTGGAGAACTTACCAAGCCTCAAGAGACCCAAGCTGGGAAATTCACTAAACAGATTCCAGGCTTGTTTTCTTCAAGCCCCATATCAGGGTTCCTGAATAGTTTGACTATGGTCTTGAATAATTCATACCCAAACCTTTGTTGTTTCATCAGATAGTAGATTTCCAAAGAAGTCTGTCTCTGTTCCTCAGCTGGCTAAAATTATCTCTTGTGCATTCTCATCCCAGAAATATGTTTCTGATTAAGCCACAGAATAAGAGCTTCCTGTGCAGGGGAAGAGATGGGGAAAACAAATAGTTTTTGAAAGCTGAAGTTTTATTCTATTTAGGCCTGTTAAAATCAAGCCTCATTCTGTTTAAAATAATGAATACAGAAAGAGAAAGGAAAAAAAACAACAGAACATGTATTTGTTGTTCAAGATAATCTGTAGACTTATCTGTGCCAAGGAAAAAAATTCCCTTTCCTAAAATAGAACAGAAGGACTTCCACCAGTGAAATTTATTTTCCACCACTAGTGGACAGAAAAAAGACCAGAAACATCACTCAAAGTGGGCATATGAAAGTCACCTGCTGGCTATGAAAGCTTATATTGGAGGATTTAGTTTGTTATTCCATCCTTGAAGCAGCACTCAAGAGTGGAAACAGAGGGAGTCTGAGGAGCATGAATGCCCATCCTTGGGACTCTAACTCAGCTTTCTAGTATCCTCTGGTTTGCTACCTTCTGTCACCTACTAACCATTCCCATTCTTTTACTTCCCTCATCCTTTGAAACACATCTCTTAAGCAATTCAGGAAATGCCAGTCCTACTAAATAGAAAAGGGAAAAAAGAAATAACATGGTCCTGATGTCTCAGGATTTTCTTGCAAAATATGCAGCATGAGCTCTTCTCTCTTCTTTTTGTTCATTTCCTCAGTAAGTTTGCTCACTAAACATGTTTAAGTCATGTCAGATTTGGTTCAAGATTTACCACAGACAGAAAGTTCATTCAAATCTCTGGTTAGTCTAACAATGTTTGGAATACAAAGTTAAAGGAGAATGTAAGTTGTTGAAGTTGTTTTCTCAATCAAAATTCAGACAGGAAGATAATGAAACTTGCTCATCTGTTCATGAATAACTTATTCAGAACACTGTGTTACTGGAAAAATATCCTCTGGGCTGACACATATCCACATGTCATTGTACAGACAGAAGCTGACAATGTCAAATAAAAATACTGCTCTTTAAAAAAATAATTTAAAAAAGAAGGAATTAATACTTTAATTTTATAAGTATGTTATGATTCTAATAACACCAGTGGAAAAAAACACAGAGAAGGTGATTTTTTTTATTTTTTATCTCTGTTCCTTGAATCAAGTGCTATTATTTTTTTTTCTAGGAAAACAATATTTTAAATACATATTTCACATTGTCACAAAATGATTTGAGAAATTTGTGCAGGATAGCACAGGGCCCTGCCAAATTAATGTCACCTATCTCATATTCCAGGTAAGGTCTAGATGTCTCTTAAGAGTATCTTATCAAAGTGTTCTGATATCCAAGAACTTGTGCCAATGAACTCTGTGCCATGGCACTCAATAATTTTGTTGTGTAACACTGATTATATTAACTGCTTGCAAGATGCAACCAAGTGTTACAAAAAGAAATTTAATGTTAGACCTTAAAAATTTGGACGAAATTTGCAATAAAGGTTGCCATGAGAAATTCTTACAACGGGGAGAGTGTATTTCTTGTTGCTAAGTGCAACTTCAGTATTATGGAGTATATATCTATTTCTGGCCAACTAAGAAACTTAGAGCAAAAGACACATTCTCAAACACACCAGATTTTTTTCACATAAAAAGCAGAAGTAGTTGTTATTCAAAGCTAAGTACAAGTGCTGAAAAATTGCTTGATTTTGACTTGATAATATTAAAGAGAGTGTCACAGAAAAGCATTCATCTCTCCAGAGAGTCTTAGATTTCTAAGTAAATGTTTGTTATAAAGAATGTTTTCTTTTGTAGTTTTTTTAATATTTTTTAAAATCTAATTATCTTTAAGGAATAGGGGAAAGTATCTCAAACATTTTTATCCTCTATTACATGGCCAGAATAAACATTCTTAAACAAGGCCTACCTTATATAAGTAACCCCCTGGGATACACTACAGCTTTCCACTGCCCTCAATGGTTTTGTTTAAATTAAAGTTACAGAAGTTCTTGTTGGTTTGGAGTGTAATTGGCAAAATAGCATTTGGACATGTGCAAAGAAGTTAACTGGTATTTCAATCTTTTGCTATGTGATGCCAAAGCTTCTATTCTGACACTGTAATATCATAATTTTTCTATGGTATCTGATCAGCATCTTCTTAACCATCTATGTCTTAATGTTTCCCCAAACCAACTGTGTACAGAAAAACACCAAAACAGGCTGTGATTCTTCCAGGAAGCTGTATTCCTAGGTGTTCCCACAGACCCTCTTCCTTCCTTAACACTAGAGTGCTATCAGGTGAGTCATGGTCCCTAACCCTTGCAAGGGACAGAAGGATGTCCAGTATCCAAATACAGCAGTAGGAGAATGCTGTAATTGGATGGAAGAGCAAGCTAGCTGTCCATTAAACACTACATACAGCTGTCACATTCCTGCACATCCCCATGACATGTATTTTATTTTGTATTTTGGGAGGGACTAGGAATTACTTCCCCTTTAATCCAACCTTCCCAAGAGGCAGACAATTCCCTCCCATGTAACCAACAGTGTAATTAATTATAATAATTCATGAAACATCACCTATCTAAAAGATGAACAAGCCTGATGTTGCTTATGAGTCTGGACTGGTCTTCAGCAAAATGTAAAATGACTGCAGGCAATGAGATAGAATAGGATAGATGAACTAGCCTGAAGCATTGATAGGTGGCTTATTTAGACATATTTAAAAGGAGATTTATGTAGTAAAGAAAATGAAATGTCGAAATATAAGTATTGCAAATGTAAAGAGCACTTGGCTTTCAAAATATCTTTTGACTTAAAAAGTTAAGTCAAGTTACATTTCTGTTCTGTGTAGAGGAAGATGAGCTATTTGTAGGCAGAGAGAACACTCAGTACCTGGTTCCTTGATATATGCAGACTAGTGAGGACATATGAATATAAAGTCAGATTTTGGCGGCAAGTCTCTCAAGAGAGACTCAACAAAACCATCAAAGGAATTGATAAACCTGTACTGAATTTATTGGCATAACCTGAACCAACTGGGAAAACAAAAACAATTTCTTTGTTGTCGATTTGTTGTTACAGCAAACATTAAGGAGACATTTTCATTTCAAATAAAATTCTAGGCAGAATCATCAGTGTTTAATTAGAGAGCAGGAAATATTGATGTCCTGCTGTTCCCTTCAAGCTTTAAAACACCAAATCATGGTGTGACAGGTCATGCTGTTCTGAAACATTTTTATAATGCTCTTTTTCTGCTTTTGGCCGCAACTTTCAGCAGTAAAATCAATGGGAGATTCTAAAAGCAAAAATATCAAATGTGAATCTTCTTATGTATATGGAGGGAAATAATTTCAAACTAACCAAAGCTAAACAGTTAACCTTTATAAATTCAAGCCTTGTTACACTTACTTTGAATTTCACCATTTCCTTTGCTTGCAATTACAGGGTCCATCAGATCCTAGAGAATTTCAGATTTTGAGCAACCTGGTCCATGTAGGCTGTTCCTACCCATGGCAAGCGGTTGGAAATCAATGATCCTTAAGGTCCCTTCCAACTTATTGATTCTCTGATTCATCATTCTTTGACTCTGCAATTTTAATATAAGTGCCCACTAGTCAGTACAAGGAGGCTTCCATACCCACAATTTGAATACTTTTTTCTCTATGTCTGTCCTAGGAAAGGTCTTGTCAAGTGAGAACTCACTGAACCCAGCCAGGTATTGCCTGAGGTAACTTTGACTGGCAGCTATCAGAAGCCCTAGAAAGAAAGTAGTCTACCCTGACCATATATATGAACCTTTTTATAGCAGATCTCTGGGTTATTTTTGCACAGATTATGTGGTACAGTTGTGAAACATAGGAGTATGTCAAATAAGAAAAGAGAAAATTAGTCTTACCAGGCCATTAAGCTTTCTGCTTATAATTGAAGACAGTCTTCTGTAGGCTTTTTGGCTATTTCTTCCTTAAGAAAAAAAAAAAAAAATTTTTCATTTAGATGAGGAGATATGCCTCTAGTGCTGTACAATACTGGTCTCTTTTTTTTCCCTTGTTTCTAGACCACCTCATGCTTGATAAGCAACATTTCTCTGGCATGCTGTACTTCCAGGGCTGGCTTTCTGAACATCCCTAAATGCCTACATTTAGCCAAGATTGGTTTGGATTCCATTCCCAGAAGATATTGCTCCTCATGAGTGTGTTACAAGAATCTCATTGACTGTCCTAGGTCTCACTGCAGAGCTGGAGCTCTGCACACTGTCCAAGCATGACAAACCAAGCCAGAGGTAAAGCCTTGAACAACAAAACCCCAGGGTGGTACCCAGAGTATGGTTGTGAAGGTTTATGAGCAGCACAATATTTGCATACAAAGTTTTCTATTCTGGCCCAGCTCAAGCAGCTGACCAGAGAATGATCCATCCCTGAGAGATCAAGTTAATGACCTCTCAGGGATGGATTGTTACTGCAAGTTACTCTTGTCCTTTTTTCATATGAGTCTAGATTGCATATAGTAATAAATAAAATCACTCTGCAATAAGGCTAAAATTAAAATTTTACTTTATGAATAATAAATGATATAGAAAATACAGTGAAATTGTATAAAATATATTGAGTAGGCCCTCAGTTAACAAACAGGGATCACATCTGAACTAAACTGCCCTTGGCAAAACCAATTACAAAAGTATCTGCAAGGAAATATGCACTCTATTAATTTTGCATTTTGATGAACATGTATTATGCATTTATTAAAATATCTTTTTGGCTAACATTTTAAAGACAGAAAAGAGAAGTAAATTTTTTATTCAAACCAGTTGTGAACATCCAACGTTTGCTATATGTGCTATGGGTGATTTAAAATTCATAAAGCTGCTCTGGTTTGTAGAAGAAAGCAATTTTGTTTCATAACAGGGATCTTACTCCAAAAAGTAAAACTTATCATTTTGCCAGTAAAATACCTTAAAACTGATCTATAATATCATAAAATCTGTGTTTACATATCTGTAATAACTGGTAAAGGTTTATTTTCTATTTTCTTATGTATTTTTTTTTCAATAACTGCTAAGTTGTGAATATTTGCCAGAATTTCACTGAGTGCCTTCTCCTGTGCTTATCTCCATCTAAAGAGATTTGGCTGCAAATCTTTTTCAGGGTTGCCAATCCCTCTGCTTGGAGATTTACCTCTGAAAATTTTCCTTCCTTCTGTTTTACAGAGTTTACTAAGACCTAAGACCTAGTTGGTTTTTTTTTTACTGCGTAGTTAATAACAGTCATTACTGTTTCTTTATAAAGAACACCATTATGAGAGCCTTCAAGGTATAACATGAGTAAGGAAAGCAGTCTTTAAGGCATTCTGAAAGAAGGCTTGATAAAGCATAGCAAGGAAAAGGTACAAAACCATTGGTCCTGTACCTCCAAAATATTTCTTTCTGCTGACACACTAGAAGTCAGATGAGTATTTTGCCTAGTTTTCCAACATCTCTTAGAAGGCAGTCAATTGAGGACCTGTTGTGTTACACAGTTTTTACATGTTGTGCAGTAAAACTACAGTCAGATGCTGATTGTGTCCTTCTAACTTTTAGGTACATCAGGGAGCGATGTTCATGCCCTGGCTGGAGAAACTGTATACAAGATAAGGATTAGGTTGAGGCTGGATCCATTTGGGAAATGGTAATTAGGGCCAGGCAGAATAAACAAATCCAAGGCTGACATTTTTAAAAGTTATTTTAGTCTATGAGTAGGGTGAGGGGGTAGGTTATGATAGGATGTGGGCATCAACAAACACATGTAGAGGACAGTAATATGATGATTAATGAAAGGCCCTTCGTGCCTTCTCTTTAGAAGATATTTAAAGCTGTTCAGCTGTTGCACCTCTGACGCTGAAAATTCAAAAGTTAGAGATGATTTAGGCTGCAGATAAAGTTGCTTTAAATAATCTCACTACTGTCTTTACTAAGACTACAGAGTAAGAATTTTTGCCTGAGCCCTTTTTCAGTGTGTTTGCCTGACAACATCCACTGCTCCATCTCTCTTGCTCCCTCAAGTCTCCATCAGGACATGCCATTATGTGTCAACACCAGTGCAGAGCAACACAGGGGTGGCGGACTCCGGTTTTAACCTGTATAATTACTCTTTATCTCCACTGGGAATACTTAACTAGGATACAATGTTCTTTTTTCTGGTGCAATACTGAATTTGATATATACAATGAACCAAAGAGGATCTGGCATTCTCACAGGAAATATCCTCACGGTATTGCAGTATCTTAAACATCTCTGAATTTTTTAAGGGAGACTTGTTCCTATGTGAATTGGAGTTTTACAGGCTTTGTCAGACATGTTTCCAGTCTAATCTTAACTGTATTACACAATAAAATGTATACGTATACACATTTATATGGTGTATATATATATATATATATATATATAGATCATACACAATACAAGAGAGAAAATA
Organism: Haemorhous mexicanus; assembly: GCF_027477595.1. Taxonomy (NCBI): domain Eukaryota; kingdom Metazoa; phylum Chordata; class Aves; order Passeriformes; family Fringillidae; genus Haemorhous; species Haemorhous mexicanus. Next base: position 11,195,059 of record NC_082344.1, read on the forward strand.
CATGGAAATGACAGTTTAGGGGAAAGGCACTTAATTCTCATTTACAGAAGTAAAATATGTTGAAGAGAGCAAAGAACGGTCAGTATGAAGTGTTGTATGGGACAGGCACGGGTATGGATGAAGGAGACGTGAAAAAATTCTTATATGATCTGTATAAATGAAAAAAAGTCAACACTTCATAATGTGTGTCATTTCTTCAAATCTCCATTAGCTAGTCATAGCTGACTGAAAGTTTTCCCTCCAGCAGGAACTAAAACTAATGTCAAGAGTGATAAACTCACATGCACTATGCAAAAATCAGGACTGACCATTTTCATGCAAAATGTCTCCTCCATTGTACAAACAAAGCAAAATTAGTCTGGCTCTCTCTGTTTCTGACCTTTGCCTTTATTTTTTCTTCCAACAAAAAAGAGTATTTATGTCAGCAAAATTATTCAGGAATTTTATTTTTGTCATGAATTGTTTCAGATTTTCTTAAAGAGGTTTTGCTCTATTTACAAGAATATCAGATGCAAGAGATTTTCCGTCCTTAAAATTAAGAATTACATTTATTGTATGTAGGGTTGTAAAACACATGCTAGCCTAAACAGGGAAATAGTGTGGGGTGAGTAAGTGAAGACTGAGAAAGGCAGTGATAGACAAAGAATAAACAGATGTTTTAGTGCCTTTCCACCCCACTGCCACCAAATGAAGTTTCTTTAACATTTAAAGGTGCTGCAGCTTTGTTCTCTGATGGCTCTGCACAACCCCACACCCATCTAGATGTTATTGCAGGCCTAAGATGTGACTGGTTTTTCAAAGCCCTCAATTTTTACAGATTGAGATTGCCTTAATCATACTTCCAAACACCTAGAGATCCCAAACCAGACTTTCAGGGTTAAACAGACAGCTCAAGACCTTCTTAGCACATGTGCTGCCAACATTCAGCTGAGGCTGGTTGGATCCTGCCTGCCCTGTGCCCCCTCTTGTGCAAGGAAATCACCCAGGTAAGGACGAGCTCATGCCTACCTCACACCTGAACACAGAGGTGCCTGGTGCTCTGGACTTCTGCAACTTCACCACAGCCTTTGTGGTGCCAAGGCTCAGATCTGCTCCACTTTATAGCACAAATTGAACTATCCCATTACGTTACATTCCAAATAGTCAGGAAAACTGCCTGCAGTTTAGACTTATGACAAGTGCTATCTCAACTACAAATGTAAATTTAAAGAATTTATAGTACAGCTATTTTAAAATTAATGCTCCAGTTCCAGCAAGGCAGCAATAAAAAGTTTGATTTTTTTCTTGTTTTTAACAGGGAATAATTATTAACGATTTGGCTTAATTTCACAGGACATTTTCAGTCTCTCCTGATATTTCTTTTTTTACAATGTACACCTGGTCAAATGAAAAATTGTTTTGGTCCTAATGAAACATCATGCTCCATAGGTACCATGTTAGATTATGTGTTAACTTAATCAACATTTCAAAACTGAGTCTTGTTTCAGAGCAAAGTTGGAATGTAAATCATCCTGTTTGCTCCTGTTTAATTTATAAATAATAATACACAGATATTTTTTCCTCAGAATGTTTTCATTTCAGTGAAAAAGTACATCTCAAATAAAAGAAATCTCACTTGGGGAAATTTCTGTGCATTGATCCACACAGGATGATTTGCTCAGCCTTCTTTCATACCATGCTCTGCGTCTATAACAGCTTAGTGGTTTAATGGATCAATGATGGTGCATAAGTCAAATATACTCACAAGGCAATTTTGTCTTAAGTATTTTAAAGGCTGAGGTTTGGCTTTTTTGTTTGCTTTTATTTGGGCAGGGGGGCAGGGAGGGATTAATATACAGGATACAAGCTCTCTTTTTTTAAAAACTCCAACCCAATTTAACTTTGTGGTAGTTTTAAGAAATACCTCTGTTCACACTTACAGTGATAAAGCTTTTTAACTTTCCCACCCAAATGCCCCAAAAGAGCTTGAAAGGCTCATTCCCACATGCTGTGCTGTTTTTCAGCCTGGGGAGTTCACTGTGCACAGCCCTGCCACTGCAGTCCCTGAAACGAAGGTTTAAGATCACAGAACAAAACGTGACTGTAAAGAAGGGGTTCCCACGTGACCTAAAATTTCCACGTCAAATGTCAATCTTTTCAGTGATGGGAAAGCATGAAGTGAGAGTAACTAACACTATTCCTATCCATCTGGAATAGCTGCTCCCCAGAGCCCACAGTGGGAGTGGGGCTGGCTCCTCAGAGCCACACAGTCCTGCATTTGGGGGCCTCTCCAATTAGTCCTGTAATTTACTGTCACTTAATAAAATGGACCAAGCAGGGATGGAAAGATCCCAGCCTCCAGCTGGGATGGGTGTTCTCGGAGTTAGCCCAGCTCTCAAGCAGGTACAAAAGGCGCCCACAGCTGAAGCTGGGGAGACAGAAAGGAGACCTTCAGCCCCCGATGAATTACGCACCAGTGCCAGGCCCCAGGAACAGCAGATCAGCTCACACTTTGAAGGATAAATCAAAGCATTAATCGGGGCTGTCAGTAAAGCAGGTGTTTTGACTGCCTTTATGGTTCATTTTTATGCAAAAAGGCTTGTTGGCAATACAGAAATCATGGGGGATTGAAAATAAATGGCAGTGACAGCACTGATCCCACCAGGCGAGGGGGCCAAAATTGGTCTGTCTTTTCACATTATGAAATATACCTAACGGCAGACTCTTGAAACCCCGCAAGCACAATGCACCGTCTGTGTGCTGGACACTTGCCTTTCTCTGTCCTCCTTTCCTCCCCCACTTTTTTTTTTTTTTTTTTATTTGATATGCCAGGGGCCCTTTTCTATTCTTTGTGATGAACTGCCCCAGCAGCCACAGCAGGTTCAGAATGTTAAAGAGCCGCCAGTCACCCGAGCCAACAAAAGGATCCCGCTTCAAACGGCTGAAAGGACACTGCAGACACTACCCACGGCCCTGGTTTAGGGTAATGTCTTTTTCATCCTGGTTTTCATCATTCAATGACATTAACAAATGAAACATCATAAAAACGTGTCCATGAAAATCTTCTATCACGGGAGGGGCCAAGGGGGGTTACTGTTAGGAGAGAGGTCTAGGCAAGAATGCCACAGGGATGCGCCACTCCAGCTCCTCTCTCCTGCCTTGCTCTGAGGGCTGATGGCGCACCCACAACTACCCAGAGTTTTACACTGTAAAACTGACACTTCCCTTAATTCCCAAGTCTCATTATGAATAGTGGGCATAATTTTAAAGTTATTTAAATTAAATAAAATATTTCAGCCCCTGGAAGTAGACGCGTTGTGGCATCCTGTAACATTGAAACTGGGTGACGAATGTTCTAATACAGCACACTGTTCCAGAAAGGAAAAAATTAGGGCCTTTTTCTTTGGTTCTGCTATAACTCAATACTTTTCACAGTGCATCCTGTAACATAATTTGAAATATTACTCCAGGGTATTGCCAGTAAATTTCATTTATCATTTACAAACCATAAAGCAGGCAAGAGAGGGGAAAAAAAAGGCAAATGCTTCCCTCTTGTAGTTTCACACAGTTATTCATGCCTCACCACTCATAGATGACAGTAGTTCAGCAGTTTTGCTAAAGAATTCATTCCTTTATCCTTCCATAGAAATTAAAAAATGTATTTATAAAAGTAACATCCATCTTGGGATGTACATCCTTAGAAATGATAACTGAGGATAACTTTTGAAAAACGTTATATTGATTACATGTAAATTAAGAAATTCATTACACTTGATTGTGATCATCCATACTGCTGCTTCTAGCCAGAAAACTTTGCATCTTTGTTTAAATGAAAACATAATGGATGCATCTCATGGCTTAGTTGCATAGGAAATGAGATCACATTGCCATTTTAAAGGTATGCTGATGGCCTCAGGCTCCATAAAAGTTTATGCAGTTTTGGGTTTTGACCCTCTAAACTACGCCATGAATTCCAGAGGAATTTTAACTATTGCATTAAAGTTAACCTACTTACATCAAAAATTAGCATTTGTGGGCTTCTTGCAAGTAGTTTAGACTTTGATTTTCCAAACATACATTATCTTTATTCCTATAACAATTTCATCTAAAACAGTAAGATTTTTATACTCATAAAATACATACTTTCTACTTAAATTATAGGTATTGCACATTAGGACTGACATTCATGTTCCCTTCCTACCAAACTTCATTTCAGTATAATTTCTCATGCCATTAAGTTATTCCATGACAATAAAATTCCATCTCTGCTTGCGGTATTGAGCCTTGAAATCCTAATTTTTTCAAATATTTCAGTGCCACAGTTAATGCAAGCTTTGAAAACAATCAACTTCCAACAGCTTGCTTGAAGAAAGATGACACCAGTCACTAATCATGGCAAAGATTTAGGTTCTTGGTGATGTTGTCTGAAAATTCATTAAATTTTCTCTCTGGAAGAGTTGTTACGTTCAACAATATTTTGGATGTTTAGATCACAAGGTAATTGCAGCACTTTGATTAAGTGTCTCTTCAGAAAAGCTCAGGAAAATTTAATTAGAGTTAAAAGCCTAATTCAAATTTACCAAGTCCCTGTTCATGATCACCTGTTTAGCATTCTTGTGAGTCCACTGGCTGTTAGTCTAAGCATAATGTAATAAACAGTAATTAATAAGTAATACAATAATATTTATTTGCATTCATCTTCCACAGCACTGCAATTATTTTCCTAATGAGGTGCATTATCAGGATCCAGTTTGCAGAGAAACCTACAAGTGTCTGCATTGTCCTGAGCAGAGATTCTTTTGGCATAAGAAAAAGTTTAAACCACTAAACCTTTTGAAATGCACTGTTAACAAATGCTTTAGCTCCAAACACCACTTGTAACAGTAAAATCAAACATTCTCATTTTAAATTTCAGTTCAATTTTTTTTCTTATTAGCCTGCCTCAGATTTCTGCTTTCTGTCTAAATTCCATCTTACTCCTGGGTAATTCTGGTATTGATAGATTCTCATCCCCCTTGTATCAAAATGGCAAATCTTCCAGCATTTATCTCCAATAAATTCAAATATACAGAAATGAAACTTGACTCATATAAGCTAAAATACTGAAAATATGGCCACTACTGGGGTGAATTGAAGGTGAATATATTGCAAAATTGTAAATAAACTGGGGAATACATCAGTATAAATCTGCATAACTCAGTCTTGAAGACTTTCATAGATAGGCAAAGATAGGTTACAACTAGAGCTGTCTTTTGCCCACACTATCCTTGGTCCAAAGATTTCCTGTTTCCACCTATTTCCTCCCCAGCAGCATGATGTGGCAAGAGTCTGTTTTGATCATGTGTTTGTATTGCCTGTTTCACACTGGAACATCTAAACACTGCTGAAATACAAGAAATAACTAACAATAGTGCTAAAGATTTAGTCCTCCAATATTCTCAGAATCACTAAAAATTGAAAATACTGAAGAGCACGTGACACCAGAAAAATTGCAAAAAAAAAAAAAGGAAAAAAAAAAGAAAAAAAAAAAGCCAGTTGGAAGAGTGGAGAAGGAGGAGGAGAGAGTTTAAGAAACATTTGGACAATACTCTGGGGCACATGGGATGGTGCTGTGCAGGGCTAAGGGTTAAGACTCAATTATCCTACAGGTCTCTAGCAGCACAGCATATTCTATGATGCTGTGATAGTATGTCATTGTTGTTTTGGGGTTTTTTTTAATCTATTTAAGCCTACCAGACCAATTCAAATGTCCATTTGTTTCCAAAAGGATTGTAAATGCTGGGTTTGATTTAAACATATTGAAGTGGACAGGCAACCTACTTTTTAGAGGCTCTACCTCAACTGATAATTAGCACATAATACAGTCATGACCATGATCATCTCCCTTCTTCTAAGGAAAACCAGTACCTGCATTAGTCTGGTTTTTACTTCCTTGTGGAATCAGGAAGCCACATGTACAGGCCAGAAGCCACATACAAAGCCAGAGGCTCTGGTCTTGATTTTCAATTTAACATTCATATTGAACTTGCTGTGTCTAGCACAGATTTGTGAAGATCTAGAATTAAAACAGCAATGAGTAGCACCTCCCCCAGGTTTCTCAGAACTCCTGGGTTTTTGGATTTTTTCTTCCCCCAGTGGGGCCCTCGTAGCTGTTGAATGTCTAGATATGTTGTAAGGCCAGCTTTTCCTTCCCTGTCTAAAAATAGAGGGAGGATTAGCAACAATAATTTTATAAATGGACTTTGTGAAGACAGATTAATTACAGCTCACATTCCTTTACCATCATTTCATGGGTTCTGTTTACATGCTGATGAATATGCAAGAAGTAGCAGAGAGTTTGCAGATGTTCTTTGGTTGTGTTTAGGCTTTAGTTTGAACAGGATTGAGCTTGCAAGAGCATGTAAGACTTATGGAGAATGTCAATAGCTCAGTGACATCCTCAAATGGACGGGACTTGATCTCCTCCTCCCATCAGCCACGATTGTTTCCATAAACAGAAGCCAAGAGCAATCATTTCCCATAATTCAATAGGGAGTGCATAATGATCTGTACATAAATTTTCTTTCATTTATATTCACATTTGGTAGAGAATGCTGACCTTCCAATTCAAATAAAAAATTTGAAACAGACAATGCAAATCAAGTGGTTTCTTTCAAGTGCTATGCCTCTCTATAAACTAATAAAATTATTTCTCTTAAGAGTAATACAATTAAGTAGTTAGACTTACTGTCAGAAACCTGCTGCCATCATGTCAGAAAGCACGGAGACTTTTTTAGAAATATTTGTCTAGCTTGGAAAAAAGCTCTAAGATCTTTGGGTTCAACTGCTAATGTGAAAAGTAAGAAGATAACAGACAGTTACCACAATAATTTTATTTTTTAAAATATTATATATTAAAGCCTCATTTAGATTATAATGGAATAGAGCATAGTATAATGCATTTAATTATGAAAAAAAAAGAAGGTATTTTTGCATATATATTCCAAGTCATCGGATAAAAATCTTTGGCTATTCTGCTTCTACTTCATATTTTGTTTCAAAATATGAAAATAATAGGTATATTTACAGGTTTTTTTCCCGAAAAATATGTCAATAATGCAATTTGCTACTTATAAAAAATCATGAAAATATAATACAATTTCAACAGCTTTTGTAATTCAAAGTGGTTTGACATTGTGAATATTAGTTTTTCTACTGGAAATATACTTCTGTATGTCACTGAATTTTATTGTATACTTAGATGCTTTGGAACATAGACAAACACTAAATGACAAAAAATGTATATGTGGACCACTTATCTCTCTCTCACATTCTACTTTCACTTCTGTCAGGACACATTCTCACTGAGAGAAAGTGGTATGTTGTGTGACTGCCTATGAAAATAAGCATAAAAATTTTATACCATGCATATTATTCCCCAACTTGTTTGCCAGTTTCTGCTAACATTACATTTATTTAAAATATTATCCAATTTATATGATGGTGAGTGCAGTCTTTCTAGCAGTATAAGTCTAACACCATTCTTATTGGTCTGATTCACATCTATGCATTCTCTGCCATACAGTCCATCTCATTTTTATTTTGCTTGACCTTTATCTACCTCTTTGTAATAAACCAATTGGTAATCTTTTGGGAGAGAAATGAATAGGTATAAGAACCTGTCATAATCTGGTAATAAATAACTAAATCAAATTTGGTGTCTTAGAGCTGAATATTTACAGAGAGCTTAACTAGATTGAAACCACAATACTTGGCTTCATTTCTAATTTAATAGTTAAAAACACTAATTCATGTTTTACAGGTTAAAAAAAAAGTACTCCCTATTTCCCATATGATGAAGATATAATTATTAAGTAATATATAGAAAAAGTGATAGCTGATAAGCATTTATTCTAATGGTCTTTCATCATGTTAGTGTGAGAGTATATACACCTATGCCCTATTTTCACCTATCTTCTCCACTCTCCTCATTAGGAGTCCTAAACTGGCCCAAGGAAGAATCAGAGTAAAAATAAGAAAAAAACCCCATACAATATGAAATTTCTTTTTTAGAACATTCTAATATTAAACAGCTCTTTCTTTTAATAACAATTTTACATATGCATATTGAGTTTTGGTTTGGGGTTTCCATTTTGGGGGGGGTTTCTTACCCCCATGAGGTAGAACAGTCTGTCCTGGTTTTGGCCGGGATAGTTAATCTTTTCCTAGTATCTGGTACAGCGCTGTGTTTAAGGTTCTGGATGAGATCAATGCTGATAACACACTGATGTTTTAGTTGTGGCTGAACAATGTTTAGTCTAAGGCAAAGACTTTTCAACTCCTCAGCTGAAGGAGACACAGCCAGAATAACTGACCCAAACTGAGGAGAGGGATACAGTTCTTTCTCTCTGCTCACCACTATTCAAGGGAAAGGCTAAGGGTAGCTACTCATCTCCTGAGGTCAAGAAGGGAACCAAGAATATCCCATCAGACTGTGAGCAACAAGCTGCTTCAGGCACCAGTACAAATCTCCTCTGGGATCATGGCTTGGCTTGGAAGGGACCTTAAACATCCTCTCATGCCAGCTCCCCTCACTTTACACAGGAAAGCCCTGGTAGAGTATAAAACTCTGAGTAAACTCTGAGTAAGGTCCTTTCATTCAAAAGTACCTGAGATCAAAGGCCAGCCTTCTCCAAAACACAGCAATAATCAGTTCATCAGTTTGTTAAGATATTGCAGCTGATAGCAATCTGCTCAGTGATTATGACTTCAAAGGACACAGGCATTTTGACACCACAAAGATCACACCCACACTTCCTCATAAACTGGCGACTCTCAGATCTCATAGACATCATATGGTAACAATTAAAAAACATTTACTGACTAGAGTCTTGGAGAAGAGTAGAATATTTCTGTCATTAAAAGAAGACTCCACCACAGTTTGGCTTCCTTAACACCCACTACTTGACATTTTAAGATGCTAGATTATTTCTTTAAAAAAAAACACCTATCAAAAATATTTCCTTAATCTTTGAAGTTGGTAATTAGTTCACATCACACTTTTCACATTCTAGGATGAATAATTTACTTTTTAAAATATTTTATATGTCTGTTTCTTTGCCCTACTCAAACATACATACCCCATGTCATTTACAGCAACTGTCTGACTCTGGCTGCTTGGGACTGCATTTTAAATTGTCACGTCAGGAATCACCTTCAGCAAACAGAGGGGGAGTGTAAGTATAACTGTGCTTGCAAAAAATTAAACAGATCTGGTGGTTTCAGAGTAATCTGCAAAAATACTTAAAAACATGCATTCAAAAGAAAAAAAATTACTTGAACAAAATTCAACAGGGAAACAAAAAAAAAAAAAAAAAAAGAAAATGCTTATTTTCTGGAAACTGGAATTGAGTGATTGAAAAAGGCTCACAAAATTACTCAGTCTTGAATTGCTACACATGTGACCTGGCTTTGGTGGCAGTGGTTACAGGAATTGAAACCCAGAATAAAAAAAGAGCACAGAACTGAACAGCAAATAATGTGGGACAGAGAGAGGCAGACCTCATTTCGTTTAAAATTCTATTATTTTTAGCTGTCCGCTGCTTGAGGTGAGTCAAAGGGACTTTCCCCCTTTTCAATGAAACTTTCATATCTCTTTCACAATTTTCTGACTACTAGGTCAGAAGAGGTCAGACTTTTTGGCTGTTTGTTTGGTTTTTTATGGGTTTTGTTGTTGTTGTTGTTGTTGCTGTTGTTTTGTTTTAATTTATTTGCAACATTTCCAAATTACTGACAAGTACCCTGCTGGAGGATATTCTGGCCATCAGAAATTATCCAGGGCCTCACAGGCATACCTTCAGAATGGGAGAAGTCCAACCCCAGGGAGGAAGGCAGAAGGGAAGGGTTTGGTGCATGAGCAAGAGAGAGAACAGCTCTTGCAGGAAACCAGATGATCATCACAGCATTTGGTCACTTCCTATGCCGACTGAGTCAATACAAGCACTCCAAGTCACAAAGTAAAGGGGTTTCCCATCTGTGAGAGCATCCCCCAGATTTCCCCTCCCAGTTCCCAGCATTTCAGGCACTGTTAAACTGCCTCTGGCTAGAAGTGACTGGGTGCGGCTCCCTCCAGAGTTTATTCATGCCATTTCCGAATATAGCCAGAGGGGACATGAGAGTGACAAGGGGTGTACTTTCCACTTCTTTCCTTCTATGCTAGCACTGGAAAATGGCCTGTATAATGTAATAAGTATTTTCTGCCTATAATTTCCATCTTGCTATGCTTTGCAGAAACTGGATGAGCTGCTTATGCAAAGATCCTTGCCAGTTTCTGGACTAAAAACAGTGGTCTGCTCTTTCATTTCTTCTGTATTTTTTCTTATTTTTTAATGACTGTCATTTATTTTACTGCCTTTTGCAGTCTTGCAATTCCTCCAAGCTTCTAATTCTTAAAGAACTTTCTTGCAAGTCCTGGAATCCTAATTTAAACTGAAGCCTTCATCTAAATTTAAACATGCATCTCTGTTACTCATCACTTCAGTTCCCAATTGCCTCCAGCTAAACAAACACATACAGAGAACACAAAATTACCCTCACTCTGAGTAGTACAGGGCATACCATGAGGATGGTACACTCTTCCTAATGTTCCCCTGTCTCCTAACAAGTTCTCATAATCCATGGTTGCTAAAGCTCTCAGCTGTGGTGCTGTTCCATGATGCTGGTCCTCTGTTGTTCTCTGCTCTCTAACTGGTCAAAATGGTCCTGAGGACCTCTCTCGGACAGCCAGCTGCTGATAGTCCAATATTCTCTTAATCATGCTCCACATCAAGGGATATACTTGTTTAAAAACACATTCAGACATGGAAGGAAGATGAAGATGTGGATTTTCCATTTGTAGTATTTTGGAGGTCAAGTTTCATGTTCAATAAACCAGGTACCATTTTCCTTGTTAAAGTTGTTCTTGAATTTGATCTAGGATACATCCCCTTCATTGTCTCTCAACCTTTGCTTTTACCATTGTAAATGGGAGACAAGACATTGGAGGGTTTTGGGTTAGGGAATCGCAGTTTTTATAAACTGCAACTGATTAGAGAAAAAGGGAGGGAACTAAAACCCATGTAAGAGAAGATTTATCTTAAGCATATGCTCATTGTTCAAATTATTAAGCACTTTCAATATCCAGCAGAAAAAAAAATATTCTGCCATCAAACCAGCCAAGACAGAGTCTTACAACACTAAACTCCCATAGATATCAATGTGTGGCTTTCTTTAAGCTATAGCAGACTCTGCCCTATTCACAAAATACTTTTTCTTTTAAAAGGAGATATTTGTCCACCCTGGAGTTTAAAGTGCTGAGATATATTGCATTTGGCAAGTTTTTGCTGGTAAATTCCAGTCCAAAAATATCAAATGACTTCATTAATAACACAAGTCTGAGGGAAAATTGTGTTTTTCTCCCAAAAAGCTGTAAGAAATAATATGCTGCAGTTTCCACTACCAGTGACACTGCTTAGCATAAACTGTCTTAAATTTTGTTGTGTCTTTGCCATTAATATTGCAGAACTACTTAATCTCCCAGACAACTCTGTTGAAAGAGCTTCTCACCCTGTTTCAAATATGGTTTGGAGTAGAAAGTAACCTGTTCATACATCAATTGTTTCCAGTTGTTTGAACTACCCTATGTATCAGCTCTTACCTGCAAAAACTGGATTACTTCTTAAAAATCTCTCTAGAAATATGGGAATTTTATTAGTTTTTCTGTTAAATGAATTATATTAAAAATACTCTTATTTTATCTCCAGTTGGGATGTTATTTTCTCGCCTGCCACTTGAAGTGATTGAACTATATATAAACATATATATATATATTTTTATATATATATATATACACCCACATATATATGTATAGATATATATAGATATATACACACAAATATATATATATACCATTCTGAAAGGGCAAGAAAGAAATCTGCTTGTCTTCTGGTGTTAGCATCATCATAAACAACGAACCCATTTTATTTTCTGATGTAACTGGCTGTAGCTCTCTTTGCAAAACAGTTTTTGTCGAGGGCTGATTTTGTTGTACTGTTTTAAATCAGAGTAACTTGTATGTTTAAATAACCAGTGTATTCCCTCCCTGAATCTCTCAAAATAAGCACATTTGAAAAAAAAATCATTTTTGTAAAATTAAGAAAACATCCAGAGTAGCCCACAGTATTGATGTTCACTTTATGAAAACCACTTTAAACATTTTTGTATTCAGTCATAATTTGTTTGTCCTGCAGCCAATTCAATTTGCCTGGAACATAAGTTCTTCTGATTTTATTTTTGGTCTTTAACATACTCTGCATCAATCTTCTTAAAACACCACGAAAACAAACAAAACCCCCCGGTTCCCATACCAGAAAAGCACAACAAAAATAATCTAGAGAGAATACTCCTCTTACCTAAACAGACTGAACACTTTTCTTGAATTTCATGTTGTGTTATAAAATAAATTTGATTTCTAGCAATATATATATTCTAGGTTATTTGTCCAGTAGATTAAACAACCATGAATATTGAGTGACTCAACCCAATAGCACTCCAGTGCTGGCTAGAGGTGACTTGCATGTTAACTGATCCTGCAGCTTTAGGACACCCCAGAAAATTGTATCTAACAGAGCTTGCTAAAATAACCTAAGAAATGCAATTTTTCTAGATAATTAAAAGACTGAGAATTCTTCAAAGTGATTAAAACTCTTCATGGGTCATGGATGAATTTACTAAGGCTCTGAAGAGAAATACTGGGAGGTGCATGGAGCCCTTCCAGAGGGCATGACTAGACCACCACCCCCAAGTTGGTTGGAATAAGACTGGAAAAAAAATTATAACTGTATTGCAATTGGAATCTCTATCTCGTAGATGATCTCTTCTGAAACAAGTATTTTAAAGCCTGAGGTAAAAGAGAAAGGATAGCTATGTTGTCTCCAAACTCCCTCACATTTACAAATTCCTGGAGAGATACTTCTGTCTCCTCTCTATTTCTGCTTTTCTTCTAGTATTAAATATATAATATTACTTCTAAAAAAACAATAGCAGCAATCTATCATATCTTAGCTAATTTCACTCATCTTGTACAATGAGTCCCAGGCTCAACATTTAACTAAATTGCCCAAAAACACTCTTTCAAACATGTAATGCATATAAGCAACTCTTCTGTAAATTGTCTGGGAACAGACTGCAGAACAACTCTCAAGACGAGAACTAGAGCTGAAATATTTTCCCATGCACCCTCTAGCCAGGTGACATTCCTCTCTCTTGTTCAAGGTTTACCCCATGCACAACCAAACAGGCACAATCCTTTGTACCCATGTTTGTTTGTGCTTCCCCTCCTGTTGATACTTATGAGAGCTCTTTCTGATACCCTTGTAGCATCATCCCAATTCCGGCAGCAGAGTCTGTGTCTTCAGCTTCCAAGAGAAATGGAAAGAACATAAGCTGTCTCCAAATTGAAGGAATCAATTTCCATTTCTAAAGTCAGATGAGCTTTCATTTATTTCCTATTGACTCCATGGAGGGATAATAATAGTGTTGCTGCTTTCAGTGAAAAAGCCCATTACTAAGGACAATGCACTCAGTCAAAAAAGATGCCAGATCTCACCCTTCACTCCCCAATTTACAAGCTGGGCTTTTTCCAGAATCTGTTTTCTACCTGGCCAGCTCAGTAAGAGCCCCAGGGTATAAGGAGGATGTGAATATTTTTGGACATCAGTACAAGAAGCAGAGAGGAAATGAGAGACTGAGCACAAGCCTCCAGCGGCAGCTCCCCACAGGAGCCAGCTGCTCCCGTCCCGCCGGCCCAAAGCATCACCATATGTTTGGCTGCCACCCATGCAGCCAACAGCCTTGGCTGGAGGCATCAAATCCATTTGGATTCCTCTGGCTAGTGGTGATGGACACCCAGCCTTTTCAGGCCTCAGCCAAGCTGTAAACAGACTGTGCTGGCACCAGTGGCTCACTGAACCAGCTCTGCAGTGACAGAATCTACCCCTGTTCTCATCAGCCTCAGACAAATTGTACCCTGCAGGCGACAGACCCCAGAAAAGAGTTACCATTCTCCATTCCCAACTCCAGCACAGCACCTGGCTTCAGAGGACTTAGCCAGAAAACCATGTTCCATGTCCAAACAGGCTCAGTACCTTCAGTGAGGTACTTGAACTGCAGAGCACAGTTGGCCGGGTCTTTCCCTTCTCTTTGTTTTTCCTTGGAAATCTAGGATAAAGCAGAACAGCAATTAAAGAAGACTATTTTTTTGATCACTCAGTTTTAAAATAAGTTGTTTGAAAACCAACAGTGCCTTTTGGGAGGTTCTTGTAGAGTTTCAGGGGAATGCTGTCTATTCCAATTCTTCTACAACATGCTAATTAAAGTTGGTACTGATGATACATGGATGGCCATCCTACTGCAGCTTTGTTTTCAATGATGTGCTATCACTAAAACCTTATTCTTAACACCAGTCCTTACAATGGCAATGATACCAAAGATGGGTTGTAAGTAGATGAAATAACCACACTCAAAAACCTACACTTTTTTTTGCCATAATAGCTAACTTTTAGTCTTTTAATGAAGCAGAGACTTATGAGGAACGACTAGGGGAGCTGGGGTTGTTTAGCTTGGAGAAAAGGAAACTCTGGGTGTCCATATCACTCTGTAAAACTCCCTGAAAGGTGGCTGTAGTCAGGTGGGGTTGGTCTCTTTCACCAGGAAGCACTGACAGAACCAGAGGACACAGTCTCAAGCTGCATCAAGGGAGATACAGGTTGGGTATTAGGAAAAAATTTTTCATGGAAAGAGTCATAAGGTTCTGGAATGGTCTGCCCGGGGAGGTGGTGGAGTCACCATCCCTGGATGTGTTTAAAAAAAGACTGGATAAGGCACTCAATGCCATGGTTTAGTTGAGGTGTTAGGACTGCATTGGACTTGATGATCATTAAGGTCTCTTCCAACTTAGTCATTCTGTGAATTCTGTGAATATTTTCTCTTTCAGTATATATGTTTCAATCCAAAAAACCCACTATATTTACTTGCAAAACAGTAGTGTGTTCCACATACAGATTCTTATTTTACCTTTGAATTTATATACTTCTCAGAAATTATGCCATTAAGAACTCCACAGCATGCAGTCCTTCACAAGACCATGATTTTTTTCTTCTGATTTTCAGTTGAGTAAAGTTTTCATGGATCCCAGTGGTTATGCTTCATATTTAAACTTGGAGTTTCATTTTAGTGTAATTGCAAAATAATCCTGTTGGGTCTTTGCTGACACATTATATACATGCTTTCTTGTGTCTAAAACTAGCAGTTTAAGACTGCAGTTAATGACACCTGCACACCTTTTCCAGAAAGCAGTTTCACTGTAATATGAAGGAATGAGGTAATTTAATAAATGCAAAAGTGCAGCACTACACAAGACAGAAGCTGTCTCTGCACAGTTAACTTGAACTGCTGTATATTCTCTGAGAGTGTTTTGTTGTAGACTTTTGTAAACAATGCTGAAGAAATCTGTGTTGAGTAATGCAGGACATCAAAATGGGCTACTTCTGTCTACCCACGATGGAAGGAAGCCACTGAGTCTTCAGTCTACAGATGTTTTCAGTGATAAATCTCTGCTATTTCCCATATGAAGCTATGGACTCCAACAGGTGCTGTTCTAAGTGCTACTGGAAGTGAGATAAGAACCATCAGGGATACCTGAATTTTGGTTGCCCTTCAACGAACACATCTACATTTGGGATTTTTTTTCACAGGTTTTTAGGATCATAAGGCATAACTGTAATAGCATGACTTGGTCCCTTAAAACAGTGCAAACCCCATTCACATATTGCACCACTGAAACTCTAGATGCCCAAATTATATCTGCTTTCTAACAGTATTTAAAAGCTTAAATTATAGGACTTTCCACAGTCAGATCAGACCCAACCAAAAAGAAAAAAAATCCAAACATGAGGAGGTATAAGGATTATAATATCAGTCTCTGATATTTTGAAAAGATTATAAATAAATCATTTTACCACAAACATTTTTCCAGCCTGGATACAAATCAGCATGTCCTTTCTAGTTAGGTGACCTAATTATTGCAAGAATTTAAGGAAGCCAGATGGGTCAAAACAAGCCCAAGTGGTCTCAAGCCTGCCAAATTGCTAAGCTTATGCTTCAGTTATATTTGAATAAAAAATGTCCCTCATTCTTTGCCAGAGGTGCACTAAGCTGCTGTGGTTGCTTGTCACCATTTTTATACAAGCCAACCACGTTACCTCCCAGCTTGCAAATATTGTGGATAATGGGCATTACTTGAAGCAACACAGGCCTGATTAACAAGAAAATTCAAACTTTTTAACCTATTCCTCTCTTTTTCCTCTTGCACAGTACGGTATCAATTTGAATATGGATTTTTTTTTCCACATATCTCTCATACACAGGCAGCACCTCCAGCTCAGTAGACCAGAAGACTCCTACAATTAGCCTTTTTCCAGGCAAAAGCTTCTCTTACTACCCCACCCAGGAATAAACAGAAAGAGTCTTTGCATATAAAATTATTACCAGGCTCATACATGCCTCCTTGTCACCTATATTTCATGGCAATACACCTTTAAAATGTCACAAATGCGTTTTATGTGTAGACAGAGAAACCATTTTATTTCAAGATCAGCTGAAGCCTGTGAAAAGGAGACACAAACACAATCTTGTCTCATCTAGACTTTGCTTATTTCCCTTGTCTTAGCTGTTTTAGCTGCACATAATAGTAACTGGAGACTTGGAATTCTCTTGAGAGCTAAATACAATCATTGCTGAAATCTTACCTTATAAAAGGTAAGGCAAGTTATTATAACCCATGTACTATATACGAGTACATGGGTTATAATAACTTTCATTTTCCATACACTGCAGAAAGAATACTTCCTTTTAAGGCATAGTTCCTGCTAAGCACCCACCTGGAAAAGCTGGCAGCCCATGGCCTGGACAGGAGCACTCTTTGCTGGGCTAAGAACTGGCTGGATGGCCTGGCCAGAGAGTGGTGGTGAACAGTGCTGCATCCAGCTGGGGCCAGTCAACAGTGGTGTCCTCAGGGCTCTGTGCTGGGGTCTCAGGGATCAGTGCTGTTCAGCACCTTCACTGATGATCTGGATGAGGAGACTGAGTCCACCATGAGTAGATTTGCTGATGGCACCAAGCTGAGAGTGAGTGTCAATCTGCTGGAGGGTAGGAGGGCTCTGCAGAGTGACCTGGACAGATTGGAAAGATGAGCCCAATCAAACAACATGAAGTTTAACAACATGTTAAACTTGGACCCAAGTCCAAGAGCTGGGTCCTGCAACCTGGCCACAACACCCCCAGCAGTGCTACAGGCTGGGACAGAGGGGCTGGACAGTGCCCAGGCAGAAAGGGACCTGGGTGTCACTCGTGCACTGGGGTCAGGACAGGAACAGACGAGAGGCAGGATCGTAGCAATGGCGAAGAAGAGACTTTATTCAAAAGAACCGCACGGTTTTTATAGAGTGCTACGATAGATTCTATTCTATTGGCTAACTAACAGAAACATCTTTCTCCCACACTGTCCTTGAGAGGAACAGAAAAACAAGGTAGAAAAACAGCACCTGCAAATTGTTTATAGTCAACAGGTTATAACATCTGTCCAGCTCCCTAAAATTTCTCACAAGCCGCTGTGAGAAACGCTTGTCATTTCTCTCTCCCTGTCCCATGGCATCCACACCTGGGGGTGCTGGATGGATGACTGAATGTAGCATATGGGATAATAATTATTAGAGTGATTAATGCTTATGCTCACCCTATTGGAATGGCACAGCTGCAGCCTGGAGGGTTGGAAGCCAGTTGAGTGGTGAGTGACCTTTATGAGCGAGGAGTAAGTCAGTTGGAAGTGAGATTGCGATTGGCTGAAGGAATGCATGGGCAGCATATCCTCTGGAAGCTGATTGGATGGCAGGACTTGTGGAAGGAGCTGATTGGATGGTAGGACACACAGACAGCAGCATGGCAGCCAAGCCAACCAATGGGTGCCTTCTTTCTGTAAATCTCTGTTAAGTCTCGGTTTGGTTTCAGGTATGTAAGGTTTATATTAAAGGTATAATATATAAATTTATCTACAATAAAGGGATCTCCTTCGGAGGCATAAGGGGGTCCTATGTCCCTTTGTTCCCCACTACTACAACTCAACAGGAGCAGTCATGTTCAGTCAGAACTCCAGCAGTGTGCCCAGGGGGCCATGAAGGTCAATGGCATCCTGGTCAGTATCAGGAATAGTGTGTGGCCAGCAGGACCAGGGAAGTATGGTACTGTGGTAAATAGGTATGATTCATGCTGACAAAATTGAAACAGTAATCAATATTGATACAGTAATTAATATTTGGAAATATTAATTGAAACAGTTAAAAGGTGTAACACCAAGAAAGAAAGGGACGGGAGGGGTTCCACCCCCTTCCTGCAGATGTTCACAGCAGGAAAAAGCAAGAGATAACAGTTACTAGAAATTAACAGAAAGGAAAAAGAATCTGGTTGGGTCCCAGGAAAATGTTAATTATATGAGATTTATTGCTTTGATGCTTAAATATAATATTATGTTAGTTTTGGCTTACATTATACTAGCTTGGTGCACATGTGTAACCCAAAGGTGAATTAAAGACATCGAGGAAGAGGAGGGGCCTTCATCCGTGACGACCCCCAAAGAGCGGAACAACAACCTAGAAGAGTGGTGGAGCATGCATGGTAAAGGTGGTGATGGGGGCGGAGGTAGAAGTGTGATGAATCGAAAATGGGAGGAGATGGCATTGACATATGGCATAAAAGGGGGAATTTTCATTTGGCACGCTTGTACGTGAGGTGGCAGGGGTCCAAGGACCCTGCACTCCCTACCCCTCAGTTATTATTTTTGCTTATGCGCTATTATTGAATCAAATTATCCCGTATTTTAACCAAATTACATTGTCAATATTTTAAATTTATCTGATTTTATATATTCTAAGCTACTCAATGAAAACTGCTGCTACCTTTAATATTGTTTGGTTTTTTTGATGAAGGGATAATTGGGCAAATATAACAGTAGTCTGTGGCACAGTGTAGTTGACAAGGTCATGTTAGGTCACAGGTTGGACTTGATGATCTCAAAGCAATTTTCCAACCTAGCTAATTCTCGGATCATCTGATTATGTGGTGTCTACTTAAATCTCCATTGTGACCTAGGACACTCAGTTGCTGTGGAGGAGATGAATCTTGCCAAGCAGGTAAAATGGCAATTCAAAATCTCACCATTATCTCTGATAACGTCAGGACAAGAGCATAGAACAATTCTTACAAAATGCAAGTATATGAAAATACAGTGTATACTTTTGTCTTTCTCTGAGGTATGAGACAGCCCAGCTTCAAATCCCTTTGTCTTCACAGGAAGCTTCAAATTCTTGTTAAAATTTCAATCTCTCCTAGCCACTACCCTACCACACAATTTCAAATTTTCCCATTGAAGCTGCTGCCTTTATTTAATGTTTAAAACACATATTTTTGGCTACAGAGATCAAAAAACAAAACAAATGAGAGTTGAGGAGTGACAGGCTGAAAGGGTAGACAATTGCTTTCCAATGTCTAGCACAGCATGCATCCCTCCTTTTCCTGTTCCTGCATTTCCTCTGGAGTCCAGTCTTGCATGTGAGTTTGGAGGCAAACCTCCAGAGCACAGGGCTGGGCAGTAGATTGCAAAGTCATGCAATGAAACTGGATGCCTGATGAAGCTTTAAATACTTCTGTGAGCCATAAAATGGTTTGCAGGGTCATTTCTCACAGTGTTTCCCATACTGATCCTTGGACAAGGGGTTGGAGTATCTGTGCACTGGTCAGACTTCAGCTTCAGTTGTTACCCAGTTTTTCCAGAGTCTCCATTGAGTTTTAATTAAACAAAGTATTCTTTACCAATTCTTCTTTACAGTAGGGTTTAAACTGTTCCTGTGTGTCTCTTCAGGGAGGCTTTTTTCAGTAGAAAGTTAATTGATCACAGAATATTATTTTTTACAAGCGCTCAGTCATTTATGATTTACAGTTCTGAGGATGCAAAACACAGCACAGTTGTTAATTATGAATATTTGTATTGATTGAAGTAATTATATTATCACTTTTTTATTATTTGTTTGTTTGTTTGTTCATACTGCATTGTGGAAAATGTTGCAAGCCAAGTTTTGTGTGCAGGCAGAGTTTGACCCTGGGATACAGAAAGGAGAGAAATTGTGCCTGACAATGTAACAGCCTGCATTATTGAAAAAACCCCACATGTATACTGTAGTCTGCTAGGTCAGATGCTACGTTAACCTAATGCTAAAAATGGGGGCTTCCAAGTCCTGATCCTGGGAAAATGAAATCCTCTGCGGGTTGCAGAGCAAGAAATTAAACTTCTTGGCATTTTCTGTGAATTCAAATATTGCATTAAAAAAAGGTAAGGAAACTATAAGGGCTAAATATTTTGTGGTGGCTTTTCTCTGATTTGCTGTTCTATTGCAGGGTAAAGAATGCAGCCAAGACATTATTGACAGCCACATCCTCTCAGTGTGTTAATCCTAATGGGCACTTAATAGCAAAGTGTGATACAGAAGTGACACAAATGCTTAAACGCAACTTAAATAAGTGGTCCAACAACTCTGGTCATTATTTCAGTACATTTTTAGTGTAACCATTTCAGAAGTGAATATAAAAAACTTACATGAGCATGGAGAACAGCAGTTTCTGAGCATCCATTAACTTCGTATTTGCTCAAAAGTCTCAGTATTTCCATATATCGAAGCAATGCCAGAACCACTACCCCATGGAATTGTTTGGGTTTAGCCTTAAAGATCACCTTGTTCCAATCCTTTGCCATGGTCAAGGACACCTACCACTAGGCCACTCAACCCAAAGCCCCACCATACCAGGCCTTGAACACTTACAGGGATAACCAGTGTTTTGGTAACTACCATTTGCCAGTTTTCACAACCTTTTCTGTCATTATACCACCAAGAATGGAAAAACTAGTAAGCATTTAGAGAAGTACTAGGAACTTGTGTTCTGGGCAGGACAATCATTGTCATGTTTGGTGCTTAAACCCCACCAGCAACCCGTAACTCTCTATTAGTTGTGAATATGCAGCAAATCCAGATTTATTATATATTTTGTTTCATCTGCACACTATCAGTTTTCCGTATTCTTTACACAGAAGAGATTTGGTGCTAGGGTTTTTATATAAGTGTACATAGACCTATCTAAATATTATATAATTTCTCTCATTTATAAAGGAAACCTGAGAAAAAGAGGAACTCTAAACCAAGCGGGAATAAGACAGATTTTTCTCTCATTTGCAGCTATCCACAGATATTTTAATAAGCTTCCTATCAATAACAAATACAACTCAAACTCCAATGCATTTCAGATACAATCTAAGTAAACTTTCTTGCTCCTGGAGACTGGTCTCTTTATATGATAAGATTCTTGCAGCAATGCACATACCAAATACAATTACTGTATGTTGGTACAGAAATCCCCTCTAGGAAAACCTTATGTGTTTTATGAAATTTGGATGCCTAGTGCTACCAGAGAAATTCGGTGCAATCTACTTTTTCTAGAAAGTCTCTGCAAACAATGGCTCTTTAAATCATTGAGACTATCCACGTGACATAGGCCAGCAGGCATAAACTGATTTAAGGGTTTTAAATTTAAAACAGGTTCGTAATCCCTAGTGGATGACATGACTGTGAAAATGAACCTTATCAGGCTGTCCTGCAAGCTTGTAGACAGAAAGCAGTCTGAGCCTGAATGTTTAATATTTCCTCCCCTAGAAATGAAGAGAAACAGCTATCTGCATTTATTTATGGAGGAATCTACACCATTCAGAGGGGAGTTTCATATTCTGCTGCTGATTTTGTAGCAGACAGCAATCAGGTCAACAGAAAAATAATCTACGAGTTTATTAACACTTTCAAACGACCACCTTGTACATTTTTAACATAACCACCAGTCACCCTGTCCACCTCACACACTCTGTATGCCCAGGCTGGAATCAAATAACCAGGCAGGCATGAGTTTTGTCTTCAGAATTGCTCTCCTGACCCTCCCACTTTTGTGAAAAGTCAGCAGTGGAGAGGCTTAGCCATGCAAGTCAGCCCTTTCCATGCTGTACAGGCACCCAAAAAAGGCACTGGGTGTAGAGGAATTCAGGAATTCAGCGGAGCTTACAATTACATTATAATTACAATTACACATCAAAAAGTCAGGGCAAGGGAGGATTTCAGGGATGTGCTAGCTAGGTCGGTCCAGCTAAAGAGATAGAAACTGGGAAGTTCAGTCATGGGCGGGGTTATCGGGATACAAAATACTCTAAACATGGGCTCTGCAGGATTTGTTTGTGGGTCAGATTTTAAGGGAAAAGGAGTGAGAGAGCCAGGAGGAGTTAACATGGGGTAAGGGTGAGGGAACTTGGAGAACAGGGCTAAAACTGGACACTGAAGAAGAAACTGCAAGGGGAAGGCTGAGATGAGACAGAAACAACCTAGTTAAGGAGGAGGAGGTTGTGCCCTTGTGAACCTTAGGACTGCTACAACAGCATCCTGGCTTCCGAGTCAGCCTGATGCTGCTGCTTAAAAGCATCAAGAAGACCAGGAGCTGAGAGCAACCCCCGCATGAGCAGTACCCCTACTGACAAAGTGCAACCCTACAGAACCTGGACACAGCAGGTTCAGTGAGGTGCTGGCAAAGGGATCCATTGTCAACCCTCAGCATGCCAAGGTGACAAACCAGGATGGGGATCCAAGGACTCCTGTCAGCAGCAGCTGGATATGGGTTGGAGGCACAGCTGTGAAGTCAGTCCTGAGTTGACCCTGAGAGCCAAAGAGGACAAACACTCCTAGAACAGCTGCCTGCTCCAGTCTGAGCCCCTGGAGTGAGAGGGAGTGGGAGAATGGAACCCAGGTGAGGTTTGTGGGGCCAATAATTCCTATTAGTAGGAATGAAGGGTAAAAACCTGTTACAACTCCTTCTTAATAGCAGATGGCAGCTCAAGTCCTGTTGGCATTCAAAGGTGCTGTAACAAACCTCCCAGTGTGAGGTCCTGGTATTCCTAACCAGTAAAGCATAGCCTGAGCTCCTGATGTGTACACAAGGTGAGAACCTCTCCATTTTTCAGGAGCCAACAAATGCCTATACATCTTCAAATGTCCCATCTACAGCACTGTGAAACCAATAAGGAGATTAAAGTTTCCTTGCACACAAAGAAAACAAATGAAGCTTGTGCATGCAACAAAATTTTTGCTTTTTGGGGGTAACATTAAGCAGGAATTTTTCTATCTAGCACTAAAAAAACCCCCCAAAATTCCAAGATACTTTACAAGGGCGATTCTCCAGAACAAATGTATCAGTTTTATGTCCAGGTTGACCTGGATTATTCCAACAGTTTTCCACAGTTCTGGCAAAAAAATATAAAATATAAAATATACATCTGTATAAATGTCAAAAAATACAGGTTTTTATGGCCATCTCTTAACACTCCTGAATTGAGCACGGGGGGTTCAAAACTCACCCATTTTTCTCAACTGTAAAATCCATTTGTTTACTACTAAAAAGATCTTCTTGTGTATGACAGGCTAAGAAAAAACAGTTTTGAAGAAAGGAGCTAAAAGGATGACATTGACTCTGATCTGAGCAATATTAGTTACATCACCCACCCTGCAGCAATCATAATATAAATGACTTTTCGCCAAGCTTCAGGACACAGAAGCCCCACTATGGAAGGATGGGATGCAGCCAGGGCAAACATACCTGCTGGCTTGCCCTTTGCTAGGAAGTTCAAACATTTTTGTACTGCTTTGCAAACAAAAGAAAGGCACACTTAGAACAGAGAATATAGCTAATATAAAAATGTAACTGCTGTGCAGAGGCAAAATATAGCTGTTTTTCTGGAAGATGCAACATTGCTTTTATTTTGGTGTCATTTACAAAGATAAAGCAGTTCATTGCAATTTTTGTATTTACATAAATTCAGAATTCAGCTTGAGGTCGGAAAAGCTGATTTTATTGCTGTCTTTCAAGTATACACTGCTGACTTCAACAGGCTTTGCAGTGTAACAACAGCACAACAAATTTACATTTTTTTTCAGAGATCACAGTGGAAGACCCATCACAGAATTCCATTATTTGTTCACTGGGAAAAACACTTATGTGCCAAAGACAGGAAGACTTCAGCCTGAAGTCCTTCAGACTTCTCATTTAAGTAATAATCCATTACTTAAATGAGAAAATGATTCTATAGACCAAAAGATTAAAAAAAAAAAGGACATTTTCGGTTTCGTCGGAGTTACAATTCTTTATTATAAGAATAAAACATTGCAAAAAAGGTGTTGGATCATTTACTGAAACTAACATTTGTATAACTTTTTCAGTGTTTTGAATTTGTATCTGAAACATTTGAAAGAAATAATAAGGGAAAACAAATCCTTTTTCTTGTTTTTTCTTTTTTTTTTTTTTAACATGCCCGTGTGGCAAGAATGCTCTAAGTTTGACAAGGGTGGTACCATCTATACACATTTAGGAAAACATGCTTGCTGTGGGTGTACAAAAATAAAATTTATTTGTTAAATTACACATAAATATAAGGTACAAATGTATTTTTAAAATACAGATAAAGATAATCACACTTGCATTGTGTACATATGAAAATACAGTATTTTAATATTCAACATACACAGACACATTTATGATAAATGCAACTAGTTGGCAATGCCAGTTCTTCTCAGTCTATTGTTTGTTCTTTTTTTTCTCCCCTTCCAGTTTTCCATAAATATGGAAAAATAGGCTTTTGAAACAACTAGTTCTGCCGGACATCTTGCAGCAGCTTGTTAATTTCTGCCACCAGCTCACTGGCATCCATGAGTTCATGTTTGCCATCACTGAGGTGGTTGAGCACATTGTCAAAATCATCCTCCTCATAATTCTCTGGGATCTCCTCCATGGCTGGCAGCCATTTGGACGAAGGCTGCGCGCCCGAGTGAGTCCCCAGAGCGGGCCCGTTGTTGGCAGGGTTTTGGAAATGTGTGCTGGCTGCCCAGGCTGCCACCCCCGGTGGATAATTTACATTCTTGGCTGGCAAATGTCCCTTCCTGCGCTCCAGCGAGTTGGAGCGATCCATCTCATTGCACTCCGTGTAGGCGTCCAACGAGGGAGGCAGCAGGCGCTGGAAGACGCTGCTCATTTCGGAGAGGAGGGAGGAGGTGCAGGTGTCCCCTGATTCCTCCTCACTCTGACAGTCCTTCCCAAATGTTGAAAAGCTCTTCTTCTTCTCACTGGTGTCGGCTGCTTGGGCATCCTCCTCGAGGCCCTGGTGATGCTGCTGCTGCAGGTGCTGCTGCTGGGGTGACTGGAACTCCTCCCCAGGGATGAACATGTTGCTTCTGTAGTCGGAGGAGGGAGAGGGCAGCGGGGGCATCCAGCACTGGTCCGAGTGGCCCAGGACCCTGCACTCCTCCGTGCACAGGCGCATGGCTGCAAGAGAGACACGGGAGAGTGAGCACCCCCTCCTGCTGCACACAGCACCTGCACTCACAGGGATTCCTGTCACCAGGACTGGACTTCCCCAGAGATGTTCTAATCCAGTGTTTGGTTTCACCTTGTGTGTGCAGGAACGTGGCAAACACAAATGGTCTGGTACCTCCATTGCCAAGAACGAGAACAACCAGTGCAGGTCATGTAAGAGACTAATGCGATCTCTTAACTAAGGCTGAAGATAAACATGTAAATTCCTGGTGGAAAAACAAGCACTTGTGGCTTGAAGCCATACGAACCCTTGTACAGTTCTAGCTCTTTAAAAAACATAAAATAAAAGGAAGCAATTTCTATCTCCAAGCACTCACTTGAGTTTGAGAAAACTCTTCCACATGCAACAACTGAGGCATATCAGAGCAATCGAGTGGGAATAAATGGACAGGAGAAATAAAGAGCAAAGAATAATAACATGTAGAGGGATCTCCTTTTTCATTAAAAACTCCTTTGTTCTGACAATGAAGTGTATGTAGAACTAAGGTGATCCATATTACCTTTTTAACTAAATCAGTTAAATTTTAATCCACTATCAGAATACCTAAGGTCTAATTCCCAGCCTATGTGACTCTGGGTGTTTATACTGGATTTATACTCTCAGGTGCACTTGCAGCTCTGTAGCTCAGCTTAGCAGCCCGTGGCTCGGTCCTTGGCATAAGGAGGGTTCTAACCCACTGTGTGGGAATCCAGGTCAGCCATGAGGGCTGAAGAGTAGAAGACAACAGAGTTGCTCTCTCAGCTTCTTTTTTATTGATGTCTCTCATGTAGAAGCAATAAGATGGGGCAAATGACTGCAACCCTGAGTGCTACACTGGTCCAAACTGGCCCACAAAGGAGCACTGCGAGGGTCCTTTGCAAATATTCCAAGAGGTCTGGGAATGGTTCCTGGAAGCAGAGACAGGCAAAGCCCAATTTGACAGATCTGCAGAGAGGGATGTGCCAGGAAAGATACTAAATATTCCAGCCCAAAGGGAACTGATTGTAGGACACAAAGCCTCGCCACAGGCTGTGTGTCTGTGTGCCTGCCAGATATGCTGGGGAAAATCTGGGCACTGCTGGGGCCCTAATGGGTCTGAGTCACCAAAAGTCAGCTTTCAGAAATGACAGATTCTTTGCATTATGCATATTTTGACCATAAGAAACTCCTGCCCATATCACTTAATGGTTAGATTATCCCACACAGAATAGAGTTTCTTGTTCTTTCTCAGCATATACTGACTGCAAAAGAAATGTTTGCAGTCATGCCCTGGAAGTTTTCCTTGCTCCCTCAACACATTTCCCATCTGGCTCTGGATCCACTCCGTTTATCAAAAAATCTTTTTGTAGTGGTGTAATCAGAACTGAACAGAGTATTTCAGTTTTGGATGTACTAGTAATTTATAAAATCCTACTCTCATACTGTTAGCACTATATTTTTGCACTATACACAGCCTATCATATTTTTTACTTTCCTAATGGCCTTTCCATTCCTATGAGCATAAACTTTCTCCTTGTCATGCATGCAACAGGATGAATTTCTTCAACATTACAAGCTCAGATTGCAGCCTGGATATTGCTCAATCTATTGAAAAATAACTGCTGATCCAGGAAGTTTCAAACAAAAAAAGCAAAGTAGAATATATCAGTGGCTGAAATTTTGATACAAGTGACTGAAATGCCTGCAAGTGTTTGTTCCCATGTATGACATTTTACTGAAAATGCCCAAGAGTTAGAACTGTCAAAAGACATCTAAGTGATCCATGACCAGTTCTCAAGTCATCCCAGAAGGTGAGGATTACACTTCTAATGAAGAAGATTCCTTTAAGACTCCTTTACAGTCATTAGATACTTTCAGTGGTCTGGCATTTCATTAATAGTGAAGTTTGTCTTAATGACAGTTTTGCAGCCGTTGTTATGAGGAATGGTTTTGGTTTAAAAGAATAAATTCTGACATTCGTGAACATGAAATCAAAAGATACTCTGAAGTAACTGAATGATGACACAATCTGTCCTTAAATCAGCAATAAATTTTAAAATGTCCAGATGCACAACAGCTTTTTTTTTCTCTTTTTTTTTCCCAGAACTTCAAGCTCGCTGGTTAAGGTTTAAAAAGAAAAAGAAACAAGTCTTTCAAGGACAGCTATGGAACTTTCCAATCATGTAATTTGTGGAGTTTTGAGGGACTGGCTCCATTCCTTTCTTGTTCCACCTTAAATAGACAAACTGAAAGGACCTTCCCACAGCATTTTTGCCTATGTCTAGACTGACAATGCAGAAACCTTTCAGAATGAGAGAACAGGAAACCTTCAGGAAGTTTTCTTTTCCTTTTCATATATTGGGATTGTAGATCAATTCAGGTCTCATCTGAAGAGGTTCAACAGACTTATCTGAAGGATTAAGGCCACGCATAGCAATAAATGGACATCTGAGTGAGACTAAATATCAATCTTGATAGCCCAACCCAGTTCTGTCTGCACTGAGAGGAGTTTCCCCTACTTTGAATTTAATTCGCCTGGCATTTTTGGAAATCCTATCCTTAGGCTTACTGTTTAGAGAAGGCATTGTAAGAGCTGAAAATGGGTCATGGGCATTTCAGCCAGCTAAGAGGACAACCATTCCTGTCTGCTGGCAGCTCCCAGTTGCCCACTGTA
Organism: Haemorhous mexicanus; assembly: GCF_027477595.1. Taxonomy (NCBI): domain Eukaryota; kingdom Metazoa; phylum Chordata; class Aves; order Passeriformes; family Fringillidae; genus Haemorhous; species Haemorhous mexicanus. Next base: position 11,223,243 of record NC_082344.1, read on the forward strand.
AAGGGATCACTCTTCCTTGGCAGCAGCAGGGCAGGATGCCAGTGCAAACACCATTGCACTGCAAGTTACCCAGGCCAGCTGAGAACTCCAGCACATCCCTCCCCGCCTCCTTGCTAGGGCATAGGAGAGAATGAGACATGCCTCATGGTAGCTGGCAGAGGAATAAGTAGTAGGAGTTAGGGAGGATGAGGATAAAAATATATTAGAAGTCCAGATTTAGGTAAAAGATTCTGAAAACAGAGTATTTCTTCAAGGCCTCTGTTTTTGAGCAGATTTGAGAAGGCAGGTGAACGGCTGGGAATGTGATACAAGACCTAGACTGGAGCAAAATATGCACAGAAAATTTTAAATTTAAAATGTATATGAAAAGTAATTTGAACTTCTGGTGTTCTGTCTTGTCTAGCATAACAACCTTGGTTAATACATGGGGGTCACTTTAGGAAAGCCATGAGCTGCCCCACCCCCCAAAGCAAAGGGCCTCCATTTATAAATTTACTTTACTAAACTTGTTAAATTTAAAAATGTAGTTCAGTGAACCCTACTGAAATTATCTGGCCCTCTGGTTATACAGAGAAAACTAAATATGATCTGAAGTAAGAACAAGATCTAGGGTACAACCAGAGGCTGTATAATTATTAAAGTAATTACAAAATTCTTTTATCTGTACTAAGCATGAATTCCCATGACCTTTTATTCAACTTTTATTTGGGCATAAATTTAAAAGCAATACTTCATACACATGAATATGTATATGTGTGTTTCTCCTACTACCACTTACCCTTTTCTAATTTTTTTTTCCTTTCTGCCCTCTGCCCCTGAATTGTACCTCTTAAGCTCTTGCTTCCAGAAATTAAGGTTGCAAGATTTAAAATCTGGGAAATACTTAGAACCTTCCCCTGCTACTCAAGTTCATTTTTCAGTGGGAAAAACACTTTTCTTTCTTCTCCATCCATATTTCTAGTTCACTTTCACACTCAATTTCTAAATGGTAAAAGTTTGTGTTATATGGATCAAATCCACTGCAGAAAACCTATCTCCCAAATTATAGGTCACTGTATTTTTAACAAACCACAACTGCCTGGCTTTGCAAAAACATCCACCCAGTCATTAAAAGTCTAAAGACTTGGAGCAGATCATACTTTTAGGAGGAATCTGGAGCCAGCTCATGATGTGAGTAACAAAAAAAGCAGGCATTGCTCTGGGTAGATTTGCAATTGTGTCTGAGGTTTCATTTTAGTAGATACATCAAGGCTTCAACTCAGTATTTATCATGAAGTAAAGTAAAAAAGATAGGAAATATAGGACTTGAAAGCTAAAGAATTTTTGCTTTCTCAGTAGTAGTTTTATCAAAGTGACAGCCAGGCAGAACTGTAAATAAACTGCTCAGTTTCCATTCTGCTCTTACCTGCAGGAATTCTTCCATCTGTAAGGAAAAGGTCACTGAATCCTTCCCCAAGAAGTCTGTCAATTGGAGACTCTCTCCCCAAATCATAATCACTGTCTCCAGCTTCACTATCACCCCGGCCACTGTCTTTCAAGCTGAATTTATCCATATCTTGTAGGGCATATCTGTAAAGAGAATTGTGGAGATCTACATTATCTCAAGTACGTTACAGTCCACTTTTTGTTTAAAAATACATGTCTCTATATTTCTGATCCAGGTACACTCATGTGTAGCAGAACAAACTGGATTCTTACCTGTAGCTTCTGGAATATTTGTTCCCTCTAAAACTTGGCCTTGGTTGATACTGGCCCTGGTGAAGCATCGAGAGAAGTTGAGAAACCTGCTAAAGAAAAGGTGAAAAGACTGATTTCTTGAAATGAAAGCTCAAGCTCCTAGGTGTAAAACCACTAATTTGCTCCTCAGGTTTGTTTGTGGTTTATTTTTTTCCCCTTTGAGATTTAATTAAATCAAATTCCTGCACATATATAATGCAGTAGAATAGACTATTTGGTAGGGTCGTGTCTGACACTGAAAACATCTGAAGACTCTGTAAAATGAGGAAGTTCAATGCTGTTCATTAGCTTCTGAATTATTAATAATAAATTCCTTAACAAGTAAAAAAAAGCAATTAACAAAGGTGGAGTTTTGTTTTGGTTTAATATATTAGAATCAAGCCTTTAATATTCCAGGATCCTAATTCAAAACAGAACAGCCTTACTTTACATGTAAAGAGTTACCAGGACACAGCTCTCATTTATTTAAACTATGACCCAGCATTTGCAGTAAAAACTGAGACAGGGAGTCTCAAAGTTTGAGACACAGTGCAGCTTTATGTTACTGCAGCTGTACTCAAACTGTGTCAGAATGTTTTAGTTCTGCACCCCCATTAATAAAATAATTTCCTGGATTGTTTCTGGATATAATTATTCAGGCACCCTTTCTCAGATGGAGCTGTACAGATAGGAGGGAGAGGGAAGGCGAGGAAGAAAGAGCGAACAGTTAACCAGTGCAGAGCACTATGTTCCACTCCATTGTTTTGACCTTACAGGGAAGAACCAAGGAATAATGCTATTATTGATAGATTTAACCCTGTTCCTCAGGGCAATGGAATCTGTTGATATTGGAGTAAAACTGAAAAACTGTGACATCGAAAAGAAATCCATTACACATTCCCATGAGGCATAGACCTGGCTGCCTCTTGCTCTCACAGACTGCACATAGGGGTTTGTGTAGGCTTCCAAATGAGTGTCTGCATAAATGGATGTGCAAAACCAAGGTCTGGACCTTACCTCGACAGCTGGTGTAGCATGGGTGAGTTCCAGGGAGAAATTTTCAGGCACATGGTTGGAGGAGATGGTCACCAGGCTGTTCAGTGATTGGTGGCTGTGGTGGCTCTGCCGGCTGCTCATTTGACCCCTCTCCAGGGCCGGGGACGATGATGGTGAAGCTCTGTGGTGAGACCTGATGGGTAGAGTGCCATTAACCGTCGGCACCAGTGTGATGTCCCCTTTGTGGATCTGCCTGGAGGGACGTTTTGGATGGTGCTGGTAGGTTGATTCGGCCACGCGGCAGTTGTAAGACCTGGTGTCTTTTTTCTCTCGATTGCACCTCGTGGCAAAGATAACCATAATAACCAATAGCACTGCACATATAGATCCTAAGGATATAATTGTTATCATGGAGATGTCCAGGGAGGGCTGGCTTACCAAAGTTGCTTCGGTGCTTGAAAATGAATGAACATGCTCCAAAATGGTACATTTCAGAAGAGCTTTAGTACTAAGCTGAGGACTGCCTTTATCCTGGACTATTACCAAAAACTCCCATTGTTTTGCTGGAACTGATTCAACACTCACATTGATAGAGATGTCACAAGTTTGGGGATCCATTACAAAGATGTTGTTTTCCTTGTCAGCTGCTATGGAGCAGCTGAGCTCAGAGTTCATACCAGAGTCTCTGTCTGTAGCCCTTATCCTGGTGACAAGAAAGCCGATTTCAGCATCTTTAGGGATTGAGATTTCTGCTGTGCTGTTGCGTAGCGCCGGCCCCACGATGACGGGAGCGTTGTCGTTTTCATCAATGATGGTGAGTACAACCGTGGTGTTGCTAATGAGCTGCTGGCTCCCTCCATCCCTAGCTTGGACCATGAAGGCAATTTGGTTTACTTCTTCATGATCAAAGGTTCGCAGGGCATAGATCGCCCCGTTGGAGGGATCAATGGTCACATAGGTGGTTATAGAACTTCCCAAAACAGAGTTCTCCAAAATAGTGTATGTCACCTGCCCATTGTCACCTAGATCTGGGTCTGTGGCTGTGACTGATGTGATGTATGCTCCAGGAGAGTTATTTTCCAAGATAACAACTTCATATCTGTTTGTCTGGAAGCGGGGTGGGTTGTCATTTTCATCACTGATTTGGACAGTAAAGTGTTTCACTGTGGAGAGACTTGGCGTTCCCTTGTCCTCTGCTATTACAGTCAAGATGTATTCAGATCTCTTTTCCCTATCTAGAGTGGCATTAGTTAAAATTAAATAGTTATTTTCATAAGTCTTTTGAAGTTTAAAGTGGCCATGCCCATGGAGCTTACAAACGATCTCTCCATTCACACCAGAGTCCTTATCTTGCACTCTGACCAGGGCAACAAAGGTGTCCAGGGGTGACCCCTCAGAAATGCAAGCTACCTCTTCTCTCTCTGTGGACATCAGATTTAAGTTGATTTCTGGCTTGTTGTCATTCACATCCACAACTTTAATTATAATTTTGCAGTGAGCTGGAATAGAATTTGGCCCCATATCCTGAGCCTGAGCATCAATTTCATAGGATTTGGTTACTTCATAGTCCACTTGCTTCAGCAGGGTCAGGTGACCTTTTTCTGGGTCTATCCTAAAAGTTTCTATAATTTTGGCAGACACATGACTGCTAAAGGAATACACAACCTTCCCATTGGCGCCCTCATCTGGATCAGTAGCATTGAGGTCTATGAGCAAAGTCCCAATAGGAGAGTTTTCCAAGAGCTGGATAATATATGACTGCTGCTCAAACACAGGGCTGTTGTCATTGGAATCAGAAATGCTGATTTTCAGGAGGGATGACCCAGATCTCTGAGGCACCCCTTTGTCAGAGGCAGTGAGTTGGAGTTCGTAAGTTGACTTCAACTCGCGATCCAGCTCTCTGACCACAATCAGCTCTGCATACTTAGCACCGTCAGTCCTGGTTCTCACATCAATGCTAAAAAAATCGTTTGCAGAAAGAGAATAAGTATGAAGGGAGTTGTCCCCCACATCTGGATCAAAAGCACTGTCCAAAGGGATCCGAGTTCCTACAGCTGCACTCTCTGATATCTCAATAGGGATAAGAGCTCTGGAAAACTGCGGAGAGTTGTCATTAATATCCAGCACTTCAACTTCAACATGGAAAAGCTGCAGATGTTCAGTGGGCAGAGTGATCACATCAAACTCTATGGAGCAGTTTAAGTTTTTCTGGCACAGTTGTTCCCGATCAATTTTAGCTCCTATGCTGATTTCTCCATTATCCTCACGGACTACAAGCAAGGGAGAATTTCCCCTCTGCATGGCTCGAAACCGAACTGAGGAAGGGTTAGGCATTTTTAATAAAACATCAGCAACATCCTCCGATAGTCTTGCTATTACTGATCCAACCCTCTGCTCCTCATAAATCCTGTATTTCAAATTCTTGCCCATCACAGCATTATTGCAAGATATTACGATCAGTGCAAAAATGAATAAAAAGTGCATTTTACCGTCGATTCGATAAATTTGTAAGTTTTTGCAATTAATTTCTCTCAATAAGTTAAAAAGCAATTATTTTGCCTTCCTTCGGTACCTTAAATCCAAAGAACATCTGGTCCTTTCCAGCTTGAAAACGCCTTTTCTAGCCAGCCAAGTATTAGTAACTTACAGATCAGAAAACTTTTGGCTTTTTCTATACACACCGTTCCGGGACATCCAGATACAATCTGTAAGCAATCCACGCTTTCTCATTTGACTGAGCGCTCCTCTTCCAGGCTGAGATGCTCCGGGGCAGCGTGCTCCTCTCTCACCCTCAGCATCCAGGGACCGCCGGGAGCCGGCGGGATGGATCGGCAGCCCGTCCTCCCGTCTTCTCCGCACTCGCCGCCGGACTGAACGCCCTCCCTCGCCTGCTCCAGCCTAAATTCCTCCGCAACTTCACTCCAAGTCCCCAGACAAAGCTTTTGCCCGGCCTGTGCTGAGCCCAGTGCAGCCAATCAGCCGGGGAGGGGAGGGGAGGGGAGAGAAGGGGAGGGGAAGGGAGGGGAGGGGGCCCGCAGCCCGGCGCGCCGGGGCGGGGGGACCAGGAGCGCAGGCGGCCTCTCGGCTAGCACCCGCCGAGGATGGGGGTTGGGGGTGCAAATGACTAATGGGCAACTTTAAATCAACGTCTCTCCTTCCCAACCCCCAAATTTTCATGGCAATTTCAAGCGGGGTTTTGTGATTTTAATTCCTCCCCTTCCTGCCAGGAGAAATGCGATCGCATTCCTTATTTACACACTTGAGGTTACCCCTTGTTTAACTCGCTGCGAGCTTTTAAGTGGTTTGCTTAGTAAAAGAGCTGGTGCTGACGTCTCGCTATCCGTGCCGCAAGAGCCTCTTCTTGCTGCTTGTTTACCTACAACCTGCCTGTTCCCAGTATATATGCTCCTGCTCGGAGCCCTGCGAGAGCTCCTCCACTCCACGAAACCTGTCCTCCTCCTTCCCAAGTCAGGAACATTTTGCATTCTCTGGCTACCTCTCGCAGCATCTCTGCCCTCAACGCAGCAGCCTCTCCCTTCCTCTGTGTGTTCATGTGTGCGATTGTCTCAGAGCTCTTTATTTGCTGTTCCAGTGCTACTTCATATGATCTTTTTCATCCTGTTTGAAATAGCACTTCATGCTCCACCGTGACAGTCTGTGCTAAGCACACCTTCTACATGCCAAGTATTTTAAAGGAAAAGGAGCCACAAGACAGATTGTTTAGAAAACGACAAATTCCTCCCCTCTCTGATGTCGCAGAAAACTATTTACACTCCCACACATTTGCACACAAAAATATAATCTTGTGTCTGACTCAAGCATGCATTTTGTGCAAACCAGAAATGTTACAGATCCATGTGTGTGTTTCGGGCTGCTTTCAGGACATAGAAGCTGATGCATTCCTCTGACTTCAAATGCATCTATTTATGTGACTTCTTCCCTTTTACATATGCTTTTATAATTTTATCCACAGGCTTGCTATGTTTCTCTTTGTTTTTCTGCTAACTTTGTCCATTTGATCATGAGCATTACCCATAAGGATACCATCACTCTTTTATTGCTCTTCTCCCTCTCTTCTGTTCCCCCCACGGCATATCCCAAAAATGTAAAGAGTAAATCTCTTATTTGCCCAATTTACTTGCTCTCAGCAGAGCTCAGCCAAAGTCACTAAGAAGGTTTTTGCTGAAAAAAAAAGCAGAGGAGGCTCCATGTGAACTCTCCTTCTTTTTAAGCATTCAAAAGCATTTTATAAGCCATTGTCTCTTTTTTTTTCTTCCACAAACTAGCACCGTGTGGCAAATTGTGCAGAATAGAAATGCCCATAATGAATGTATTTAGTACTGGGTCACGCTGATGAACATTCTGCCCCCATGAATAATACTGTTTTACAAGTTTGCAGCCCTTTCAAATTGCTGATCCCCAAAACCCTATAGGCAAACTAGAAAAGCTAACACAAGCAACTGGGACTTTAGAAACCCATAGCCATCTGGCCTAAATCTCTAACAATCCAAGCCAATAATTATATCAATTCAGGCTTTAGTGAACCCCTTTGCAAACACCAAAAGAGCAAAGAAAGGAATTAGTGACCATTCTAAGTTCTGGTGGAGAGAATTCAAAGATAGTATAATTCCATTAGTTCATGGACAGCTTTTTTTGCAGCTTTGATAAATCTTCCTAAAACATTTTTCCAAAGTACAAGTGTAAACTCTTTTCTGACTATAATTGGGGGAAAAGGTTCAATTAAATGCTGCTCTTAGTGTCAATAAAAGTATTTTGTTGATAAAAGAAGTCACCACCCCTTTACATGATGAGTACAGGAGATGAATAATTCATAGTAAAAATAATTCCACTGCTTTAAAACTATTATGTATACTTTTAAATGATTACATATTCTTCCAAGGAGTTATTTAGTAGATGTAGATATGCAGAGCTTGCTTTATGCAATTTTTATCACTTTCCAAGTAGTAATTCCACTTTGTCACATTGGTCTTTCTCAGAGACACACTCTGTATAATAATAGAGAGCAGGATACCTACCAATAGGAATTAAAAAACCTCTTTTCTTTTTTCCCCCTTTTGAATTTATTTTTTATTTAACAACTTTATAAGTTATAATACATGTCATATTATCACTTAAGTCCACACTGTCTTCCAACTGACCACTTGCACTTATGATAAAATGTCATTGTCACAATAGTCCTTACCTGAATTCTGAATTAAAGTAAGGAAAAAGTCTCAATTTTCTTTTTTCTGTGATAAGCTGCAAGTGAGAAGGAGCATATCTTGAGATTGTTTGCTTAGATGGAGCAATATTTAAGCATCTAGCACTTCTGGAAGTGATGCTTTTCTAGGGTGCTTAGGAGCAATCACAGCACTCCCGAGGTTGCTATCTCCAACATTCAGTGAAAGAGTTTTGTCTGAAAGTCTTAAACTCCAGTCCACCTTTGACATGACAGACTTCCCTCACAAAGAAAAGAGAGAGTCCCACGTGCAGGCAGCAGATGCTTCTTAGTGAGAATGGTATTGTGAGGGCTCTTAGGCACATGACCAGAGTGCTGCTGGCCTCCTGGAGACTAATCTCAGTTATTCCCACCTAAAAGACCTATTCACCACAAGCTTCTTCCCAAACGTTGCACTCCATTTCTTCACTGATATACTAAGGAAAAACAAACTGACTCTTAATTGCACTATCATTTGCCTACAGTACTGCTTCAGAAACCACAGCTGCAAAACAGATTAATTATTTTTCACTTAGCTGAAAGGAGGTTTATTTCTGTAGTCGATACACTTTGAAGTCTGTCTTATTACTTTGAGGACTTTTACTGAGCTCTCAAGCCTATATTTTCTTCTAAAATTTTATGAGCCCCTAGATGCACAATATGTATGCAAAAATTAGGTGAAAAATAATTTTACTTTGAAGAATTATTTTGATAAATAGTCCCTCAGTAACAACGGGAGAGAAAAAAAAAGTTCTTAACAATGATAGAACACAGTAAAATCAGCACTGTGCCATTTGGTTCATTCCCCTCCTCAAGACACATACACAAAACGAGGTTTTATTCACTTCTGTATGATTTATTACCTTATGTTGCATTATGTTACAAAATGTCACAAGAGCTATGCTCCAGTGCACAAGACATTGCAAGATAAAATTTGATTTGACACCTGTGCAATGAATGTGAAAGACAAGTCTTCCTAAGTCAGTAGTGTATTTTAAAAGACATTTCCATCACAATGAACAACAAAACTGAGGAACTTCATCTTTCCCTCTTGCTTCTCTCCCTTTGCTTCTTTCTTCCTGTCTCCCTCTCTCTTCCTCCATCCCTCTTCCACAAACCTGTTTCCCAAAGTAAAAGTATTATTTCTATCTGTTGCAGCCTGAGTCCAGACTGAGTGAGGGGTATTGCTGTAGGCAAATGAGTATTGCCATTTTATCCTTACTCTTGGGCCCAAAAAGCTGATCAGAGGTAAATGTGATGCTGTTCTTTGGACTGGGTGGAAGGAAGCTGACATTTCATTCCATTTTTTTGCATAGACAACCATATAACACAACTCATCACAAATTAATGCTGTATTTGTCCAATTTACTTTCTCATCAGTCACACTTATACTTGATGGTTTTTTTCAGAACTGAGGAACATCAGAGGCTGACTTACTTTAAGAGATATGAAAGGCAAAAAAGCCCTTTGAACTATCAAAAATGTGGTCTTTGGATCACAGTCTTCTTAGTTAGGACCAAATATCTCAGGCAGAGCAGATGTTTTTGATCTGTGGAATATTAAACAATGTGTCTCAGACATCAGTTACCTAGTTCCCATGAAAAAGCACTCAAAAAGGGGTAAGGGATTCTGGCAGAAAAATCAGAAAAGCAAAAAGTCCACGTAATGTTATCAATCCTGACCTCCACAAAATCTATATCTTGACTATATACATGTATACCTAAGCCTTACAGTACTTCCTGATGAAGATAATTTAACAGTATCTGTTCCCACCAGAAAACTGCCCCTACTGTGCAGTGTCCTCCACAAGCTGTCTCAAAGGCCTCTCTGTCACCTCACAGACATCCAGAAGACTTAAGGTAAAGGTAATAGCTGTACCAGGAAAAAGTATTTTAAACTCAGTAGAAGCAGTAAACAGAGAAATTTAGTTCAGAGCCCTGACCTATAATTTTCATTTTTTCAACTTGCTTAAAAAAAGATGTGATGGGTCATTAAAATACATCAAACCACCTAATTCTATACACCTGCTGATGGGAGAGAAAGTTTTTGAAATGTGAGTTTAAAATTAGGTTTTACATTATCATCAATCATCGTAGCAAAGGGCAGGGGATCATGTTTTCTGCTACATAAGTAAATTTCCAAGGCAGTTTTGCAATGCAGCATTGTGTATATAAGTCGTGGGTTAAACCCATTTATGTTCCATGCATGGTAAGTACCTAGATAGTCAGTCTCTTTCTGCACCAATAAAATTTTTATCTCTCAAAGATTTACCAAGTGAAAAGAGAGAAATATGCATAAATCTTACAATTTACTAAATCTCTATTGTAAACAAATGCCTGCAATGTATCAGCAGACGCTTTTGAATTTTTTTAGGATTAGTTAATATAGCAGAGTATACAATGGAAATTCCATTGTTTGATCATTTTAATGCATTTGTCATTTTGTTTAGTTATTGCCTTGTAAAGTATGAAGTGTCTCTAATTGATAGCTGTTTACCCAAAACTGCCTTTTAAGTGCAATACATATGCTAGAACAAAAAGAGGGTTTGAGCATTCTGTTTGTTTGGGAGAAAAGGCACCAGTCAAGACTGTAACACATTTCTTTCCCACTCCACCCAAGCCAACAAAAGTGATGTTGTGTGGACCTGTTCCACTTCCTTACCAAGCTACCTAAACCAAGCTGTAGCTCCTGTTGTGTACAACAGATATAACTGATCATTTCCTAAGGCACCATTTTTTCTTTCTTATTATCCCTGCAACTGAAATACATAAAATGCAGAGAGCCAGAGGCTTCAGAGAACAGAGGCCAAAACCTTTGGTTCATGCAAAGCAAGGAACAAAGGTGTTCTTTCACCTCCTGTGCTCCAGTGGTGCAGGCACCATGGGGCTGAGGTGGTCACCACTGCAGGCAAAAAGCCCAGACCTCTTTTTTCCCCACAGGGAAAGCACCAGCAACATCTGTGCTCTCAGCCTGAGGTACGGTGATCAGTCCTACAAGGTGCGTACTGGCACTGGATTTCCAAAATCTGGTTTTATTCCAGATGTTAGTAAACTCATACACCACATGCACTGGAATTTGAAATACTTTATATGAATAAATTTGAAAGGCTTTCTGTGTCTTAAACTGCTGCTACTCTGCTCTGACAAATGCGTTGCTCTTGTACCCTGCATCACATTATCGAGAATGTGATGATACTTTCAAGGCCACTCTTTATAAAAGAGCAGAAAGAGGCAGCTGCATTTGAGATACTTTTCTTTGAAGGAATGGGGTTTCTGTGAAATAAAAGATTTGAAGTTTGGTGTTGATGTGAATTTAGTCAGGGCTGCAATACCTAGTCTGTCAAATTTCTGGCTCAACTCAAGCTTTTCACGGAGCTGTAACATCGTCCATTACCCCTGGAAGTTTAATAAAGGAGCATAATCGGTGTTTCAAAGTCTTTTTACCAGAACAAGCACATGTGCAGTCTTCCACTGACAGCCTAAGCCAAATGATCCACATCTACTTGTGTACCTACTTCCAGCAGCTGCTAGTGACTACAATGTTCCAAGGATATCAGGATCTCTCAAGTAGGAAACAAGTCAATCATATTCAGCACTGCCAGAGTTCAGCCATGTTCAGCCATGGTGGAGCCAGAGGTAGCTGCAGAGGTTTTAAGATGCTTTTGCCCTCTTTGTAGATATGGTCCTGGTAGATCTGCCAGCTTTAGGTTGATGGTTGGACTTCATGGTCTTAGAGGCCCTTTCCAACCTTAATTATTTTATGATTTTCATGCTGAGGCTGACAGGGAACCAGCCCAATGCCCAGTAAGATTTTGAACAGCATCAGAGTCAGTTAAAAATATCTTGAAGACCGTGAGCCCCACAGGACTAAAAAGCTGGACACAAAGTTTTGTGGCAAGAAAGGACATTTCATCAGATTTCTCCAGAAACAGCTGCTATTGGGGAAATATTTCCTGGAAGGATCTAAATCTCTCTCTACTGCAGAATTTAGCAAGCTTGCATTAAAAGCTATTGTCTTTAAGGAACTCATAATTGCCTTTCTCCCTTCAAAACCCCAGGCACAAGCCACCACCCAGCCTGCTTTTTGAATAAGGAACAAATATGTTGTCTATTTTATTTTACAGTAAATATTTATACAGTACTCCACATGGGTATCTGCATTTTTTTCTTCTTGACTTTTCTGGGAAAAAAAGAGGAAAACATGCTCTGTGCTCCAGTGTAATGGGAAAATATGTGAAAATTTAAACCTGCTGGAGGAAGCAGACACAGTAGGAGCTGTAATGGGAAAAAGGCAAGCACGGTTTTTCACCAGAATATTTAATATATACTGAACATCTGGCTTCCCAAGTAAGTGATTAACAGTGCTCAATGAAAATATTTCTCTAAAAGTAATCAGATATTTCTTTTTTTTTTATTATTTGTTCAATAGCTGCAGTGTGGTAAAACTAGTGCCATAAAGTCATTGCGAGAGACAGCAAACAACTTTGATATCATAATAGGCACTTTTTTCCCTCCTTCTTTTTTTAAACAATGGCTCTAGCAGGTGGCATGTGGCTGAGACCGGGTCTATCACCATCTCCAGGGTGCCAAGACATCCCTCAAAGTTTCTGTGGGAGGAATTTGTTGGTGGGATTTGGATTGTAAAGGCACGTGAGCATCTGCTGCCTGCTTGGTCTCATTACCATTGACACAATTAGCTCCTGCAGCTCTTGGCCAGGCAGCCAGAGCAAGGACTCAATTTTCCTGCCTCTCTGACAATGCTCATTATCATTCATTTGAACCTATGGGTTCCTCTGCCTCTGAATCTGGGTAGGGGGCTGTGAAAACAAATCACACAGGGGAACACTCAGGGAAGGAAGAGCAAATTGAGATAATAGCTACAAACAGCCTAAAATCAACAGCCTTGCAGACAGCACTGGAGATATACTTTCAATATTCATAGTAGTTTCTCTTTTCCCTTCTGTTGCTTAATTCCTGAAAATCACATTCTATGGATCTGTGCTAATGTGGAAGTAGCCTATAATCTTTTTCTGTGATTCAGTAGTATTGTTTTTAATAAAATCACTATTGCCCTTCTATATTCCCAACCACTTGCAAAGTTCTGAAAAACTTTTTCTTCCTCTTTTTTTTCTTAAAGATATTCAGAAAAAGTACGTTTCCCACCTTTGAGTTAATTTGGAAACAAGACTAAAAAGTAAAATTTTTTGCCTTTTATGGAAAGTGGGACCTTCTGTTTATTCACATCTTCCTCTGGCAGCCACAGTCTAAACAAAATGTTAACTCACATCTGCAGATAAAGACTTCACATTCCTCTAAGTGTCCTCACCCCACATAAAACTGCAATTATTTTACATTTCCTTACAATAGAAGCTGTGTAATTCCTCCTTGCTGGCCTTAAATCCTTTTATTGCTACAAAAAACCCTTACCCCATAAACGGATGATTAGAAAAGTCACACATTTTTCAAATAAATCACTTTTCTAAAAGCAGCAAGGAGGGGAGGGAGGAAGAGGGAGAGAACTTAAACCAATCTATCTCCTGTATATACGTCAAGGATTTCTGTCTGTTCTGTCTATGAACAACAAAACCAGAAAGGCTTCAAGGCTTGAATCTGCAATAATTTTGTAGTTTTCAAATGTTGCATAGCTAGTGACTTGTGACCTTGCTGGAGAATATTAGATTAAAGCAGAAATACTTTTACCACAACACATCTTTCCTGAGACTCAGCCTTTACTAGTCTTTGTAACACAGGAGAATGGAAAACATCACAGAGAGCTGGAGGGGAGGCAGGGGCATGACATTTGCTTTCAGATGTTTTTAAAACTCAAGAAAGTGTTATTGTTTCCATAAATCATGACTAGAGGTTTATTTTCCTCCCCCCTTGCTGTCTTGTTAGAGAAAACATAAGATGGGCATTGGCTTCGCTCAGGGCTAAAAAGAAATAAATGGGAGCATTTTAAAAAGTTTTCCGAAATGATGACTGTCACAGTTTTAATTCCAAGTTCCAGGCAGTATAGAAATTGTGCAAGCTTGGAGCACTGAGGAGAGGAGGGACAAGGCCATCTCCCCTGCTGATGATGTCCAGAGCCTATGGTTGTTTGCAGAAGTGCCCCAATTCCCCAGGCTTTTTCATGGAAATGTGAACCCTGAAAGAAAAGGCTAATATGTCAAATTACAAATTATATTATAGGGTTTTAAGTAATTGTTTGCTGACTGTTGTCATGCACATGTGGTTTGTTGGAAGATGATGTAATTGTTGTGGCAAATTTCCACCAGCAAGAATCAGCCAGGGTGAAATCTGAAATCAGCTGCTGTGGGGTTTCACATCATGCAATTACTGGGTGAAAGACCAGCATGTACACCCTTCAAAGTTAATTTACACAGACCCATTTTAGAAGTAGAGCATTATGAATCAACTGTATGAAATGTACTGTGAACGTATTAGCATTCACAAAATTCATTAGAGGCCCATTAGTTCAAATGAAAAAGCTCTGCTCTTTTCACACTATAAAGTTTAACATCTTTATGGCCAGCAAAAAGATATAAAGTGTATAGAAAACACAGCAAAATTATGGGCCATGTTTTTCTGGAACCATTTGAAAAAGTTTTCCTCTATCAGAATGATTTTTGTTTCAATTGAACGTCAATTGAAATAAATATGTAAGACTCTTCCAAAATAACCTTAACTTACTGGAATGCATTCTCTCACCAGGCTCCATAAATATGGGTACACCCAAATTTTCCCTCAATACTATGGTCCAAAACATCAGATATTGGAACACTTCAGTATGATGTAATGAGGCAGCTGGCATTTGTTTTCCATAAATTCACTATACCAATAAACAGTAATACTGTGGTGATTGGAACTAAGCAGAAACTGAAATATTTGCTTTTCAAATATAGCTGTGTGAACTTTTCCTTGAAATAAATTGTGCTATATGTATATATTTGTATTTCTATGCATTTATGTATATATAAAATTTTTAGTTAAATAAATGCAGTAAAAAAATCTAGAAATGTATCTTTATAACCTGCTTTTACAGTTTTCAGGTATTTATAATTGTTTTCCATGGGTGCTTTTCCTTATGACATCCATGTTTTTAAGATATTGGTCTCCTGTTTAGTTCTAGACTTTTTGTAGACTTGTATCCCAAAATGAAGCTACAAAGGAAATGCAGAATAAATTAAACACTCCCAGTATGACATATGGACAACTTCCATTAAAGAAGTTCAATAAATAGATAAAAAAGCAAAATTGGTAAAATAAATTGTAGACTGTAAGTGGATTTGCTGTATTACTATCAGGATTAGGGGCTACACAAGTTTGGCTCCATTACAAAGATTAGTATTGTTGCTAGGAGCAATCCAGCAACTTCCAGCCAAACTGTGTTGTTTTGGCACTGATTTCTTAAAATATAGTTTTGTATCTTCTATAACATAATTCAAATTTTTTTTTTCAGTTCCTTAATAAAGAAATGGTTCAATAGTTAACAATAAAAATCCCTCAACATTTGTCACTTGAATTCTAAAAGCTGTGAAACCAAGTGATAATTGTACAAGCATGTATTAAGAAAACTTCAGTGTTTTTGATACATTTGAGGGGGTTTGTTGTTACCTTTGGTTTATGATCACTTTAGACAGCACATTTGCCCTGATTTAAAACCAGTTAAGTAATATGCAACCTGCCATACATGCTATATAAGCCATCAGCATGTATTTCCTCAGGCCTGTTTGAAAAGTAAACCTGGGTGCTTTCTTTTTCAGCTGTGCAAACCTTTATCTTAACCAGTTATTATTTTTCATTAGGGATCACCTTGGCTCATTTAGAGATGTCAAAGAACCTTTTCCTAAGATGGCTCTAACACCACATTCATTTACAACTAATGAAGATAAACTCCAAAGTCTTTGTTGATCTGAGCACGAGAAGGGTGGAATCTGTTGACTCAGATATTTACAGGCACTCATGAATTATAATTCAGCCAAAGTGCATATCACCGAATCCTGATGAAATTTAAAGGTGGCTCCTAGATCATATGGATGTCTCATACCTGCAGCCAATAGCATTTTAAGAGAGTAGCTTTCGAAGTTAAAGTTTATATATCCTCTTAACTAAGTTCTGCTCTGATATCCTCCCGGGTCAAGCAGCATTCAAGCACAAGAACAGTTAATCTGGTACTTCAGGTTATGATCCCTATCTAGTACTTGAGAGGACATTATTCTCAGAGGTGCTGCTCCTTAAACATCATTGCAGTTCATTAGTGCCTGATGGTTTGGGATGATTTGACTTCCTTGTGCCATTAGGGACCTCACTGGAGGTGAGTCCCATTCTCTGACTTTGGTCTGACTTTGGATGTAAAGGGCCATCTCTTCAGTTACAGGAAGTAAAATAAAATACCTGGAGGCTGCAGAGGGAGCTACTGTGTTTCTGGTTTCCTGGATTGTATATATTAACAGAATGTTTGAATACCTGAGTACCTGAATGTCTCTGAAGTCCACCTCCCCAAATATCTGCTACTGGGCAAAATTCTGCCAGGGAACAGGCAAGGTCTCTCCTTTTGACAGGATTAAAAGAAGGAGATAAAATGTCTTCCACTGTATGACTACTGATGTGGGCCAGATTCAATTTCTCTTTTGCTATATAAAAGTTTAACTGAACAAATATCCATTTTTAATAAACTAATTTCCTTGAAAGACAGAAGAAATATAGGCACTGTAGCAGCAATAACACACTTGCAAGAATATATCTTTTTACAGAAATAAAAAAGGAAAGAAACCCTGAACCTATGTAAAAGCTACCATGGAAAAGAGACCAAACAGTCTGACCTCTGTTCTCAGCTGAGGGTGAGCCATAATCTACTGATTCACATGTTGATGAACTGAGGACACTTCAGAGATATTTTCCTTCAAAAATTACTAGCCCTTATCTCTGTTACTGAATTTAATTTATGGTGTTTCAAAAACACAACAGCAAAAGGGCTACTTCTGTTTTTAGTAGATATTCCACAATGGAAGAATTGTGAAATGAGTCTCATGGAAATGAGAGCCCTGGAGGTTGTTAGTTTTGTCACTGTACGAACACACAAATAGTGAGAGAGAGAGAGTGGAGACAGAAAGAGCTCTTCTCTGACATTTCATCATTGGAATTTTGTAGGGCAACTAGCCTACTGTAAAATCAATTTGCAAAATTGAATACTTTTGAAATCCTGGTGTACTTCCAATCGAATGCCCACTCTGCACATTTAAAGCAAGAATCATGACTACCCCAAGAGGAAAAAAAATAAAAATCAGTCTTGAACTGAAAGCATTACATAAATATAAATTTACACGAGTCAAATAAAGCCAGTCTGGCTTTGCTAATGGGTAAGTGGCATTATGTTATCTTTGTCCCATTCTTCCTGACAAAAATTCCCCCAATCAGTTATTTTTTGTTGAAAACTGAAGAAACTACTGCTTTATAGCAGTTTTCAGTTCTCAAGCTCCCAGTTGGTACATCTACCTTACTACATGGCTGATCGTGTGGTATTATGCAAAATTACTCTCTCAATATTCTTACCACTTATTACAATAGTGAGGAACTGATGAAAAAATTAAAGCCGGCAAACATGCAGCCCTAAAATCTTCCCTCAGTTCTAAGTCTTTTCCCCTATGTGGTCTTGCTTCTGAATGTTGTCTGCTATAAATGTAAGTGGATATGGTCTGAGATAGCTCCCAGAATTGATGGTTGAGTCAGTTCTTTCAACTTCATCAGCTTAATACTGAGGTGCCTGATGGACTTAGTTACCATCAAACAATCACAGAAGAATTTTTTTAAAATATCAGTTTTTGTAACTAATCAAACTGATATAGAAATGGGATTAAATTTGTTTGGTTTAGTGTTTGTGCTGGTTAAAGAGGCCCTAAGAAGGAATATCTTTCACAATTAATTAGACTTTTCTTTCCATTCAGTGTGAATTTTCCCATATCCATTTAAGTACAAAAAATTCAGACCATGCCTTTAATCTCTTTTGCTAAATTACATCAGTGAATGACAGCATATTATGTGACTTATAGGGTTGTTATTGTACACTTTTGCTGTGAGCAGTAACAGAGAGAATACCTACAAAGTATCAACATCTACCTCGAATGGAAAATCCCTAGGAAAAATACATACATCAGTCTTCTCCTTGAGATTTGAGGAAAAAAATATTTCATTTTCCCATGATTATCACTATATTTGATCTAGATGCCTCATGCTATTTTTTGTTTTATCAGAGGAATTGCTTTTGCTGTTTCTCAACTGCTCATTGTGACACGTTTTCTGAGCCAGAAAAGTAGTTTATATATGTGTGGATATACATATATATGCACACACATATATCTTTCTAAAATTAAGTACATTCTTGACTGTGCCAACAGAACTACATTCATTTAAAGTGTGTGCCACACTTGGGGCTTTCTGCCTTTAAATTTTTTTAGTAGAAATAGTAGATTCTTTGTAAACACAGGTGATTTCCATGTAAGACTTTATCAAGTCTAAAACTTAGATTTTGGCACCACATTTCAAGGGAAGTGAAGAGAGAATGGGCAACTGCAGTGCTGTTGTAACTGTACAGCTACAGAGGGAATTTGCCATGTTTTGAATTCAGCTCTTTTTTCAGGGGCAGTGGACAGGCAAATATAGTCCAAAGAACAAAACAAAACACACAAGACATAACAAAGGTATGTCAGGTTTCATGGCCTTGCATACAGGAACAGAACATCAGTTCTGCTGATGCAAGGCCCATAGGCTGGGAGCCAGGACAGGTGGGGTTCATTAACTCCCATCCAAGTTACAAAGGTTTTAAGCAGGAAAGACCAAGATTTGAGCAGTGAAACACTTAGGAAGAGCCCACAGGTCAAGAAAATATTTTGATTGAAAGCTTTCCTTTCTGCAAAGGCAAGGGAAAGGGAAAAGGAAATAGAAAGGGAAGAGGAAAAAAAGTTTATCCAGTCTAAATGTATTTTGTCAGCAGTATGAAATTCTTCAAAAGATTGAAGAATCCACATGACTTGGAGGTGCAATCTAATAGAACATATGAATAATGTCATATTTCTTGTACAAGGGCCTGCTATGCAGAGAAATTATCTGTAGAATGCATCAAGATTCATCTTACATTTGATGTGTCTGTATGTACATATTTGTATACATGTGTGTACACAAATGAATAAAATCTGTCTTCCTAGTGGGAGACATTTCAGGTCCTTAGAAAGGATGAGTAAAGTAATAAGGTTAATATATTGATAGAAATACGGCTGCATTAATGTTTTGTAAGGAGTTTATTTTGTTCAGAAAACGTGAGAACAAACATACTGGCATTAAAAAAACCAGCCTTGATAAATCAACTTTTTTAGAAAGCATATATCATTAAAATAGTCATGAATCACTGGATTTAAGAGCAATAGAAAATCTAGACACAAGTTTTAACTAGAGCAAGTTAAGATCCAAATGGAAACAAATGCCATAGTGTGGAAATAACCTTAATGCCAAGATTACCAAAATCTGACTGAACCAAAAAAGTACAAATGTTCAGAAGAACTGAGGGACATTTGATACTTTAATAGCAGTAGTAGCCAGTTCCCATTTCTTTAGTTCACATAATGGTTAAAACTGACAGTGTGCAGTTGTTTTATAAAGCTTATATAGCTTAGAGAAAAAAACAAACTCAAACAGCCTGAAGCCTTCATGGCCAGCCTGATGTTTGTCCTTGGACTGAGCCACTGGAGAAAACCCTGTTATTTAAATACCAGCTCAGTCTTTGTACCTCAATTATAATAATTGATTCCTTTTAAAATTTAAAAAGAGGTTCCTGTCTTTCATTTATAAAGCTTTAGTTTTGAAAAAATCTATCATTCACACTCCAGGTCAATTCCAAGAAACATGATTGTTATTATTCAAAACTAACTCCCACGACAGTTTGTGCTGCCCAGGGACGCATAGCCTCACAGTGGCCCTTCCATGGCCTTTTACAAAGTCTACTTTTTGCCTACCTTTATTTTTGCAAAACCTAATAGAACGTGACCCAATTTTTCTACATACAGGCATGTATTTAACCTCAAGGAATAAGTTGCCTGAAATAAAAACACCCTGCACATCTCCTTGACAAAATGCGACTTCACTTGCAGAGCCGAGCCAAGAAACCACTTGGGCTGTGGTGGTGAGGAGGGATTCAAACATATCTCTATTTCATAGATATTTAAGGACTCATTTACACAGGAGTCACATACATATATTTTTTACTCTAATCTTCAAACTCACATTTCCAATGACACCTTATTGATCCAAAAGAAAGGTGTCTAACCTGAAAATCCACTTTGTTCCAATATGGTGAGATGAATGGCAGATTAAAAAGTAATCATTTCCTCAGAGAAAAATATATAGGGAGTGGAGAACTTCTGCATTTGAAGATCTTTCTTTTACACTCTAGAGGAAAAAAGAGCATTTATAAGAAAGTTTTAAAAATATAATAGATATTAACAAAATGTAGGACTTAAAATGCATTGCTAGAACAGATTGCATTTGCAGTTGTTACGTTGAGTTGCATTTTCTCCAATAAATAAGTAAATATGATCTTAACTCTTTGTTTCATGTTATGACACAACTTCTCAGTGAAATTTCATGCTGCATTATATTTATTATTGTGGAAAAAATATCCAAATGTCAATAATAATAATAGTAATAATAATAACAATCACAACACATAAATTGTTTCATTGTATAAGAACTATTATATCAAGGGGCCTGATAATTCTGATAATTTTAATTTTACTAATACAAACTCCAGATACAGATGCTTATATAAATATATCTGTTATTCTGAACACTGCACAATCTTTGTCACCTAAATTGCACTAAATTTTTGCTTCTGCAATTTTAAAGATTGGCTAAAAAGAAAATAATCCTTCTTTACCTTTTTTGTAAATATGTAAATATGAGTAGATGAATACACATACACACAGATATAATCAGCATTATGCTTTAATTTTGTTAATAGTTGCACTTATAGGTTACCATGAAGCCAATTAAGTTACAATTGCTTTGAAAGCTATTTTTCATTTTTTTTTAAAGGAACTCAGATTTTGTCATTGGAAAACAGAAGATGAAATCTTTACTTTCAAATGCTTTGCCCAAATTTTCCCCAGAAAATCCATCACTGTCTTCTAGCAGTCCCCAGCAACAGCATCAGGTTCCAACACAAATATGGAAGGATGGAACTCAATGGCAGATCAGATTCAAGGGCTATTTTCCCTGATGTTTTTGTGCCTGTATCTCTAGGTGGACAGGTTGAGTTTATTCATCCAGTCAGTTAAATGTCTGTGACAAAATCTATCCTGAATGTAAAAATTTTGTCTCTGTCAAAACTTCTGCATAAGTAAATGTATATATATGTAAGTACAACATTGCAAATATGCTTTTTCTGCACACTGAGCTATATTCCATAAGGCCTTTCTGGAAGGAGCAGCCACTTTATATTCAGTTTGGATTCAACTTGTTACAGATAGATGCATATTGGGACATCTTACAGGAAATTTTTCCTTGTTATTTCTGTTTAAGCAAACCAAAAATAGTTAAGGTTATGAAGGTGTGTACTGCTCATGGGATTTGAAAGTTTATGAAAGGATGGAAGAAACTTCCTTTTGAATTCTGGACACAGAGGAAGAGCTAGGAAAAAATGTTTCAGTGGTAGGAATGTGTTTAATATCCAAAGCCACAGAGGGTGTGCTTAGTCTATATAGAAGCATACATAGTTTCTAGCTAGGTACAACTGTCTCTTTCCTACAACTGGGTAAGAAAGAGACAGTGTCCTAGATTTGCATATCAAATTGAATACACAGTTTAGTGTGCTGAAGTAACACCTCTGAAATATTAAATAAAATAATTAAAATTTATACATGAAGTCTAGTTTTCAAGGGAGCTTGTAGTCTGGAAAACTGGTGTGAGGTTTATCAATGCAAGTGGCCATTTTGTTAAGGAAACACAGTTTAGGACACCTAAGTATCAACAAAAAAATCACCCAATCTTCCCTAGAAATTTCAAAAGTAAAAGCAAGCTTGTGTCTAATTTCAAAGTCTTCATAGCCTTTTATAGCAACTTTGGGGTGAAATTTGCATAAGGTCTTCAATTGCTAAGCTGCAAAGCAGTGAAAGCTGTCTGTGCCACCAAAGTGATGGGGTCAGTTCTATTCAGGAGCTGGCACCTAATTCACCAGCTGCTGTGTCCTTTTTAACCATGAAGCAAGACCTTCACCCCTTCTCCTTCACCCTCTGACTGGCAGAGCAGTTCTCTGTTCACAATCAGAGGAGCAAAAGGAAAAGTGGGAAAGAGAAGGAAGAGGAGAGAGTGCGCAGGAGAACCTTTCCAAGTACGCACATCTCTCCTGCAGCCTGTTTGACAGATCTCAGTGGAGAGTGCACTGTAGGAAGAAAAACATGTCACTGCTCTGAAACTGTCTTTTCTAATTCAGTGCATCCATGTATTGTTATAAATCAGTTTCCCTGCCTCTGAAAGATACAGAGACAAGAGAACAACTTTGACTGTTAGCTATCAATTCAGATAAGGAAACCTTTCTTTCAGCATTAAGCCGCTAGCGGATGAAAAAAAAAGACTGAACATATAAATTAATGCTGAATGTTTTGCTTAGGAAAGGGCTCCTTCTGCTCATGTGCTTATGCTCATAGGAGTCAGACATTTACATTTATCCCTGTTCTGGGGTTTTAGAGGGACTTTTACAAGCATCTGGAATTCTTCATTACAAATTGCAGACACGTAATGCTTCCATATCATTAAATCCTAATCACAGTGTTGCTGATTGGCAAAGCTGTTGTACAGTCAAGGATCCAAGCTTCATGCTTGAGGTTAATTTATCACCATTTTATTAGGGGATATCACAGAAGCATATTGATAACACTATATACCTTACATTTGGGAGTCATATTTCACAACCAAGTTCCTTGAAATATGTGTATATGTACACACATTTCTGCAGGGACACTGGCAATTTTACTATAAACTTCTGATCAATTGAAGACTTGAATAAGAAAGATAATATTCTAATCCCATTATTGGAATGATGTACTTATCCCAAGGTCAAACATAAAAGCCAAGGATATTTCGAATGAATAGAGTGAGTTTTATTGACTCTGAGAAATTCTTCCTTCTTGTATATACCTCACCACTGGGAATAGGTAGTGTGCCAGTAACTCATGGGTTTTTTTGATAAAGAGTCAGGAACACTGAGAATATATATTATGCCCTAGCCCCAACTTGACACAGTAAGCAAAAAGCTATTATCCCTGAGCATCTCAGGAAAACAAGACCCCATCTTCATATTAGCATCTCTGCTTTGCTTGACAGCAAAGAGGTGTTTTGCCACCTAAGTCTCAGGGCAGACATCTTATTTATGTAACTTTGATTCATCATTTTGCTTCATAAAGAATGAAGCCTCTCTCTAAAGGATAATCTTTTGACCTCTAACAGGCTAGTGATTTACAGAGCAGCAGAAACAACACACTGCATTTAAAAAGCTTTAAGACATCATTTAAAGCTTTTCTAGTGAAACCTTGCTTCTAACAATACACTTACTGCTCTAAGTTCAGATACTATTCTGAATGAAGAAATACCTTTTACAATGAAAAATTTACTCATGTTATAAATATATTTTACTCTAACCTGTGAAAAACAGCTCAAAAAATATAGCTACAATTTCATGGTACCTGGTAGTAAAACAAAGAGCATCAAGGGCAGAGCAGGAGGAGAGAGAGTCTGCATGAGAAATCCATGGATGTCTGATGGAAGGTAAAATGACATCTTTGATGTAAAAGCACACTAACAATGTAAACTAGAAGGATGATGTACATAACCATTCTAGTGTAATGGACATGATTTTCACTTGGACAGATAAGATGTTATTTAGATTCTGTCATGAAATATAAGTCTTCATTTTCCTTATACATTCAAGTAACTAGATTTTCCACTCAGCAAAGCAGCACAGTTAAGTAAGTCAAGGGATGGCATCAGATGCTCAAAGTTTAAACACCTTCTCTCTTGTGGGGCTGTATTTTAATTACTCTACTTAGCTGAATGTAGTAAATTAATTTCTAGTTATCTCAAATACACAACTCCCTTTTCTCATTACTGTTTCTGGATTAAAAACTAGCTTGTGCTCCTGTTCATTTGCCTTTTTTGTTGGAATGGGGTGGAGGAAGCAGGACCAGACCAACCTCTTTGTGCTAACAGCCAGAGCCAGCACAAAGTGATGTATGGGTGTCTGTGTTTGTCTGTGTCTGTGTATCTGTGTGTCTGTGTAAGGGATGTTCCTTAAGATGCAATAGCATAAAAAAGTGGGTAATTTTTTTCATGCAGATATCAACCTATCCTTTCTATATGGTTAAGACCTACATTCAAAGCTCTTTAAAGTCAGGATCTTTTCTGGCTTCAGATCAGCTTAACAGAAAGATTATCAGAGTACATCATTGCAAAATCACCACATAGTAAGGATTTCTTTCACTTTTCTTTTTTTCTTTCCAAGGGAAAATGTTATTTAGGTTCTGTCAGGAAATGCAAGGTTTAACTTTTTATATACTAAAGTAGCTAGATTTTCTACCCATTGCCTCACTTTATGAATAACAATCCTGGACATTTCCAGGACATGTTTTCTCCTCCATCTGTCAAAATATTTAATGTTCACAATTAGGCATTGCAATTGAAAGTGCTACATTTTGTTTCTGCAGCTTTGGGAAGAAATGATACCTTGGTCCCACTGGGTCATCTGATAGCAAGTTTCTGCAAACATCTGAGATAAACTGTGCCTATATGCAGGGAACTCAAAACCCTAAGTGCTGTGATTTTCAAAAACAGATTGAGGAGCACTGGATATTAGTTTACCTTCCTTGGTTGGACATGTGGATTGAATTATCGCTTTCAAACCTCAGCTGTGTCTTTTGTGAATGGAATATGAAAAGATGAAGAGAGAGAAAAAATCCTTTCCAGCTGGAAAGAAATGGTGGGTGCCATCCTGGGGATTAGCAGTGGCTGAGCTCAAAACAACAGAAGATGTGGAAAAGAATAGAGCCTTTCCTGAGCTGTGGGGCATCTCCCAATATGCTCCGGGACAGAAAAGAGTCCTGGGGTAAGGGGAGCAGGAGAAATATGCAGCATGCCCTGGATTGGGGCTGTCTGGATGCTTCAAGTGACAAGCAGAAAGGAGTCCCAGGGTCCACATTGAAGACCAAGAAATAGAGTGGAACAGAAGCTGGGAAAAAATACTGCAGGAGATCAATTAGTAGCTCGCAGTACAGGAGAGAGAGAAACTCCTGGAAGCAGCAGAACAGAGACAGTCACCTGGCAGAACTGGGGAAGAAAGGACCTGATGAGAAGCTGCAGCTTCTTCCTTTGCTTTTCTGATGATTTGAGCTCGAAGCAACAGCACATTTCTTGTGCAGATGCTTAAACAATATAAAAGCATTCTGCAGTCAGCAGACTGCAAACCAGCCTAACAACATGGCATAATTTCTGTGCTCCTGCTGAAGCAGTCCGGGATGTTTTCAACTAATCATAGTTTTTAGCAAAATATGCTGCTTCACCTAAATTAAGATATTTACTAGACCTGTTTCTCTCAACAAAACTTTAAATGAGAACTTGTCTAAAGACTAAGAGCTTCCAGTATATTTTGACCACAGAAGTATCTGCTTCTGTTCTACTTCTTTGCTTAAAACATTTGGAAGGTTTGCTTTTATTTCACTTGCTTACCAAAGGAAGTTAAATGTCAGCTCTCAAAAAGCTTTCACAAATGGGAATTTACGAAGAAAATCAAAGAAAAGCCAGTTCCCAGGTCTGAAAAAGTAGCTTTCAAAATTGTGTTTCAGTCTGATCTCTCCATTGCAATGCCAGGAAAGAAGCATCTATGTAAATCAGCACTGTATAGACCTCTGTCAGTGTATGGGTAAAGGCATCATGGAAAGGAGCAAGGAAAATATCTGAGAGACCTAATAAACAGCAGTGGATAAACCTGAAGAAGACTTTAAAAGTAAGATGGATAGTATTTGTTAGAAACTTCTGTAATCTATTTTCACATTGATGTATGGTCCATAATATCCATAATATTCCTTTGGCTAAACCAGAGAATTAGTAGAAATTTCACAAATGTCTAAGCAAACTCTGAAATTCTATCTTGCAAAGGCAAGAGTTTGGAAAGATGTTTCATGTCCAATAATCTGGATAATTGCTGCAGAAACCTTTGAAGGTACAGTACCATGGATGATTAGTCACTTAAACACAACTGAAATACTAGCTCAGCTAAATATTTAAACACTTAATGCCTTAAAAAAAAAAAACAGACCTAGTCCTGACAGCTCATCTGTCATTCAGTAACTGAAAAACCCTAAGATTCTGCAAGATTTCATGCAAATTTTGCTGTGTATAACAGCAAAAACCACAAATTAATCAGTTCAGGCCAGAGGAATAACACACAAATAAAATCCATAAAATTTATATAAGATGAAGGCAGGCAAAGCAGCTGTAGATAATATTGTTGATAAGTAGAGAAATGGAGATTTTGATTACTTGGATGACAGGCAAAATCCTGGAATTCACCTTTTTCAACAAAGTGAATTCAAAACAGAGAAGTTCAGGTCTCCTCATCATCTCCTTCTAGAGATACCTTGTACTATTAATAAAAGACTAGATTACATTCCTCTGAAGAAGGAGTGCTGTATCCCAAGCAGATGTGCTGTTAGAGCTGACCCTTTCCCATATTACAGCAACTTTTCAAGCTTTTATTTCAGGATAATGTAAAAGTAGTATTAAACGATGCTTCTGGAGAGAGGAAAAAGGGTTAAATGGTAAAAGGAAGAAGTTTTGAGTAGTTTATTTTTTACACAGTATATTTTCTTCAGGAATACTTTTGTATAGTTTTTTGGTCTTGTTTTTTTTAACCATTTATTTCATAATCACCTGGTCAGGTATTATTTATTTGAAAAATTGAAGCGTAAACTGTGAACAAGGGATCAAGGAGAGCTCGTAAAATGTATTCATTTAGGGATTTTTTTTAAATAATGATATAATATAGAAAGGAAATTATAAACTGAATGTATGGAGATAAGCAAACTATCAAGAAGGACCTTAATAGGAGCATTACAGAACACAAGTAGGATGCTGGTGACAGGAAAACTTGATATTGTTGGAGAGGCAGAATTAATTCCTGTCTTAGTACTTCCAGAGAAAGCTGAAGGTCACATCCTGAAGAATTCAAAGGTGAAGTGTTAAAAGTTTTATGATAATGCTGAAGCAGACAGATCATTAAAAGTATGTGAAGTTTGCAGGGCTTTACAAATTCAAGTAAATTGAGGAGAAAATAGCACAAGAATTTTTTTCTGCTTGCTCAAGAGTCTGAGTGATTACTGCTCAAACAGGATGAGTAATTTAGAGCTGATATTTATTCATAAAACTCTGAGTACTACAGACCTATACACTCAGCAACATTAACATCATTAAGAAATGAGATATTTACACATAATTTAGAGCTCTGTGAAATTGCAAAAGGCAGTATGGCTTCAGGAAATAAATTTTTCCTTCACTGACATGCATTGTGGCCAGAAGGAAGAAGAACTGCCACAGTATATGGGTAATGGCAAAAGAGAATCCTGTGGAGGCTTTGAGTTAGTTCTAATCTATGGCAGAGTTTCTCCTCAAATTTGAGAGTCACAAATCATTGTGTTTGGGGTAATCTCTTGCTAAATGAATGAAATAATCAAGGGGTGTTTGTTTTGAAGTCAGCCACACTATCACACTAGCAATTTAGCTAGCACTTCATCCTGACCAAAGACTTTTATTTTACATATATTACAGAGCCACTACAGTTATCTGAATTTGTACAAGCAAACATAAAGTTAGATGAGTTTTACCAGTGATGAGCTTGCAATAGTCACTGTGATACTCTGTCCAGCTTTGAAGTAAGTGCTGGATTTCTGCAATGAATTTCAGTACTAGAAGAACTTCTTGCTGTGATCTAGAAGAGCTTCTACTACATCTGGTGCAGTTCCCATTGTTTCAGGACACTTTATGACTCAAAATCCAGATAACCTGGAAGAAACAAATACACATGCACACACACCGAGGAAAAAAAAGTGTTATAGTAGGAACATTTGATATTTAAAAGTACCATTGTTGAGGAAGAAATGGAGGTAGGCTAGCTCAGGGTACACAGAAACTGTGTTTGGAACAACAGATCAGGTTCATTATTGAAGATCATTTTTAATTGTTTTGTTTCTCAAGAACAGTGAGAAACTCAGGAGGGAATAGGATAAACACAGGCACATAAAATATATTGTTGCTTTGAACTAGGACAGCTGCACACAGAAAATCACTGCACTTCAGCTCAAGCCATCAGACAGCAGAATAACTTTTATGCCTTTTGCTATTCAGCATTTTATTCTAAAAGTTCTGTTTTTCCATCTTGACTCACACCCGTATTACCAGGCCCATGCTGCAGGTCCATGTCTCCACCATCTACCCTCCTCCTCAACTTGCAGACAAATGTAACATTGCATAGAATAGTTGTTAGAATAACAGCACTAACATGCTAAATTTAGAAGGGATTGCCAAATAGTAATAAGACAATTAATTTTTCTAGGTGATAAAACTTCTAATTGAAGTTTGTGTTTCCAGACAGTCTAATTATACTATGGACAAAATAAGCAAAAATACTGTGCCAGGCAAAGTTTGTAACACTGACAGAGAAGAGACAGTGAAAAAAATTTATTAGATTCAGAAAAAAAAGTTGTAAAACAGTCTTCACAAGGAAAGCTCTTCCCACTGAGCTCTGAAAAAGAATGAATTAGTATATTACCCTTTCCAACCAAACCTGAGAAGCAGACATGTAAAGCAATTTCAACTGGTCTGGCTTACTTTTGGCAGGCTGTGCAAACAGAGATGATCAAGGAGCTGTGTCACTGGTTCAGAGACTGAGACTGGACAAATTTACTGTTTGCCATAGGTGCTGGTATTACAGAGATGCAGACTTGGCATATGTTGGAGGTTAGACTTTTTTGGGTTTTTTTCCTTCTCTTAGGGAATTTTCTCCCACTTTCTTGCTGAGAAACAATAATGACCAATATTTCAAAGAGACAGAAGAAGGAACCGCAGAGGAGGGGGAGGAGTGCAGCTGGCTTTACTGTGGTAGCTGAGGGCCATTCTCTTGGGCAGGGCAGAGATATCAGGAGACATGGGCTGGGGGAAGTAGCTCGGTGCAGCTCTTCACTCTTGGCTCTGGAGGAGGATGGGCAAGTTGCTGCTTACTGGGGGGAATTTGCTGCTGCTGCTGGTGCCAGCACCCTGTTTCTGCTGCTGTGGCTGAGCCTTTGCTCATGAGGGCAGCCATGGAACTGGGGCCTCACTAAAAATAAAAGGACCTTCACCATCTGCTTGGGTGCCTCAGGGGAAACCCTGGGGCCCTGAGCCCCTTCCCACGCTGAGGGAGCCTCTTATTTTAGAGACAGTGTGTCTCTGCTACTGCTCTAAAAGTTTTTTGCTAGACTGTAGCCATGCACCCTCAGCCTGCAGGGACCAACTCCTGTTACAGCTGCGGAGTTTCTGACACATCTCATTTACCACGCCGGGATTTTGCTCCTCCCTGCCATTCCAGCCAGCTGCTTCTGAGGTTCTTGCCACAGCTCCCTTTGCTATCCAGAGGGAGCACCGGTATCAGCTGTGCCGGTGAGTTTGCAAAGGAAGCCCCTTTCTCCTCCCTTTGTGCCGCCCGAGCCGCCATGGCCGTGTGGAGAGGCGGCCGAGCTCGCGCCACAGCGCCCCCTGCAGGCGCGGGGGAATCATCGCACCCGCCCTGCCCGGCCGGAGCCACCAGCGCCCCTGCTGGCCGTGACCGGAACTGCACCGGAGGGGAAAGTGCCCGAGGGCCGAGCGAGGCTGCGGGTGGGTCTGTGCTGGGCTCTGCTCGCCGCAATGCTGCTGGTGGGGATCTGTGTTTGCCTTGTTATACTTACATACACTAGTGAAGAACTGTCATTCCTTTTCCCATATCTTTGCCTGAAAGCCCCTTAATTTCAAAATAAAAATAATCTGGAGAGAAAGGGGATCATTTTCCAAGGGAGGTTCCCACCTTCCCTGGCAGACACCTTTCTTTCAAACCAAGAGAGCACACTGCAGTCAAAGCTCCACCAGGACTTCAAAAATGGAGAGGTTGCTGGATTCCCAACCTGGGTATTTTCCTAGAACAGATAACACTGAGCATGATTCTTACCTGGAAGAAGCAGGAAATCTTTGTTGCATAAGGCACACTAACATCAGACAATAGCCTTCCCTGCTCAAAGAGTTCCTTTTCCCTATATAGATTTAGGATTTCTTTTAACAAAACATTCTATATTTCAGCCATAGAGCATTTGACCTGGTGTGAAAAGACAAGTTGTATCTGGTGTACAGGCAGTATCTTTTCAGCTCAGCAGTGGCTCAATAATTCTCCTCATAGTCCTGTCACAACTTCAGCTCACCAAGAGAAACCAAGACCCACACTGTTGCCTTTTCTTAGAATGCTGTGAGTGCAACCTGCCCACTACTAATGCTTTCTGTCACATTACTAACACAATAGCTTATGTTTTATTTAGTCACCTGGATTTTCTTATTAGAATTTTTTTAAGATATACTAAAAACAAATTCAACACCTTGCTGGCTTGAATTTGCTTTGTTTTTCCCTTCAGGAACTAGGTCTTGAGCACTAGCTTAACAGAGTTGAATTGTTTGTTTTCTCAGAACACCTTGTCTCTTGAGAGCCAGAGATCTTGCTTGTTAAAAGCTTTTCCATGTCTTAAATAGATGATGGACTTTATAGGAACTGGAATTAATGGAATACCCTCCAGACAGAGAGTTTATATCCCTGATATCCCCGAAAGAGCATAATTTACAAGATGCATTGTATTTCCACAGATATTAGATTGGTTATGCTTCTCCTAGAGATAGGTGTCATGTTTTTGTCTGTAGAATATGGAAATCGCTCTCAGGTCTGGAGCTGAAAGTAATACCTGGATGATGTATTCAAGAGAGTGACTGTACTTGTGCCTCAGCTAGTAATCATGTTTGTAAGGCTGTCATTATTGCTCCTGGTTTGAGCTTTGTTAATATAAATGTGTTCTTCAAAAGAGAAGCACGACACAACATTTTCAAGTCTTGCAAAGTGAACTATCATCTGATGCCTTGGTGTTAAGAGATGGAAAGTGAGCATGGTAAAGAGAGGGAACTATTTCTCATTAACAGTAGTAAGATGTCTGCAAGATTAAGGTGTCAGGGTATAGAAAGATGAAGAAGAAAACAATTACTTAGCAAATAGGCATAAATTAATATAAAATGTGGATAAAGGGTTCTAGCTCCTTCTTAGCGTAAAAATAGGACAGTAGGCATTACATTGTGCTATAATCAACTCATCCACTCAATCCTGACCTTCAACTTTATAGGTGAGACTAGTGGGAGCAAAATGTTACCACATAGCCAACACTGGGAACTTTCAGAGCCAATATTTCTGAAACGAAATGGGTATTCAAAGGCCTCTTTGACACAATGAAGGTTAAATCCTATATAGGGTTTTGCAGGCTTATGTGAGTGCTGTCTGACTGGGATCTAAAAGAGTCAGGGTTCAGCCTGGCTGTGAGCTGCCTGGGAGCTCTGTGGCCATGGTTATTGCAGGGCTTATCCCATGTTCAAACTGGAGAGGAATGGAGCTTTACATGGCATCTTACACATGCAGCTACACGAGGTGGGCAGAAATGCAGCTCTGAAAGAAAGAAAATATCTGTGAGATATTTATATATACAGGGAAGTTGTTAGCCTGCAAATTATTTCACACCTGACTCTTATAAACCACATCAGGTATTGCCAGCTGATTCTACCTGCAACTGGCCAGCTCATACTATCCATGTGCAGTGATCTTGTCTGGAAAGCACTTCAGTGTTCGCAGCTGTACCTGCTAAGAAGAGAAAGAAAACACCATTTTGTCGAAAGGACAAGTAATTCCAGACAGAAACTGTAATTTAAATCCTGCTTTTTAGGAGGAAAGGGGGAAAAAAAAGAAAAATAAAAAGAAAAAAAGAAAACAAAGAGTATAGAAGTAGCAGGGTACCATTCCAAAGCAGTTCCAAAAATAATATTATAATCCTTGTATAAGTGAGACTTAGCAAATTACAGTCAGCATTTGTGACCAGTTTCTCCACCAATTAATTCACAACTGTTTTTTTGAAGTTTAGTGGCCTTCTATACTTGGGCACTTACATTTATCTGCAAGTTGAGGAAGAGGGGTGATGGTGGAGACATGGACCTCCAGCATGGGCCTGGTAATACAGGTGTTAGATGAGTTAAGGTGGAAAAATAGAACATTTAGAATAAAATGTTCTTCCATACCCATGACTAAGCACGATAAGAAACCTTAGTATCTGGAACCTAGGACCACTTCTAACATTTTGCATTGATTTAAATTGTGAACCAATTTAGCTAATCTGAAATAAACCCCTATATAATTACTTTGCATCAGATTTATATAGGTAGAAAAAGAGGTATCTGTTCCCTCAGAAACAGTTTCAGTCCAAAAACTGTAGGCAGAGCATTGTGACCAGCCTTCAGCATTAATAATTGTATAGTTTTGAGTCTGAAGCTTGCAGAATCCATGCAATTCAGAGGCGGCTCTAAATCACACTTTTAATACTGGTGAGACCAATTTAGTTTCCATATAATAGAAAAAGAGATATATCAGTCCTCAACCTGGTGTATTTACCTCATAATTTCATTGAATTGATAAAAACTCCTTGTGTCTCATTCTACCACTGTACTTGCAGTCAATGTGTAGATGAGCAATTCACTGAGCTACTGTTGGCTTATGGCTCATAACAATGCTGGGGATTGCAAAAAGATAGAACAAGAAAGGTTTGTTACAGTGGCTGAGTCCATAGCCCTTTGTTACCCACTTTTATAAAGGTGCTCTTTGTTATGCTTTCATCTTTTTTATTTATTTGGTTTGTAAATGTCCTAATTTGTTCCACCATATTATGAAAGCTTTGCTCTGTTTCCCATCTGCTGTCTTCAAGAGATTCAATTTTAGATCAATTCATCAGTTGAAACATGTGGCTTTTCTGCCACAGTTTCTCTAAAATCCATTTTGCCAGTCCCGTGTAAACTGAAATGGATCAATTTCCATCAGCCTTGGCATTAAACCTCTGTGCTCTCCTGTGGACCCTATCCAAAATCTTAAGAGGGGTCAGAGTGGGAAACAAATTTTGTGACTCTTAATTCTACTTTTTTCATTCAGATTCCAGTACATCAAAACTAGATCTCTCTGGGCCAGAGCACTTTGTCATGTTACCTGGAGTAACCCTAGCAATTTGTGCCTGGTGAGTTAAGTGTCTCAGTTTGGTCAGATTAATCTCTTTGAATCACTGGACCCTACCATCTCATTTTTCATCTTGCAGAAAGAAGCTGGCAGACTTTTTTTCTAGTGCCTGGCACATTAGACTGATCCTACAGCAGTCAGAGGAACCCAGAAGTCTCACATGCAGCATCAGGACCAACCACCAAGGGTATCCAATCCTCAGCCTCCACAATCTCATCCATTATTTAACAACCATGTAAATGGCATGCTAATGCCAGATGATGTTAGAGATCCCATTTCATATATTTTATCAGATTAACAGCTCACTGTCTATCCCAAAATGCATAAACATAGGAAAACATTATGAATTAGTAGAAAAATATTTATAATTACTAGAGGTTCTATATTTATGCACACCATTGTTATCAGCCTTAAGGTGCTTACCTGTTCTTCTGTTTAGAAAATAGCCAGCTAAATATAATCCATTCAGTCTGGGTACATAATCTTGATAAGCCCATGATGCAGATATAATTTTGAAATTCCATTATTATGGATCTGTCTGCCTTCATCTGCCTTAGATCTTCAAATGATCCATAAACTAGGAAATATGATTTATAATTTCAATAAATACCTTAAAAAGAGATTTTAGAATTCATTTGGAAGTGGAATGTGTCATCCTGCCAAAGAACTGATGTCAACTGTTGTCAGTAAAAACAGATATTTCAATGTGCTCCTTTTTAAACTACTAAGTGTTAAGATATGTTTTTTTTTTTTTTTCCAAAATGACAAGTTGTGTTTAAAATAGAGACTTTTTCTGTTAAACATGTGCAATTAAGAGAAGAAAAATGCTTTTCTGCTATGGAAAATTGTAAAAGGTATAGATGGGAAATGAATGTACCTACTACTGCCACAGATGTCTATAGTCACAAGCACCTAGATACTGTTGCGTGGTGTCAACTCTCAAGATATTTTGGAATAGAACAGTTCAGATGAAATTACCATCTCAGTCATCTAGAAACTAACGTGCACACAATGCAAGGAATGTTAGGCTGCTTAGAGTATCTATTATCTAGAGGCCTCTAAAATGGCATTTTATCAAATAAAAAAAAAAAAGGTACCTTTTAATCTTTCTTTTGGAAAAGAACTGGGGTCATTGGGTTTTATTTCTGCCATAAAGGAACAAGGGAATGGAGTTCCCCAAAAGTTTGGGGGTAAAATGAGGACTAGCTGTTACTAAAAGAAGAAAAAAGCCTAGCACTTTCCTTTCCCTCCAGTCCTATTATTTCAGTCCTTTCCATTATTTGTCTTTTACAGTTTCTTCTGATTTCTTAGCTTCCCTGATAAAAGCGGGGTTTTTTAAACTCAGAAAGTAAACAAATAGATAAACAAGATTCCCATGAGAAAGCAGCCCAAGTTCATTAATATATTCCTATCACTATGTATTCCTTTTAGCTTTTGAAAATTGCATAAGCTGATAAACCTAAGATTTTGAGAGAGAAACTTAGTATGAACTGAAAAGTGTAGTTAGGCAACAGTCTCCCAGAGACTTGTCACAATTTTGAGAAATGTATCAGGATATGATTTTGCCTTATAAGGAAGTTGCCTTAAAAATAGAAATATATTTATAAGTTGTAGAAGGATGACATTCCAGGACACTGCATGATGAATTAGATGTACTCATAGTGCTGGTAGGGGTGCTTCACAAGTAAACCAGTTATGTCTTTAGGAGAGGGACTAAAAGGGAGGGAAAGTTGTCCGAAGGACAGCAGCTGCAAATAGAATAGTTTTTAAAAACTCATCTGCGATCTAGGTTCAGACCAAATCAAGGGATTTGTGAATAATGCAATATAAACCACTACTCACTGGTTTTGTATCTGTTACAGAGGCTGATACATAGCTGAAAATAGAATAGAATAAATTGTGCAAGAACTAAACTGGGATTTCTAGTAAGCAGGTTTTAAAACACAGTATGTTTTGTTCTGTTTGGATCTTCTTCAGTCAACAGTGAAATGGAGAAGTAGGAGAATGGAATAGATAGTGAAATACAAGCCCTAGTGTTTCAAGGAAAAGCTTGTTTGTTTGAGCATAGCAGAGAGGTGTTAAACATTATGAGCCAACTAAAATGATCAGTAAAATTTCGGTTTCCTCATATACTGGGCATGGATGTTCCATTGGGTATGCTAACTACTGTGTAAAATTCAGTCTATTTCTCCATAAAGATATGCCTGAAGAAGATATTAAAAAGAAACTGAATTATTGATTAGGATTGACTTCAGGGGAAAGAACTGAGAAGAACTCAGATGTGAATAGAAACCAATATTTCATTGCCTAAAGATCAACTGTGGTTAAAATGGTGAGAAATTTAGAGCAAGACATAACTTTGAAAGAACTACCCTCAGGAGGGGATGCACAGCATCAGGACAGTAAACCTCCAATTGCCCCAAAATAGATTTTTCTAGGAGCTTAGTTACAGAAGTTTATTTCCTCAAGGCAAATTGTCAGTCAGCAAGTATTCTGTTCAAATACTTCTGAGTTTTTTGGTGATAGATACACCATAAGTTTAGAGACAGAAATGGCAAAGGTCGGTTCACAAGTGGAAGAATATTTTAGAATATCTCAAGATCTCCTGCTTTGCTTAGCACAGTCAGGGAAATAAATACATCTCTACATAAAAGAAACAACCACTGTGTTAGTGCCCTGCTATTTCAAAATCACAATGTTGACAGCATCCCTATGCCAACAGAAATGTGAATGAAATAGTGAGGAATAACTGCATTTATAAAAGGACTCTATTTGTCACTGTTTGGCT
This sequence comes from Haemorhous mexicanus, assembly GCF_027477595.1. NCBI lineage: Eukaryota > Metazoa > Chordata > Aves > Passeriformes > Fringillidae > Haemorhous > Haemorhous mexicanus. The sequence continues at coordinate 11,259,356 of NC_082344.1, forward strand.
CTGTCACTGATATGCTGGTGGAGAAAATATTGCTGTTGGGATTTGCTGACTGTGCCCAAAAGTTCAGCGGCTAGTGAGAGAATAATAGTGGGAAAATTTTAGGAAACTGCATTAAAAGCTGATCTTTACTTTGGGAAATTGCATCAGAGATCAGGTTCACTTGAAACAGTGAATGCTACTCTACCTAAAGACCTACTTGTTGAAGGGAAGACTTGATCCCAGAGTTCATGCAGCATGCAGTACACATTTCTGCTACATTGCAAAACATTAGTCTCTTTATACCGATGCCTGGTGTTCCAGACAGAGCAAGTATCAACGTTCAAAGCAAACCTGACATGGACAAATCTAGGGTTTCTTGTTTACCCAGCATGCAGGGTGGTAAATTACACATATATGAAGACATAAGTCATATTGCAGGTGTCTGCACTCTTACACTCCTAACCTCAAGCATAGGTTCTCCCAATGCCATGTGGAATCTCCAGAGTTGTCACTGAAGTGCAAAAATTAAGTGGCCTTTTGGGTGGAGGGCTTTGATCCATCAGAAATTAGGCCAACTTGAATGTGGCTTACATTAAAGAGAAAAATAGAGAAGAATAAATTATTGTGGTGAAGCTCCATGTCCAGGACAGCATGGAACTCTCCAGCTTCCAAAACAGCAGCAACTCTCTAGCCCACAGTAACCTCCAGGAGAATGCTTCAGCTCCAGGACACACTGACAGGGAAATGAAAGTGATTCTTGATCTCCAACTTTACAATTTAACAGGAGAGAGCAAATCATTCACAAAATTGAAGCAGGCGGCCACCGTATCATTCATTTGGGTAGGCTGCTATGGGCTGGAGTGGCTGAGAAGTAGATTCCTCATTAAGTGGAATGAATAAGTCAGTTAACAGCTTCATTGCTGGTCCTCAAATGTTCTACCTAAAATTCATCCATTTTAGAGATTCAAGTCGTGTTTTCTTTCTCTGTTTTCCCAGAAGACTCCTGGGAGTCCTGTTGAATCAAGACAAGGAGCTTGAAATTATATTAGCACTGAATTCATATCTCACAAAGGATTGGATGTGGGCAGACCAATTGTGTATAAAATCTGATTTTCTTTGTTTTCAAAGAAATTGTGTATATTATAAAAAGTTTATAAAGCACTATCTCTTTTTTTTCCCCTAGGAAAAAAAAAATCATAGTTCGCTTTTTTATATTCAGTGATAAGTCTTTGCAAGAAGGAAATTAATGGTTCAGGGAGACACATAAGTACATTTTAAGGATTTCTAGGAAGATGGAGTAGAAATATGTGTGAGCAGGGTACTGTGACAGTTCTTCTGGAGCAATAAAGTATATAATGAACATGGTTTAACCCTGATAAATGGTAGCCATCTGCACACTCCATCCTGCAACCTAGGAAGTGCAGGCTTCCTGGTGATTTTTTTTCTGTTTATTAGACTCTTAGTACACTTTCAAAGCAGAAGCACAGCTTGCTTTGTAACACTCAGTACTGTAAAACACCTGTCAGTTAAAGGAGAATTTTCTAAATAATGTCTCAAGCATAGCAAGGTATTGACAGGATTAGATTATTTTAGTGGGATCTCAGAAAATGGTACTGTGATTTGTTCAAAAAAACCTCCTGGTAAAGGATTCAAAAGGCAGAATAAATAGAATAAATAATAAAATCATAACTTTCAAGCAAAAGCCTTTCTGCTGTCTTTGAGAGAGACCAACACAGAGGTTTTAAAATACAGGTTTTTTGCATTTGACTTATGCAAAGGGTTTATGTTAGGAATCATTACCACCCAAACCAGTGTCACCTGATATTTCAAAAGTAAAAATCCTTCTTACAGCAGGGATTAGGGCAATATAAAATGAGAGTCTAAGCTCACAGACCCACTAGGGCTAGGCTGATTTGCCCACTCCTGCGAGGCAGCCTGACTGTGACACTCAGGGTGTGGCTGAGCTCTCTAATTGCCATTGTACCTTCAATGGGACAAGGCTGCTTAAGAAGCTTGTGTTAATAGCACTGCACTGCAGTTTGTGCTGAAAGCACATAGTGAAAATAGTATATTGTAACAGTAATGACTTCCTGACTGAAGTACTAAGTCAAACATGTCAGAAGTAATAAATTTAGGCAGGAGAACAACCCATAATGCTAATCATTACAGCAAGGATAGATCTGAAACTGTTGAAGATGAATGTGGTTACTGCTGGTTCTGGAGATAATGATTTTGAGAACTGCCTATTTCCTCTGGTAATCTCCACTATTATGGCTGATTAATATTTGCTCTATCATTCTGAACAATATAAATCAAGTCAATTGACAACGTCAATCTGCCTTTTGAACACCTTCAGAGCAACTGCTAACTTAGATACAACAACTATGGTATCTGCTTGTTTAGCAGACACTGTGGCAGAGAGTCCTAGAAGATTTCAAGCATATTTGTTAGTTTGATATAAAATGCGTGAAGGAAGCACGTAGAGTTAGTGCGTTGTTTCCTCCTCTCAAAATTGCAGCTGGGCCAGTAACACTTAATGCAAAGTTAATTTAGTCAAGATACTTGAGAGCCACTTGGCTCTGTTTCTAAATTCCTCCCTTTGTCCTTTGCAGAGCTTTGAAGTGTTACTCTGTGAGGTGGATGTTGTAATGAGTCTGCTTCTAAGAGGATCAAAGTAGCAGAGCTGCCCAAAGCAGCATCAAAGATACACAACAGAGAACCCTTTAATGAGTAAGGGGGACTTAACTCTTTTCCCCAAAAATAAAGCCCTAAACTAGGGTTTAGATTAAATATTTAAAATTGAAAATTATTTTGTTTTGTCTGGAGCTTGCAAGCATAAAGTTAAAACCTCAAAGAGGAAATTTCTCCAGCTGACTCAGCTAAAATTTAATGACTGTCATTTGCTGGATAGTTTCACCATCACTTAATGGAGTCCAAATACCTGTGGCCTAAGCTAAAAGTGGCAGTGACAACCAGCATGGGCACGAGCAGGATAGCAGCCTTGTGCTAGAGCAGATTCCTTTCCCATGGATATGAAAATAGAAAGCAAACACAGAGGAGGAAGTTGCAGCACGCACTGCGGAGTGAGAAGACAGCTTGGAAGGGGAACAGGGGGGAAGGGTGGGAGAAAGAAAAGGAGTGGGAGAGAGGACTGGACATGTAAATTATGTGCCAGGAAATGAATTCCTTATAATGTCTCTTGCCAGAAGCTAAATCCTAGCACATGTAAGTCATGTTTTTTCTCTTTCTTTTGCTCTTTACACAGGTCCTCTGAGGGTCAGGGAGGAAGGATCAGGGACAGGAAGAGGGGAGATTCAGAGGAGTAAGTGTTTACTTACTTATTATGTGACAAAAGAACTATATGATCTAGCCTTAACATCAGAAGGCATGTGACACCATAAAGGAGAAAAACAGGATAATATCCTGCTTCTCATTAGATGGGATTTTTTCATCTTACTTTAATTGGCCACAGGGATTCTTCAATGTGTTGTAGGATTGAAATACCAGAAGAAATGTGTTTGTGTTCAGAGGCTGAATGTGCTTACTGCACAGTACTAGGTAATGAAATGGATACTTGTTTGACCTTACAGCTATATGTGAAATATGGCCTCTGCTTATGTTTGGTTTTGTTTAAGGAATTACCCAAAGCATCTTTCAAGGCTGTAGAAGTGTATGCCACTGACCTGTGCTCAACCTGGGGACAATATGACAAGACTTGTGTTCGAGGTTGGGTGTTTTTTCCAGAATGTAGCAGAAAACATCCGGCAGAAAGTTTAAACCTTGATAGCAAACCAAACTACACTTCCAGCTTATAAAAGATCAGTGAAATATGATGCAGTGAGCAGAATGAGTAATGAAGCTGGACACAAAGTAATTATTTAATGCACTAACATTTATTGGGCGTTAAGCATGAAAGGTAGTCCTTCCACATTTTTTTCCTTTCCAGCCCACACAGTTCAGGATACCACATATCTCAGCATGGGCAATGCCATGGACAAAACCAGTACTTTTTCTTGAAGCATCTATTTTCTTTGAAGATATTTTGTGTGTAAAAGCATTGGACACTTTCAGATGTAAGAACGCATATACTGTCTTTTTATTTTATTAATTGCAACACTACAATGCTTTTGAAAGTCTGTCCATAGCAAAATTTTGTAACCTAAGTCAGTAAAGTGATGTAAGAGGCTGCTTTCAACAAAAGCTGCTGAGAACTCAGGAGTTTCCAGTGAAAGAAATTGGCTGGTTCTGTATAGTGTCTTAAAAAAAAAAAAGAAAAGAAAAAAAGAAAAATTTATTTTTAAGAATGACTGAATGTTAAACCATTTTCACCATAACTTCTACCGATTTCTTCTGCATCAGTACCAAGGATAATCTATATTACTCAGTTTTGGTAATGCCTTTAACTCCGGAATAAGAATTTTTACATAAGAATGTTTAATTTCCCACATAGACTTAAAGAATCCCTAAGATTCTTTTAAGAATTCTGCTTGTATTCTACTGATCTATTTCATTGCTATCAAAAATTTTTATCTTTAAAATTAAAACAATTTGATTTAATTGGAGAATAGAGTTCTACTTAGCCTTTAGAGGCATAATTTTTTATCAGAAATTATGCTTGTAAAGGCTGAATAGAAACAGAAATGCTAGCTTAGACATTGTCTGCCATATCTATAAGCTGGATTCATCTTGCTATTGGAAATTTTGGGTACAAAATGAAAAGAATGTTTCCCTCAAAAGCATAGGATTAGCTAGTGTCAAGCTGTGGGATACTGTTCTCCCAGGAATTCAGTCAGGAATTCTTTCAGTCTTGCTGAATGAATGCTGCTAAAATGGGAAGGTCTTGTAGCAATAGGTGATACATTAAGTATTAAAAAAAATATTCCATTCAATGTAGAAAAGAACTTGCAACTTTGTTGTGTATGCATTTCCAAATATGTTTTCAGTACTGTTAGCCACAGCTTTTAAAGGTTTCTCTGAAAAAATAGAAGCTGCCTAGACCTTTCTGAGCAGTTGTTTTCTCTGAGTATCATCAATGAGAAATCTTTTTCCCAAAATCCTCTTATGCCAGGCAAGACTCAAGAGCAATTCCAGTTCCAAACTGTAGCAATGACCTACCTGGAGGCTGCAAGGCTCTCAAGATTAAGTGAGTGCTCTCAGTTAACTTCTCTGAAAAAATTCAAAATAGAATGTACCACAGACTCTAAGTAGATCACATTATGTTTATATATAAAATACGCATCTCTTTCTACAGATATCCCATACTTCTTGCTGTCATTGCTGTTGTTGACAGGACATCATTTTTGTAAAGGGAAGAAATGCCTAATTAGGGTACTTTAATAAATCTGATATAATAATGCTTTCATTGTCAAAACCATACATGAGTAACAGCAACTGAAATCAAATGCAGTTTGACACTTCTGTGCTACTCAGAATAATGCACTGAAATGCCTGAGTAGAGCAATTCTTGTCTAATGTCCTGTCAAATGATTTTCTAAAACTCTGGATTCAGTGAAAATCAAGATAAATGTCATATCCTTATGGATAAATATTAGTCTGGATCACATGGCCTTAGGATTCTCTGTAGCTGTGGTACCTGAAGCAAGATATCTTTGATGCTTTAGCATCCCTTTTTTAAAAACTGGGCAAAACTACCCCTATGCAATACAATTACTGTGGGTTTGCAATACAGTTTCACAAGCAAGGCACTCTGGGAATATTATGAGGCTGCTGAAACATTTCGTGAATTAACATGCTTTACCTACCCTTGAAGCACCAAGATTCTAGCTCCTTCTCTGCCTATAAGAATAAGGAACTTTCACCAGGTAGCCCAAATATGATACATAGAGACTATTTTTAGGAACAAAGACATCTGTCTAAAGGAATTGCAATTTGTATTCATTGTCCTAATCTATACTTGAGACAGAGCTCTTATGAAAATCAAACTCTTCAATAATTTGTTAGACCTTGTTAAGAACATTTCACTTCACTTGTGTGTCATGCCATATGATAGTGCATAAGCAGTTTACTTAGAATAAGGCAAGGTGTTAAGTACTTCAACTCTCTTCAATCAAACTTATGAACACCTCATTTTTTGTTTGTTTTATTTTACTTGGCATTCTTGAGACAATTAAACTCATAGCTATATATGTTATATCTTAAAACAAATTGTAAATCTGTCTATTTGAATATCACAAATTATTCTAGTTGATTTAAATCTTATGTGGAAACCAAGAGCTATTTTGTCAGATTCTTTGATCCCATAAAACATATTAAATGGTGTGTTTTAATAAACAATTTCCTTTGTATTGTAAAACATTGATTTAAACATTATAAGAATGTACTCTTTCACATTAGTTATTTCTATTTTCAATTTCCTGTCTAGAGTTATTAGCAGATTAAGGATTATACAAACTCATGGTCAAAAGATCATCAAATAGATTGAAAAGGGGTGCATGCCTACCTAGTTCTAAACCAGACAGTACCACAATTCTGGAAGTACAGGGACTGAGGGGACTGACTTCTGGAAGTACAAAGGCTCACGTGTCCTTCCCTATAGCACTCCTGGAAGCCAAGCCACCAGTCTCAACCAGCAGAGCATTTATTAATTTCTTAAGTGAAAATATAATCAAAACAATGACAATAATAGTGATAAAATAAAAAAATTTCTTACCTCTATGTTCTTTTGTATAAAATTATCTTTCTTTTCCTACTGTAGAATTAGCTATAGAAGATGAATACTGAATAAATGTTTGTGACTAACACTGATTTACCATGCAGAGTTAGAATTTAGCTTAAATACTGCTGTTCATTTTTCAAAAAGCAGCAGTATTTTTAAAGATGATTAGCTATGGCAGTGTCTTTTCACTTGACAGAAAAAACTGCAATAACAAGTAAAACAATAACTCTTTTGTGGCCACCACTTGCTGACAAAGATATTATTTTCCTTTCCTTCATTCATTTGCATATGTTTTTATTTGTAGAAGGAAAAGCACAATTATATAGATAATTTAAATTATGAAAGGCATGACACTTGGATGACTCATTTAGAAATTCTCAGAAGTAATCTCGGTGAAGGGGTTTTATTCATCTCATTCTACTTTTCTCAAGGGCTGACATGTGCATAAAAGGGGAACATGATCCCTTGCACATGTTCTCCATGAGGGCTGTGTTTAGCACCATCATTAACTTAAAACGAGCTTTGCTGAATCTCACTCAAAGGCATTGCTGAATCCAAGCCAATGCAATTCAGACTGGCATTTCTTCCTCCACCTCCTCTGACCAGGGAATAGTGTGAAAGGACAATCCTGTTTCTCTACACCAAGTATTCAGTGTTTCAGTGGACTTGTGTGATCTGTCCCAACAGCTCTCTTGCCCTCTGCAATAGTCAATAAATGAGCTTCAACAGCACAGTTTGGGAAATGAAAACACCAACGTTTTTATAAGATATTTATCTGCCACAAAATGTGTAATCTAATTTTTTTTTTATTAAAAACAAATTTTTCAGTTTTAAACATAATGTTATGTCAAATCCAAGTCAAGTAGTTAATTTTTTAGAAAAGTAGTATTTTGTTTTGAGTTGCTTTCAGGAACCACTTGAGCTTCCCTTATTGTCTCATGGGATGGAGACTGTAGTATTGCCCTTTGAGAGAGCTTTCCTTGTCTGATATAACTCCCAAATGCTTCAATATCTTCCCTTCAGTTAAATCTCAAAAGTGAACTGCAGAATTAAACGTATGAATGGCACCCAACTGGATAGATGGAGTAACAAGAGAGCCCAGCTTACTGGAATTGATAAATACTTTATAAGAACAAAAGAAAAAATATACTGGGCCAGATAAAATGTTAATTTCATATACATTTGGGCATTTGCAGTGGTCAGTAGAAGAGGTAAAATGATACAAGAAAATTAGAAATTAATTGCCTCTTCTGACATGTTGTCCCAGTTCCCCAAAATGCACCATTTCTAGGACTTCCTGAGCTACACTTTGCATCTAACGTACTGTAATATCAACTTTATTCTTCTTCAAATGAATCTGTTAAAACCCATCTATTTTTTTGACCTTCAGAATTTACAGTAGCAATGAAAGCTTCAATTTAATCATGCATAGTGAGATGAAAGAATTTACTTGATTAATTTCAAAATTTTTATTTTAAATTGATGTTGGGTGTCTTCCAGTCACTTACTTGAGCAATAGTGAATAATGGTTCCATGGCTACTGTGCCAAGCATGATTTTTTAAACTTGTACCACATCCCTCTCATTGCCTCTTCCATCCATGTATCCTCCCTTTCTGTGAAAATGGTCTCAATCTTCGATCTTCTCAGTCCTCTCAGGTGTCGCTTGAATTGTACCTTCCATAATTCTCCTGAAGCAGTTCAGGAGACACAAAATTACCTTAAATCTATTTAGAACAAAACATTTCAAAATTTCCAAGTAATACAGTTGATTCCCTTCCTGTGCATTCTGCATAATTTAGTTCAGTGCCACAGGAATATTAAATTAATTACACTGATTTAATCATTCTTCTGGGAATAAAAACTGCAATTCAATCAGTTTTATCAGAATTTTTCCTAAATTTTGACAAGTGTGTCCTTATATGTGTTTTTCTGATCTATACTGACATCAAGATCAAAGTCAAATTTGCCACACAATTTAGGAAATCTCAATAAGAAATTCTTTTCATTAAGATACACACATATAATTTTTTTCTTTTTTAAGCTGAAATATTTGGTCAGCAAATCTGGAAGTCAGAGTGGCTGCAGGCAGGTGTGAAACAGACTTCCTTTTGAAGCTGAATGAAGTACAAGACAGGAAAAATAGCACATAGTAAATTTGAGTCAGTTAATTGTTCCTCTTTAATGAAGGAAGTCACCTTGGTAAAACAAAGTAATAACTTATAAGTCTGAAAAACTCAGTTGATTTTAGTGCATTTGCACTCACTGAACAGAGAGAAGAATTTATCATCTGATGTTTTCCTTTAAACAGTCCTTTTCCAAATGCCATGGTGAAGACAAATATTTTTTGGAGTCTTCTAACATTGTCAGACTAAAGCCTGACAGTTACACACACATGGTAGGGCAGAGAGATTTCACTCTCAGAGAAATGTAAAATCTGAGCCGGGCTGAGGCAGCTGAGATTCTGTGCTGAGGCACAGGGGCTGCAAGACTTTCGCAGCTTTTCTCAGCCAGCATTACTAAGATAACAAAAATGCGTATGCCTATTTTCAAGCTCTGTGCCTGGAGTACAAGCACAACATGGCTGTCATCCCAACAGCCTGCTCGCCTCCTCTGGAGACAGTTTTCTATTCCAAGGCACCACCCCCCCTCCTCTCTCTCCACCAGTCATAGTAACTTGCCTCCTTCACTGTGAAAATAAATCAATCTCATCTGCTGCTGTTCGATTGCTTTCTTCTCCCTGCCTCAGCTCCTCGGTCCTGCTCTCCCTTTGAAAGCCCCTTTCCACTGCACCATATGGCAGCTGGGAGAAGGGCAGAGCTCTGATCTATCTCCTAACAAAAGAGGCTGTGGTGTCAAAAAGCCTCATGAATGCATGAGACACACTCATGTATAGAGAAATGCCTCCAGCTCTGTCAGGGAGGACTAAAGAGAAGGCTGATAGGCCTGACACCGCTTTTGGGTTGAGAAAGGCACCAGCACTCTCTGCAGCTCATCCCTTCCTCCCTCCCCTTCTTTGGTTTCATGCCAAAATCCTATTAGATCTATTAACGACATGGGACACAAAGTCAGCGTGTGTGGCAGGACAAGAAATTAAATCAGGCCACCTTATTTACTCCCTATCACTATTTTTGAGACAAAATCATAGTACTGAAAGAAAAAATAGCCACAGCAACCTGGACTTTAATAGTGTGCCAAAAAATAAACAAGAGAGTCCTATCCCCGCCAAAAAAGGGATTGAGCACACTCCTGTACATTGCCTATGGTGGCAGATTTACAGCAGAACTGCAAATTGAACGCTGGCAGGGTGACCCTGAAATACTGTTTAAAGCATGCTGTTGGGTTCATTTTGCTTCCTCAAGCTGCTGCTAAAACAAAAAATTACTCTGGGCTCAGAAAATTAACTAGACCTATGACTATGTGTGCCCTTTGAGCTGTTACAGAGGAATTACACCTAATTTCTGACTATGAAAGAAATGCAAACTGGCACTTACAAAACATAGATTCCTTTACCCTCTTTCTCCTGTTTCACTTTCTCATTTTCTGTTCTGGTGATATTTGGCATGCTTCATTTCACAGAAATGAATGAATGCCTATAAAATGCATTCACGACCTTCACGCACACAGTTGGCACAATGATAGAATTTACAAATCTGAAATAAACGGATTACAAATTTTATCACTACAAGGGGGGAGGAAAAACCACCACTCCTGCACAGCAGAATGCAACAGTGTGTATTTAATGAATAACAAGTTACTGAGCTTAAATATTTAATGACTAACTTCAGTTTATAAGTTTCATTTATTTCATTAATAGATTCAGTTTCTGAACATAACTGGGGACAACTGTGCTGTTTTATCTCCATGAAACAAAGTCTAGTCAAGCCCTTAAACTAGACCTAAGTTACTGTTTCTGCCTCTTCCCTACAAAGGCCTCAGAAATCACACAACTCTCTGTCCCTGGGGTTACTTAAAGCAACCTGGGCAAGTTTCCAAATGCTCGTATATGTGACCTTTACAAGTACTCCACAATACCAGCTCCCAGTGAAATAAATCCATGAACATGCACACAGAAACTCAGCAGTGCCATGGGGATTAAAAGATGAACTTCTATCAACACTGTTGAATTGTGTCCCTACAATCAGCTCAGAAGTTTAGTTTAGAAAATTTTACTTTAATATATGTAGTTGCATAAAATATGTTTGTAGTATCTCCTGAGTCTTCCTTTTTGTAATGTACTTAATGTAAATCTATTGAACAGCATCATATATAGATGTATACATTAAAGATACTGTTTATATGTTCATCACATATCACAGACAACTTTTAAACCTAAACTACAGTGAATTATGAAATGTAAAAGTCCCACTGGATAAACTTTGAAAGTGTCTGTTTAAAATTAATTCTGCCATATTGTTGGGGAAAAAACCCTCCTATAAACTGCTCAGGAATGCCTCTGGAATGACTCTGGGGAGGTGAGCGAGTGTGCTATTTGATAGACTTTAAACTTCGGTGCACTCCGGCTCCCTTGAATTGTAACAGGCAGAGTTTAAGCTCTCATCTTGGGAGCGGGACTTGTGCCGAGTCCCTGCTGGGAGGGAGGGAGGGAGCCCGGGAAGGCAGGGAACAATGCCGCCATTCAGGCTCCCCATTCAGCCCAGCCACATCTGTTTACATGGCCTGTGCCCACCTCTGAAAAGAGTGTTCCTCCCACCTCCATTTCAGCTCACATGGCCCTGAACAGTGAGAGGTCTGAGAGCTTTTCTGCTGGAAAGCTGCAGTTTTGAATTTATTTTATGAGGCTAGAGCTGACACAGGCTAACAATAACATGTGCACATTTCTGGAGTCTGGTTTGTATTTTATTGTAATCTGAGAACAACTGCAAAATTGTCCAAAACTCCCCAGTTTCAAAACAAGTCTAGCACAGACGATATTGGCACTGAACTTGGGGGGGCAAACTTTACAGTCTTTCAGTTACATTTTTAAGGAGTTTTTCCTCTAAAACAAATTTTGAGCTTCAAATATTTTTAAACAATACAGACAGCACTCAGAGAAGGACTAAAAAGTGTATTTTACCAAAAAGCATATATGTCTTACATTTTGTTATCCATGGTTAGAGTCTATAGCTGTACATTCTGCACATCAATAAACAGTTCACATAGAAATACTGTGACTACAGTAAATTTCTGTTTAGATACCAGTTCTGCAACTTTCAAACTGAGCATTACATTGTACAGAAGATACATCACAGAAACCAACATACTAGGCTAAAATGATTGAGGACCAACAGACTAACCCCCCCTTTTTATTTGAATTGAAACTGTAGCTGATATAGGATGCTGCATGTATTTCAGAGAGACAGAAGAAGCCCATGATAACCAGGGAAAGCAGGAGATGCTACAAGCTGACCACTTTCAGTGTACCAGTGTGTGATCAAGTTTTATGAAACAATACATAAACATAAAGCAAACTTTATGCATCATTGTCAGCATGATTTGTCTCTGCTGATTAACTCATGAACTTCTGGAAGTTTTTCCCAAATAAGAAATGCAGGCTCATGTGTCTGCCAAATACATCACAGTAATTGCACTGTAAAACTGTTCAGTTTGCAAGTGTACTGAAATTCATGCTGTAAGTGGCATGATGGTATCATGAAACACTGGATATATTATAGGGAAAAAATCCAGCAAGTTCCAAGGAAGATTACAAAGCAAAGCTCTAAAAGAAAAAACAAGATAGTCTGCTACTTATAAATTATTAAATAGCAGAAAATGAGCTAAAGACAAAATGTGAAAAACCGGAAAAAGGGGCTCAAAAGAGGATTATTAAGATGTGAACTCCTCTTCTCAGGTGAATTGCTGTGAACTTGTGTTGTGCTTGATGATTTGCTGTGCAGACCTTGTTGAACATTCAGCTCAGTCTGACATTCCTGCTTCCAGAAGCCAAACTATATTCAAGATTAGCTTACATTACATTATTTATTTTCCTGGTGCTTTTCTTCTAGGTTCATTAGTTATCCTGATAATGGCTAGACCATATAAGTAAAGAGAATCTGAGCAAAAAATTTGCTTATTCAGTATTGAATTTGCTCAGGGATGGCTGTCACATTGTTTTGAACTTCTCTTCCATGAAGACTTTTAATATAATGATTTCTTTATGCACAAAGCAATTATTTTTTGAAAGGTCCTAGCAAATCAAGGACTGTTGCTCAAGTGGAGCAACCTTGTCTTCTCTGGTTTTGTTTAATATAAATGGGACAGCCTGAATATAAAGGAGCAAAGGACAGAGAAGTCCTCTTCCTTGTTCTCCATGTTCCTATATAGTACAAGAAAAGGGAAGGACCTTAACTCTAGAGAGTATGTGTGGTGATTAAGTAGGGAAGGACTTCTAGAGGCTCCCACAGTTTTGGAGATTTGCCAGTCTGTGCCCATCTCAAACTAATGTTTTTCTGCCCCATAATCTGCACTCACACCACTTACATCCCTGGTGGAAAGGGAGGAGGGCAGTGAATTGCCCTAAGTCACAAATTGAACTATTGTATTGTATTGTGACTTAAAAGAGTCAGTAAGGAGCTACAGCTCAAACTTTGTCCTTTACCTGTCCTGGTGAACACAAATACCACAGCACAGCTGATGAATAAGTTCTGGTATCTGAGAGGTACCATTAGCATATACTAGGAAAAAAAAAAACATAGAGAGGGAAATCCCTGGAAATACAGACCTAATCTGAATGTCAGAGCTCCCTAGGAGTGTTGCAGCCTTACCAAAACAGCATCCTTAAGGGCAACCTGCCCTCTTTTCAAGTCCGAAACAGCCTTACCAGTGATGCCAGTGGGGCCAATATATCATCTTAAAAGCTCAAGATTTGCACAATAAACTTTGATATAACACAAAACACTTTGCCTGAACATTTAAAAGAATAAATTTTTTAGAATCTGAAGTATAAATCATACACTGTACTGCAGCTACCTGCAAAAATAGGCATTAGAAGACAAGTAACTGAGCTAAAGGAGAAAAGTAGAACTTTATAAAATTTGCAGCACAAAATCTGGTCATTAAATTCAACTAGGTTTTTTCTACTTCTTCTGCATTTGTTTTGCAGGAGGTAAACTGTTGCTTTTATTGAAGAAATGAAAGTAGTTTAGTTCTAGCAGAGTATGAACAGCATAAAATTCAAGTTAGACACATATTTTTTAAATTAAAGGAGTGTCACACAAGAATAAATGGTACAATATTCAGGGCTAATTTATACACAAACCTCAGCAGCTTTTTGCCTTACCTTTTTCTCCATCGTCAGTTGTTTGGTTTTTGCTTTGGTCTTGTTTTTCACTTCACTCATTACTGCTAACTTACATATAGAATATGACCAATGTAATATTGTAAATTGTAAATAACCAATTATTTTGGTTATTGATTTTCATGCTGTTGAAACATAACCTCTAGATCTCATTACAAGTATTAAAGTACTTTAATTCTCTACTCAGCAAGCACTACAAGCATAGAGGAAAAGGTAACTCCTCAACAGCTTTTACTCCACTATTTCTCATATGATACCTTAAATAGGAATCTGTCTAAAGTGGTGTGTAGGTTACTAAGGTTTCCTAAAGGATTTTAATTTATGAACAGTCATGGTCATGCTTCTATGATATGTGCATATGTTACGCTCAGAAAACAATAGGACCAGAAGCAAAATTCATCTATATGTCTCTGACAGAACACTGTATAATAAAAATTAAGAATCAGAATCATATCAGTTCTGTGTCCTCACAGATTTTAGCTCACATCTGATCTTTCCTAATTGAAGCAAATAATTGTGTGATTTTTAACAGGTTTTAAACTGCACTGCTTTTTTTCTGGGTGGTGCTTCTTTTCAAAATTTACAAAATGACTGTAAACATAATGAAGTTTTTGAAAGAGCATGAAAATAAATAGAAGCATTTCAAAGGGAAGATTTCAATTTAACCCCAATGAAAACAAAGAAACACTCCCACATCCCCAGCATATAATTATTCTCACAGAGGTGACACTACTAGGCAGTGACCACTTTTACTACACTGCCTGTTGTAGATAAAGATAATTTAAATTGTGTCTGTCTGGATGCTTATGCTGCTTACTTGAACATTTGAACCTGTTGCTTGAAGGGGAGGGAACAGGGGAAGGTGAAAAGACTATACAGCATTGCTAATCCCTTGAGCCATCTGGTGACTTGAGGCCATGCTTTAGGTTATGTGTATATTGAAAACCTCTTCCTTTCATTCATCCTTTCCCTGTGCCAATTTGTCATTGGCTTTTTTACTGTCAAAGGATTCCTTGAAGTTAATCACAGTGAGAATCAATGTCTTTTTATGCCACAGTAAATATTCACGCTAGAAATATTATTTTTTACTCATTTCTTCCCCTCCCCTCTACTACTTGCAGAGATTTGTAAAAATTGCTGATACATTTTCACAAAACTGAGCTGAAAACCATGGTAACTTTGTCTTTGGTAAAAGGAAAACAGCTAATTTCTTTACCATTTCTGTGTAATATGGAAGGCTTCTAACAGATTACATACTCCGAAATGCCCATGTTATGCAGGGCTTGAAAGAACTGCACCTCGACACCACCTTCTAACTGAGCTGAGGCAGCATTTGCATGTTTAATTATCCAGGAACCGATCTGCACCTACACTTGTACACCACAAGCCTCTCAAACCTGCCAAATTTGCATCCATACCAATGCAGCAGATTGCACATTAAGCCTGTCCATAAGACTGATGGTGATTTTCTAGAGCACGCATGAATTTTTCATCTATGTACACACACAGTTCTATGTGAAGCCAAATCAATTGTGACTCTGCCGTTAAGCAGCAGAGACTTCACAGCTGTTTGATATCAATAAGTTTCCTACAGACTGGACAGAATAATACCTTACAATGCTACAGTTAACTTTCAATGGCTTTTGCATTATTGCTCGATTTGTGCATCAGATTGTTTTTTATATTGTGTTCCCTGAAGTAGCTGCAAAGTAAATCTGTCATAAATGTGCTGGTTCAGTGCACTTTCAAGTGAAATCATGTTCAACTGCATGTTCTTCCCATTTATTAATTAATTCTTCATCATCCTTTTCTGGCTTGATAGCAGATCTGATTTGTGAACCTTTCTTTATCTGATAATCTTTTAACAAAAAACCAAAACCATCATTTCACTCTTAGATCTTTTTGTGAATGTCAAAATGAAAAGAGAAAATTATAAAGCACAGCAAAGGTAGAAAAAAGCAGATCTAAACATGTGAGAAATGGTCTGAAAGACTCCTGGAATTTGGGAGTCTGAGCAGTTTTTGAAAGGTAGTCCAAGAGGTCAATATCTCTTTGGGAAGGATACTTGCCTTTTTGAGTATTTGTTGGGGAGTAACCCCAGTAGGCAGCTAAGCCCCACACAATCACTCACTTGCTCCCCTGTGGTGGACTTGGGGAGAGGAATGGGATAGGCAAAGGGGAAGAAAATCCTGGGTTCAGATAAAAACAGTTCAGCAGAGAAAACAAAATCTATACACAAAATCAAAGCAAAATAAGGGATTAATTCATTACTTTCCAGCTGGAGGCAGGTGCTTAGACAAGTTCATTACTCCTAAAGGTAACTTGGGAAGACAGATTCCATAACTCCAGACACCCCCTTTCCTTCTTTCTCCCAGCTTTTATTGCTAAGCATGATGTCATAAGGCATGGAGTATCCCTTTGGTTTGCTGGGCTGCACAGCTCTGACTCTCCATCACTTGGGTGTAATACAGAGACTCAGCTCTTAAGTTCTTGTTCAGTCTTTCACAACTGAGACAATCAGTGCATCAAATTTCATCTTACAAGATAAAAATGTTCACCACTCTGGCATGAAAGAGAAAACAAAGGATATGATTAAAACCTAAAAATAACAACATAAAATATACAAGCCATTGCTGACTGAGAACACCCCACTGCCTTGCCAACAACAACACATTAGTTGGAAATAGCAGCCTGAAATCAACTCAGCTTGTGCTTAATGCAAAACCCTGCAAACTAGAAATTGTTATTAAGCAGTTGGTACAGCAACACCTCCAAGAGGTACTAATGAAGGTGGCCCTTTGCTATGGCAAAGGGTGTAGAAACATGCAGTTAGGCACAAATGAGATCAACAAAGCCTTTGGGATCTGAGCTACTAATTAGACTCAATAATTCTGAATTATAAGTTAGGATTCAATATTATGTCTGACCTGCATCAAAGCAAGGCCCACTCAAACAGTAGCTTCTTGTAAATTCAGCTTTAGTATTTATTAAGATTTCTTCCAGTTTCTACTTTAATGGGTAAAAAACTAAATTCCCACTGAACAAGGGTGAAACACAAAGTCCAAGCTGAAGTACAGGATGGTCACTGGAACAAATAATGAATTCATTTTGTTTCTGGTAACTTATCTGCAATGGGTATTGCCTTAATATCATAAAACATAGAATCCTGTGACTATTGTCAAATATAAAGGTGAAATAAATCCTTGAAAAAGGTAATGCACAATAAGAGCTGTGTTTCTACCATCAGTATTTCTAGAATCCAAGACCCAAATAACGCTGAGCAATTTAAAGACTAAGATTATTGGATAACAAAAAGTATGACAAATAAAAAATGCTCACTTTATGAGGCATAAATGAGGCACTAATTGACAGGAGCTAAAAAACCCCTTCTCTTGTTGTCTGGTTATTCGGCTGTGGATTGCAGTTCTGTCCTCTGCAGCATCTGGTAGTGGCCATTACCAGAGATCAAATAGAGGACCAGACGGTCTCTTGGTTTCACTTATTACAATGGTATGACCACTGAAATGTAAAAGCTCTTCACAGAACCAGAAGGAGAGCATTTACCTCTGAATGCCTGATCTCTTAAGGAAAAAAAAACAAAAAAAGAAAATAAAAGGGAAAAAAAAAAAAAAGAAAAGGGGAAAAAAAAGGACTCATCATACCTCTGTGAATCCAAGAGAATAGTGACCCAATTTACCTCAGAGACACTTCTGAGCAGAAGAAGTCAAATTACTTGTGAACTTTTCTCACTGGAGGATCTGGCTTCAGCATGCTTTTTTGTCTTCAAGTTTATATTATTGCAAAATACTATCCTGAGAATGATTTGGAAAATAAAAGCAGGAACTAGTGATATAACCTGACAGAACAGTATCATAACAACCCCTCAGCACTGTGCTGCATTCCTGCCTCCCAAGTGAAGTAGTCTGTGATTTAAAAGCACCATGCATGATCCTATGGGTTTGCTTCATACCAGAGGGCTGAAGGACTTCAATAGGCTAGATGGCTGAAAAATTCATATACAAGAGGGGAAAAAATTGGCATCTTATAAAAGGGCGGTATGAGGAACCTCAGATGTACTGAATATGTGGTAGTTTATTTTTTGCTGCCTTCCAGATTCTTTCTGATGTTCTAGGTATGTGGGTTCATAATTTAAATTATCCTTTCTAAAAGTGCAATCACAATAAAATATAGGAACTTGACAGAAGCAAAGGAATTTAAATAAAGAAGCCTCATATTTGGCCTTGCTCTGTAGTAATGAGCCTCCAGAACACTTCCTCCTCTATTCCAATGTCTCCAAAATGGTGGTTCTCAAAGAGCCTGGTCTTGAAGGCATCACCCACCCTAGCAATGGGGAATAATGACTACTCTGGCTTCTGCATGTAGGAGTTTGAACATATTTATTTTGGTTTTCATCCCTTTTTACATCTAAATAATAATCTTTTCTGTCTCAGTTACTGTTCTCTTAATTCAAATATGAAGAGTTTGAAATGTTTGAACATGGAGACTATTTGGGGTACATTTCAAGTCATTATGTAGCCAGAGAATGTGTATCTGGAAAGATAATTATGGAAGAAAAACAAATGTAGACTATTCTCCCTTGGACAGAGGAGCAGGATATGTGTTCTCCTTATCATCACAGTAATTTATAGAGGAGAGCTGCTCTCCCAGTGATATAAACCCTCAATATGCCAGACCTAGAGAACAGTCCTGCCTCTTAACACGTTCTCCAGAGAGAACACATTGCCACCTTTGTCTTCTCTTATTCCCCTCTTCCTACTTTTATTACTAATCCTAAACCCTCAGAGACCATTTTGTTGGGGAAGAAAAAAAGCTCAAAAGCATCTGCATTAACTCAGGATGTAACTGGCATTGGGAGCTCCAGAGACAGCAACTTGTCTGTCTCGAGTCTTTTAGGAAGAGCTGCACACTAAAAATGGTATTGAAAAACACTGATTCACATTATAAATCAGCAAATTACAAAATCACACCCCGTACACATATAAGCAGTGGAAATACACTATTGCATATGACATTAGTGCTGATGCTCAGCAAAACCAATACTGCATGGAAAATACAAACTCTTCACCACCTGTTTTCTTTTTGCTTTAAAAAAAATCTCAGTGCAAGGGAAACTTCTGAGCAGCAAGGCTATTATTTAGAAGGGGAGGCAATGAAGACAGAGCTGAGAGCCTTATCAACCCTCTTGGAGACAGGGAGTGATCCCATAGCATGGCTGGGAACAATTGTACAGTGATGCAGCTCATTTCCTTCAGGCAAGAAAGGATGTAAATATTCATACAAGGACACAAATCCTATTTTTCTGTAATATGAATTTAGATGCCTTGTTATCCATATGACCCCCCCCAAAAAAAGGTCTTAATAGAAAACACATCAAGGTGGATTTGTTAAGTTTTCTATAGTTTCCCCTTCCCTTTTTTGTTTGTTTTCCAGATGGCTCAGATTTCCAGTGTGTGATTTTCAGACACAGCCAGAACTGACTTGTAGAGGAAAGTGATGGAGAACAGCAAAATATTAAATAACAGGTCTTAAAAATAGCCAGTACCCTGGATGATAATGTTATTAAACTACTTTGTACCAAATTCTTTCTCACCACTTCATGTTTATTTTTCTGAAGGGATGAAAAGAAGAGGAACTGAGTTTAAGAAAAGGTCACACAGGAAAAACCTTTTAGAAAAATCCCTACTAAATTATATATTTATTACTATTGCTTCTCCAATGTACTAAGGGTAGTATAATAACTTCCATATTGGTGGGAAGGCAGAAGGCTGTTTTGGAAACTTCTGGCCAGATATGTGTTTTCAAATACATGAAAAATAAATTTCAAGAACTGTAAGCTGGGCATGACAAGAAATTCAGATATACTGTCATATTCTTTAGTTGGAAAATTGAACCAGAAAAAAGAAAGAAAAGGGAAAATGGATAAGATATGCTTTGTCCAGGTAGCATTAAAAAGGAGACATGATTCTGCTTTGCTTGATCACAGTTTTTCTTTTGGGACTCAGTGCCAATTTGCTAGCAAGTAGCATGTGGTCTGAGTGACAATCTTTTTAGCTTATTTCAGTGATCCTGGCTTTTTCATTATATAAATAATGGGGAAACTGTATGAATTCCTGCTCTTCATATCCAACTACAGCTCCCAAGGATCCTTCCTCAGTAACTTGAAGAGCCTAACAGAAAACAGATGAGGATATTCAGTTACTCAGAGGCAGTGTTTTAAGAAAGAAAATGAGCTGTGAGGTATCTCCTTCACCTCCCCAAATTCAGGAAGTTTACTTTCACACCCACATAATAACAAAAGGGAAAATCTATACCAAAGTTACAATTTTGCTCTGCAGCAAAAACCACAGTGTTAAAATATCATCTGAGAAATAGTATTCCCAGCATGGGAGTTCAAAGATCAAAAAGTGCTTACATTCTTAACAAGATTGGTTTATTTTGACTGAGAAAATAAATTCCTTTGTATGTATTATAACATGTGCCACATTCTTGCAAGTATTGTTTTCTGGTGAATTCATAATTACTTCATCAGAGATGATCAAAACACAAAAGTTATTCACCCATATTCTTTCTGTACTCCTACCAGCCTGTGCTGTGTGAAGCTTTCACTGGATGCAGCTCTTATGTTTGTGCAAGAAGAAAAAGACACCTAAATTGTCCCCTGAAGCAACCACAGAAAGAATTTTCACTGCCAAATGTATGTAGTAGTGCTCACTGGGTTAAATAACCAAATAAATAAATGAGAATACCTGCCCCTAACCAATCCCTCTCTGACACTTAGAGACATTTAATGTTATTTCATTCTTCCCTCTTTTCTCCATGTTTTTTGTCCATTATGGTAGGGCTTTGGGGGAGAGAGAATATTTGAATTCTTAGTGAGGTTTTTCTGGTATCCATTCCTTAGAAATGTGGCCAAATTTTTTATTAGAAGAGACCTTTGCTATTTGAGTTCTCACAGGAAGATTCATAAATCAGGAGGAAAAATTCTATTACCTCCCTTAATTCAGGGGATACAACAACCAGAGATATATAAAATGCTTGCAATTTCCAGTTAACTTGCTAACACGGTATGTTTGAAGGTAGCAGCATTTGCTGGGCACCTTTTCAGAAATAGGAGATTTATAAGAATTTACATAAGAAAAAAATGTTCCTAGCTACCTTATTTTATAACAATTTCCAAATAGAACTCCTACATTAGAAGCAATACAATGGTATTGTAGCTTTCCCTGCCTGAAATAGTGTTTCATCATCCATCCATCTTCAGGCATTCTTCCAGATTTGGGCAAAAGCAAGCAGGCTGAGCTCATCACTTAGGAACTGAAGGTCCCTTTTCAAAAGGGATGTGTGACATGCTCACACAACAGCATAAACTGGAATAATTGCCCCTGGGGCCCAAGCATTTGCGTTGGCTTAGCAGGAGACGTTTGCAGACACTTTCTAAAGCCATCTTCATGGTTCTGTGTTCTTGCTGTTGCACTCTGCAGGGTATGTCATTGAATTTCTGAGGACATCTCCTGCATGTTGCAAAGCTCAGCTGCTCTCTGGTTAGCCCTCAAGCTCTCCTTGTGGGTACGGAGCAGGGAAGGGAGGATTTCTGGGAACTGACTATAGGATTATTAACACTTACTTTTTCAACATTTCCCAGTATTCCAATAGGAGAAAGTACAAATAGGAGCAGAACCAAAGCAAGCTAGTCAGTTCTGAAAATACTGTTATTTGTTGTTGACATGTACCTTGGTGTACTGGTGGGAATGTAGGAAGACAAAAAAAAGAGGTGTCTGGTAATACTGTAGTGAGTGCATATCCCAAAGGATTTCTATCTTTTCAAAAGTCAAAGCACTTTGGCTGCCTAATCTTCTGAGACAATATCACCTATTATACTAAATCTCTGTGAATTATTGGGTCTGGAAGCACTCTTTAATTTTTTGAGAAAATACAGCTGACAGGGATTCAGAATGCTAAAGGTGAGGAGCAAGAGCTAATCACCTTGAGACTATTGGTCCAAATCAGAAGCGGAGACAGAAGTGTGTTTCCTTCTTTACCCATCTCTTTTATCTATGTATAACTCATTGTAGTAATTTTGTAGTACCTCTCTCCTGACAATCCAAAGCTATAAAAAGGACAGGGAACTGAGAGATATAAGGTTTCACATCTGCTGACAGCTTGTTTCCTTCCCCCTCACTCTCTGTGTTATCACTATTCAGGGGATCATCAAGACAGAGATGCTCATACAGAAGAATGCAACTTCTGTAATGTGTCAGTCATGAACCTATCTCAAAGGAAAATCACAATTAAAAAACTAGAAATCCTTTAAAGACAGTGACATTAAACAGAGATGACACCCAAAAGAATACAGAGCAAGTCTATTTGTGATTATTCATATAGATCTGTTGTGATTATTCATATGGAAAAGAGTATCATCTCTTACAAATGATTTTGCAAAAGCTGTGGTTTATAAAAATAGCTGGGTTTCTCTTGAAAACAATCAGACCCAGGTGTATGAGCATGTCAGCTTAAAAATGAACACAGCCACACAGCCACAGAACCACAGAACCGCAGAACCAGAGACAGTGAAAGCATACAGCTGACCATGAGCCTGCCTATGCTTAAAGTTGTGGGCTGTGTCTGTAATTCATGTGCTACCAAAAGCAATCAATTAAATTTAAATAAAAAGATGGAAGCTCAAAAAGGATAGAATTTTTAGTCATCATGAACCTATTCAAAGGTATTTAGCTTATCTTGACACATGGGTCCTCTATGCGACAGGCCAGATACGTTTTGACAGCACAATGTTTAGAGGAAAACTAAAATATGCAGTCACATACAAGTTACTTGCTAGGCTGCACATTTCTGTATGCACAGCAAGGACAAGGAGAAGCCCCTTGGGTGACTGTATAATGGAACTTTGCAAGTCCAGATTCATTGCTTTGCACAGTATTCAGAAAAAAAAAAATAAATAGCCGCTGTCAGCATTGATGACAGCGTGGTTTCATAACCAACTCACTTTAGAACAATGTGTTTGTTGTGAGGCTTTTGGGCTTCCTGTGTCTGCTGTGCCTGGAATAATGTCTCTACAGCTGAGCATGGGACCAAGAAAATCTGGGCCTAAGGACTGGGACTCTTTTCGATGTGCTTATAGGAGAAATCTGGGTATAGGCTACTTGTGACAGTTTTAATCATGGAGGGAAAATATTATTTTCAGCAGCTAAGCAACTTTATTTCCCCAAGCTGAAAAAACATGGTATAGAAAATGTCCAGATTCCTTGTGAGGCAATGCTGGATTTAGTGCTGAGAGAAATTTTTGAAAGTTATGTCTTTCAAACCCATTAGACAAGATCCCATCTTCATGTTACTCCATGTGAAAGGAAAAATAAAAGCATTTTCTTGTGACTTAATCATTATTAAAAGATAGGGAACAGGTTAAATGTTCATTTTTCAGAAATGATGAAATATTTTTTTTGTCACAAATCCTACATGGACCTGTTTGAAACCAAGAGTGCTCAACAGAATCATAAACTGTTAGAAAGTTCAGATCATGAGAAGAAAAAGCTTGAAGATAGTACAAAACTGCTCAAAGTAGTCAATCTAAAAGTGAGCTGTAAAGGAGACTCCTTGATTTTAAGCAGCTAGATAATGGAAAGAGACACCAAAGCAACATGCCTAAAACACATAAGAGCTAATAAACTTATCAACTACACAGTTAGCCTGGTGAGTTAATTCCTGGACAGGTGTGCCAGAGAAGGGAAACCATCTCCCTGCTGTTTTACAGCTTCTGAAAGCACTCAATTTTGTTAACAATTGACAGAAGACTGGTATAGCATGAATCAAGAAAAAAAAATCAAAAATGGGAATCACATAGTTGGTGCATTAGGGAAAGTGGCAGGTTTCCTCAAAAGATTTTTTTCAGCCTTCCATAATGTGCAGTTTACAGTGGAGTCTGGCTGTAGAAGGGACTGTCGAAATCAAGGTCCTTATCTCTCTCAAATGGACACAATATCACTTGGCAGTTTTCTCACTGTCACACTTGGTCCTTCACCAAGGTTTGAGTCATCTTGTGTTGTGGTACTCAGCTGTCATCACTCCACTTGAATGTGCCTGTCCCAGAGTGCTGCTGCTCCAAATGATCTCTTACACTGCACAGCACTTTGAGGATCTGCAGAGTATCCAATATGACATAAGAAAACATTTCATAAATGCATTTAAAATGAACCTACTTGTGCTAAAGATGATGATTGCAGATTCTGCTACTCAGCCCACTCTATTCAGCCATGCATGAAGTATTAACTGTTTAAAATTTTTCTTTATTGCTATGGTAACCCTCATTCTCCAGCAGTCTCTGAAAACAGCACACAGAAAGGCATTCATTTTCCAGGAAAGCTGCTGCTCCTGAGAGCTCTGAAATGCCCACCTAACTCCCATTACATATAATTTGACTCAAGAGCACACACCAGTTTAACCTGCAAAATTCATTTAGCTCATGACCTGGCCTATTGTGCAAGTCCAAGTCTCACAGACACCCACACTCAAATCACTTGGGTTTACTGTGGTTACAGACTGAGAAATAACCCTGTTCAGCACTCTGTCCTTTACATGGGTCTCTGAATGATTCCCACATCTGATTTTACTCAATATCATTGAAAATCATTTCCTCCTACATCACAACCCTGGAGCATGGGACAGGAAGGAGAAGGGAGAGGAGAATCACCATGTAAGGAGGCTGGGATGAGGGAAGTGGAGAGAGTGCATCACCATGGCCCTTGTCTTGCCAAATGGATAGGCATCAGAACAATCTATAATCTTGAAATATCTGGATTTTTGCTAAGTGTGACTCCTATGTAGAAATAAAGTACTTTAGGGGCCGTGAAAGCAGCCAATGTCTAAATAGAGTAAACTGCAAAGCAGCTCTCTGTGAGTTAGCATATGGTTTTCGCAACTACCAGGTCTGCACCTCATCTGAGATCTGCAGCAGGTTGGGCTCTTGAAGTTACAGCAAAAATCCAAATATTTTTCCAAAACCAAAAGTTGCTTCTTAAACTCATGCCATTGCAATGAATGCTATGTAATAAATAGACAAAGATAAAGCTCTTGTCTACATCTCAGGGATTTATTTTCCTGGAAATTATGGTTCTTCATCATTTCAGATACCTGGAAAAGACTTTCTGTAAAGACTTTTCTCCAAAGCAATTCCTACATTAATGAGGAAAAATCTTGACAAAATATTGAATCTAGTCTCTCTTGCAAAGGATAAAGAAGAATTATTTGTCAGTTACAAAGGATAAAACGATTCCCTCACCATAACTCACCATAACCTTTTTATTAGGGACCTCATATATGCAATAAATCACAAAGCTGGTGCTCCCGGTGTCCTGTCTGAATTCTCTTCCCCATACTGTGTAGGTTCCTGAGTGCTTTCTTTTTAATAAACATAACCTGAAAAAAAATATTGTCAGTTCTTCCTTCTGCAGCACAAAGGGGAATGGCATGTTGAGCCCATCACAGGTTAGCTGTTAGAGCTTCATCTCTACCAGCTGGAAACATTTCACTCACTTGTTTGAGCTCAGTTTAAACTTGGAACAAGAAAGCAGCAGCCTAAAAGAACTGCAAAGGGGTGTTGTGTCTCTATGACATTGGGAAATTGTCATCAACAAGTCCAGACAGATGTGAGAACATTTTCATCAGTTCATTCCCAGATATTGTTGAGTTAGTAAAAAATCCCTCAATTTATATGGAATAAGATATTTAAAAACATACCAACATAGTTCTCAGAGATGAATAAATTTAAATAGCTTTGCCTGGACCAGATTTTCATTCACATGGAAAACTATTGCATCCAGGGATTTGCCTTGCCTTGTGAACAGATGATCCTCTTCCCAAGCAAAGCTGGCTGTGTGGTTTCATTTTTCCATGTTTTGTTTTCTTCATAGTCATCTGAAAATGGTGTCACTTTAATAAAGGGAAAACACTGCAAGAAAAATTTGTTCCTTCTTTCAAATATTTTTAATATTATTATGTGACCTAAAAAATGCTCACAAACACACTTTCGAAAGGATTAGGTATTGTAATAGCTACTTCAATAAAAAAATTCTTTTAAAATGCCCCAGTACTGCTTTTTCAATAAATTACAGACAGGGCCCTTCTCACCTTGCCAAATACAAGTCTATTTGAAAATCTGATTTTCCTTAATGCTTCAAAATCTGTTTTTCCTTAATGCTTTAAAATTCTGTCAGCTGCAGTTCAGTACCCACTACCCACTGCCAGCAAGGCTCTCTGAGCTCTGCTGTCTTCAGCTTCTCTCTCCTAGGCTGAGGTTATCTAGGCTTTGCCTGGGGCGAGGCTCTTGCTGGAGATGGCAGTGCCACTGACTGAAGCTCAGCTGTGCCACAGAGAGACACTTTGTGGCTTTCCTTGGTAGTCCAAGACCACTGTGGTCAGCAGCCTGCAAGGCCACCAGCTCTCACCCATGGTCAGTGTCTCCTAAGGAACCACTCTAGGAAATGCCAATCTGTAGGAACACAAAACACAGTAGGAAGGATGCACAAGGAAGCTTTAGTGTCCTCCTTAGCACCAACCTACATTTCCAGGGATGTGGATTTTTCCATATAGAGGTCACATAGCTAACACCTTTTCAACATATGGCTGTTAATACAGACCACATCCTCACTTGCCTCTCATCTGCTCCAGTCATATTTTTCAGCCTCTTGCCCACAGGCTGATGGGCTTTGATCAAAGCCAGCCTTTAGAAATTATTATGCAAATTCACTCATCAGTGAATGCGCATTGAATGACACTGAAAATTGCACCAGCCATGGCAGCCAAAACACCTTGAAGGCTGGCTAATGAGGTGTAACCCCCCCCATTCACATTTCTCAAGGAAATCCACCCATTTTGAGTTTGAAAAGCTGAAACGGGGCAAGAAGTTGGCAGTGGGCTTAAAAGGGGAGGTTACAGATTGCATCAGTCCCAGGAAGCACTGAACTGAAATGCCTCTGTCCTAGGCGCTCAGTGCCTCCCACTCAGAGCCAGGAAACTGACTCCCATTACCAAGAAGATGCATTTGCTTATTTTTGAACTGCAAAGGTCCTGCTCAAGTTACCTCATCCCCCTGCAAGACCAGTCTGAGGAGTTTATTACAGCACCAGGGTTTTGCTGCTCAGATTTACTGGGCATGCAAGAGCAGACAGGCAGACTCAAGATAGGAAATAGCATGCATCACCCACTCTCGAGTTTCCTCTCTGCAGCTCCACTAAGTGTGGTTTTTGGCATGCACATTGGAAAAAAATATTTTCCATTAATAGTCTGGACTAGTGGATTAGACAAACACACTGCCTTCCAAGAGCGGTGAGATCCAAAACATGTTTAATTTAGTCTAAATAGGACCCCAATGATCTACAGGACTTCCTGGAAATTTGTATATGCATGTCATTTTATAGAGAAAGGTACAGACATATGGTTTGCATTTTCCCTTAGCTAATTATTTTTTCAGAAATTTAGCATTAGAACTGGTCGGAAAAAACATCAGCAGAACCATGTTCTGTAGGGAAATACAAATGTCTTCAAATGGGAAAAAAAATGTATTAGATTCATCACTAGAAATTTTTTTTTCCAAACCTTCCCTCTGCTCCAGTAAAGGAGCAGACATGCTCCATTACATGCCCCTCCAAAGGAAACAGTGTGCACAGCAAACCCTCCCGACTGCTGAAATGCTTGTGAACAAGCAAGACGCTGCAAATTATTCACAGAATTTATTCAGCAAGCCTGAAGGAAGGCACTGCCCAGCCTCACAATGCGATTGCAAGCCACTTGTGAGCCAAAAGAGAAGCAAAAATCCTTACTAATTGTTATTTCAACCCATGTATCTGGACTAAAGGAATGCCCTGAGATTTGTATGCATCTCTCTCCCTGCCTTTTTGTTGGCTGAATATTGCCATAAGATTGATTTTCATCTTTAGAGATTTAGCTAGGTCTTCCCGCATGTTTTTAGACTGCACAAGAAACGCAGCATAAAAAGTCTGTCACCTTCCTTTAAGAGGCCATTATAGTCAGTCTTCTTTGCCAGATTTTAATCCAATCTGCCTCTTTTGGCAAACTCAGTTGTTAATATCCCTTTGATGCTCAGCTATGTTTTTGCCAAGCTGTATAAAATAACTTATGCTGGAACTAGCAACTGTCTGTTGATTATTAGGATGTCCACAAAAGACAGGAATAAAATGCTGCAGGTGAGGATATTTCAGATCACCTAATGTCTAAATGGGAAAAAACCCCAAGTATAAAATTAAGTAATGCACAGCTATGTCACTTATTTGATAAAACTGCACAGCAGTTCTTTCAACAGATGGAAAGAAAAAAATTGTTAGGATGCAACCACTGAAATAAAGCAGAAAAATTAAGAAAAGTGACAGCACATTTTACAACAAAAAAGTAGAGTGGAAGAGGGAGGTCAAGGCAGTTCCTTATGACAATATGAATGTTCTTATTGGCCAGATAGAGTTGTCTTGAATGAGAAAGCCATTCCTGGAGAAAAGACACAGAATGATCCTTCTAATATCTGTATACCAAAGCAAATTATATTGAAATTTTTCTGCATAATGTAGCTGGGGTTTTCTTGTAGCTATTGTGATGATGTTGTAATATTTAAAATCATACCGATTATAATAATTGAAAGTCTGGTTGTTTATTTTTTTCTCTGTTCTAACCAGATTAAAATTTGTCGTTATGGAGGGAAAAACTCTAACACTGTAGGCCTAATGATGTGTTTCATATGAAAGGAAAATAAAAATATTTTCTTCTCTGAAAAAGCCAGTTTGGTTCCTGGCAAGCCCACCAAAAAGTTATATTGTATTTATAATTACAAAGAAACTACATAATACCAAAAATGTAGTATTAAAAAATCTTTGTAGTCCACTTTCAGTATGGGTAGAAGATGCCAAATACAGGATCCCAAAACTGACATTCAGAAAATTTGTCTTTAATGTACATGCACCAGTCTTAAAATTTCAACTATATCTTTTAAGTATCTTCTTTTTTTCTGTCTCAATTGAAATATCTTTAAATTAAAAATGCCTTATCTTTCCTTCTTGGTGGTATTGAAAACTATGTGGAGATTTGCAGCTCAGGCTAGATGGTAGATTTTAAAACATAGTAGCTCTGTGATTCAAAACAGGCCAAAGTATCAAGCAAAATTAATTCTAAATGTATTACTCTTCAGAGCAATGACAACACACAGAACACACCCATTTCTCTGTTCCCAGATCAGCTTCAGACACTGGTCCTGAAGGATGAAGTCCCATTCTGCAAAATGGTGGCAGAAGGTCTTGAAGTGTTTGGTTTATTACCTATTGTTTGGATAAACTGGGCTGAAGTAAGGTGTGGAAGTTGCTTGGAAACCTGCAGAAGGTTTGCTCTTGGATCTCATAACAGTCCCACATGTGACATTGTACACGATCAAAAGGCATCCACTGAGAGCAAGAGAAAACTTTCAGGAATTTATTTAGATCTTTGACTAAACAGAACTTTATCACACTTACCATTCCCTTTTTTTATTTGGCCCATCAAGACCTTTCTTAATAAAGAACCCTCTAACAAACAAGTTATATTCCAGATCTGACTATATGGGCAACTCTAAATATCCTTTACATCCAGCTTGGCTCTGAAATGCAGCTAGGTTCTAAAAATGTGTTTATAAACAACTATTTTTAGATATTGCCTAAACATTTAGAACTGAAGTCTTTCTGAGCAGGAAATGCTGGGAGGTCACTCCTTCAGCTTTCAAGATACTAATAAGGAACATAGAGAAAGGATATCAAATCATTCCCACATTGTTTGAAGCAAAAGATTAAATACTGATATGTCCCAGCATATCAGTAGGGATAACTCCCAAATCAAGGGGTAAAGTAATAAGCAAAAAGATAGACACACTAACAATTTGATACACACAAGGCTCCAAAATTCTGATGCTTTTAAAAAGATTATCCAAATTTGTCTGAACTTCCTGTTGCCTTTCTCTTTTCCTCTGTTTATCTCTACTCATATTCAACTTTATCCATTAATTTTTAGGGGCTCAGATAACCCACCACTGACCAAACT
Organism: Haemorhous mexicanus; assembly: GCF_027477595.1. Lineage (NCBI taxonomy): Eukaryota > Metazoa > Chordata > Aves > Passeriformes > Fringillidae > Haemorhous > Haemorhous mexicanus. The sequence goes on from NC_082344.1 coordinate 11,289,407, forward strand.
TCCATAAAAAATTTAACAGGCTTCCAAATACTAAGGTCACATGCTCCACAGTGAAGACACATAATTTAGTCATCTTACTTCATACTTACTTTGCAGGTTAAAATTTCATCAACAGATAAATATGCCATTTTCCCTTTTCCTGATATGCTTTGTGTCCTGAAATTTTAACATGGTAGCATCTGCTAGTTTTTCTGCTTTCAATCTGTCCCAGAAAACCTGTCATAATTCTCAACTCATTGCTGAATTATTGCGCTGCTGAATCAAGATCATGGCATGAAGATTTGGAGTAAAAATGTGCAGCTTCATCTTTTTCCCTTCTCTCTGAATAGCTGCTTTTGTGCTCTCTGGATAGACAGCATAGCTATTCTATACTATTCCATGAGGTTTGAATTATTCCTCCACAGAATTTTGCTGTTCCCCTGGGTTCCTCATGAAACTGTTCCATCCAACGTCAGGAATGTTGGGAGTTCTGCGTTATGGCTTCAAATGAAATGGACCAATGAGCTAGAGAAAATGTGCACTGGGAAAGACAGAACAGATGTATTTGAACATGTAGATTCTTCCCAATATGCTTGAACATTTCTTCTCAACCTAAATGTGTCAATATATGTAAAAGCATGTAAAGGAGTGGAAGGAGGGGGAGCATGAAAGGGGTAAAGTTGGTGTGAAATAGCAAAGTTTATCTAAACATGTTCATTTCTCTTACTTCCTCCTCAAGCTAAGCATGGTACTTTTCATAGGAGTCCAACATAAACTGAACTAGCCTGAAGAAATGTTCATTTAGTAGTCAGTCCTGCAAGAACAGGAATGCCTGCTTGGAAATCTGAGCATTCAATGGCAGAAAGCATTAATCATCCTACAAGATCAGTGTATTGTAAATTTACCTATTTTCTACTTCTAACTAAAAAAATATCAAACTATGACAACCTTAAAATATTAATATTAGCACCTTTTAGCTCTCTGCTGTTCTATTATTTAAAGTAATATTGCCATATTACTTTAAGCACTGAAAATATAAGAGATATCATTAAAACACTTTAAAACTATGGAAGTTTTATAAATAAATTTATAACATTCATATAATTGGCCTTTTTTCCAACAGTATACATGGAGATTCACTAATTGTTTATGTATTACTGCATTACATAGCAGTGCCTTACAACAGCACTGACCAAATTCAATTCAAGACATTTTGCCCAGAAACAAACTATGCACCCTCAGATTGTTTAAAGAACAGTTTAAAATAAAGAAAAGGAAAAAAAAAAAAAAAAACCCAAAACTTCTTTCTGTAAGCTCTTGGTAGGTGTTCAGAGATTTTGCAGTTGCTGTCTGCTATTGCTGTGGAAAGAATATTTAAGCCCCTTTTTCACTTCAGCTTTACAAAAGCAGCAATTAAGAAGAGAGAAGAAAAAGAAAGAAAGAAATCAGAATTGCAGCTAAGGCTGAGAAGCAAAGGGAGGGAAAAAAGGAAGAGATGCATAAGAGAAAAAAAAAAAATTAAAGTGTAAAAATAAAAGGAATGCCTTTCAAGTTTAAGAAAGTCAAAGCCTCTGAGAGCACAAAAGAAGTTGAAAAGTCCCTGACAAGAAAACTACAGAAGCCAGTTCCTCCACCTTAAATATAATTTTGAAAATAGGCTTGAAAGTAGGTAAGGTTCATTATATGATGTGTCCAGCCATGGAGAAGTGTTGTCCTGTCTTTGTTAAGCAGTTCCTTTCTGAAATTTCTTTCCTTTTCTTTGTTTCTTGCTTTTCCTTGATTATCAGCAGCAAATAAGGTATGTATGATTGGGAAGTACTGTATTAAGGAAGACCTAAATCCATCCTGGCAATTTCTGTCCTGAATTCTTTTCCATGCTGAGCCATTCTTGGGTTTGTGCACTCCTTCGACATTCATACACAGATGAGCAAGGGTCTTCAGACCCATATAGCAAATGTCAAATTCTTCCATGCTAAAGAAATGGAAATACAGTATTCTGCTTCTGAAGGAATAGGGCTGAGGGCTAAGTATCATATTTTATTTCAGATACTGACATTTTCCCAGCATGTCAGATGTCTCAAAGAGTCACCAGTTCTGACTGGTTACTGAAGAGACAGTTGTGAAGATATTCAGAGCCTTTCAATAAAAAGGAATTCCTTCTCTGTCATCAAGTAAGCTTTAGAAGCAATTTGGTCTAGATAGATACTTTTGTCCATTGACCTCCTGGAATAAGACAGACCCTATTTCCTCTCAGAAATATGTTTGAAATGTGAATTCCTCATTGAAGAGAAGCATATACAGACTTACAATTGAAACAGCTCTTGAGAGTCTGAAAGGCCTTTTCAGAGACTCGAAACATTGTAAAGGGAAATGCATTCTTACTTAGGTCTATTAACAAGGCTTCCTCAAAGAAACCTGATGCAAAAATTTCCTGAGAAAGAAGTCTCAGAAGAACTGCAAACAGAATAGATTATTTCTGCTCCAGGGATAAGGAAAGGCCTGATCTGTAAAGCATTTCAAGTGATGAAGAAGGTCCTGATATTTATGTCTGTTATTAGTTAAATTATTAATTAAGCAGGTAATTTAGAATCAAACCAATTTACCATCCCCTGGCACATAAGTTGGTCTGCTGACAATGGACCAATTTCAGAGAACAGTATCTCTGTGGATTCCAGATGCCTGCTTAAACTGCTTATGGAAATGTATTGACCTAGGACAAAGACAAAATATGTATTTTTCTGTGAGTCTACCACAGCCAGGCAAGGTTTCCTACACATCAGTATGGTGACTCAGCTCTAGCCTAAGGAGCAAGATGTATGCCATAGGCAGAAAAGTTGGAGTCATGGCACCAGGGGCAAGAAAGCCATCTTGCTGTGTTGACATACCTGCTTTTCTCAACTTGCTCATTAACAGCACACCAATTTCATTCTGCTCCCCAATTCAGGAGCTGACTTGCTCAGAACTATTTTTCAACCCTGTGTAAACTTGTGCAGCTTATGGTGAAATGTCAGATTTTTTTCTGGAAGTTGAGGTAAACCCTGCACCATTTCAGTTAGGGATGCAGAGAGTAGGGCACTTTGAGTTCCTACTTGTGGTTTTGCTCTTACACACTTTGCATTTTCTCAAAAGCCAACACTATTTCTTGATTTTCTGTCTGTCTTGCAGCTTTCGCCCTCTCATATTATAGCCTCAAACCCCTCCAGAGGAGAATCAGTGCAAGTTCTACCTTACTGTCAAGAGACACTTAGTCACAGAACTAACCAAACTCTGGGAGCAGTGTGAAAATGAAGCCTGAAGGTGCTCTGAAATGGGAAGTGTTGAGCAGCTTGTGAGCAGCAGGCAGGTGGTGAGAGATGTTTCTCAGCACAACATGATGTGAGCATTGCCACCCCATAAGAATTAATGCAAGGAAAACTGAAATTATAACAAAAGTCACTTTTCCTCCCTCAATGACTTGAACACTTACATTGTGAAGCATGACCCTTCACAAACTCTCAGACCTGCACTCCCACACGGCAGCAGTGTGCTTGTCACTGTTAGTTATCTGTCAAAGTACAGGCTGGGCACAGGGAAACTGGAGAAAAGCTGAACTGAGGCATGTTGCTTGAGAAGTGTCCTGCTTTGTGCTTGTGTTTCCACTGAGCCAATGACAGAGTTGTGCTACAGTTCTGCCAAAGGAAAAACAGATGAGTTTTCATCTTGCAATCTATATGGTCATCATTTTCTCATGCCCTTAATTAGAAGGCCTCTTGCCAGAAAATTAAAAAACCTAAAAAGATTTCCTCTGCTGCACATGTGCAATGCTTAAACCACGTACACTAACGAGGCTGGATGCCAGCTCTAGCAGAGGCCCTGCTAAGCAATTAACTGTGAGACAGAGAGGAAGACCCTTTAGATGCATTAATTTACCCATAGTCCTGTTAGGTCCATTAACACTTACTAGAAGCTGTGAATTAGCTTCCTTGAACCATACAATAGGCTCTGTACCCCAAATGTAAAAAAAAAAAAAAAATATATATATATATATATATATATATATATAACACATGATTTCTTCAGATTGTGTTAACTCTTAAGTCCTCAGAGCAACCAGAACTGAAATTGCACATCAAGCTGAAGCCTTATCTGCTGCACTCTTTCTCACTTCGACATACTTCTGTCTCTCTTTGGGGGATGATTTAGAAATGCAGGAATCCCTCCAGGAATTTAAATTGTGTATCAAAAAGTCGAATAATCCTCTTGCTTCTTTAACAAAATTAAACATTTGATAGATTTGTGTAAAAGAATATATTATATTTGAGTGCTTCCTATAATGCCAGGTAATATTATATGGCTGCAGTTAATTTGCCAGATTTGAATTGCATAAGGCACGAATGAAATGAAAACTCCTGTTGAAATCAGTGGTAGTTTTATTTCAGAAAGACTTGCTGGGATTCAAAATCCCTTTAAGAGACTGAGTCCAAAGGACTTGGTTTCAAAATCCTCTTCACTCTTCAGATCAAGTTCCACTTTTTCTGAGTAAGGTTGAGACAGATAGCATTCAACACTTAGCACTTGTGTGCCAGAAGATAGCTAATACCATAGAGGAAATAAGTAGCTAGAGCAAAAGGAGTTATAGGCTAAGTAGAAAAATAAGTACTGATGTTCTAACAGCATGATTCTGAATAAAGTGCTCTCAGCAGAGCATTGAAACAAAAATAACAAAACAAAACAAAACAAAACAAAAAAAAAACCACCAAACAAAATCAAACTAAAAAAGTTCTGTTCTGGGGAGGGTGGTGGGTTAGGTTTTTTCCTAAATGATTGACAAATATTAGACACCTTCTCATTTTTCCTCATCCATCACTCACTATTCCTGCAAACAAAAAAAATTCTTTCTAATCCCCTGGTCCAGCACTCAGAAATGCAAAGCTGTGATGTTTACTAGGCACAGCTTCAGGTAGGCCTCAAATCATGGGTCTTCTTTCCTACTTTTAGTTTTCTCAGAGGAGATGAATGACCTTTCCAGGCTTTCAGTAACAGCATATCCCTAGCCAAGCCACGAGCAGAGCAGCCCTTGGATGTGCTAACCCATACATCCAAATTTGGTCTTTTTCAAGTCCACCCCTACTTTGGTGGCTCATTAAATAGTATATTATTGTCTGATCTTGTGGAATATCAGACATGGCAGTATTTAAAAGTACCAACATACAACAGGAACTAACCAAAAATACTGAACTCAGAATTTGATTTGGGATTTGGAAATCAACATGCACTGATGTAAGAGCTTAGATATTGGCCAGATAGAGAGAAAGACATTTTAACAAAAATCAGGAGTGTCTGTGTCATGTAAGAAATACTGCTGTTCCCTTAACTGCAATGCTTTATGTTTCTAGTAACAAATCATGGGATCACAGAAGGGTTTGGGTTGGAAGGGACCTCAATGACCATCTAATTACAATCCCCATGCAGGAACACTTTCAGCAAAATAGATTGCTCAAAGCATCTTCCAACCTGCCTTTGAACACTTCCAGGGATGGGGCAGGTTGAAGAAGTCATTGAAAGAAGAGATTTTTGCAAATAAAAAATCTAACATCTAAAAGAGATCATAGCTTTAGCATCGTTTGGATGGTGAATCTACTAATTAATGCTAAATAAAGATCTTATTTTTCTTATTCATGGGTACTACACTCAGCAATAACTATTTGTCCTCAGGAAATTCCCTGTGAAGGTAATATCATAGAGAGATACTTATATGGCATTCTATTAGCACAAGAACAAAATTGCTATTTACTGGGCACTAACGCAAGTACTAACACATTAGGAACAAAAAATATTGCCTCAGAGCAGAACAGTATGGTACTCTGTTCTGATAGCATCATCCCTATATCAACATGGAAGAAAATTTTTAGGAGAAATCAGCTTGCAGAAATTACAGAAATTAGAGAAATTACAGAATTGCAGAAATTACAAGAAACAAAGAATTCCACAAATTACAGAAAAAAAAAATTCCTTCCCCAGATAAATTCCTAATTAAATTTTATAGTCCATAGTGCTACACTAGACAAACACAGAGTTTTTACTTACAAGCACCTGCTACTGCCTTTTTTTTCCCTGATTTAGTATTTATTAATTCTAATTTAAGGCTATAAAACAAAATAAAACACTTATATTTCCACTTTTTATTAGGTGAATCATACAAATAAATCACAAAGCAATTTTTATCAAGCAATTTTGATTCTGTAGAGAAAAGTTTTGACACCCTTGAATGCAATTATTGCTAACTGTGAAGCAACAACTAGATAGTACTAGATACACAGTAAAAAAAAAAGAAGGAGGTCTTTGTGGTCTCAGTTTATTATAGTGCCTAAGAAAAATAATATTTATTAAGCTTATATCTCCACAGGGTGATAGGAGTCCTGGTTTTTAAGAAACCAAACAAAATTTTCTGCTTTGCCTGTAATCTTAAGAGATATATTTTCACATGCACCTGTAGCTCAGAAAGACTAATTAGTGGAATTGACACTTCTAGGATACAGTTTTGTGGTTCTTGGCATTCTAGACAATTTAAATCTGATGCAAACACATTAAATCTGATTTATCTATTGCTTTGAATTTTTAGTTATCTCCTTGCACACACTAAAATGAGTGGCTCTTTAGGGTCTATTTAAAATGGGATGTTCCATTTGAAATGTGTGGCAGGATTATACATTTTTAAAGCTCATTAGTATGCCAGGTCTAGTCATAAATGGACTATACATTTAAATAACCAGCACATTTTTATAAAAATCAATGTCTGTCCCACAGCTCAATATTAAAAGTGGGCAGTTAATAATGATTTTTTTTTTTAATATCAGATTTTTTTAGCACATTTTTCCAGTTCACTACTGCCTGAAAAAACCAACAGGACTATTACTGCTGTGCCTTATACCAACAGCAGGTAACACATTCAGGAACAGACATTTGATTAGTCATTAATGAGAACCAGCTCATAACACTCTTAATCTTTGAAGTCTAAAGATTCTGTGAAGTTTTAAAAAGGAGAGAGACTTCCCAAAATCATTAAATGTGAATGAATGTTCTAACCTTGCAATAACCAAGCACTTAAGGCCATGTTAGGTGTTACTATGTGAGTGACATTAATAATCTAGAAGAAGCTATTGATGTGTGTAATTAATGCTTTAACATAACTAATCTGAGCCCAAATGTAGATTCCAACTATGTGCTGTTCCCTTGACAAATTATACTGTTAACATTTCAAGAAGATTCTTTTAAATGGTTTTCAACAGAAACAAAAACTACTATTTTTGATGAAGTCTTTATTTCTTTATCTACTATATTCCGCTAGATTGTATGCATGAGGGAAAGTTTTCTACATACCACAGAACAGTAAAAATCTCTTATGACATATCCTTTCACCAATCTTTTTTGCTGTAAACTATCACTTTTCCATATATATTAAACTGCAGATAAAAATAAATTTTCTTTTTTTTTTATACCTACACCTGTAGGTATTTTAGCAATGGGAGTTGTTTTAAATTACAAAATCTGACACTTTATCCTTCTTGATCAATACTCCTTTCTAAATATTTTTTAATAGATGAAGAGAAATAAACTAAATAACATTGAAATAAATGACCTTTGAGACAGAAATCATATCGGGGTCCTTTAGAACAGGATCACATATTATCTAAAGATACTTTTCCGTGTTATTGACACTGTTATTCACTTTCTTCCTCCATCTATATTTAATTGTCTTAGAGTTTGAATATGTGTCTGAAGAAAAATGAAGGCTCTAAATCCTTTCTGGAGCACCTCATTCTTTCAAAACTTTTTTTTAAATGTGGTACTTTAAGAAAATTTGTGGGAACCAAGAAATTTACTGACCTCTGCCAAAATGAGTACTATAGAAAAGGAAAAAAAAACGGGAGGTCACAGAGACTCAGCCAAAAGTAATATTATTAAAGAATTCTTTATAGACCTGACTGCCAATTCATCCTGTTGTGGAGACTATAGCCTTGTTCCACTCTGGCAGGGAGTCCTACCTAACCACACATTACTCTTTGGTCATTATCCAAACCCTGCTGATGGATTTGGCATCCTCTCCAGTGGACTGAGTGCACTTTGGATTGCAGCATAAAAACACCAGTCAGACAATGTGAAAGTCTTGCTGAATAAAGCATTACCTTCAGAAAATTAATTTGTGACTGAAGTCCCAGATGCTAACGAACCATTCTGTTATACTTCAAGACAGTAAGAATATGGCTAATCCCATCTTTAATTTAACATTTATTTAACATTTAACATTTGAAGTATTTTGTCATTTAATTTTATTTATGTGAAGAACTGAGGCTCAGAATAAAACCATTTCTGAAAAATTGGAATAGTTGGACCCAAAATGGATTCAGCAAATAGATTGCATTCTTTAAATAGCAAGAAGAGAGGGAAGAGAAATGCTGATTCATTAAATACACGAGTGTCTTAGGGGGAAAGTTCTATGTTTTTAATGGGACAAAGAGAATAAGAGAGTTTTAAAGCTATTGTTGATACTTATGGAAATAAACCACTCAAACTTGCATACATGTGAAAAAACAGTCACTAAATTAGCTCATAGTGAAAGTAGGACACAAAAAATGAATATATAATTTAAGTCACATTAGATTGTAATGGAGGATAGGTGGAATTTCCAAAAGCATTACTTACCAATAACAAAAACTTACTGTCTGGTAAAAATCAAGCTGTTCATCACTTAGATCTTCCAAAACACTCATCCTTAAATGCCATAAATGCAACTAATTCTGACACTTTGCCTTAAAATGCAGACCACACACCTGGAAAGAAAACTATCTTTCTTATCATTATTTAATGTTTTTGTGAATATTCTTCTTGATGACAGTGAAAAACTATCTTTGATATCATATCTGCAAGCAGTAAACTGAAAATATATGTCTACATTAGTTATCTGTTTCCAAAGTAGGAAGGATGGAGTGAAATCTGATTGTGTTATTTGCATTTCTGTAATTGTTGCCTTATTGTTGAAATATGGAACAGAAAACCCAGGAGATTGGGTTGAACATTTGGATTTGAGACATTCCTGTGAACTTTAGACAACCAGCCAGAACTAGTGCAAGTAAATGGTAAAATCTTAGGCAATTGTTAATTCCCTTAAAATCACTTGCAACCGCATAGTTTAAGGAGAATCAATATTTTTTTCTCTTGAGTTACTGCAGAAGAACTTTCAGTTGTAGAAGCGTCCTGACACAGTGCTGCCCCAGGAGATACACAAAGGTCTTTTGTATAACCTTTTCTCTTTTTTTTTTTCTTTTTCTTTTTTTTTTTTTTTTTTTTGAGTGAGCTTCTTGTCATATAGTAACTTCCTTTGATATCATGCAAAACCCTGCCCTGGATCTGTTTTTTGTAACAAAAGTCCCCTTTCACATTCACCAAGCCCAACACGTGGTTTTGCAGTGGGTCAGCTAGCCCTGGCCTTGGGGTTAGACAATCTGCCCATTACCCAGACAAGATTCCTACCCCAGAAACTTTCCAGGCTCACTGCTTTCCTCAGGCAGGTTGTCTTTAATGGAGAGTGAAAGGAGGAGGTCACATCCTGTTCCAAGAGGGAAAAGGAAGCTTGTATAATATGCTATTTTTCATAGCAAAAAGACCCCCATCATCTGGCTTGTGCAAGCTGCTTAGATAGTACAAATGAGTCCAGACCTCTTATCTAAGCTGATATAACCAAACTAGATGTAGACATATCAGTAGCACCTCCAAAAGAAACAGCAAAATATTCTGAAAGCATAAATATTGTTTGAAAGGCACTCCATTTCCTTGTCTTTATATTTGTCTTGTCTCAACGTACTAAACTATGTTACTACAGGTTCTTGTAAATTTTATTTCTTCCACTTTATTGTATAGTCATGAGATTTATCAGATACGTGACTTTAAACTATTCTACGTGCCATTATTTCAAAGGTAGATCAATGCAAAGTAAATTTTAAATAATGAGTGTACTATTAGCTATACTTGTCTTATTTGGCAACAGAATGGATGGAATTGAGTGGCTTGTACCTTGCACTGCAATCCTACCTTTTATTTTTTCTCTTCTTTTTTAAAGCAGAAATTATATTTACTCTCTAGAATGAATCTATATACTGTTGTCTTAGGTTAGAATGTGAGATGTAACCAAAAGTATGTATTCTGTCACTGTCTGTTAAAACCAGACAGTGCTTTATCTCTTCAACAACCCTGTTAGTCAGGTAATCAGTGGGAAAAGAGGGAAAGGGAGGAAAGGATGGCTGACTGGAGAGGCCATCAGGAAAAACTTCTCTTCCTTTGGCATAAATATAACTGTTACCAGGAACTTGCCTGGCCAGAGCAAAGCAAAGCGTTTTTCCCCACACTGGCTGCAAAATGCTGCAGGAAGTTTACAAGGAAGAACGAAGCAAGAACTTACCCTTTGCTGCTCTTTCTGCAGCTGCAGTTTTCCTGCCCTATCATTCATCTGAAGCTGAATGTTTTTCTAGTGCAGGAAACCATGGCCTCAGGTTTTTCTCAGATGCTTCTCAGAGTCCTATTGAGGTCCAAGTACCCATTCATCAGAGAGCTACCCCAAAGTCTTTTCATAGCTTGTCATACTCCTCTGCTGAAAATCTCCAACTACCACAACACGCATGTTAACAAGGTTCCATCTCCCCTGTTCACCCCATGAAACACTCAGATCTTGGAAGTTTCTGAGGTTATGACCTCTTCATGTTTAGCATAGAATCATGGAATTGTTTGGGTTGCAACCGGCTCTCAGGAGCAGAGGCACCTTCCACTAGATCAGATTGCTCAGATCAGAGCCCCATCCAACCTGGCCTTGAACACATCCAGGGATGGGACGACCACCATTTCTGTGGACAAGCTGTTTCAGTACTTCACCACCCCGTCAAAGAAGAATTTCTTCCCAATATTTAATATAAACCTGCCTTCTTTCAGCTTAAATAATGCAGTACTTTAGGATTCAAGCCAATGGTCAAGCACCATGGACCCTGCTGTACACACCACTGTTAGCCTGAGCTGAGGAGAGTGTCCAGGAAGGGCAGTGGAACTGGAGCAGGGTCTTGAGCACAAGTCTGATGATGAGTGGGTGAGGGAGCTGGGAGTGTTTAGCCTGGAGAAAATGAGACACAGGGGGACCTCACTGCTCTCTACAACTACCCAAAAGGTGAGGGTCAGCGCCTTCTCCCAGGTAAGAAGTGACAGTCCAAGGAAACAAATGGTTAGAGTCAAATGGTGCCAGTCATGACCTGTTACAGCCTACCGTTCCAGCTATTCAGGATATCATCTTTTCTATGATCCTTCTGGGTCCCGTCTAACTCAGAACATTCTGTGATTCTGTGACTACCTTCCCTTGTGAAAAGGGCCTGTCCAGCTCCCTTGTAGTCCCCCCTCAAGTACTGAGCTGCCCTGTCCAGAGCCACTGAAAATACTAAATAATGTGCATTACTTCTACTTCAACAACCAAAAATGCTTTAGAAAAACATTATCTCAAAGAAGAAGCTATAAATATGTTCACTGACCCCTGAAATCTCCAACCCAGCGATTGATAGACAGTGGCTGGAAAATTGAGCACAGTCTGTTCCTCGGGTGCAAAGAAGCCTGTAGTTAAGTTCCTAAGAAACCAGGGAGGGCAACTGATAGAGGAGGCCACACCTGGAAAGAGGAATTGCACCTGCACAGGAGGAGAATCATATGTGAGAGAAAACTGGTCTCTGGTGAAAAATATATCTAGACAACAGCCCAAAAAAAGAATGGCTGTATATTATTGCCATGTTACTCCTTGTAGTTCATGAGTGCCTGACTTTCTCCTGAAGCTTTTTTCTTTGTTCTCACCTGACTTATAAAAGAGCAAGGTGAGTCCTGAACAGGGGCAGAAAACCAGCCTGACTTTACTCTTTAATGCACAAAGCAGGTGCTCCAGGGTGCTGCCTGTTCCAAATTCAGCATCTCATTTGTTATAAACTAACAAAAAACTCCCCGGGCATGCTGGACCCAAATAATTCCTTAAAACAGTAAATGAATCAAGACAGCTTAGTAGATAAAATAGTGTTTTTACTTAAGGTAAAGAGATGAAAATGGTTTGACATTTAGTCTCACGTGACCTTTATCAAGGACAGTACAGAGCATACAGGTTTTGCCTTGATAACTCACTGTAGCTGGAAGCATTTGACTTTGATAAAGGTCACTCAGGTCCAAAATGTTGGATCATTTTCTGTTACCCTTATCTGAAAGAAAAAAAGGCATTCTTCTCAATACAGTTGTCTTATTTTTAGTATATTTTTTAAATTAAAATAAATAAAATATATTTTTAAGTAATTTAGTTCCAGGAGGAATATTTTATTGCTTTATCCAGCACAGTCTTCTATTGCACTTTTATTTCTGCAAAACTCTCTTCTCTGATCAAATATTACTGGCCTCTGATTGGGGTGGATCTTGTGAATTGAGCTCTACTGATGGGAATAAACAGCAACAAATGGTGAAACAGAGTACAGACATCGAGGTTCTTTTTTGTTTGTTTGTTTTTTAAATAACTCATTTAAGTAAATAGCAATGGGCAAAGTTTATGAATACAGTCACCCTGTAGTTAAGATAATTGGGCCCACGTGTAGCATTCTTCTTTTCTTCTGGAAAAACATAACATTGCATGAAGCCAGCATGGCAGTAAAGACACAAGGAAGATGCTGAAGCATGTACTTGAAGCCTCAATAATTTTCCATGTTGCTCTTCAAAGAGTTTCTCATCATTCTGCCTGTGAAACCTGTATTTTCAAGCTTATGTTGAGATTTGCATTTTCAATATGTAAACTACACACACTCTAACAACTACTGCTAATTGCTCCCCCTTCAGTGTTGGCCCAGACAGGCCACCTTGAATCAATCACATGGGCAAAGAAAGAGTTTATTGTCTACAGAAATAAATCTTGTCTGAAAATAATTTCTTTCTAGAACTGCCTAGAATTGCACATTCTTCCCTTCAAAACTCAAGAGCAACTTACACGGAGTTTTGCTTACATAAGTTGCTGTGCCATAGGAGAAATATTGACTGGGAGACAGGACTGCATCCAGTGTCTGTTGTGACTGATGAAAGGTCAGTAAAAGAATTCAGACTTCGTCTTCTATCTCAGTCCTGTCCTTAGATCAAACTGTGGCAAAAAGGAGAGATAACAATATAAAGTGGTCAGTTTTCCCTTGTAATAGTGGCTAAAGGAAAGAGGAAGAGAGGCAGGTGGGCTGTGACTATACATGGGATGTCATGGATGGGACAGCACTGCCAACTTAGAGCAAAATCCTGCTATTGGTAGAGGAGGAAGAAAGTAGGAAACAGGATACAGCCTGTGTCTCACTGCAACCTGTTCCTAACTTCTTGTGTCATTGGTAGTGTTTACAGATCAGTTCTTGATGTAGCCCACAATGACTCATTTTAGAAGCTCTGCAGAAGTTTTGTATCTGGTATTATACCCATAGTCATATCCTCCCACCTATTAAACAATATACATATAAAAACAAACCTTTACTTATGTTTACTTTTATGGATGTTTTCTTCACTGGCCTACTTCGATAGCATCCTCTCAAATAAAAATATTCCTACTAGTACTGTGATCTGTATTCGGCTGTGGTGGGTTCAATGAGCCACTACTGGAGACAGAGAATCAGTCTGAAGGTAGCTCCACAGGTGTACCAGCACCAACAAAAGGAAGTAATTTGGCCTTCAAATTTTTTAGGTGGAAGCACATTCTTAGACAAAACCCAGAAAAATCTGCAGGAGACTTCCTACCAAATGCATCTGGATGTAAGTTCAACTTGCTTCAAATACCATAGATCTCTTTTTGTCAAGAGATTCTGGACAATTCTAGGCCGAACCCCACCCTGCCCCACCCCATCCCACATCCCACATCCCACACCTTCCTTCCCCCAGTAATAATGGAAGGGTAATCTGCTACATTCTCATTTTTAGGAATATCATATCCATAAAATGGTTACTTCAGATAAAACAGCTTTGAGACCAATTTGTTAGGAGTTGCTTGGAAGCCAGTTTCAGCTCTACTAACATAACTGCTGTAATTTCCAGGAGGAAAATATGATCTTCGGAAAGAGAAGAATCTAATATAGGTGGTTTTGTTTGTGGACAAGATTCAATTAGATGTGAAGTTATGGTGCCTTCAGCCATCTTGTATCCTTCTCATGGAAGCTCACTCTGTTTTTATGAAGCTTAAACTCTCAAACTTACACATGTAAAATTGTGGTCAGCTCCAGAAATAGCATGTATAAGAAGAATGCTTTTAACTCAGCTTGTTTTGTTTCCTAGAAAGTGCCTCATATGACTGCACTTACATTAATTATATGAAGGTTGTATTTTTGACCCAAAAAATGTGTATCGCATTATATATGTTTAGAAGAAATACATTAAATGGAATTATTATTATTATTATTATTATTATTATTATTATGCCAAAAATATTTGGACTCATTCACCTTTGCAGGCACTTCTCTCTACATCTTCCTATAAGACTTTTGACATTCTGACATATTCTCTCTGACATACCTTTTATATTGTCAGAGACTGAAATAGTTCATGTGTCAAACATTGATATGATGTTTGCTCATTATAACAAAAACTGTATAAAGAAGCTCCAACCAAAGAAGCCTCTCTGAAGGTACCTGACTGGGACTTTGGGCTGAAAGTCAGACTGCTGAGGTTAGAGGGAAAACCCATTCTCCAATCACCTGAAGCAAAGTCCACAAGGAAAAGAACGTGAGCAAAATCAGGCGCCATGCTAAGAATCACCTCTGACTCACCTCGGGGTGGGGGAGGCCGTAGCCCACAGACCCCTCTGCTGGGAGCAGCTCTGCACAGATTTGACCCCAACCGAGGTGGGGGGAGGAAGTTTGGGTGTGTTGGAGCCTCTGCTCAGGGGCAGGGAACCCATCCTCCCTTACACAGCCTGGCTGTGGAACCCCCAAAGGGACATTCCTGTGAGAGTGGGGCGTGCCTTAATCCATCAAAGGCCCCCAAAGTGTCCCCGGAGTCATTCCTGAGGCCTGGCACCACGGGACTGCAGGTGATGCCACCAACCCAGAGTCTGCTGTAAGGGACAAGGGCAAACTCCCCCCACCTGGGAGGTGCCTGAGCTTTCCCACCTGGCCTGAGCATGTGTTAACCCATCAGATTCTGTGCTTTTTGGGGGGACCTTCACCACAAAGAAGACCAGCTGGAGAGGATCAAGGGAGCATCGTTGGGATCCACGGAGTGGTGACATTTTCCTTATTGTGTCCCTGTTACTCTCTTTCTGTCCCCCCCACCTATTTTCTATTTCTTTCTCTCTCGCATTTTTACTATCAAATAAAACCCATACTGTTGTCACTGGCAAATGGTCTTGTTTGTACCTTAATTTGGGCAGAGGCATTTCTGAGAACCTTAGTAATTGGATCATGACATATATCTAGAATTAAATTTGAGTTCTACATAGTCTTGTCATTACGGACCCTACTGACTCTTACACCCATCAAATGGCTTTATTTTGCTTCTCTGAAATTGTTCAGGGAAAGAGAAATTCACTTCAGAAGTGAAAATTTCTGAGAAGATTTTACCAGAACTATATCCTTTATAAAATCCTATCAGTAGCTGGAGTGGCATTAGAGTGGAAACAAAAGTACTCAAAAGCTGAGAAAGGAGCAGAATGGATGCTCACTACGGAACACACTGCTCAGTTCTACTCCCACAACAGCAAGGGCAAAAGTCATTGCCTTTTACTCTATATAATTATTATTACTATTACTATTATTACTATCCCAGGGGAGCAGCAAAAATAGCATCCCGTTTTGCATCTGGCTTCCAGCTTTATATTAGCAGAAATGTAGGACACATGGGAAGCAAAACAGGCCACACAAAAGGGGAACCAGTCAATCTGATTTTATGGCTTTGATGCACGGATTCTCAGTTTTCCACAGCCTTGGGGAATGGTAGCTCTCAGAAAAAAGCTGCAGCTAAGTGAGCCCATGTTACCCAGCGTGAGTGGTAAACAGAGGAGTTACAGGGATACTGGGCACCTCATCACTGACTTACTAGTTAGGGCATCAAATGCCTGACATGAGGCTGGTTGGTGACTGTCCCTTTGGCAGTAACTATCAAATGATCTCTCAACTTCCCTCAGAGCAATAACTGCATTTCAATGAGCCTTCACCAGTGCAAGTCCAAGACAGTAAGCTCTAAGATATTGATGTGCTGACAAAGTGAGCAGAGCAAATCCAGCCCACACATAAAGCATGTATCAAGTTGAAGTACACATTCTGAATTCTTCCAGTGAAAAACACCAAGCTCCATGCCCAGCTCATTCCATGGATCCTATCCAGAGCTCAGAGAAGTCCCTGAGCTGGCACAGACTAATTAAGAAGAAAGGGAAAGATTATATTTATGTGTAAATGATACTCTAAAAAAGAAACACTATCAATAATGTAGTAGTAAAATAGTTGAAAGGAAATGGATTTTTGATGAAGTCAGTTTTTCAACTTCTTTATTCAGATAAGAGAATAATACTTTTAAATTGCTATTCACGCTGACCACTACCACTTGTTAACATTTTGCCCTGGGGAGGAAACACTGCTTAGCAGTACAAGGGGTCTATAATAAGCATCTTTATCTCCTTGGGATTCTTGTTATTTTCTCCTCAGTACTGTAAACCACATACCACTTGGGCTGACTCACACAGACCCCAGGAGGAGGACACAGAAGAGAGAGATGCTTTCTCATGAGAAGTTCGACATGGTAAAATTCCTCTTCCATTTCAGCAGCTCCAAAGCCGATTTGCACCCAGCTTGACCTGGCAGATGTAACTCTTCTTCTTTCACTCCTAATTTGCCTGCAGTTGGCTCAGGTTCATAGCTGTTTGGAGTGCTCTAATGGCTTTCATGGTTGGAGCTGTAAAAAGTCTGATCCTACTCAAATATCAGCACAAGCGCAATATCATAGGCGCTCCTTGAAAGTGGCAGAAATAATGGGGCAGATGACCTGGCAGACAGCATTTCTGTCCTGCCAGCTTGGAGGATGTAGCCCACAACCAATCACCATATGTTTGGCTCAAAACTAGGGGGCAGAGAGGCCAGAATGATGCAGAGAATTCAGGTGATTTTGTTACCTCTCAACAAAGACAGGGAGCTTTGAAGCTTGTAAGCATCACCTACATTCTCTGTCATTCCTTTCCAAAGCATTACTTCAGGGAACTAGCAGCAGGAGTCTTCCTCTTAGACACTCTTAAAGATTTGGTTTCCAAAAGGGCCTTTGTTCTATAGTGGCTTTGGATATATTGCCACTCTGAATTTGCTGCTGTTTGTTTTGATACAATGAAGGCTTTTAGCCTGCTCTGTTAAAGAAAGTTAGAGGGAAGGCACTTCCAAACTGTATATCTATCCCATGGACACTTCAGAGACCTTTCATTTTGGCACTGGAACAGGTTGCTGAGAGAAGCTGTGGGTGTCCCATTCACAGAAGTGTTCAAGGCCAGGCTGGATGGGGCTTTGAGCAACCTGGTCTAAGTGGAAGGTTTCCCTGCCCCTGGCAGAATGGTGGAACTAGACAATCATTGAGGTCCTTTCCATTGCATACTGTTCTGTGATTCTCTGACCCTGTGATCTTGTTTAGCCCCAGCAAACCTCTGCAGTTCAACAAAGTGAACAGTGTCAAAAAAATTAGAACAAGAAACAGCTGCAAGCACCAGGTTAAACATCTGCACTCAGACTCAACTGGTTTGAGCACTCAGCAGTGATGAAGGTACACTTCAAATGCTGCGTCCACTTCTGGGAGCTTCAGTTCAGGGAAGACATTGAGATGCTGGAGAATGACAACAATGCTCATGAAGGGTTTGGAGGGCTAGTTCTATGAGGAATGGCTGAGGGAGTTGGGGCTGTTTAGCCTGGAGAAGAGGAGGCTCAGGGAAATTATTATTTTGCCCTCCTTATTGCTCTATAGAATTCCCTGAAGGGAAGATGTAGCCAGGCAGGGGTCCCAGCAAAAAGTGACAGGACAAGAGGAAATGGCCTCAAGTGGTGCCAGGGGAGGTTCAGGTTGGACATCAAGAGGAATTTCTTCACAGAAAGGATGATTAAACATTGAAATGAGCTGCCCAGGGTGGGGTCACCACCCCTGGAGGTGTTAAAGACTGGACATGGCACTTAGCGCCAAGGTCTAGATGACACGGTGGTGTTTGGTCAAAGGTTGGAATCAATGGTCTTGGGATTCTTTTTCAACAAATTGACCCTTTGAGTTTGTGATTCTGTGTTAAGGGGAATGTCTTCACACCTCGACTTCACCCCATTTCAGTGTTGGAGACGGTCAAGGGAGTCCCCAACAATAAAGAAGCTTAAGCCACATAAATTTAAGGTCAGGTTGCCAATTTTATGCCTGTACCACAAGAGCCATTCTATAATATAAAGCAAAGTATAAATTGAATTGCAACTGCTACAAATGCTAGTTAAGACTTTTTTATTTGGTTCTACATTATTTTGCATATCGCCTCTTTTTCCACATTGGGTGGACACAGGCCTAAATGGCCCAGAAAAAAAATCTTACATATTTGAGATGAAACTGAGGAAGGATAAGAAAAGAGAACATCAATTACAGGTTACAAGGTTCCACCTTCTACTGTGAAGCCAGGTTGTATTTGCAGACAACATGAGCTTGGGCTGCCTTGGAACTAACATCAGTGCCCTCAAATGAGCCACTGACACACTGAACACCAGTGCTCAGAGCAAGGTCAGGTCATGATCCCAGGGAGGAATGCTAGCCTCAACCAGAGGGGTACAAGAGGTGTTAATTCTAAGCCAATATTCACCTCCTGCTCTTTTTGTGAGGCTGTAGTTCCATGTACCACCACTCCACACGGTGGCACAGGCTGCCACCACTCCAATATGCTTTCCTAAAGCACTGCCACAGCACTGCTGGTTTCTACAAATATGTATGCATTTTTGTTACTAACATCTGACCTTAGAGAATTTATTAATGAAAAACATTGCAGCTTGCAGAGGAAAACTGCTTTAGCCTGAAGCGAACTGTCACTGAGGTCAGTGAGTAAAGCAGCATGAAGTCAGCTAAAGGTGACCTAGAAAGGAGGAGAAAAAAAAGTGTGATTTTTTTTCTTTATGGCTTTGTTATGACAAATAAGGACTTTGTGAAAGGCTTTTTTCTATTTTTAATGGGTGCTTTTCTCAAAGTAGATATCTAGGTATAAGATGAGTGTGGCCAGAATATTTTCTACATAAACATGTCTGCCTGAACAGTTTTAAGCAATTTACGTAATTTGTCTAACAGGTGTCTGGACCTCAGAGTTGAAAACTTGCTGTTCTATTTTTGTTTTTTGATGACTGAGTATAAGTTCCAGTTCTAAAGTTGTAGTAACATGCAGACTACACAGAATTATTAGGTTATACAAAGTCATTGCTTTAGTAAATGTTGGTGGCAAGAGAACACAGCCTTTTCACAAAAAAAGAAGAAAAGGAATATGATTGTTTGAAGGGGAGTTGAGAGTAAATGAAAAATATCCAACTTTGGGTTGTCTGTGTGTCTGTAATTTTGCTCTGAGCACTTTTTCTTGAATGGGGATCAGCCTCTCTGCCCAACATTACCTTCAGTGGAGCTGAGGGATGATACCAGGCTGTAACAAAATCTTGTCCATCAGGAAGTTATTTCGGCCCCAATAGGTTGTTACCTTAAACCATTATTTATTTCTCCTTTAGTAAAAAGAGAAAATTCCACTGCCTGAAAACCAGCAAGGAACAGACTTAATCACATCAAAGAATGAAAAGGGAGATGAACAAACCTGTTTCTAGCTTGGCTTTATTACTGTCCACACTTATGACTCCAAGCAGCAAATAAAATCCAAACCTAAGCTTTCAAAAGCAGCACAAAAATTGTAATCCCTTTTCTCTTGCTAATACTGAAGGGAAGACTAAGAGTCAAAATATTCCCAAAGTAAAAATCAACTATTCCAGAACCATGTGAATAAATAAAAGGAAAAAAAAAAGAAAAGGAAGCTGCAAAAGTCATCTTAAAAGTAGGACAAAGACCTCTGACAAACTAAAATATGGAAGAAATAAATAAATCTTGAGTGTGCCACATTCTGTGATCTAGAAGACTAAAATAACGTTTGGAGAGCCATGAATCAATATGAAGTATTTCAAAACTGTTGGCTCTCTCCCAGATACATCCCTAAAGACATACTGTGGGAACATTCTTTGCACAAAGTATTGTAGCTGCAATATAGTTGATAGCTTCCCATGAATTTATAGTTCCAGGATTACTGTAAATAAAGTATGTTAAACAAATTTAAAGAAAAAAAGTATTTCAATAACAAAAAGACTGTACACTGAAAGAATACTCAAAACCAGCTGCCCCTGCTTTTTTGACCTTTAAAAGACCAGATGTTCAGAAATGCACAATGACAACTCCAACTAAGATGTACCACTGCCATTGTCAGCATCACATGCATCAACTTACGCCTAACAATGTAATTTACTGGGATGGGGGGCAGGGGGGGGATTAAGTACCATTTAAGAGAAGGACTCCATGATCAGTAAAATGGGTGAACACAAGATGCTATATTTTATGAGACATGAAACATATTTCTTGGTTTAGAAAGCTTCTCTCCTCCCTTTTTTTTCCAGCACATAGCTCCCATCTCCCACCCTACCCCTACCTTTAAGCCTGGTTTTAGTAATTTCTTACTAATCTTCCCCACACCCACCCAAGCAGCACCCAAATCCACTACAGTGAACACTTGTAAGGAATTTTCCAGTGCTGAGTCTTTAAAAGCAGCCAAAATGAGTAAGTATAGAGTCAGAGGTCAGAAAAAATTTAAAAAATACTGTGTGAGTAAACTCCACTGACAAAAAAAAGAGTTTAAAATGGTGCAGAATATATTCTCAGTCTGCCAAGGCAAAACACATATATTTCTTCTTCTCCTGTCCATCATTTCATGAGCACGGCTGCTTCTGTGGCTTGCACTCAGTCATACCTTGCTCCCCAGGTAGTCCTATTGAAAACTGCAAGACAAGGCAAGGAATAGGATTCTCAGCATTAACAGCAGTAGTGGGGCTGCCCCTGTGTCAATCATCTATAATCTGTGCTTTTATTAAAAATAGCTGATATCTCTGCTGACAGTTTCCAGCCCTGGCGCAGCAACCCGTTCAGTTTGTAAAGGGATTTAGGGCTCCAAATGCTGCAATAAATCTTGGAACTGCCCAATTATCACTTGATGGCCACACCCCTTTGGCATGGGGCCATGTCACTGGAGATAAGGTGTTTATAACTCAGGATGTATAGCATACCTCTGAAGCTGGATGAGTGCCCTTTTGCAGGGTGTTCTGTACATTCAAGTCATGCAGCTAAGAGCCCTGAAGGTGTTGAAAGAGAAGAAAAGGCTTTTCATAGAGCTTAATCCAATTAAAGCACATTAATGAAGGTTAGTATCATCTGTCACATTATCCAGACATATCCTATCATGCATCATCATCTAATTGCAAAGTCTTATTTTCTTCTAAAGCTTTTCATCTTCATCAAGAAAATGTGATGGGAAATTCAACATTTAAAGTACAGGTGGCTTAGATAAGATTTCTTCATCTTTCCTTTCTTTTTCCCCTCTCGTCACCACTCTCCCCCCCCCCAGAAGACACATGATGCCTTTTTTTAAATAGTGGCTTGTTTCATCAGGTAATACAAACTGGCATATATCCAGTACAGCCTGGGGAACAACCCCAAATAACATCTCCAAAGCTTTTGTTTGAGGGATTGTAAGACCTTACTACAGAAGAGTAGAGGGGAAAAAGAAAAAAAAATTAGGGAGATTAAAACACCACACACTGCAAATGAATAAAGGATTTCAGGTGCTGTGGCTGCTGGAATGGTATCAGGCTAGATTTCTCTAACAGCTTTGAGAGCACCTTCCCACTATCATCACATTAAACACAGTTGTCAGAGAGAGCTCTACCATCCTTGATTATAAAAGAGGGAAAGGCAGATTCTCATTTCTGTACAACCCTCTTTATGCAACTTCAGCAGGGCAGGGGATAGGAGAAGAGATTTTATGCAGATGAGTGAGCATCCCTCTGTGAAACTGCAGATTCCTTCTGAATTTTCCTGGGAGCAGCTGGAGAGCACAAATCTTCCCACTTAAAAGGGCTAACACTGGAACCAAGAGCAGTCTAATTTCTAAAACTTGGGCAGTAGGTAAATCCATTAAAGATGGATATGATGAGAATCCTACTGGAGAGGAATTTATTGGAGAAATTCAGTATGCCTTGAAAATACACCTTGATCTCATCATTATTCTGTGACACAAGCATGACAGCTTCTAATCATATCAGCCCCCCAGGCTGGTTACTGCTACTTCCCCACAGAAGGCTACCGGTTTTGTGCCACAACTGTTGAGTTCACCACTGCACTCCTTATCCATGTCCGTGTAAATGCCAGTTGCCCATGTCACCTGGAAATGAAGGTTCCTTGGAAACCTACAAGAACACCCAAGCTGCCACCCTCAGGAACAGTCCCACTTGCTGGCACTCACTTCTCAGCCAGCTACAGAAAGAAAATAGATTATTGTAAATATCGCACTGCTGACCCTTTATGTCTGTAAATCTTTATGTCTTGAAACTGGTGCTGCAGGGAGACTGAGGCAGGAAATATACATGTATTTTTGCTTTCCCTTCCAGCCAACATGATGAAATATTTTAGTGTCCCAACAAATCCCAAAAGGCGGCACAACACATAGCTCCCACTAGTGGCTTGGTCCAGCTGCTGATGTTGGGCTCTGAGCACATACGCTGAACTTTGTGCAATCTGTTCTCTGATATTTGCAGTGCTGGGTCTGACAGAAAGAGGCAAGTGCTAGACCTGCTTGGCCTGTTCAACAGGATTAGTGAGAGACTGAAAGGATTAATGGAATATGTAGAGAAGGACTGCTTATGAGCATACAAGGAGCATCCAGAGCCTACAAGAAATGCTTGGATTTTAACAGAAAAATTCTTTGGGGCTTATTAAGTTTGTTGCGTACTTAAAGCAAAGAAAGCAATGCAGGAGGCACAACCAGTGTGTTTTATTTTTCCCTTTCATTTAAAGTAAAATTAATGAAAGTCTGCTGAGGACTACATACATTTCTGAAAATTCAGCTTAGACTTGGACACAGGTCTCGTGGGCCACTACCTCATAGACTGAAATGAATGTTAATGCAAATCCAAGCTAAACCAACTTCTCCCAACCTTCCTCTGTGGAAAGGAGAGGGACTGATACCAAGTCTTAGAACTTAAAACATGTGTGAGTACTTATAACTGAAGAGATCTACAGGAGTGGTTGATGCAAAACCAAAATGCAATAAAAAGGCATAAATTATACTGTGCTATTTTTATCCTCTTCATATTTCTTATGAGTCAAGCAAGTACTACTGATGCAACCATTCCCCGTGGATTTGTGCTTAGGACACTGTAGACATCATTTTGATTAAACTCCTATCTACTGGGGATAGACATTTCCTGGTAAGCAGGCACAGCTAACAAAGGTCATTCAGCATCAGGGTCACCATCTGCAGCTTCACCCACTTTCCCTGAGACTCTCTACCTCGTTCTGCAATCTTTAGCCAATGTAAGAGATCAAAACCACTGTGAACTTACCCCCAAAGCTTTGAGAATGGATGCTTCACTGCCTTAGGTCAGTCTAATTCTAACATTCAACACTGAGCACATATAACAGACACCTGGGAAATTAAGACAACTTGCTGCATACATCCTCCCAGCTGGTTATATGTTGGCAATTGAGATCAGTGGCAAGAACAGAGGAAAATCCCAAAAAGTCACTTCATTATTACCAGTTACCTATTCTGCAGCAATATGTGTGTGCTTTCCTAATGCCTTCAGTGCTATGTTAATTTCCTGGGGCATAAAGCTCCTTTAGCATTCATGTAACCAATACAGATTTGGCACAAATGTTACTCTCTGAACATGTAGAGTCAGGTAGCCTTAAACTGTGGAAAAGCTGGCACCCCATTATAGCCCCTTTCTCTTTTTATCCTGTTTCTGGTTATCACAGGTCACATTTATCACTGTGTGAATGTAATTGTCAAATTGTCATTTTATGAAAGAAAAAGGTTGTCCTTGTGACAGACTTACTTTTCTGTGTGCCATGGTTTATCTGAGTAGTAGCAGCCCTAGCAAAGAGCATGTGACCCGATTTCCCAGATGTCTGTAAATGTACTTGGTGTTGAATTTTAAATTTGATGGAATTCAAAGCTCTTCATATAAAACACAACTCTAGTTAACTTTTATCTCTATTTTTCCCTTTCTGTCTCTCAGCAGCTGTTCTTCTTTTATTATTTCATGTGCTATATTCAATATGCAAAGTTTCCTTGTTTGTTAGAGTGCATTACACTTTCTAATGCATCTGTCATGCTGAAAAACAGGAAAGTAGCATAAAGCCTCTCTTGTGAGTTTTTTCCCCCCAGTTAAAGGAAGGCTTAGGTAGAAGGAAAAAAAGAAATAAATGAAAGAAAAGAGATTTGCCTGTAAGCATCTAGAGAGCTTAAGAAAAAAGGCTCTTCAGCTGTATGAAAGTTTAAAAATTAAAATCCCAGTGAATTTAATGCTTAGAAATGACAATGACTGGCCCTGGGAATTTTCCTTAAAAGGGTGATTTGGGAGCTAAGACACAGACAGGAGACCTGGATTCTTTTCTACATCTCAACATCTTACTGGTCAACCTCTCAGATTATGCCAGCCCTGGAGGTAGTTAGGAAAATAATTCATATTCTCATCTGAACCAATGGGAGTGTGGGTTTTAGATAAAATATCAAGACCTGCTTTTACCCTCCCTTATGTTAATTCTGCCAAAACTGAGCCAAAGACACAGTTCAGTCCTGCCTCAGAAGCCTTTCCTCGCTAAAGCTTCCTGGGTTATAAGACGTTTGGAGTTTTGTTGTTAAGTTTCTTTGGAGCAGAAAGATCACAAGGGCTGGATCTGGGTATTTCTTCACAGTAGTCAGGATGATGAGGCAGTAGGAGAAACCCAGACTGGGCTGTGCAAAATCAACTCAGGTTAATTCACCCTCCCAAAGTCCCAGCAG
The DNA here is from genome assembly GCF_027477595.1 of Haemorhous mexicanus. Taxonomy (NCBI): domain Eukaryota; kingdom Metazoa; phylum Chordata; class Aves; order Passeriformes; family Fringillidae; genus Haemorhous; species Haemorhous mexicanus. Next base: position 11,314,503 of record NC_082344.1, read on the forward strand.
CTGAAGATCCCTCCTGCAGAATTCTAGATGGACATTGCACCCCTCCTTATGGAATCCATCTAAATCTCCGCAGCATGCCACACAGCACTGAACAGCTTTCAAAACTGTGCACACTGTAGGGCATTCTTAGTAATAAATAAATTACTATTTCTCAGTAATAAATAAAAATCAAACAACAGAATTAATGGGCATTTAAGTAAACATTAGGAATATCACTAGTTACTGGGGCATGTATGAACTATATTCCTATGAGTGTGTTTATACAAACAGGTGCATATAAAGGGACAATGCACTTAATATTTTTATGCATTTTTTTAAAAGGCAGGCTCAATCTAACCAACAGACCTAAATGTATGAATTTTGGCTGTATGAATGCATGAAAATGGCTGTAGCTCATTTCCAAAAGCATGTGGTCACAAAAAAGTTCACATCCCTGACTAATTTTCTGGCAGGTTTTCCTGGTAGTTTCTAATTTCAACAAAGTTTCATTGGGGCAAAATTCCTTACATCTGTCTGCCTGGCACCTGAATCAGAGGCTGGAGTATTTCTCCAGCAGCTGGCCAGGCTGTGTGCTTCAAAGTGCAGCCCATATTCTTTCAGGATGTATTTTCAAAGGTGTGCTCTTCATTTTGAAGCAGAGCAATGTGAGATCTAACATTGCCCTCCATGAAACAGAATAATCTTATTCTACCCATCACTTCTTCAAATCCAAATAACCCCCCTGTTCCATATTGGGATGGAGTTTTGGTCATCAACAACTAAAATAGAACCATCAGGCAAGTTTACATCACAGATGTTGTCTGACTTCATTCAAAGTTCAGTGTTGACCTACATATATGTAGCTGCACAGTAAGTTGTGCCTCTGGCCAGCCTCTGCAGCCCAGCAAACATTAACCCCTTTCTAAGTGGGTCACTGTGGGCTGTGTTGTAACTGATTCATGCAGCTCCCTTGTTTTAAAAGCTCAGAGCATTCTTGTCTCTAGACCCAGCCACAGCAAATTCCCAGCAGGACCTGCTGGAAACAGTCTGTTCATGGGCCAAAAGCCCACCACAAAATTGAAATGCATTGCAACATTTTGGGAAAAAAAATATTAACTTGGTACTCAACCTAAAGCAAATATGTGTTTTGTTGCCAGGCTATTTGGTCTTTCTGAATGCTATCTTAATGTCTTGCAAACACTGTTTCTCTCCCAATCTATCTGCATGCTGAAATTTTCAAGCAATCTGAAACCACAGTCTGAAATGGTATTTAAGTTCCTAAAATCCTTTAAAACTTCTAATTTCCTTTTAAATATAGGTCTGATTGACTCAGAACTAGATTTACAATCAGAAATTATGAGCTAAACATATTTCTCATTTTAACTCTACAGCCACATAGCCAACATTATGTTTATGTAGCACTCAGAGACTGCAGTTAAGATTGGGTTTCAGAGAGGAAACTAAGCTAGAAAATACCTATTTAAAAATACCTTCAAAATTATTATGGAAATATTAAAAAAAAAAAAAGAGGCTGAAAAAGGAATTAAACTTCACTGATCAAAAGCACAAAAGATCTTGATGTGCACTGCAGAGAAAGTGCACATTAGGTTGGTAGGAAAATCAGATCCTTCAGGTTACTCTTCTCCGTCAAGTACATTGGATCTAATTTAGAGTGTCCTGTCCTTAATCCACCAAATATTTAATTATTCATATGAAAGACTACCATTTCAACAGGGGTGGTTTAGAAAAGTCCATGCTAATGGCCATGAGTGGCCTGATATCTGAGTCACTCCAGACAAGGTGGTACCTCAATTCCCTGTTCTCTCTCTTTGGTGACTTTCCTGCTCAGACATTATTAATAGGTCTGCATACCTTCTGAACCAGGTCTGCCTTGACACACTGCTGTGGGGGAACAAAATTACCTAAACCAGGCCACAGCCATCTGCCAGGTCAGTCTAAAGTGAGACTTGAGTGCTTTAGAGCATTGCAATCATAATCATCCACTTAGTCCCATGGGTGCTTCTACCTCCTGATCCACCAGATGGACAAAGGTGAGACTGAAACCTCTTGGAAAACACCTCACTCTACCCCAGCCCTGGTATGACTGCACACCAAAACACCGTCCTCTGTTGTACTCCCAAGGTTTTCCTTTTTGTTCCTAACTGTATATGGGAAAACCCCCAAGACTGCTGTCCCTGGAACAGATCAGCACCAAGAGCAGCCAAGAGTGTAGAGATGAACATCCATACCTGATATCCATTCTTCCTTACATTTCTGAGGCTTTTCAGCCTCCTGAAAAGCTGCTGTCAGTACTGTACAAACATTCAGTTTGCAGCTGAATTCCAGCAGTTCAGAGATCATAATGGAATCACTAAAAATAATAGATCAGAGTAAAAAAAGTGATGCCTGATCCACAGTGTCACAGGTTCTTTCATATCTATTAGTTCTTTTGTGGCAAGTAGTTAATCTCTGTAAATGTCCCAAACATATAATCTCTATGCCTGAGGACACTGGTAAGCACTAAATAAAATGCAAGACCAAAACAATAGAAAGAGTGGAAATAAGTAATATATTTCTGTATGCCTGTGGGAGTACAGGAATTTCTGTATGCCTGTAGGAGTACAGAAATTTAGAGTTTGGTGTGTGGAATGGGAAGATAGGCTGAAGGAGGAGAGAAGTAGGAGAACTCTTTTAGAGGTAGGAAGGGCTAAAATCTTATTTCAGGCATCTGTTTAGGAAGTGATCAGCAGATGGAAAGCTCACAACATCTGGCATTTAAAGAGAAAGTCAATATTGAACAGGATTTCCTCTGTCTTTCAAAATATTGATTTTTTGATTTTTGAAAATGAACAGCTTTTAAAAAGCACATGCATACATACATACAAAAAAAAAACCAAAAAAACAAAAAAAAACAAAAAAAAACCCAAAAACTCAAAAGCAAGCTAGCCACAGTGCTGGGTCTTAGTACATCATGCAGCTGTCTCAAACGTGGTTACCATCTGCTCCAAGGGTGGATTTAAACCTGACAGACTAGAAATTAAGGAACAATTGTCCTCAGTTGATCAGGTCATATTTGTAATTCAACCTAACCTTAAATTCCATCTGCAGTTCTCAGGGGCCATGGTCAAAATATGTGTTTTTTACAGCTGAAAGGTGCACTGGCCACAAACACATCCTGCCTCCTGCCCCAGCACAAGGAGCAGGGCAGGAATGGGGCTCACACTGCTCCTTCTCCACAGCACTCTGGTGCCTGTGTTTCCTGCTCTTCCCCTATGAGACAGCAGCAGAACAGGACTGCAAAGAGCTGTTTTGCAGGAAAATATGCGTGTGGTGTGATTCATAGTTCATCATGCTCACAAGACTTCCATAGGCAGTGCTGGTTGTTCTCCTGAAAGTATTATGCATTTAGATACATAAAATAAGTACTATCAGATTAAAAGAGAGGAAAAAAGGCTAGGTTTATTTCTTCTCACAGGAATTTACGTATTTCTATATGTATGTATTTCTTGGAAGCCAATGATTTTATAATGTAAAGAAGTCTTTCTGAGAAAGTGTCCCTCTTTTAACAGAAAATAATCTCAGCTCTCCAGATTCCAAATGAGCCAAACTCTCCATACACTCAAGACGGTTAAATCAGCTGTGACTATGACCAGAACTGCCATTACATTCTCAAAAACGAGGGTCAAATGATCTATGCTGCTATCTTGGAAATGAATTATAAATACCTTTTATAACAAGGTTTAGTTTTCCATAGCAACTTTTAAATCAAGTGTTGCCTGCACATGTCAAGTCTGTGGCCAAAACCACCATGTATGGATTATCTCAAAAAGGCCCAGTTTCAGAAAGGAAATTTCTTTCTCTGCTCCATTTCTTAATCTGAAGTATACCCTTCTTCCAAATTGAAAAAACATGTGCATGGAAAAAATGTAACAGGAAACTTGGATGAAGGAGCTGCAACAGGAGGTCATCATTAAAAATTTCTAAGTTTAAAGCTGAAGAAGGCCAGGAAATGTCATTCACTCCTTACGCCCTGGTAACAAACCTAGACTCGGGTTAGAAAAATCTCCGTCATAAACAAATTTCAATTTGTGCCCAGAAGGAAAGTTAAATAAAACCCAGGCCAGGTACACTGGGTTTAATTTAACCCAAAACTGTAAATCAAATCCTAAACAATGGCGCCCCAAAAGAGTCAACAACCTTTGTCCAGATAAAATCCAGCTTAATTTGTTAAGTCGGAGTACTATTCAGTTGTCCTAAATTCCATTTCATCCCCTCAGCCTAGTGTTTCCTTTTTGCTAAATGTTTTTGAAAGCTTGAAGTAGCCAAAACACCAAGTACAAAGACTCATGTGCAATTTTGGCCATGATAATAAGTATAAGGTAATAAAGGGCTTTTCCCTTCCAAATTTTTTTTCGTCTGAGTTAAACCTACCTTACCCCAAGCCCCTGCCAAGAAGTTCAATTTCTCTGCATGAAAAGGCATTACTAAGAAAGAAGAGGATGGACACTGGACCTCGGGTCTCAGGCTTTCATTGCAAAACAAAGGAAACAAATCCTTGCAGAGTACAGTGTACAAATGCCAGCAATGTACATTTCACTGGAGCAGGGAGTACTGTGAATCCACAAGTTACAAGTCTGTAGTCCTTGAAGAACTGCATGATGAGGAGGACACAGACACGAGCCAGATGAACTGTTTCTTTTCAAGTAGCAACTTATCTTCTATGTAATTTATTTCATTTCAAAATCTTTCTTTGAAAAATGATGTGGACTTAACGCAGCAGCTACAGAACACTGCTGCTGCGTACCTGGTTTGCTCCACAGACCACTCTGGAAAGCAACCGAAGAGGACTGGATAGCCTGTCTCCTCTTCTGCAATTGTCAGGATCTGCCCATGCAAATGGTTGATCACTAGGAGTGGGCCAGTATTAAGGATGACTTTTGAGGATGACTCCATAAGCTCCAAAATCTCATTGCTACACTAAACTAGCCATTTGTAAAGTCCTGGACAAAGAATTTCTTTTGGATTTCTTTCGAATTTCCTTGGCAATTGGACATACATAGAGTATGCTTACACTGAAAATGCATTATTTCCTTCTATGACTTCTATATGACTTGGTTCTCTAATTCAGATGCTAGACAATTTATTTTAATTTCTTATTCATTTTTACAGGATCAAACCTAACAGCATAATCCTCAGGTTTATTAACGTGACCACATGTTCTGCTCTCTCCCTTCTCTCCTAATGACCTGGGGCTGTGAATAGGCTGTTGTTCTGACACTACAGGGTATGAATGGCATGTTAACATTCAAAGTTAGTGCAGGACCTGGTTGTTTGGCATCCCTGAATTTATGCCCATCTGTCAAAGTGGTTTTGTTCCCACTCAAACAGTCATATGTTGGTGGCAAGAGACAGGACAGGCACCAGGTGTAAGTTCAGAGTAGATGTGGCTAGAGTGTTAAAAGCAAAAAAAGAAGGGGAAAAAAAAAGAAAAAGGTATTGCTTTGCAAGTAGTTACTTCTGATAGCAAGTAATGAAAATGTATGGAGATTACAGACTCAGATTTCTTGACATTTTGAGGCATTATGCCACAAACAAATGCTTTTATCCTTAAAAAGTTTCATTGCTGGGAATTTACATTTGAAAAGCCTAATTAAGGGACAATATTGTCCCCCACAGAAAATAAGCAACCTCCACAGATTCAGGGATATCCTTTGAAGTATGCTGAAAAACTTACCCTTACATAAGACTTCATTTTATTAGTGGAGGGCTGATGTTTCTTGTTCCTTCAAATAAGCTACAGGCACTCAAACAGGCATAACCCTGGTAAAGTTGTCCCATGAAGAAAAGAAAAAGCAAGATTTGCATTTTGGGAACGTGATTTTCTTTACTCTGATCACAGCAAAAAACCAAAAAGGCTTAATACTTCAACAGTAAGCAAATTGAGATTTGTCTAATACTGTGAGCCACCTTTAGACCTTAAGGACATGGACATGTGCTAGATATTCAGTAGCTTGTGCAAGGATGTTTAGGAGATCTGGTCTAATAGAAAGCACCCAAATCTCTGACAGGAGACTCCAATTTTTCTCCCTCTGTAGTTGAGTAAGAAAGGCTTCCTACCACATATGACTTTCAGGAGGACAGAGCCCTAATAGGAGAAGGGTCACCCCTTAAACATGTTGAGAGAAGGTAGAGGAGAATGAGAAAGGCAGTGGGACTTAGCTAAATGGGATGGGGGAACAAAAATTGGGAAACATGAGAATAGCAGATTCTCATCATACCTTGGGTACACTGAAAAGAGAAGGTGCTTTTTGGTACCAAAAGGACACAGGAATTCAAAATGTTATCAGGTATTGTGGCTCCCACAGCTGGACCACTCATGATGGATAAAGCCCTAAAAGTCATATCCCTTACATTTCTGCATGTAAAACTGTTGTGCAGCCCACACATCCCTCAAGAGGTCTGGGGGCACCCTCAGGGCTCACAGCCCTGACAGAAGCTGGGTGTCTTCACGGAGACATCCCTCAAGGACAATCTGTCCCAGCTAGCACATGTTACTGGTACTTTGGAGGACATATATCAAGATCCTGTGTCCTGCAATAAACTGACCTAGCACTCTTCAACAGTAAATTTGCAGGAAAGAGAAAAAAGGCATTGGAGGAGTGTCGTCTTTGATGAAGGAGTGGTGAGTGAGTGTGAAAGCATCACTTAGGTATCAGATTATGCTCTCAGTATGGCAGATCTAAATAGAAAAAAAAAATCAGATTTGCAAGACAGCTTTGTGTAAGAGTAGGTACCAGGCTAAAAATAAAAAAAAAAAAAAAAAGAAAAAAGAAAGAAAGAAAAAGAGGAGACTCAGTAGAACCTCATGCTGAAGTTATAGGAAAAAAAAAAACAAGTAAACATTTTTCTCTCCACATCAAGGTAGCTTGTAAGTTAATGAGCCAGAAACAGATGTTTGGTATCTTACTTTCAGCATCAGCAGCTCCCCAAAATGATTCCTGAGTTTTGTCATCTTTGGTGTTCTGCTCAAAGCCAACAATTAAGAGACAGAAAGAGCTCTGACAGGTCTATGCTAGCTGGTGTTTCCAGCTATGCTTTCTTGACTGCAATTAAAACATTATGCCTTATACCCTTGTGATAAAAAACAGATAATATGTTTTTTTCTTAGCATCCAAATAGTTAATATATTCACACTTTTATGAGAGTTTAGGATATTACTTTAGAAAATGGGAAAATAAAAGAAATGTAAAAAAAATGTAGAGGTAATGGAATAATCCCAGAGTGCCCCCCTTCTATTCCCATGATGCTCAGGTGCTGAGGGTTGCTAAACCCTTTCAGCTATGTTAACATAAATTTAAATCATATTAAGGTGCAATTCCCAACTGTAGCTAACACATTAAGTTAAGAAAAATGAAGGCAGACTACTCTGATGTTTATTGGAAATGGAAAGAGAAAGACACAGAGAGAGAGGAAGAGCAGAGAATGTAATTGCTTCACAGTAAGTGGAAGCATTTCTGGATGAAATAGTACTAGCAGTACTTATTAAATTTCATAACAGGATGTTCTCAGCTCAAATACCCTCTTTAGTCCTTGACTTTATAACTGAGACTGACAGAGCAAAACCACTATGAAGCCAGACAAATATAAAAGTCTTACTTATTTTAAATTGCTTTTTCCCCTCTAGCATTGCTGCACCAGACTCTCTGGATCCCTGAGGTTGGAGTGCACTCCTACTTAACTCACTTCATGCACCAGGAGATTTACCCTTCCAGATTCCTTCATTACCAGTTCTTCAACCAGCTCTGCAATTAGAGTGTGGTTATCTTCTGTGTCTCTGTCCGCTCATCCCTGGTCCCAGTCCCTGTTCTCCAACAGAAACACCTTTCGATCCTCTGAGTTTTCAGAGCAGATAAAAAGTCACCTCTGCATACTTAGCAGATCAAATAACTCTAATAAGCTGGCATACAATTCTCAGCATCATAAAACCTTCACAGAGAGAAGCTGAGAGTTTGACAGATCCTTTGTCTTTTATTGACCCTATTCCCCTTCGAGAATCCTCAGGTGTAAACACCAGGTCTTCCCACTTTTCTCTCCAGGAGAAGTTAGGAAGGGCTGAAGCCTTCCTTTTCTCAAGCAATCCAGCACTATCCCTCCTTTGAATATGCCAGTATTTCCTGTGTCTCCTCCAAGCTGTCTCCTTGCCCAGACAGTTTGGTAATGACTGTTCCAAGGACAGCCTAGGTCTTTAAAAGGCTGGTAACTCATTACAGGGGAGCAAGTTCCCTTTTGCAAAGGAATGCCTCCAACATAAAAGTTCTGCCTTGCCATAAATTAATCCTTGTATTTCACACAGCATATTCGTACATAACCACACTTTATGCATACCTACATGACTAATACATAAGACTCATGACTAACTATTGATTAAGATCAGATAGAGAGCAAATTTCAGGGTGAGAAGAGGTTTGAAATGACACCTGTCTACACAGGAAACTGGAACACATAATCAGTCCGCTATGATTTACAACAAACATTGCTGTGACCATCTGCACTGCACCATTAGATTTTTTTGGGGGGGTTGCATTCCTTTTTCCTACATTGCCAGTCTTGCACCTCTTTTGCTTTTATTTGCATTATTTCTTGTGCAACCCTTCTCGTGCTAATTGAATTTACCAAAGTAAAACGAAAATTATGAAAATTTAAGAAATGCAGACCAGAAAACAAATTGATATTTAGCCTGAAGATTTGTAACATATTTTGACATATGGCCTCAAGCAATAAAAAATCTTACCCAAACAAGGATTCTTTTCAGTGTATCCCATATGCATCTTTTATATATATATATATATATATATGTGTGTGTGTGTGTATATATGTGTATATATATATATATATGTATGTATGTGTGTGTGTATATATATATATATGTACTCGTTACACCTGTTGTGTAGCAAGGTGAGATAGACTCTCTTTTCCTATACCAACAAGTAAGCACAACCTACACATCCATTTCTTAGGCTACAACAGTCTGCCCCACTGCTCCTCTCTGACCCTACCTTCAGGGCTGTGTCCAGCTCTGGGATCCTAAGCAGAAGAAAGATATGGACCTGTTGAAACAGGTCCAGAGGAGGGCCAGAACAAATTATCAGAGGACTGGAGCATCTCTCCTGTGGGAAAAGGCTGAGAAATTAGGGAGTGTTAAACCCAGGGAAGAGAAGGCACCAGAGAGATGATATTGTGACCTTTCAATGCTTAGCAGGGCCTTATAAGAAAAATGGGGCCTGTAGTGATTAGACAAGGGCCTAATGGCTTTAAATTGCAAGATGGTAGGTTCAGACTAGACATAAAGAAGAAATTTTTTATGATGAAGGCAGTGAAACACTGGAACAGGTTGCCCAGAGAGGTAATAGATGCCCTGTCCCTGGAAGTGTTCAAGATCAGGTTGGACAGGACTGAGAGCAACCTGATCTGATCAGAGGTGTTCCTGCTAATTGCAGGAGGGTTGGAATAGCTGACCTGTAAAGGTCTCTTCCAATCCAAGCTATTCTGTAACTCTGACTCCAAGCCCTACTGGCTCTGGGAGTTGTTTCCAACTCTCAGAGACATCTGGCTGCCAAGAGCCAGAGTGAAGGAGTAGCTGGAAGGAGCCTCAGTGCAGGATCCCCTGCCTTTCCCTTCAGAGAAGCTTGCAAGCTAAACGCCTTGCCCTTCATCCCCACCACTGTCAACCCTCCTACCTCCTTAACCTGACCCTTGCACACTGACTTGACTTTCTGGATCATGCTCCAGGTCCATGATCTTTCTGGGCAATTGCTGAATCCAGGCTGATCCAGGTCACTGTCTCTGAGTGTTATCAAGGTGTTGATTCAATTCCAGGCCTCTTGTTCACGTCATAATAGCCAGAGGTCAAACTCAGCACTTGCCCTTTTGGAGCTGCCCACACTATACCACAGGTTTGTGACAAAAAATTTGTTTCTTTTAAGTAGCAGCAGGTCCTCAGGTCTGTCCAGGATCCTGACCACAGACAGCTCTGCATTACCATTGCCAGCACCAATGGCATTTTGGCCAATCCCACAATTAGCTGCCAAACAAGAATGCCTTTTTGAGAACCTCTCACTTGCTTTGTGTTCACTCCACTCATTGCTTGCACTTGGGAAGAACTAAGATTATCATATGTTTGGAGAATACCCAGAACCTCAGTTTTATTCCTGGCTCTTTTCTAGTAGAAGTCTAAAAGAGAGGTTAATACTATAGCCCTTGCATATGTTATCAGCAGAAGCTTCTTTGGTGTGAATATAGAGATCACAGGTGTTTGGCAGCGAGAACTTGTTCTCTTCTGTCCACTCAAGACATAACAGCAGCATATATCAATGTTACTGATTGGAAATGCCAGCCCTGGGACTCCCATGGAAAAGTGTGTCAGCTCCCAACAGGTCAGAAGGAACATTATACAGCTGAAAGTCAACCATGAGTCAAGTGATTCATAGACAAGTAAAAGGGGATTCTTTGTTATGTTTTTCCTCCCTTGAAACAAAATTATGTTTCATGAATTGACAAGTAAAGAGGAGCATCTACAGAATTCCTTGTTAATGCCTTCCACAGAATTCTAATGAATGCTAAGTCAAACCATTAATATTCATAGATCAGTGTTACTGCCAAAAGAAATAATTTTTACAACAAATTTAGCTTACTGCATTCTAAGCTGTCAAATCTCTTCAGGATTTTGATGCTCAGAGACCCCTTTTAAGCTCAAGCAGAATCCAGAAAACAAAACTATCTTGTAACTTTAATGAACTTCAACTGTTCTATCTTTCTTGCTCCTCTTCCAGGAAAACAAATCCTATGGATTCAGCTTCTCAATTTCTCCAACTCACTATGAGTTTGAAGAGATCAACCACTACTGAAGCCATTTTTGTCAAACAGACAACACAATTACTTTTAGAATATACTGTTCTGTTCACTGCACTTAATTTTTCATAGTTTTTTTACTAGTAGAAATGTTTTGGTAATCATTTCAGTAAAAAGACTTTAAACAGCTTTAGCCTAAGCCAGCATATATTTATTTTTACTTTTATCTATTGAATTGTTTTTTGAGGCTACTTTGTTCTGTCTGTGATATTTCTGTGATTTATTAGGCTGTTGTTCAAACCTTAACAGAGGACACCATAAAATATCATAAGTCACTTGGTGGATTCCCTATACCACATGCACTCAATTCTATTCAATAATATAAGAGCAATCCACATCTGGAGAAGCCATATTTCACTTTTCTCTAAGGAAAAAAATAACCCAGTCAGTAAAACTACATGTTGTCTGTCCTACTGAAGGAAGAGGGAAAAAAAAAAAAAGGCAGCAGTTACCTAGTACCATTGACGATTCAAATCAAGCTGGATAAATTCTTCTTCCTTTCACTAGACATTTATACCTTAAAAATTAAAATTTTCGTTAAATGGAAACATAGTTTCAGAGCTATGGCAACTTGCACATCATGGTTATGAAAGTCTGTGAAAATGTGCCTAAATTCAATCTTTGCATGTGGGTTTCTTTAGAATTACATAGTGGGAGAGCTCTTTTCCAAAAATCTGAATATATTCAAGAGAAAATCATTGGTGCTAGTTCTTACACAAAAACAATCTCAAAATAACCTGGTGTCCAAAAACTTTGATGGCTGAGACAGAATTTGAAGATGAGAAACCTTTGAGCACATCACCTCCTGGAAGCTAGAGATCCTGTCTTTGTGTTCATCATTCATATCAGATTTTCTGGAGTGGGAGGATAAGAATGTGGCCTTGAGTCAAAGCTGCTTCACTGACGTAGCACATTTCCGTAATTGAGCTGGCTGTGAAACTAAACTGGAATGCCACTGATCTATTTTCTTTGTAGGCTTACAAACCAGGAGGCTTTGTAAGCCTACAAAGGAGGACCGGATTCCATGCAAGTTCATTGCCTGATTTGATTTTCAACTGAATTGCAATTTGTAACAAAGGATTGTGGAGAACATCACAGGCATGTTTGTGGCAGATTCATACTGCTGCAAACTCACATGTTGCAAGTTGCAAAAAATAAACATAAAACAAGAATTGTTAGCTTGTACTGGGAATACTTTAAAAATAAATTGTGAATAGTCATCATAAAGCTTTGAATCTGTAACTGTGCATTTGTTCACTTCTTTATACCACAATTTCCAGCAGCAGAGCAGCTCTGAGAAAGCTGATATGACTCCTTGTCACTAATACAGCTGTTTTTCCTAGTATGTTTTTCATGATACTTATGTGTGCTAGGACTAGGTTTCAACATCATGCCAAGATTTATAGAGGGAAAGTTGCATGGGCTGAAGATGCACGGCAGATTTTTGTGCTTTACCTGCTTCTGCCTGGTTCTCTTTTACAAGTCAACCACTCTGCCTCTAGAGTGCAACATAGCACCATATGGGAATTGCCACAGTATTCTTCAGCAACCCCGTGCTGCACAGTGTGGTGTGGGATACTGCAGATTATTAAATTGGGCTGCAATGTATGCATTGCATACAGGGTCAGGCAGTCCTGCATCAGCAGAGGAGTCATGCTCTCAAGCAGCCCCATCCAGATCTGGATGTATTATCCCAGGTGCTGGAGTCATGGCAGGGCTGGAATGTGGGTCCTCTTTCAGGTATGACTGATAGGACCTCTCCCAGTTTCATGTCACAATGCCTTGCCAACAGCATCCTTTCAAAGTGGGATATGTACAGCACACTGGTTAATTTATTATGCTATTGTGCCCTGTTTTTTTAATAAAAAAGTTTGCGAAGCACCACATCTAGTAAAACTCTCAAGGGTGAGTGTCTTAGTTTGGACACAAGTCTAGGAGAAAGCACTCCGGACTGAGTGTTTCCTTTAAAAGGGTTCCAACAATCCCTTTTCACAAATAGAAAATTAATTCTAGTGGATTAAAGTGAAAAAACCCCAACCGTTTATTGACAAACAGAATGCACATACAGCATAGGAGAAAGGAAAATAAATGCTAGATATTGAACTGTCAAACCGTACTAGTGTATCTACATTTATATGAAACAATCAACAACAACGGCAGCAGCAACAAAGATCAGCAGTTTGGTGCAGTTCCGGTCACGGCCAGCAGGGGCGCTGGTGGCTCCCGGCCGGGCAGGGCGATGATTCCCCCGCGCCTGCAGGGGGCGCTGTGGAGCAAGCTCAGCCGCCTCTCCACGCGGCCATGGCGGCTCGGGCGGCAGCAGGGGGAGAGGAGAGAAGGGGGTCCCTTTGCAAAACTCACAAGGAGCAGCCGGTCTCAGTGCCACTCCAGCTGGCGAGCTGGACTGTAGTGATAGCCTCAGAGCAGCAGGGTGGAAGACCAGAGGCGAGCAGACCCCCAGGGGTGGCAAAGTGCAGCACTGACCCCAAAGCAGGGCAGAAGCAGTGGGGGGGTCCTGGCAGATGCAGGATGTTGAGCTAAAGTGTAGCAAAACCCCTGAAGCAGTAGCAGAAAACAGAGAGGGGCTGGCCAGGGATTCCCTCCTTTGCACAGGGAGCCACAGGAGCTGGTCCTGAGGCTGGACTGCCGTGCAGAGGGAATGGCTGGCAGGGAGCGCTCCCGGCCTTGGCACAGCACGCACTGACTCTGGGCTCCCAAGGGGCAGAGGGGTAGAGAAGCAAGCTGGCAGGCCCTGGTCACAGTGCCTAAAGGAGAAAAAAAATAAGAGGGGAAAACATAGGATAAAAACCACAGGGCAACAGGACCCCAGGTCAGACTCACCGTGCCGTATGGCTGCTGTGTCGATCATCCCACAAGAAGGAAGAGCAGCCCCTGGCTCCCAACCTCCGCAGGATCCTGGACTGCCCTTCAGCCATTGCAATATTCCTGAGCTGGAGAGTGGGGGGCACTGGCACTTTTGGACACAAAACAAAAACAAAATGGTTATGGGATACAAACCATTCCCAAGACAGTGAGGGGAAAGAGGGGGAAAAATGGAAGTAAATAAGGCAAAAATGTCTTCAGCAAACAGAACTGCAGTTTGAGATGTGGGTTACAGTACAAGTGCCAGTAGTCGAGTGGCTACGTTTCATGCTGTGTATATATCTAATTATCAACTTTGTTGCAATGAGCTACAACCAAATATCATAGAATCATAGAAAGTCTTGAGTTGGAAGGGACCTTGAAGATTATCCACTTCCAATGCCCTGCCATGGACAGAGAATCCTCCTTTAAAGCAGGTTGTTCAGAGCCCCATCCCACCCATATGTGCATCTATCTATAGTATGCTCGCCAGAAATTAAATATTCTGTACTCAAATGGTGCTGCCTGTAAAAGCCAAGACCTGTACAAACATAAGAATGAATATTAATATTAATATTAAGAATAATTTACCATATGACCTGCACTGTCTTTCTGATTATACTGTTAATTTTAATGTAAATGCCTATTTGTATTCTGAAAAAGATAATTCAGTGTTTGTGTTGTTTATAGCTGGAGTAGGGAAACACTCTATGGAAAGCAATTTGTTCAAATTAATTCTTCAGTTGGCCCATGGATGTGCCATACTCAAATTTATTTCATATTAAAAATTATCACTGAAAAAATGTTAGTATATAATTCTTAGTTTATAATACATTTCTAAGCACTTCATTGCACAGAACTCACATTCTACAGTCTAAAATTATGTACAGATCACATGCCATAAATTCTGTCTCTATTTTACATAAGCAATTCAGCAATTATCCAAGCATTTTTCTGGGCAAATGTATCAAAACACACATAAAGTGAATGTAAGAGTACTCCCATTCTGTCACCCTTAATAAGAGTAGAAAGACTCCACCCATATCTTTAGATAGAGGAATGCAATTCCACAAATTGAGTGGTCAAGAGTCATTGTTTGGGATAAAACAGAGGGGAAAAAGTTTTTACAGGAGTCACTTGGTGTCTAATCTTTCCTTCTGCCCTCAAGTAATAATGATTTAAAAAATCACCTGTATTGGAAAAAAATATGCTCTTAACAAGGGCTAAACTCCTACAAACACACAAGCTATGTAAATGTATAGCTGAAAACTGTCTATAGAAAACTTTTGGACAAAAGTGCATGAAATTCATAGAATGTTTTTCCCAATTAATTGGGCCCACAAGGGAGGATTTGACAGAACAAAAACAGACAACTACATTGCAAAAATCTATGTCTGAGATGCTTTCATTAGAATCTCATCACACTCCATGGAGATGAGTGGCATTGTTGGCTAAAGATTTTGTTCATTTTTTATGTACTTTTCATATATTTGTAGCCTTGTAGATTTTTTATATAGAGTTGTATGGTTTCTAGGACTTCTCCTGCCCTTTCTCACAATAAGCTAACCCTTACTTACATATTCTTGAAATTCTGTTAAGTCTTATACTTAAGAAGAGACCTGCTGACAAGGACATCTTGTTTTCCACCAGAACTTAAGAGACACAAGAAGAAATGGGTCAAAGAAGCCCCTGGACCAACTCCAAGGGGCTGGCACAAGGGTGGGTTACTGGGGCAACTGATCTCCTATTGGATGTACCTGCTAGATATATTAATTAACCTTATAAAAATTGTAGAAATCTTTCATCACATGTGCACAGAGCCATATTTGTGCATCTGAAAACTTTCATTAAAGAGTTGCTTTTTACCACTTAAACACTGTTAAAAGTTTTGTCTTTTGATTTTAGGCAGCAACATTACAATGGACTACACATCTCAACTTAAAGTGAGATGCACATAAAGCAAGTAAGATGATTTATGTCCATTAGATATAAACACATAAATTGCAAACCTTGTAGATAATGTGAATCCTATCCCATATTAATAGCAAAACTTGTGACTATGAAAGCCCCACTACTAAGTACCCTTCAGCAAGTAGAAACACATTTCTTGGATCATTTTATGGGTTCTGCTTGCCCACAAATAGAAACTTGCATGCCAGAGAAAAACACATTTCTGTAGCATGTTCAACAGGAGGAAGGCTTCAGATTTTTCCTAGAGATAAATAAACTTAATTAGAATTCAAAGGAACACTTTTTAACTTCTTTCTTATTAAGGGATAGAAACTTCTCCATTTATGGTAAAAGAGTACATCTACTAATGTAAAAAATTGTGGAAACAAGATGGTTTGGCATGCATTTCTTAACTGTGTTTCATCAAGCTTCTATTCTTTGCGTAAGTACTCAAGTTGCTACATGAGCAAATCTTACACAATAACTGCCATTAAACTCCTCATTTAAACAGTTGATGCAAGTGGAATATCATGGTTCTCTAGCCTGCCAGATAAGCACTGGGAAGCATTGCTTTGCTATTGGATATGTTTCCCTTCTTTTAAATTCTAAAGAATCCCATGACTTGCATAATAAGCAGCTTTACATTTTAAACTCAATGAGCAGAGATACTGAAGCAAAGGAGAAATCTATCATTAAAAGAATAAACATCTCTGTTGACACTTCATTGTTGAAAGGCTTTCTTGAATAAAACAAAAACATTTTCTTGCTTTGAGACACAAATGGATTTACAAATCTCACAGTGGTCAGAACAAAAAATGAGTTCAAGAAGCATGGAGTACGTCTGTAAAAGGAAACTCTGTCAACAAAGGATATTCTGTTTCAAAGTAATATTGCGATGGAAATTAAAGACTCTGGCATTTTTACCCACATAAATTCACATCTCAGTCCACAAGCACCTTCATTGCATACCTAAATAAAAGGATACAAGGAGTTTATGAGCAAATAGTAGATTACACTGTTGATTAAATTAGGCGCACTTGCTTCACCAATAGAATCACAGAGTAGTTTGGGTTTGAGGAGACCTCAAAGTTCATCTTGTTCCAAACCCCTGCCATGGGCAGGGACACCTTCCACTTAGACGAGGTTGCTCAGAGCCCCGTCCAGCCTGGCCTTGAACACTTCAAGGGATGGGGCATCCACAGTTTCTCTGGACAACCCGTTCCAGTGTCTCACCGCCCTTGCAGGGAAGAATTTCCTCCTACTAGTCATCTAAACCTGCCCTCTTCAGTTTGGAGACATTCCACCTTGTCCTACCACCACATGCCTTTGCAAAAAGTCCCTCTCTGGATGTCTTGAAGCCTGTTTAGGTACTGGAGGGTGTTATCAGGTCTCCCCAGACCCTGTTTTCATAGGAGAGGTGTTCAGTCATCTGATCATCAAAAGAAAACAATAGAAAAATTGAGAGCAGGTCTAAACAGCATTTGCACAGCAACTCTACAGAGAGAAAAAATACTACAAATGAGTAAATTTTAACAGCAATCTCACATTTCAGTTACTTTCTTTTACTTGTATACTGCAGGATCACTGTAACTATAAATGTTTGCATACATTTCTATGACTGAGCAAGAGCTAGAGAGAAAGATTCCAATTTCAGCCATTTCTTAGCAAGGAATGATCTTACAGTCATTTATATCATACTGTGTCATTGATTTACACCTGTAAAACAACACATGAATTGCCCAAAAACCCAACAAACCAACACACACAAACTTACCCAAGAAAACAAACCTGCTGTGGTAACAATAGTTCACAAACAAATCTTGGAGACAGATGCTTCTTTTTGTAGCTGAAGGGAGCATTTACGACTATGAAGAAAAAAGGGTTTCTTGGTTCTCCACAGTCTCCATTGCACCTCTTACTGAACATTTTTTGTAAAAATAATTCCTCCCATTCTCATGTTTGGTGCAGTCTTTGTTTGCAAAATATCCATTTTTTAGAGAAAATATTATGCTTGGAAAACATTAGTTCTAAACTAAAAAGCTGCCTGGCTGCCTCTTTTTCCCAGTTCTCCTTTACAGCCTTGGCTTTCTGACTATATAAGTGCACCAAAGGCAGTGACATAAAGGTAACAATCTTAGGGTCCTTATTTAGGCTTTAACTGCATTTTAAAGTAAAGAGTAGAAGTACAAGGTCTGGTGAGGAAATACTGCCCATGCTGAAGATTCCAAAGGCTTTGACTTGTTATTAAAATCTAGAATTAAAGTTTTCACCCTGTAACCAGTTTTGCCCAGAAGGAAGGGTATGGAGGACACTTCTATTTACAATAGGTATTGTCAATGAGCATGTAACAAACACATTAAAGCTGTACTGAAGTGTGAGTGCAGTACAAAATATCTGTATTTTGTACTTGAAGAAAAAAGGTTATCGAATATCTTGGAGATCACTGAAACATTGTTCAGCTTGAAAAACTGGAGGGACAGTAGGAAGGACTTCATATATTCTTTGTAAATATATTTCATAGGCAAAGTAGGTCATAAAAGAGTATTCCAAGGAGCACCATGTGCTCAGCAATTGGATACAGAAGTGATGCAAGGTAACCATCATTCACCACCCAAGTAAATCACTTGGAGAACTTGCTTTAATCCAGTACTGGTAGCAATTAAGCATCAAAGAAAAGATTCATTATTCTTTCTTTGGGTTTCACTCATATCAATTTTATACCTTTTGCTAGGTATAACCAATTCTTGTAATTAATCTCCTGCATAGGTAAGCAAACCCATTCTCCAAAGCAGAAAATGTCCCAAGTTTCTCTGAATTTGAAAGGTGTTGCTTTTAAAGACATTTACTTAAACACAGTTACCACAATTCCTTCTTCCTCAGCAGGTAATTTCTCAGAAGAATTTGGCTGACTTAATTGGTCTCACCCTTGATTTTAGAGAAGCTCAGCTCCAGAGTGTTTATACAGCAGTTAAAACACAGAGACCATTATCCAGTCTCTGCATAACTACATGATATAACCCAAATTCTAAGAGGCTTCAACTGTTTTCCTTCTTAAAGAAGAACCCAAATATTGTGGTATAACTTTAGAAAAATATTTTAATTAAATCTTGGGAAGTACAAAATACCCAGGAGACCACAAATGCATGATAAGATCAAAACTGAGTTTACACAAAAGAGGAATTGCTGAAAATTGCTGAATATTTCATTTCAAAAAATGAAATAGTTGTAAAAGATAAAGAATGTAAATTCATGCTTTCTGTGGAAACATTTGTTTTTATGAATCTGCTCATACAGTATAAATTCAAATATTTCAACGAAGTTAAAACATCGTTCTACCGTTGTGCAAGACCAAACACAAGACCAAAAATTCAAAAATCTTTCAATGGTGTGTTCAACTGTGTAAATTACACAGGTTTAGGGAATACAGGTAGTGAAAACTCTTCTTTTCCTACTACATGGAGGTTTCAGAAAATTGGGGAAAAATGGATTAAATAAGGTGCACATTTCTCTTTACTAGCAAAACCCAATCCATTGTGAAATTGCGGCATTTAAAAAACAAGTAAGAAATCTCTTGTAATCTGAATAAATGCACAGGTTTTATTTTGAGTATTAATCCTTTCGTTTGTGTATGACCTAAAGACAGTACAATTCAAGGCACAACTTTATTACAGATAAACAGTAAAATTAATCTTGTTAATGAGAATTTGCTTGAATCCTATTCTGAGTCATATATTGAGATATAAGTGCTTCCCTGAAAGATTACCTTGCAGTAAGTATTCATCCTTCTGAAACATAAATTCTGCAAATTATTTTCAGACGGGCAAAAATGTAGCTCAATCAGCAAAGAATAAGCAGTTCAAATAATGTAAAGGAGGAATGATTAAAAAAAAGAAAAGTGGGCCTTGCAAAGTATATAATCGCAGGGAATCTGCCTGGTGCTGCCTGTTCATAGTCTTGATTGTCTTAGCAAGATTATATCCTTGGAACGACACTTGTGAGCTTGAGGAGAGAAGGCGGCATCTCGACGGCAGCTACTAAGACCAAACTTTTACATTTAAGAGAATATGGAGCTTTTACTAGGTAAGTACATCCTGTCTAGGGTAGGAAGGCACAGCAATCACAGACAAAGAGTCAGCTTGGAATATGATAGACAAAGAAGGAAACTGCAACACCACTGGAATGTTTTTATGAGTTGTCCAAACTGCAATTTACTCCAAAGAAGAAATCATCTGCAAATGGTGAGCAAGGCACTGGTTTAAGCACACAGTCAAATTGGGTAGACAGTTCCCCAGCGTAAATCATCTTTTTACTGTTTTTTGCTGGGATAGGGCTGAATTTCTTCACAGTAGCTCTTACTGTGCTCTGTGTTGGATTTGTGACCAAAACAGTGCTGATAACACAGGGATTTTTTTTAGCTGTTGCTGAGCAGTACTTGCAGACTCTCAAGAGTGCCTTTTCTGCTTCTTTTCTCCCTTTGGCCCTTCCCATCTTCTCCAACATCCTGCTGTGGGAAAAGAGAGTGCTTGTGTGGGACTTAGCTTCCTACCAGGTTTAAATTACAAAATTAGACTGAAGTTGACCAGATTGTAATATTTTTAAACAAAAGATAAACAAAAGGCTAATACAAATAGAATATTTTCAGTGCATAATTTCTAGAGTGATGCAAAAGAAATTACCCTCTTCTAACAAATATTATGAACTCATACCATTATTGTATCTAATCCAGAGCAGTATGAACAACAAGACACACCTGAGAAGAATTTAAAACACAAGACAAAGGCAGCCGATTGCAAAAGTAAAAAAGGAGGGAAAGATAATTTAAAAATTCGCTGTGATGGTAGAGTCATACATGACCCCACAAGTAGCTTGTATTGTACCAGGGTCTGCACAAACTTTTCAGAAGAATTTTCCTACATTGTTTAGAATTACCAAAAAATGAAGGGAACAAAGAAGCAGAGGAAGAAACAAGTAAATACTGCAATTACGCAGAGGCACAGGAAATTTTTGTTGGGCTAGTTGTGAAAGCCAGGTATGCAGATCAGCGTGGTAATGTCTAACTTCTGAACAGGAAAAGAATAGAGCCTCTCTTCAGAGTATGAGCACTACAATGCCAATGTAATGGCTATCCAGCAGTTTTAAAGCATCAGTGTTTCAGTACCACACTATTACCACATCATATATAAATTTTTCTACTAAAAATGAATTACATATGTACATTTCCAATTCCCAGACACAGTTCTCACTGGGTTTCATCTGCTCCACCTGCAGATGCAAAGGATCCACAAAGGAGGAAAGAATTCCTTTTTAGACAGAAAACACTGTCCTTAACACCTAGGAGACAGATAAACATACCAAGAAAATAACATTAGAATGTGAATCCAAGCAACTTCTTTGGAAAGCCTTTAGCTTCCAACAAACCTCCTTTGAACTTCCGGATTTCTGCAGCCTTTGACAGCCAGACGATAAACCACATAAATAAATGGCTGTGCTACCCACACCAACTGACTTTTCTAACTGTCCAACCTTTATCTAGGTTTTCAACCAATTTTGAATGACTCTCCAGATGTTCATTAATCTGCTTTGTCAGGTCCCATTCCTCTAACAAGAATTTTGGCTTCCTGAACTAAGGGTTTGCTCCCAAGGGTTCCTACAAGAAAAGGTCCTTACCACAAGCAAACCACTAAACCAAACCAGGAGTATAGTAGGTGTCCTGATCCAAAACAATGACAAAGACCTTCTGAAAAACAGAGACAACTGAGGCATTGTACCCAAATATTTTACTGGACATGTTCACTTTACTGGTACTAAATACACTGTGTTTCAGTACTGTCTGACTTGTCCAAGGAAGATACAGGACACTGTTTAAAAAACAAACAGGAAATTCTGTAAGAGGAACGTAACTGAATTATAATCATCAGGGTTTATAGGGAAATGGAAAAATTCTTTCTTTAGAAGAAGGAAACAAACACAAAAAATTCTTGCAGCACATTCAGCCAAGCTAAATGAGGTGAGCATATGTTTTCCATACTCTTTCCTCAAAGCACACAGAGATCCTGCCAGCAAAGTTCTGAAATGACATTTTGTTTAACTACTATTTTACCATGAATGTATCACATCAAAACTTTTCATATTCACAGGAATAAGGTTAGGCCTTACTCACTGATGTAAATCCAGAAAAAGCATCACTGAAACCTGTAGAAACTGTTTGTGCATGCAAATCACAAAAATTCTTAGTACTTGCTTGTTTACCTAACTAAGGAGTTTAGATCCATACAAAGAAGGGGCAATTAAAAGCTCAAAAGGAAAAATTTATACATATGTTAAATAAATTATATAGGAGCTATTAATTTACAGAAACAAGCTAGAATTAGGATTTAAATGGTCACTGAAATATATATACAAGTTTTTTTTTCTGTCCTTTGCTTACTATAAAAGATTTGAGAACAGTATGGCATTTGGAATTGTAGTTTTGTTCTTACAACTATTAAAATATATAAGCAAAATTACTTGTGTAGCTGTTAAGGACATTCTTCGGGGAAGCTATTTAAATTTCCACATAGTCTGGCACAACATTTGCAATTATTTTGTTTTATTTAGAACTCATGTTTCATGAAATGTAGTTACAATTAAAAAGTTGATTCATATTTAAATTTGACCCTTTGTGATTTTTGTTTAAAACCTGAATATTGAAGTTAAAATAATACAAAATAGGATTATTTAAATGTATTGAGTATGGTATTATGATTACAACTGATTTTTGTGTCTGTAGCAGTTTTTATTCCAGAATTGCAATATGTTAATTATAGCTTCTGTCCAAAAAAGCCTTTGTCCCAGGGAGCTTGTTTAGCATATGTGTAGTGAGATAAATGCATAAACTTAAATTTAAGTTCATTTTAATGTGATTTCCTGAACAGTGGTGTGGTTTTAGCACATAAGTAAGAGTGGTTTTTTGCTTTACAATTAACTAAACTTCACAGTGTCCCTGAGGTCTTCTTGACTCACATCTCTTTAATGGATTTGCTCAACTGTAATTCAGAGAAATTAAATACAGACAGATCAAGGCACACATTTTTCTTTCATTTGGGGCAGATTTCAGACCTGGGACTTTTTCAGACCTAGGATTTCTCTGAAAAAAAATGACTTAACTCCGCAAAAGTGGGAACATAAACCCAAATCTGAGGTTACTCAGATTTCCTGGTTCTTTCAGATTTGCCTCTAAAATTGCAGAAAATTAACTTGCTATAGGAACATTAGCTCTTTGGTCAAAATGCCAGTAAGAGTCATTACAGCTTCACAAAGTTGAAAAACACATAAAAAGAATGCAAAACACTTGAAGAACATAAAGACATGTAAAAGTATGCTCTATTCTATCATTGTTACATGTACTTCAGGATCTTCCCTTTAGGTTATATGTACAAGTCCTGCTCAGAGTGATTTAACCAAGTGTCTAAACCAGATAATTCCATTCCAGTACCAAGACACCAGGAGACACAAACTCGATCTCCTCTAGAGGTGGACAAACATGTTAATCAAAGAATCATAGAATAGTTTGCATCAAAAGTATTTTTAAAGGCTATGTAGTCCAACCTCCCAACCATGATCAGGAACATCTAGACCAGGTTGCTTGTTCAACAATGAATCTGAGTCAGCCTCCTAAATCTCATCAAATGGCACTTCTTTTCCTTTTTCAAGATGCAATTTGAAGACTATTGCAGTAGATTGTAAGAAGGATTGGATAGTGACCAAAGGGGATGAAAAATCCACTCTACAGCACTTGATCTGTTTGGTGATTGCCCAGCCCTCTAATTTATCAAGGTCTCTCTGCAGGGCCTCTCTGCCCTTGAGGAAGCCAACAGCTCCTCACAATTCAGTGTCATCAGCAAATTTACCTTCAAGTCCTGCATCCAGGTTGTTATAACTTGTTGAAGAGCACAGGATGGAGGATAGAGTCCTTTAACTCCGCTACTGACTGGATACCAACCTGACGTCACCCCATTCCCTCTATGAATATGGAAGGTTTCTCAAAGGGAAATCAACTCTGTTGGGAAAATCCTGCTGATGATAAGCAGGAAAAAAGTTATGTAATAGTAATCGACCCATTGTCACGAATGAGGGCACAGACTCTTTCTTCTTCCAAAGACAATCAAGTTTAATGCCATCAAGCAAGGTTTTATATAGTGTACAACTAGGTAATACTGTGCTAAAATACTCTGGCTAAAATTATACTTGATAACATTCTTGTGAGCTAAAACAAGCACCCATTGGCAGCACGCCACCTCCTGTGTTGCTGTCCACACATCCTCTTGACCAGTCAGCACTATGATCACGCAGTGTCCACGCATGGACATGTTAAATAACTTGATTTTAGTCTTCATGTCTGCTGTACATTTCCCAAAGTGCCTTTCGTGAACAGAAGTAAACAGAAGTGAACAAGGCCCTTTATTCTATAGGACTTGTCTCCTAAAATCCCCAGCACTTGAACACTTTGAATCAAGTATATTTGTACATCCACTTTTCAAAAACACTGGAAAAGTGATGATAATTCCTATTTTCTTGAGGATTAACAAATGCCATGAGGTAGGAACCAGGCAGAAGAGAGGACAGGGATTTCTGATGAACTCTACCAACAGCTCCTTACCAATCTCACTGGTTTGAATACAGGCTCATTACCCAGTGCTAAGCATCAATACACACCAATGTATTTCTACTTCCTAATCTAGTTTGCACAGAGGAGGGAGGCAGTTGGTAACCCACAAAAAATGTCACTAACTCATCAAAACTTTACACTATTTATACATCTCAACAAACAGAAGCATCAGCATTCATTGGTTACAGATTACGTAACTTTTTCATTGCTTAACCCCTCAAACCCCTATTTGCTTATTGTATCTCTTGCCTCTAATGTTAGTTAGTCCTCACACGCATTTTTTTCCTCCACTTGAGGCAGGGGCCCATTTTTAGTAGGTGGTCAAGCAGTCACCACAATCTCCCACTGCCATAATTATCTTTTCCCCAGTTACTGCTCATTTCTGCTCACTTCATTCCTGGTGGATCTCATCCAGACAGCCCCTTCATCTTGGTATTGACTTCCCTATTTCATAAAATAAAGAATTAGCCAAGCAATTGCTTAATGAGCTATGCTTAGCTATAACTACTGATTAACAACTTAAAAAAAATTAATTAAAAATTTTCATTCAAGTCTTGAGGGCTCAAAACTTGGGGGTTTGATATCAGTACCACAAAGCACTCACTCAGTGCAACACCTAATGCATAAAATTTTTGAACACTAGTCATTTCAAACCACAACTCCTGGTGGTCCCAGGAGCACAAAGGGCTGGTGGGAAGCAGGGAGCAAGCAGCACAGAGCAATGTTTATTAGGCCAACATCTGGGTTCTGTCCCAACTTCAATTTCTAATTTCAGAACTTAGCCTCAAGCAATATGTCATTATTTTTCTCATATTGGAGTAAGAATAACATAGATAATCACAATAACACCACTTCTGCAGAAAATCTCATTTCCCAAAGTAGAATGCAAGTCACCTTGCCCAGCCCCCACTAATACTCACACAGTGTGAAACTCCATCTGCTCCAGATAAAATAAAACTTTGAAAACATGAGCTTTCTGTGAAGCTGGAAACACTCAAAAAGCTAATATGATCTTGAACAGACAGTTATTTTTCTAAATACGGTATCCAAAGTGGGTACTTGAGAGGTATTCTCCATTCGGGATGTATTCTGCTGCATCTGGCAGTGAAAGGTGCACTAGAGATTAGCATTAACTCTGGTTTGTCACTGGTATTTCTGAATGTGACAGATTTAATGCTTTCCCATGACCTGAGCACACAAGGCTACAGGTTCTCAGAGATGGCAGCCTGCCTTATGAAGGTCTCAAAACAGCTTTAGAGCTGAAGGGAAAATATGATATAGACCATTCTTGTCTCTTTCAATACTTTTTCAATACTTTGAAAAAGAGACTAATTAAGACCAGAATGCCAGCTGGAGAGACCTGTTCGTTGATGAAGTTACTGAACATGGGGTTTGTGGATTTTTGGTTATTTTCCAGGTGTCTAGTGCCCTGGTTGAGTTACTGAAGAACAGTCCAAATGCCCTGAGACCCCAAACTTAGATGCTGCCATGAAAATCCTATCCTATAAAGTATCCTATTACCTGTCAACAGAAAGTCAGAAGCTGCTCTGATTTGTGACAACAGCAAAACCTTATTTTGAAATAAACTTAATAAAGGTGTAATAAAACTATTGTTAATATAATAAATGCAATTAAATCACCAGCTTATTAGTATTGAAAACCTGGCATAGTATGTTATTTCTTATGCTATTATCAATAATAATAAATATTTAGCTTTATAAAGCTGCACACTCGCAGAAGATGCTTTCTTAAATATTTGTTTTGCTTGACATAAAAAGCAGGAAGTCTAAATTGTTTCCCACCAAGAACATCCTGTAAACCCTCTCTGGGAATTGCAGCCCCCTCAGAAATACCACACTCCATCACAGAACACTTATTTAAAACACTTGGAAGAACGTGAGGCTGACACAATGTATGAGAACATTCTTGCAGTCTGCCCAGCTTGCTCTTTTTTAAGTCATTTGCCATCTTGCCAAGACATTCATTACACCTTTCACACCATTATTCATAATGAGAAGATTTATTATTTTTGGTTGAACACTGTGATGAGCATGATTTTGCAGAGTGCACATTGATCATTTTAGATTTGTGTTCACAGAGGTGTCCTGCCTAATGTGAGCTGGTAGATGATGCCCTCAGTGACCAGGAGGTTGTCCCAAAAACTGCAATCAAATAGAAGGTCTGATGACAATGTGGCATGTCTATTTTTTTTTTTCTAAATTTAATTAAGTCCAGGTTGGCCAGAGCTCTGAGCAACCTGGTCCAATGAAAGGCGTCTCTGCCTGTTGGAGTCCTAAATGCTGGGAATTTTAGACAGTGGGGTTGGAACGAGAAGATCTTGAAGGTCACTTCCAATTCAAACCATTCTATGATTCTATGAAAATAATGTCATTTTACCAAACAGTCCCAAAGACAGGAAGGCCTCTCAACAGCAGGAAACTTCTCCATGGAATTCAAGCAGGCTGAAAAAAATGCATTCAATAAATCCATTCATTAAATGAAAAAGACAGACAAGATAATTAAACAATAGTTCTTTCTTCCTATGAACTGCAAAAAGATGAGGGGAAGCAGCACTGTGGCCATATACTGCACTGTCCTAGGAGCTAATGGCATCCTGAAGTCCTAAAAGGTGGTGGAGCCTGTTATGGAGAGATCAACTCCATACTATGGAGTATGACAGGTGAGATACACATCCATAAAAGACTGAGGAACACTGGGGGAAATGTTGCTCCAAGTTCAGCTTGGCTGTATCATTCAGCTTGGCCTACATCAATGGCACTGCAGGAGATGTAACACTAAGCTTTGGTCTGCTCTGGTATGTCCATTCTTATGTTCCAGCTTACACAGTTTCAAGATTTTTTAGCAGGGATTTCATTTTCCTGAAGTGCTTTTCTCTTTTTTTCTGAATAGTGAGGCTTAGCAGACTGCTGCCAGCTAACATTTTTCTGTCTTTCAATGATCCATCAGCTGATATTCTTTCCTGAAAGCATTTCAAAGTATCTGAAAGATATGCCTAGGCTTCATAGGCATTTCATCTTTCAAATCTGGCTTCTGTGATACCTATAGTTTTTGGAAAGCTACTTTCTACTGTTATTTTTTTCTGTTATTTTTAATAGAGGCTACTTCTATACAGCAAGTTTTTGAACTCACACTTATTAGATGTTTACCTTCTGGGATATCTGCGAAGATGTTTGAGGAAAGACTTCCCTGGAAGCTGTAAGGCATATTCACTCACCATGGATATTTCATCTCTTTCAGTAAATAACAGGTAGCTCTGGGATGAAAACCAGATGAAGATGGTTCTGAAAAACTGCACCTCATTCCCCAGGCAGCAGGGTCTCTAAATCCCTGCAGAAGGGAAAGGCAAGACCTCAAACTGCAGCAGTTACACCCACCCAAGCTTTCAGTCAGAGCCCTCTTTTAGGAAGCCTCACACTTAGATCCTTGAAAAGGTCATGTATTTAAAGGAATATGAAACAAAATTGTTGTTGCTGCTTAATTTTCAAGGCTATAAGCTAAAGGTTGCTCACAGACTTTGAAGAAAATGTCAAGGTGCAGAGGATTTTTCTCCTAAAACCTTTTTGCCCAGTTGAAAGTTTACTGCTCTCAGCCTGGAGTGAAAACAAAAATAATGTACATACTATAACAACCCCAAGGCACAACATGGGAAAAAGAAATAGAAAGTAATAATTCACATCAAGGTTAGAGAAACATAACACAAAAGTTATAGTAATGTAACTTAACAGGTGTAAGAAAGAAAAATTGATGGATTAGATAGGACTGGATCAACATGTGACACCAGCACGGCCTGACCCTTAGAGCAGAGGTGCATAAAGAGCAAATTACTGCCAAAAACAGCTTGTGATTGACTGCCAGGAACAGTTACTTTGCCAAAGTGGAAGAGGAGAGGTGAGGCGAGATTCATGTGGGGGAGAAGACAATGTGTTCCTACTTCTAGGAGGTACAGTGCTAGCCAAATAGCTAATAGACAACTTCAGGGTGCATTCCTTGACATGATTCAGAGACGTTTCAATAGCACAGCTGATTTCTGAGGCATGTAGGATAAGGAAAATAAAAACAAATGTTTCTGCACACACATAAAAAGACAACAGCCTGGACTTGGAGTGGGCCAAGGGTAATGACTGTAAAATATACACACTACATGAGGTAACTGGTTTTTGAATGCACAGTGTGTGTGGACAAACTCCCATGGGAACAAGAAAATGCTGTGTGTGTCCCACCATTACTGTTTGCTATATTCAGTATCAGGTGAGAGACTAAAGATCCTGATATTATATCTGAGAACAGATACCTAACTACCTATGATATTTTGGGTTGGACAGGGGATGCACTGTAAAAGTGCTTGTCCCATTGTCTCAGGTAGCAAGACGTGGCTGGGGTGTGTATTCTATTGCCATCTGTTAGAACCAGATGGGCAGTTTGCTTTATCTCTTCCACAATCCATCCTCCCTCCGGGAAATACCTTCTGTTAATGGGCTATTGAGTGTCACTGCATGGCTGATAAAATTACATAATCCCATTGGGAGATGGTCTGCCCAGGGGGAGGAGCCAAGCATTCCTACCTGGAAATAATCGGAGCTTTAGAACACCAGAAACTGCCTTTTCCCACTGCATTCCCAGAGGAGCAGCTTTCTTCTCCACTGGATTCCAAGAGGAAGACCAGGCCCATCTACACCACCACTGGATCTTCAGAGGAAAACTCCACCTTTCTAACAGGATCACTGCTTCAACAGAACCAGACCTGTCACTGCAGGAGGGCTGCAGCCACCATTTAATGGGACTGCTACCAACACCCTGACCCACAGGGTGTCAGGTTGTACTCTGACTCTGCCAGTGTTGTATTGTACTACTGTATTTTTATTTTTTTGATCTTTTTTCTAATAAAGAACTGTTATTCCTACTCTTGTATCTTTGCCTAAGAGCCCCTTAATTTCAAAATTATAATAATTTGGGGGGGGGGGGTGGGTGGTTTACATTCTCTATTTCAAGGGAGGCTCCTGCCTTCCTTAGCAGATACTTGTCTTTTCAAACCAAAACACTGAATTTTCCTCGTCATTTTTTTTCACAGAACTTGAACACGATCCTATAAGGAGTTATTGACAAATGCCACTTGTTATCTAAAGTGGCTAGCAGAAGCATGTCCTCCTCACAGCATGAAAGGAAATTATACTGAAATGCTAGAGAGAGCCATAGCCAAACTAACATTTTCTCGCAAGCCCTATGGAGTCTGACAATGATAATATTTTGATTACAAAACTGAAGTTCAGGTTATGTTGGGCAAAAGGCTTCCCAGAGCTCAAGCTGACCCCTCTGCTTTAGGAGAGTCTAATGTACCTTTGCCTTATTCAGATTAAAAAAATATTCTGCCTTCTCACTCCTTCCAGTCTAAAACTCTTATCTGAGCATACTGTAACTGAGAACTAAGGTCAGGGGTTTATAAATTTTCATGACAAAAGGTAGTACATGTTGGATACTATTGCACTGGGTTTGCTGATGTACATGTGCCATTAACCAGTACAACCAGTGAAAACTTCACTGTTCCTTCTTATTCCAGTTTTGTCATCTAATGCCATGAAAGAACACGGATTATTTTTTCCATTGAGGAGATTCATAATGTTGCACATTATTCCATTAGCAACTGAGTGACTATTCTTTCCAAGGAAAAGTGGAAGAAACTTCAAACATTAAAAGAAGGATTAGTAAAGGACCTGGTAACTTTTTAATATGATGCAAATGTCTTTTCCAACTGCTTTTGAGTGAGTTGAACTTCCCACATGCCAGTTTAATTCTCTTTTCTAAGCCAACTAACAGCTCTCCTAGCATTGTGATGACACATGCATATAGATAGGAATCTGTCCTGAGCTCCCCAAATGGTTTAAAAGCCCAGAAGGCTGCATTTAAAGACCAGATTTAATTACCAGAGCACTTGCCTTCAATGTACCTACCACCTTGCAAATTGTCATTACTACAGAATGATCATGTCAACTCATACGGGACCAAACTCATACTAAACCTGACAGCAGCCACACTGACATCACAAATGTTCCAAAATAACCCTTGGTCAAAGCCCCAGAACTACAAGTGCATAAATTTTCTTGTAGCAAATCCATAATTTATTTTGTTTGTTGCCCAGAACTAAGACTAGCAAACCAAGCCTAGGTTTCCCTCTGACACAATTACTTGCTGATATTGTGCCAAGTTTAGACTAATGGTTTTCATGCATCAGTAAATGTATTTGAAGGCAGGATCTTACAGCAGATTTCATACTAACTTGAATAGATTTTTATTACTAAGTTTTTCATAAATGGCCTGCTTCTCAGCTTGTAGATCTGCTCTCATAAATACTTGAAATATATAGTTTATCCTTCAGCTTCCCAGGAAGTGCCATGTTAGCTATTGAGGTTTTTTCAAGATGAAATTGATAAAACAAGGGCTTAGTAATGGGCCCTTCAAATGAGATAAAGGTCTAATTTTCTGTCTGTCATTAGTTTCAGCTGACCAATTTCTCCACACTGCGTACTTGTGTGTATGTGTATATGTATGTGTGTGTATATCTATATCTATATCTATATCTATATGGAGAGAGAGATACTATAAGTTCAGGTGGCTTTATCACATGAAGGAAAATTGCAGACCATTACAATTTTGTATGAGTTGTCATGAAGCACTAAGGTGCTCCAGCCTAGCCCAGCCTTTCCCCATCTCATCAATTTCTGCTGCAAAAAAATGAAGCAATTCTATAAAAACTGGGGGGCGAGGGAGGGGTGTTTGTATAAGTTTCCCATTTTAGACATTGAGCAAAATAGGAGGGGGCTTAGTGAGACATGACAGTGTACTCCAAGAGATAGAAAGAAGCCTAAATGTGAGTACAAGTCTATGACATACGTCTTTCTTATGCTGACAAAATAAAGGCCTGTATTCTGAATGTCTTCCTTGAAACTGTAAATCCAGACTCCCCACCCACAGCAGTCTGTAAGCAGTTTAAACCTAGAGTGGGCTAGAGTGTTGAAAGAAAGTGAGGTTTCTGCTCCAATGCAGGCTCCAGCCTTCTTTCTGTTTGAGGTTTGGGGGTTTAGAGAACCTGGGATTGAGGGAGTGGGCTGTCTAATCTTTCACTTACAAAGTCTATTTATAAATAATTTTTTTATCTACATCAAAAATAGCTTTCTTCTAGGCATGTAGCAGATAACAAACTTAGCATTTATGTACACATCACAGCTATTTTTTTAATTTGTTAATGAATATTATTGTTCAATTTTTTTTTCTAGCTCAATGGAAGATAGAGTGTCTGGGAAGAGGGGGAATAGTATTTTTTAGTTCTTCTAAGATATAAACCTTAAATACTTCATCCACACATGAGAGTGTTAAAGAAAGTAAACTTTTTTTTTTTTTTAAAATCTGTGTCAGGAGAACCAAAAAGTTCTGAACCACATGCAGAGAAGCCATGAAGGCAGAGATACCTTGTAATAGTCTGTTTTCCATGGTTGTATTCTGCCTGGAACAAGTTCCCTTCTAATCTGAAATAGCCCAAGTGTATTGACTGCCAGGGGACACTGCAAGGAGTCTGAATTTGTGCAGAGTGTGGTAGAAGATAGGTATTAACCTCTGTGTGTGGGAGCAGCACTTTGATTTCTGGCAGAGGGTGAGTTCTGCTTGCTGCCGGGGTAAGCTGCTATTTAATTTCACGGTGAATTGTGTCACAGCTCTGTTTTTCTTTGCACTCTAAATCTTAGTAAATTGCCAAACACAATATATGTTTGCTTTAAACAACCTGTTCTCATTGTCCATTGATGGGCAAAATTCTAGCCTACTAAAGTAAGCATAATCCAGTAAAATCATTTTACCCTGTGCAGGCAGCAGTGCATCAACAGCTTATGTAAAGTATCAGCCTCTCTCTTTCATACTTAAATGGCCTGAGATTCACACAAACTGACTATCTCTATTTTTAATACACATATCCCCACAGAGCCCTGTCTGGTAGACAATGGATACAGTGACACCCATTTTAAAGATTAAAAATTCTGACACAAACAAGCTGTGGGCCAAATAAACTGTGCCTAATAAGATTCAAGAAGTCCTGCATGCCTCTTCAGAGGCTTCAAACAGTGATAATCTGGCTTCTCTCCACTAAGTCACTCTTCTTGCTTTTTCCTGCATGCATTTCCCTACCACAGGTGGAGAAGTTGGAAGCAAAGCCTTAAACAGTTTCCAGAATGTAAGGGTATTTTGTATTTTAGAAAGAAGATAAGAAACGTACTGGGTAAGAAACATCATCACACCAAGAGCGAAGTACAGTGAGCCTCTAAGTCATATATAATGTACTGGCAGTTGTTCAACGTTATTAACACAGAGCTGTTCACCCAAGGAGAGACAGTAGCTGGCATTAGTGCAGTTATACAGATTACCAGAAGCTCAGACGCACAAAAGTGTCAAAGCTGTAAGAAAACCCCGTTCTCACTCATTCTACCTCAGTGGTTGTTGAATCTGCTGAGGCTGAGAAGAGACTGATCATTTTATCATAGTTCCTTCTTACTATGACTTACACAAGCGGATTTT
Source organism: Haemorhous mexicanus (assembly GCF_027477595.1). NCBI lineage: Eukaryota > Metazoa > Chordata > Aves > Passeriformes > Fringillidae > Haemorhous > Haemorhous mexicanus. The sequence goes on from NC_082344.1 coordinate 11,347,426, forward strand.
CACAACAGCATTTTTTCCTATCAGCTCAGAAATGTTTCTTGTAAAATCTCTTCTGATAATTTTCTGCTTTGCTTCTTGTCTGATTTTTTCCAATTTCTGACAGTTGTTATTGCACTGACTAGCATGCGAACATTTATTTACATGCTTAAACATTTATGTAAGTGCTTAAAATGTGCCACATGGTCACCAGACTGGACTGGTGTTTCACATACTCTATTTGTTTTCTTAGTCAAATTTTAGAAGTCATTTTAAAATGGCATAATGAGAACTACAGGCACACCACATCTTTAAACAGTCACATAATAATGTTCTGCTTTGCTCTTACTTCCATGTGATTCTTGAGACTGAACTTGATCTTTTCATCATCAAGAGGCAATATTCTTAAGTTCACTTTACATCCTGTGAAATGCTCAACTAAGTGCACAAAACATTTTACAGAGAAGGCTTCCTGGCATTAGGATTTTTTGCAGATGGATCAGAGCCTTGAGTCCTCTCTTTAATATCCAGGGAAGCACAGAAAATTGAGGTTTGGTGGTGCAAAGATATCCCCACAGATATAACGGTTGCTTTGAGACCATCTTCTGTTCATATTAAAATTTTTGAGCCCTCAACTGACATTACTTTTCATGACAAAAAATAATGCAATGTAAGGACCTAATTCATTGGGGTTCTGGTTAAATGGAAAATATGTGACCTGTTAAAAAATGATCATTTATTTCTAAAAGAAATATCTCTTCATCCTCTCCATTAGATTACGCAATGTTCACAGCCATAGGTACATCTTACATTAATTACTAATGGTCCAAACAACATATGGGTTAGTTCAAATATTTCATAATGTTCTGCCATGGGATTTAACTTTAAGTGAGTCTTAATGCCACCTGAAAGGCCCCCAAGACTACTTCCCTAAAAACAAACCCAAATCAAAGAAAGGCTTGGACAGAATCCAGGCAACCTATTATAATTCAGAATTCAAAAGGCAATATCAGAAGGGATGGTCTAAAGTCACAGGAAAGGACAGAAATAACACAAGAAAGCTTTTTCTCACACATTGTCTGGCGTTATTTCATTTGTGTGAGAAATTATGAGGGAAACAGTAGACCACGTATTTTCTGTGGATTAAAACAACATATGCTATTTAAGAAGAACAGTCTCTAGCAGGCTTTGTATTTAAGAAAATGAAACACAGTCTCTCATTAGTATTCTCAGCAAAAGATATAAAAATGGACTTACCTGTTGTCAAGTATTCCCTTAAGGTAGTCTGGGACTAATAGGAATAGGATATGAAAGCTCATCTACCCATTAAGCTCTTATTCAGGCTGTGCTAGCAAAGTACCTTTTGAAAATACCATATAAATGATATCAGATATGAAAGATTTCATCTACATTTCAGCTCCTGAAGGGAACTTTCCCCACACATATATATAAATTCTCTGAAAGCCTGTCCAAGTTTCCCTCTGAAATGGTTAACAGGAACATTAATATTGTAGATTTTACATTTTCATTGGAAAAGTGTCATTCTAAAGATGCACATGAAAGAATCCCACACTGTTGAGCTACCTGATTATCACCTAGGTTGACTGATCTTTCCACATGTCTTTATTTACCTAACCTTGCTTTTTCTTCCTAAGTGAAAATCTTTAGCACTGGCCAAAGCATCCTAAATTCCAAAGTCGCAATCAAGTTTCTTCAAGATCTGCCTTGTAAATATGTTATTTAGGTCTTCTTAATGTAGATTTTTGTTGCTGCCACTTGTTAGTGGCCTATATTTGTCTATTTTCTTACCCACATTGCCTAGAGGGGGAGAAAATATGTAGGTGCCTAATATTTAACTCAAAATTAGATTCAAATCATCTGGGCTTCCTTTTTAGCTCTGTGAACAGAGGCCCTCAGAGCATTCCAGTTTTGTCATTTATTTTGTGTTTGTAAATCCTACTCTGAGTGTAAGGGGATTATGAGAACTGCTGGGGACAAGGGAATAATAATCCTTACCAATATTTCCTTTGAAAAGCAGACCTTGAGTTCCCTAACGGTAAATCTTTCCAGTGGATTAGTCACAGAGACTCACTGCAAGAACATCATATCTGTGTTGATGTTAAAAGTCTCTTCTAAACATATTTTAAACCATTTATTTCGTTTATGAAACAGCTATTTCAATTGGTGTTGTTGTGCTTACTGGTTACTGAGAAAAGTCATTAAGTTTTCATTCACAGGCATTCAAGGTTATAAAAGATTTACTTTCATTCATTAAGTATCTGCAGGAAAATGGCCTTTTCTAAACACTTGTCAAAATATGGAACGGTTTCCCTGCTTAAATTGCATCAAAGGAGAACTCAAGAAAGGCCTGGTTTGGGGGCCTTTGCCCAAATTATAAAAATATATTAGACAAAGAAAGTAGAAGAGAATTTTTCAGGATGCATTATGCTTCAGATAACTTCATCAAACACTAGATTTAAGTTGAGCATTAACAGGGAAAAGAAAAGTGTCACAAGCAGTATTTTAATTAGAGGCAGAAAGTATATTCACCTCTCAGTATTCTAAAGTCAGTCCTTCTAGGCAGTCTTTCTTTTAAGACCCAACCATCAGTAGTTCCTTTTTGCCACTAGTGTTTCATGCAACTAAATAAATTAATTCTATTTACTCATTTAATTATAGATACTTTTTTTTTTTTTTGCTGAGTGATTTAGGTTCAGCACTAATGAGAAGTTAAATGTTCGTCTGTGAAAATAAGTGTCTATTTTTATAGGATTTTTTTTCCTTTTTTTTTTTGTAGGATTGAATTGAATCACAAGAAAGAAGTTTGCAAGAAACCCACTACACCTAAAAGGCAGCTTCAGATTTATAGACTCTAGCTTTTGCAAACCAGGTATTTAAATCAAGGCTCTCCAAACTTAAAACAGGACTGAAAAAAAAAAAAAAAAAGGATTGAAATTCCCATTGTTGGAAATTATATAAAGTTTAAAAATTTTTATGTAACTTTAGTCAGTTTTGTTTGCCTTTGCCCGGATGGAAGGGAATTGAAGTTTCTTTTCAGGGAACTGTTCCACCAGGTGAGGTCTGATGAGTTTAACATCTGGACAGACTAGGAGTAGTGCAGAAGATACACAAAAGACAGCGACCAATAATGACCATCAACTCCAAACATCAGCCCTGGCATGGTCAGAGACACCTGGTCTGGGAAAAGAGAGATAAGAATGAGAACCTAAGCAGCACCTGAAGCGAAGAAATCCATATCCAATAGGAAATCAAATAATAAGAACTGCACAATTTGGTACCAACGAACATTGAATTTCTATGGGGTTTGACTGTATAAAACGTGAAAAATCTAGTAAAATTCATGTGTGATGGGGGATTTTCTCTGCACAACCTGGGCAATGTGTGGATGAAATTACTTCTGTTGCACACCCCGGCCAGAAAACCATTCTGGCCAGAATAAAGTAATGCCTTGATTCTTTAACACTAAAAATGTTTTTGGAGTGTTTTTTTGTTTTCTCCACAGTTTTGGTGACATCATGGCAATTACTTAGGACAGCATGGAAAAGAGGAGCTACACCATCACTTGTCAATTCAAGTATGGCTGGACAATGAAAGGGATTTCTTCCCAAATACAGAAAAATAAAATACATCAATTGCAATATTACAAGACAAAAGAGATGGTTAATCCAAATAACATTCATGTTGTTTTCATCAGCCTTTTTAGCAAACTACGAGGCATAAAGTTCATTGTTAAGTAACCACATATAATCAAACCAACCTGAGACCAAATGCTAAAAGCACTTTGATGAGATTATTTCACTGTAGAGACAGACCAGGGAACACATCTTGGAGACTGAAATGTTTTAATTTATGACTTCAACATCTTAATGAAAGATTTTTGCCTATTATAGTAAAACTGTATAAAAGCTGCAGAGAAGACTATCCTCCCTCCCTCCCTCCCTCCCTCCCTCCCTCCCTCCCTTCCTTCCTTCCTTCCTTCCTTCCTTCCTTCCTTCCTTCCTTCCTTCCTTCCTTCCTTCCTTCCTTCCTTCCTTCCTTCCTTCCTTCCTTCCTTCCTTCCTTCCTTCCTTCCTTCCTTCCTTCCTTCCTTCCTTCCTTCCTTCCTTCCTTCTCTCTCTTGCTTTCTCTATTTCTCTCTTTCTCTCTCTTTGCCTCTTTTACTATTAAATTAAAAGTATCAAGTTTTTTGGCACCAACATCTAAATCATTTGGTTTCAATCAAGTTTTGGGGTATTTTTCAAACCTCTCTGGATTCGATCCGTATTATTTACAGCGACTTAATTTTCTTTGCTCCTCTGTGTTTAAACAGCTTTATAACAACATGCAATAATGAAAGTTGAATTATTATTATTATTATTATTATTATTATTATTATTATTATGCATAAACTGTCCTGTTATTGCTCCTGGATATTTTCTTTGTTGTGTGTTCATTATTTTAATTTTATAAAAGCATCGTCATGCTCTTCCTTAATCTCACCTTTGTTTCCATACACCACCAGCATGCATCTCACTAATTAGATTTCTAATTTTTATAGGATCTGTCTGTCTCTTTCTTACTCTCCCTGTCTCATTATTTTCAAATGAAATGGCATTAACACTACTCTTAATAAAAATATTATTCTCAGATGCAATCTTAGCAAGTCCTACCCCAATACCTTCATAAGATTTATCTCTGAGCAAAGACATCATTGTGTCAATTTAGGACTCAGAACACTAACTGTGCACAAATTCCTTCCAATCCAAGTACAGTTGGCTGAGAATTGATTTTTCCATTGCAATGTGGTGTTGGCATGTGTGCATTGTATAGAGTGGGCTGCCTGCCAGCCTTACCACTGCCATGCTGGACTAATATTATATAGACTTACAAGTTTATTTCTTTGCAAGCTACCACGAAAAGATCTGGAACTTTTTCTTAACTAGGACCAATATTGTTATTTGTTTGACATTCCTTCCAAGGGAAGCTAAATCATTACAAGATCCTGACTGAAATAGAACTGTAATTGACTCCATATTGAACAAGCTCTACTAGAGACACTCTTTTGCAGTCTGGTCTGGGTTCTCCACAATGATTTCTAGGGCAGGGATGATGCATTTGCTACCTGGTCATAAATCCCCGTCTGACATGTCTTGGTTTTTATTTTAAGACAAAGACTGAAATTCTGTGCTTGATACTAATGGCCATGTTTCCCTAACATCATCTTCTCATGGTTTATCCACTGGGTTGTTGCTGATCGAAGGAAACAGTTTCAGAAGTACTTTAGGCAGCAAAAAGTAGGAATTTCACTTAAAGGGAAAGATTTATATCCTTGTTACCAGGCACTCACCGACAACTAAAGTTCTCCCTTTGTGCTATTAAAAGTGTTGGATGCACAGTGAATAGGATCAGAAAATCTCCTGGGGCTAAAAGCACACCGATGAGCTTCCCACATTCATTTCAGCTCCAAACTGCTTCCTAAGATGACTGTACCAACACAAAAAAGGGAGTGGGAAGAAACAGAGAAAAAAAGATGGATTAGTTCTTTTGATGATGTGCCAGCATAGAGCATTCATAAAGCTGCTACCTAAGGGTCGTTATAAAGTTTGTTCTACCCACAGAGGTTGTGGCTCAACAGAAGTTTTTCATTTCATAATAATTCTCACTGCACCATCACCTCTTATAATCCCTTTGGTACAGGTAAAAGTATTGGGGCAGGCACATGAAGGAGCACTTTTGGGGGTAAGGAAGTGAATATGTAACACATTTCATGGCTTCTGGAGTACAGTTGAACTTGAGAGGCATAATTCAGATCCTGGGCTGTACAGAAATTAGTTGGATTTTCTGATTATTTTATTTCTTGATTCTAAGCTTTCCTTTCAATGCAATATTGAAGAGCAGATCTAGAAAATCAAAAATCAAAAGAGAGAGGGGGAGAGCATGAGAGAGCAGAAAACGCCACGATTTTGAGTATCAAAGTCCAAAACTGTAATTCTGAGAAATCCCATTCACTCCCCATCTAATCTCGGGTATCGTGTGGAGGAGTTCTGTATCTCTTCTCAACTTTTGAATTCATAGAATCATAGAATGGTTTGGATTGAAAGGACCTTAAAGAGCATCTAGTTCCATGAGCAGGAACACATCCCCATAGATCAAGGCTCTCAATCCAACCTGGCCATGAACTTTGCCAGGACTCAGCCCCCCACGGCTTCTCTGGGCAACATGTGCTAGGCCCTTACCATCCTCACAGAGATTTTTTTTCCTAACATCTAAGAAAAATCTAGTCTTTCAGTTTGAACCTCAGTTTGAACTCCTTATCCTATCTCTACAGTTCCTGATGAAGAATCCCTCTCCAGCTTCCCTGTAGCCCCTTCACATACTGCAAGGTTGCTATGACATCTCTACACAGCCTTCTCTTCTCCAGGCTGAACAGCCCCAGCTTTCTCAGCCTGTTCTTATCGGGAAGGAGCTGCACTCCTCTTATCAACTTCCTGGACTCCTCTGGAATTGTTCCAACAGTTCCATGTCCTCATGCTGGGTGCCCCAGAGCTGGATGCAGCACTGCAGGTGGGCTCTAACCAGAGCAAAGCAAAGGGGCAGTGTGCTGCCCACACTGCTTTGGATGCAGCTTTGGATACATCTGGATTTCTGGGCTGCAAGTGCACATTGATGACTCATGTTGAGTTTTCCATCAGTAAAATAAACTTTTCCTGGCTACCTAGCATTGTATCCTTGCTCAGCCCAGAACTGCCAATCTGATAATGTCGACAAATCTAAAAATGCAAGAGAAAATCCTCTACCTAAATTGCTCAAGGATTTGCAGACTTTCTCAGGACACAACACGACCCTATTAATAAAAAGAAAAAAAATGCACTTTGGTATCACTCTCAAGACTCATTCCATTTTGCATGAGTGGGATTTGGAAGTGATTCTATGAACCGCACCAGGTACAATACCAAGCAGAAAAAATAAAGCCCACTCCTCTTCCCCACTGAGCTCCCTGATCATTTAAATCCCCTAGCCACTCGCCGTTGGTACAGTCACAGTTTTTCTGGTACTCTCTTTTGATCCCATGTCTTCCTGAGAATGATCAAAGACTTAAATATGCATTATTCTTTCCCAGAGTTACAGAACTATCTCAGGAGGAAGAAACCGAATTCATGTCCTGACCTCCTATGTAAGTGCTCTAAAAAAAATTAACAACTGCATAATGAGAGAGGACCTTGAGGATTGATTTTAAAAGAAGAAATTAGGTCTTTCACAGATCTTAAAAGAAAGAAACTGATTTTCACAAGCTCAAAAGAAATAAAAATAATTTAAGACATGTAGATGGTCAGAAATATTTTAGTACATCAGTGGCAGTACCATGTACCTTCAGTGTAATTTGAACCATTTTAAGTGATACCTTGCACAGGGTTCATGCTATCCTGGATTTCATTTTGATGAGACAAACTTTCCCATATCCACTTGCAGTTGCAGGAGGAAAGAAATTTAGGGTTCACTATGGATGTTAAGGGGTAATACTTGTACTGCCTAGCACAGCACATAAACTGGACTTTTTGTGCCCATAATGACTTGTGAGTGTTAGGTGGCAAGCACATCTGAGCTATCAGAACTTCACTCTGTCGCAGCTTCCTGCATACGCTTTCCAAGTCATCAAAGGCACAAATTTCAAGCTGCAGGGGGTGGCACTCTCTCTTAGCTCTGGGTTATATCAGCTAAGCTGAACAAAGCCTAAAGACTTAGAAATATACACAAATGTACTTAATATTTTTTGTGGGCATCTAGAAATGGACATGGAACTAAGTTTAAAATGAGCTATCTGTAGAAGTCATAATCCCTCAGTATGGGTTTACAAAATTAATCACAATTTTCCTAATTTCAATAGTTATCGTTTACAGAACGACAGAATCATTTAGGTTGGAAAAGGCCACGGAGAGCATTGAGTCCAACTTTTGACTGATCACCACCGTGTCAACTAGACCGTGACATCAAGAGCCATGTCCAGTAGTTTCTTTAACATTTCCAGGGATGGTGACTCCATCACCTCCCTGGACAGCCCATTCCAATGCTTAGCTGCCCTTTCTGTGAAGAACTTTTTCCTCATGTCCAACACGAGCCTGCCCTGATGCAGCTTGAGGCCGTGTCTTCTTGTCCTGTTGCCAGCTGCCTGGGAGAAGAGGTCAACTCCCACCTGGCTACAGCCTCCTTTCAGGGCCTTGTAGAGAGTGATAAGGTCACACCTGAGCCTCTGTTTTTCCAGGCTAAACACCCCAGCTTCAACTAGTTTAAGTTGTCATTTATTTCAAGATACTTCAAAATTTTCCATCAAAAAATCTACTGAAAATAGGATCAAGGTAGTAAGAACTTTTTTTTCCCCAGTGGTTTGCACACAAGTAATATGTTGTGTCCTCTTTTGACTTCAACAGCACACTGCTGAATAACATCCTCAGAACTGTGGTAGCATCATTTGAAGATACTGCTGCAAGAAGATATTAAAATACTATTTAAATAGTTGTTAAATAAAAACAGTCTAGCCTGGATTCTGTTACATTTAAGAGACAGGAGAACAAATCAATATTGTTGAATGGAAAAGGATGAGATCAATAGGGGGACAAAGTACATTTTCAAGGCACTAAAAATCTGAAAATTTAAAAGTTTTACAATTAAAAAATTACCTGTCTGCATCCTTTTAAATCAAAGTTCATGGAATTTATAGAATGCTAGATGTCAGATAATACCAGGCATCTGAGAGCTTAGCATTGCAGTTTTCTGATAATGTACCTCTGAAGACCTAGACTTCAAAAACAGCTTTGGAATCATCAGCCATGATTTATGGAAGCAGTAATTCCACTTCTCCCTATATTTCATGTCATTAAAAAGAAAGATTGGTCTGTCTATTGAAATTCTCTTTCTTCAGGTAGAGCTAAAAAGAACAGTAAAAACTATAAATGAACCACACTTCAGACAAGTGATTTTCCAAATATTAGCTACAAAGGTACTAAACAAAAACCTGAGTTATCTTGAGTGTTATTCAGAGCTTCTTTTCTTAGTTCTATGTGCAAACTTCCCCAAGGTATATCCAGCACTGCTGCTGGAGCTGGGAGGAGGAAAGTTTTAAGCCTCCAGAAAGGCTTAAAAACCAGAGCTTTGTTATTGGCATATAGCCCTAGTTTGTATCTTGGTATAGATAAGGACCCCAAATAAAATGAGTCATAGAATACCAGGTTGAAAGGAACAGCAAATATCATATGGTCTAACCTTTCTTGGCAAAAGAATGGAACTGGTTGGCTGCAGAAATAGCTTCTCTTCCTTGTAAAGAGAGACATAAATCACAGTTTCAGGGTCTGATTTCAAGTCTACTTTGGGTGCATACACATATAATTTTGTTTTCCTCTCAGTAAAGGGTAGTCACAGCACTAAAAGCAATTGCAAAGCTTAGGAGAGCTTGAGAGAAAATAGATGTGGTAACATTTACAGCAGAAATTCACTCCCCAGTTTGCTAACACCAGACAGTCCTTTTCCAAGCATCCCATAAGTGTGTGGAAAGTACCTTTCTATAACTGATAAAATTTAGGATGCTGTCATGGTCTGAGCCTGGCGAAATGCCAGTGCTTCCATGAGAATACCTATTTTCCTGGTATCTACTGTGAGATGTGATCAGAGACAGAGAAGAGCAGGCTCCAACTTACGATTGAAAGGAAAAAGACTTTACTAACCTAAAGCTACAGGGAAAAACACACAGAACACAGGATGAAAACCTTCCAAATTTCCTCCTCCCCCCCCTACCAAATTTCCTAATTCCGTTACCACCCTTTGGATAATCAATTCTCAATTCTTCGAGAAGAGAGGAGTCCCTCTTGCACCACAGACTTCACCCAGGAAACAGTCGAAATTTCTCGTGTTTCTGTGTCACGTGTGGCACCGCCCGGAGAACATTTTGCCATCGTGACCTCTTCCTTCCATGTCCAGTGCTCTCACCACTGCACATGGACCAGAGCTGCTTCTAGGGTTTTTCCCTTTAAGGATGCTTTGTCCAGTTCCAAAAAAGAGCACAGTCCCTCTCCTTTTGGGACACCTGTCCCCCTCATGTTTCACCCCCTGGGGCTGAGGGGTCTCTCGAACAGAGATCATCTTCCTCTTCTTCTTCAAAGACGTGTGGTGGAACCTGGTATGTTCTGTTTACTAAAGGGCTAAAGATAGAGGGAATAAAACACTTAGACCTAAAACCACGTGTAACCAAAATCGCATACAATCACAAGTATATTCTTGCTTAATAAATGCTTGCTTAAAATATTCTTGTTTAATAAATGCTTGCTCAATAAACCATATGTTCTAGAATTTTAGGCATGACCACTAAATAAGGAGAAGTCGACCAGAGGACGACCAAGGAAGACTAGCAGCCTTCATCAGACGACTACCAGCAGAGGACAACCCCTTTTGCAACAAGAAGACACATGCGCAGAGTACTTTCTGGACACATCACCAACGAGAAGAGATACAGTATAAAAGTTAGACTCTATCGAATAGCGGGGGCCGCAGTCCTTGGCGAGTGGAGGCTCCCCTGTCGCCCAGCGCTGATTTTGCTTATGCCTTGCTTGCTGTAATTAATAAATTCCAATTGGACTAAGCTTATTGGAGTTTGCTTCAATTCATAACAGACGGAGGGCACCACCACCACCCTCCTCACCCGTCGTCTCTGTTCACACACTTTCACGTCACCGCACTCTCCTGGCTCTGAGCCATTGCCTCCCCCTAGATGCAGTCTCTGTGTCACAGGAACTCAAGGGTTCTGTCCATAGCTATCCAAGAAAAGTCCAGCCAAAGGCCACTCCATCATCTCCTCCCACCTAGAATTCTTCTCAACTTCTCTCAATCTCACCAACTCCAGGAGGAATCAGCATTTGCAAGGTTTCCATCGTCCCAAGAAGGGTTAAAAGTCCCAGGCTCTGCCACAGCTGGCTGCCCTGCTGGGCACCCCCCCCCCCCCTTCTCCTTCACTCCAGCCGTGCTATCACAGGCACAGGCTGCTCTCTCTTTCTCCCTCCGGGGGGGGGAATGGGGGATGGCTGCCCGAAGCCCTCGCAGTGCAATGCTCCTCCACCCTTCGGCCCTGGCCTGGCCTACCTCCCTCCGGCCGCATGGCTCCCCTCCCCCAACCCTGCCCAGCTCGGAGCTGGACAGGGGAGGTCTGCTCTTGTCTCAGACCGGAACTCAAAAGGAACTTCCAGTGGGAGTTCGCAGTTTTTTAACCCCTGTGTTCTCAGAGGCGTATCCATGCCCTAAGTGGACAAACTAGGTGCCAATATTAAAATCTGGACAACAATTGGCGTGACCACACCATCCCAAAAAAACTCATTTCCCCTCAAACCACGACAGATGCCAGTGAAGTCCTGCTCTCTTACCATGCCCCTCTCCTGGCTACTCCAAAAATTAACCCTGTCCTCATCACAAGCAGAACAATCTCCAATAGAAGTGATGCCATTTTACTGACCAATGTATATCATTATACACTGGCTCTTGAGGATTATTTTTCTACTTTTTAATGCACAGCCATGCTTAATTTCTCTCCCAGTTTTGCCCTCTGAGTTCAGCTCAGCAAACTATAGGTATCATTCTTATTCAAACATCTTGGTTATCTAAGTGACCATTAGGTTGGTCAGACAGATGTTTCACTGGTGCTATTAGCCTTAGCCATTAATTTTTCATTTATTTTTGAGCCTTTATTAATTCTATGCCTTTATTGCTGTTTTTCTTAGTCATAAAAAAAAGCAAAACATTTAACGACTGCCAACTAATTTCCAAATCAGAACAGGTTTCTTGCTAAAGCATGTTGTAGATTTGTGAATGGAGGTAGGCATAATATTTTTGAGCCAGTGGACAAGAACTGCCCCAACAGTGTGTTAAACCCAAAATCATACATTTCTTCATATACAGCTGTGTCTGAAAAGTCATTCAAATTTTGCAGGACATTTATTTAAAACTTTCCAATATAAAGGGAAGAAAGACAAAAGGCAGGCTGTCAGTAATTCACTGAGAGGTTGTTCTTATTAGGTTTTGACAGTAGAGAGCTGCTGCTTTAGAAATGGGGAAGAGAGATACCTGATATTGCAGACATTATTGAGCAACATACAATTCACTGATTCAGCAAAAGTTCACAGAATTCAGAGAATTCACAGAATGACTAGGTTGGAAGAGACCTTCAAGATCATTGAGTCCAACCCATGCCCCAACACCTCAACTAAACCAGGAAACTGAGTGCCACATCCAGTCTTAGACACATCCAGGGATGGTGAGTCCACCCCCTCCCCAGGCAGACAGTTCCTCACTAACCACAGTCTGAAGGAGCACTGCATTCTTCCTTCTTAACTACTTAATCTCTGTGTCACCCAGAGCATTTTTTACATAGAAAACTATTCCTAGTTTCCATGAAACTCTTTTGACTGAGGCAGCAGAGAAGGGTGACCTAGTTACAGTTTGGTCCCAATGCAAACCTTGTCCCCAAGAACTATGTGGGCATTATCTGCTTGGAAACACTTGCTGAAGAGCTCATACAACTCTGAATGACCAGACAGAGAGGTACAACACTTGCTTAAATGGTGGAGCTGTGCATTCACATTCCCAGTCATTTAGATCTGATGGCAACAGTGGGATTATCACTGGAAGATTATCAGAGAACTTCTGCCAAGTGAGACTTTAGCAGTTCACAGAACAATTGAAAACCTGAAGCAGCACTTTGAAGCATGTAAGAGAGGATAGCTTTTTATTTTAAAGGGTTTAAAATTGTGTTAATGTGGTTTTGTACATTATTTAGTGACTGCTTAAAGAGTAATAAAATCTCAAACCTTCAACCAGTTTGGGTTTTTTTTCATGAATTGGTAGTAGAAAGCATGCTAAATACCTTTTAACCATATGGTTAAAAATACTGTTTCAAAATCTAATGAATAAATCTTTGTTTTCATTCATTCACCAGTGCACAACCCACCTTTCTACCAAGTCTGGACTAGCTATCACAAGAGTCAGTAGGAAACAAGAAGGGGAAAACTCACCTTGACTTTCAGAAATCTCACAGCCAGCCAGCAGACATGTTCTTAAAAACTTCTCTGTACAAATGATGTGGAAGAAACTTGCTCTTTGCCTTTCCTATTTAAGTTTCCTATGCCTGTACTCCTGTTCCCCATCACATTTGTTCTCCATCATCACCTATCATATGAAAGGAATACTATGCAGCACACTTCCTGCAATGACATGGGAGCTTTCAACATGCAGCCACTAGTTAATGTGCCAGAAAATCCTCCACCAGGATTTAACAGCACACAGGGTGCAAAGACCTGACAGAAACAAAGTCTTGCATATTTCCTTCTGCAAGGAAAAGCACTCAGCGCTGATTTCAGAGACAGCAGTGCCTAACTCCTAATTACCACTGTTTCCCACTGAGCAGGAGCCAGTTTCTTCCTCTCATAAACTTTGCATAGATCCAGCTTTTCACAGGTCTTGGATCATGCTTTACTCAGAGAACATCACTTTTCCTTCCTTGCAATTAGAGTAGTACACACCAGGAAGAATAGAGCCAGCAGCTGTTTGCCTGCTGATGACAATGAAGGGCATGCTTATAGGGATGGAGGAAAGCTACCATAGAAGCCATCCCAAATTGGATGTTCTAGATAGGTGGTCACTGTTTCTGCATCAAATGTCCTTCACATCTCTGAGATGAAAAATCACTAATTTCAGTGAAAAGCACATATTCTGCTTTCTGAGACATAGACAAATAATTTGGATGAGAGACTATTTCACAGCTTTTGTAGAAGCCTGTCATTTTTATAACACCTTTGCATCTTAGGAATCTTACAGTCCATCATGTTGTTTTGAAAATGTTAAATATACATAAATAAATGCATGTTTTCTTGCTCAGAGACAAGTCTGACTCATAGAAACCAGGTTTTCAATCTTCACCTTATTAATAGCAGCCAGGACTGACTGGCCCAAAACAAATGCAACAATATTTTAAAACAATAACTACAAGGGAGGTATTGCATGAAATGAGAGGCAAGATATGCATCCCACTAATTCTATTTACTATTGGCTTCAATAGCTAAGAGATTTTACTGACCTTTCTAACATTTGATGCAGTGCAGTAACCAGAGAGAGAATAAGGAAAGGCCTTAAGGAAACAGAAAACAAAAATGAAGGGAAGCCTTGTGTCCTTTATTCAATCTGTCAACTTCAACCTGTAAATTTGAGTTCATTTTACAGATAAAATGAACTCTTTATATTGAGTAAAGAGAGTCCCTTTACCATGCATAATGTAATAAAATAAATGGAATTCTGTACTGAAAGACAAGCACATATGAGCTTTCCTGTGATTCTCTTGCCTTAATACATTGTGCCTCAAGAATATGGGCAGAGAACGTTTTAGTGCTTAATTTTAACCAAAATTGGCTAGGCTGTTCCAAAACAGGGGAGTTAAGCTTTTCAGAAAATATCTATGCCCAGAAAACCTTCAGAATATCATCAGCTAAAAATTTGTGAGAACTACTATTTACTTAGCTATGGAAAGCCAAGACAGACGAAAATCAAAGTAGCGCTTCTGAGATCCTTTTGAAATGTTTCTACTGAAGACTGTTATAAATATTTTATTGGAAGAATAGAATTTCCAACTGTCCCTTGAAAAGCTGTTGTGCTGAATTTAGAGATTCAATTCAACCATTAAAGTATCAAATGGAGATTTTAGTCCTGCTTTTATTGGAAATCAAAATGCAAGTTTATCCTGTGGACCCCCTAATGATGCCTCTATAATAGCAGCATTTTGGAACTAGACTCAAACAGTTTATGCCACTCATCAAACTGATACAAAAAAAAGAAGAGATTTAGTCTTGAAATACAGTAGTAATTTTTCCAGACAAAAAGATTGCTGAGAAGATTCCATTTTATTAATGATACAGAAGAGGGCAGCTGTTGTCTTTGATTATATTTACAAAGTCTGAATCAGTTTTAATTTACTAAGATAGCAAACCAGAATAAATTAATAATCACAATGTGGGGACATATGCAGATGATAAGGATGATTACAGCCCCTCATTTCAATTATAATTTCTGCATGTTGCTGCTTCACATATCTATCAGGCTTAAGGAAACAACTGCAGACTATAATTAAAAAGTTTACGAAGAATGGGAGAAAAGAATCCAAGATGAAAATAAAAGGTTTTGTAAAGAAGTAAATTGAAAGAGGAATCAAGGGCTCCATACCTGAATTCACTCTATTTGCCAAATGAGAGTCTGACAGTTAAATTGCCATGTAGCTAAGCTTTGAATATATGCAAAACAAAGAAATTTTTATTTCTTATAGTGACAAATAAATATGTTGGCACTTAAGTCACAGCACCCAGACAAAGCATCCCAAGCCATGTATATTAGTCAAGTGATCATTTTGCAGATGCAGAAACAAGGGCATTAAACTGAAAAATATATTTGGTTTAAGGCCATAGAGAATAAATTTCTTTAAATTTACTGCAAATATGGGAAAAACTACTTCTCTCCAGCATTAAGAGATACATACAGATTGTTAAAATATTCTAAGGATTTCTTGTTCAATTGTGTTTATGCAGTTACTTCAAATGGTGTGATAATTTTTAGCATTTGCTATCCCATAACAAAATGCACAAGTAACAAAACAATGTTATTTACAAATCATCTCTGACTTTGAAATAGGTATTAATGTAGAACAAGAGGAAATTAGGGAGTGTTTTATAGTGCACAGAAAGTAAACAGTTCAAATTTGTAGTAATAAGAAAAGGCAGGTTAACACAAATAAGTCTGACTTTCTGAATCAATTCTGCAGGGTATGGACTTACATAATAGGAGAAAATTATATCTGCCTTTCTTTTCACTGTCTACTTGAATATTGATACTCTAGAGACCACCACAAGAAACTCTATAAAAGTCTATGAATTTCATTAGAAGTTTGCAATACTCTGGTGAAGCCAAATACTGTGAAGAAGAAAGCAGCAGTCTCTGAACAGAACAGAAACATGCTGCATGAAAATCATTTATCTGCAGAGTAGTAAATTGATCCATCTGGCTGCAAACTGATTTGCAACAAACATAAGTATCTAGTCCTGTCTGTCCATAAGAAAGAACAATTTTTTTTTCTTTTGGTGAAAATATCTGGAAGGAAAAGGTTGACTTTACAACTATGTCTGAGTAACTTTATTCCCCTTTGCAGTAAATTGTATAGTGAGACTGTATGCAGATCACATGCATGCAGAGCATTCATTTCCACTAAATGCTTTCATTTGCCTGATATAACCAGGTACCACTAAGTATTCTATTGAGACTGGTATGTTGTCATCACACTCAGGATTACTTTTGCAGTGACAGAATTACAAGAGATGTCATGAAAGTTTTATGTCTGCTTCTATTATTACTGACCAATTTTTAAAAAATGCATGTCTGGCAATATCAGTAAAGTGCTTGCTCCCTCTGGTCTCCAATCTAATCCAAAGAAGCCAGTTTAGAGTCAAAATAATCAGCTCTAACACCATAACCTGTTGTACCAAGGTAACAGGCTCAGCCAGCCGGACAGTCCTTTGCCTCCCTCCCTGGATGCGAGAGGTAAGCACACAAAATCCTGTCAGACACACACATCATGCCCAACACCCAAGGGTTCACCAGGTTTGGGTTATTTTGGATCAATGTATTATCCTTGTCAGACCCTGAAACTCATCATCTCTGGTCCTGACATCTTCTCTTGGGAGCACAGCCAGAGGCTGCCATTCAGAAACAGCAATTTCCTCCTTCCTCTCTGCATGGATTTACTTTGGCTCTGTAAGCTCTACATACTGGGGAGTATAACCTAATCATTCCAAAAGAAGATGACATTCCACCAATGACTTCTGGTTCAACCTACTCAGGTGTCATTTGTATACACATTTTCTGTGCAGGGCATACCAATATTTCAAGTTTAGATTTCTGCTGAAGTCCCTCTCTTGAGAAAATGATAACAGGTGCTCCTACCAGTATTGTGTTAAGATTATGCCTACATAACCTAATTGTTTCTGAGGTATTTAATTTCTTTTTTGCTAGTGCACAGGTCTGTTAAGGAGAGACAGTCTCATAGAAAACTAATTTTATCACAAATTTATTTTAAAGCAGAGTCTGTATGGCTTTCACACATGGTTAAAATTAAACTAATTAACAACACTCCATGATAGCTCATTAACTAGAAGCAAATGTAAGCTCAGTACCATCATTAAGTGCCAAAGGCCAGCTAAGGCAATATTCACGTGAAAAATCAGGAACATCAAGGGATGCAGCTCTAGCACTGTTAATGGCAAAAAAGGATCTTATAGTATCTGGTTCAGAGTCACCACTGTAGAGCTGCAAGATTTGTCAGACATTCTTGAGTGTGAGGTTGTTCATAGGCCAATTAAACTACAGCCTTAGGGGATAAATATGAGAAAGCAGTGAAAAAAAATATTTTTTTCTGATGCACTTTTCATAACAAGGAGAGGTAAGACATAGTGCTGTACAGGAACTAAACATTTTTACCAGCATAGCAATATACTGGATAAACCAATTATGAGATTTAGAAAATAAGGAGAGTGTCAAACCATATCGGCTTTTTGCTTTCAGAAGAATAACTAAGAAAATCTTCTATTTATATATTTGAATATTCTTATTTTAAGTCAGGAGGCTATAAAATGACATGTTTCATCTTATATTTAATTAGCTTGCTGAAGCAAAGTATTCTGTTCCCAACATTGATAGGTTAAGGATTACTTAGGGGCACGGTTCAAAGCACTTAAATTATTCTATCAGTAAGCAAAATATATCCATTTGTATTAAATAATTTCTACTCATTCTTCTACATTTTATATAACTGTATTCACCATTAATAACCGTAATTTATTTTCTGATGCAGCCAAGACGTTGGGAAACATATTCCTTAAATGAAATTAGGATATTACTCTTACCCATTTCAGCTAATCAAAAAGATGATTTTAGCCTCTCCCTTTAATGAAGAAATGCATATTGCAGAAACATGACCAGTGGTGCACAGCCAGGGAAAACACAGACAAACCAGTACTAGCTTTTAGCTTTTAGAAACATTACATGAAATTTCATTCCAGCAATGCCACAGCCTATTAAGCTAGCAAGAAATATCTATTGAATCCATTTTTTTTTGTTTTTAATTCAAGACTATGTAATCAAAACAACTGCCAAAATTCAACGGGCTTAAAAGTACAACTGCCTTAAAAGGTAGAAGATTCTCATCAGCTTCAGGGAAGAGTCGTAATCAAGATTTTTAACATTCTAATTTATATAATGCACTGACTTATTTTGTACAATAGTTCATGCACAGCATACAACAAGTGAAATAGCATGGCAAAAGGCAAATTTTCAGACAGTTGTGTTGCAGTCAAACCATATATTAGCTGTTTCAGTTATCCTGTACAAAACATGCCCTGTATCTACCTTGTACAATTCAACATGGCTGAGTTGACCAAAGAAATTTCACAGCATCTTCATATGTTTACCAGGTATGTAGATTTTATACAAACAAAAAAACCCCAAACGAAACCAAAAAAAAACCCACAACAACAACAACAACAGAAAAAACCAAACCAAACAAAAAAAAAAAAAAAAAACCAACCAAAAAAAAAACCCAACAAAAAACCACCACACACACACACACCCCCACAACAAAATCAACCAAATCCAACATTTTTCTATTTGGCATTAATGCCTAGAAAACTACAACACAAGGATTTCTATTCTCCTACTAAATAACAAACGAATTCCATGGGAACTAGGACAGATGCAGAAGAATTGAGATAGAAGGTATAACCCATGGTGGCTAAGCTACTTTGCTGGGTCCAAAGAAACCTACTCTATCATTAGCAAACTTGCAGATGACACTGAGCTGGGAGCGAGTGTCGATCTGCTGGAGGCTAGGAGGGCTCTGCAGAGGGACCTGCACAGGCTGGATAGATGGGCCAGATCTAACAGCATGAAATTTAATGAGTCCAAGTGCCAAGTCCTGCACTTTGGCCACAACACCCCCTGCCATGCTGCAGGCTGGGACAGAGTTCCCGGACAGTGCCCAGGCAGAAATGGGGTACTGGATGGCTGCTGACTGAACAGGAGCCAGCAGTGTGCCCTGGTGGCCAAGAAGGCCAAGGGCGGATGGCCTGTGTCAGGAATGGTGTGGCTAGCAGGAGCAGGGAGGTCACTCTTCCCCTGTACTCGACACTGGTGAGGCCACACCTTGAGTGCTGTGTCCAGTTCTGGGCCCCTCAGTTTAGGAAGGAATTTGAGATGCTGGAGCATGTCCAGAGGAGGCAATGAGGCTGGTGAGGGACTTGGAACACAAACCCTGTGAGGAATGACTGAGGGAGCTGGGGTTGTTTAGCCTGGAGAAAAGGAGGCTCAGGAGAGTCCTCATCACTCTCCACAAGTCCCTGATAGGAGGGTGTGGCCAGGTGGGGATCAGTCTCTTCTCCCAGGCCACCACTGACAGAACAAGAGGACACAGTCTTCAACTGCACCAAGGGAGGTTTAGCTTCAACGTTAGGAAGAAGTCCTTCCCAGAAAGGGTTATTGGGCATTGGAATGAGCTGCCCAGAGAGGTGGTGGAGTCACTGTCCCGGGAGGTGTTTAAGGAAACACTGGATGTGGCATTTAGTGCCGTGGTTTATTTGACAAGGTGGTGTTTGATCATAGTTTGGATGATCTCCGAGGTCTTTTCCAGTCTGGTTGATTCTGTATTCCGCTCATTTAAACTCAGAAGAAAGCAAAATGCTGGTTTTACCATTTTGTATACTTGCAATGAAGAATATTTTTTTTATTAGAAATGGAATCTAAATCTCCATATTTGTCACACTCAAAGTTCTGTCCCGTTTCTTTGGCTTTGTGGGGTTTATTTTGATATTTTTTTCAGTAAGTATGAAAGGTTCCATATCAAAATACATCTCTCCTACTAAAGATTATTTTCTAGAGTTTACTCAGATTTGAAACTTGTATCTATTCAGCCAAAACAATGTATTTCAACAAGAACTACATGCTTTTGCTGTCAGAATAAAATCCCAAATTAATGACTTTTCACTAACATGGAAGGAATTAGGCACAACGATGGTTGGATTCCTGGGACTCTTACAAACTACCAGCATCAGCAAGAATAATTATTGATCTAGACATTAATTTATATGGGGAGAAATATGCAAGAATTCAAGAATAATAAACTTGAAATGTACTGTTAAGATCAAAGAGAAATGTAATGTACACTAACATCATACTCAGCCATATTATCTTTCCCCCTAAAAACTCAGAGGATCATGGACATTATTGTTCTTCAAAATACCTGAAATTAAAGCTACTCCTGCAGACTGTTATCTGTAATGCTCTTATAGTACCACAAAATTTCTAACAGTCTTCCATGTTCTCTACTATGGAAGTGTCTGGGAAAGTTTGGGATTTTGAATGTCTGTCTTAGCAAGTATGGTTACCTTCCAGCGCAAGCATTATAAATTTAACATCATTGTGGTGTCCTTGGCTTTCACTCCAGATGTATTTCTTAGCACTGATTTTTATCCTAAGAGCAGTCTAAGAAGTAATGTACTCCAAAGCCTGTGACAAAGGCTTTCTAAATGTGATTCTGTGTCCTCCTGTGTTAGTTGTGATTTGAAATGGCATCTCCCTTTTGTTCCATCATAGCAAATCTTCACTCTTGCATTAGTCTTGGCTTGGTTCATTTGCAGATCATAAGTACCCCAGCTTTCACACTTACTCTAAAGCATTTAAACCGAAGATAACCAGTACTTTAAATATTAGTGTATCTAGTCAGAAATGCAATAATGGCTCAGTATTTAACAGCAACACCAAGGTTTTAGGGGATTTCCTCACCTTTCTTCTGAATTCTTTGTCCTTTTAACCACTATTTCATTCTTCTTCATTTTACTGGTAATTATCACATAGAGTTGCAAACATTGAGACCTGAGAGCGATTGATTTTAACACAGTTCTTGAAAATATTAATATGACAAAATGGTTTTGTGCTATTTGATTGGGACAGTAGGGGAGAACTTCAAAGAGCTCTAACTCCCTTAGGGTTTACATACTTTAAAATAGCAGTATATCTGTTTTGCCAGGGCGGGGGAAAAACAGACCTTCAAATTAATATTCCATTGGCAGCAGGTTTTTACAGACTATTTTCAGGACTGTGTGCTGACTCCCAATCTTAATGAACAGTTTGATTTAAAGCTTAAAATTATTAAGTGTTCCTACCAGAGTCATAAATAATGCAGTCTATAATATTCCTATCGAGCATATAAAACTACATTTGTCTTCCATTAACAACACGCTTTTTAAGTAGCTTGACCTCTTCAGATATATAAGAACATGCAATTAGTGCAATTTGTCACAGGTCCTTTACATTTTAATAAGACGTAATTAGTTGTCTGTTTAGTCTAATTAACTTTGAAACCCTGACAGTTCTTGCTCTCTGGTATAACGCACAGCTCCTTATTTGAATTGCTAATACTGGGCAGAGTGCCTCCATACAACAAGAAATTTAAATCTTTGTAAATCTTTACAGACTAGGCAGCACAGAAATAACCTGCCAATATTTGCATTAACTTTTCCAAAGCCTTTTTTGTCAATCTGTGACAATATATGGAAGTCAATAACATGGAGGAGTAAAAGCAGGAGCATTTAGAAAAGAAACAGATGGAATTATTGGACAGTACTATTAGACTTCTATTAATGATCACACAACTGAATAATTCTGGTTTAGTCACACTTCTCATATTTCAGACATGATTTAACAAATGCATTACAGACTCAGCCCAATGGAGATGTACATCCTTTGTGTGCTTTGAAGTTAACCTGCACCTCATGAAGAATCAAGTGAAGTATCAAACAGATGGCCTTGATAACATGACATTTGAGTGATCACAGAAAGGTATTGGCTGCATAGAAGTAACACTGAACATTGAGGTAAAATCTCCAGAATAGGTAAAACATGTTAAAAGCTCTGATATTCAGATTTCAAAATTTTTTTCAGCTATATGCTAGGACAGTATATATTGATTTGAATGCAAATGATTACTTTAAATATGACAGATTTATTTTATATTCTCCTCAGGATTATTTTAATTACTTAGACGACTGAATTTGCAGCTAAATTACACAATTCAACTGAATAGTAAATAAAGTACAGATTTGTCATTGTGTCCTCTACTGAATAAAATAATTCTCTGCAAATATACTGCGAAACTTAATGGTCTTCAGAACTATGGAAACAGAAGAATGTAAGAATCTCTACAGAAAAAAAAGAGCATGCAGAGAACAGAAACCATTCAATGAAGTGCTGATTTATGTTCATATAGAGCATATATAATACATTCAGTGGAAGGTTTTGTGAGTTGAAATAATATATATTTTTTTAATCCTGACAAGAGGAATAATTTCACAGTCTCGGGTTCTGTGCATGGCTCTCCCAAAACGCCAAGTAAGGGGATGTATAAATCTCACCTACTATAACATACAGACACTGACAGGGACAGAATGAGCACCAAAGCAAATATGAAGTAGAAATGATTTTTTATTACTTTAGGTACTTCTTGCTGTCAGATAAAAATGAAAGCATTACTAAAAATTTTGCAGAATGACAGCTATGCCTTATGGATAACTACTACAGTTTGATATATGAGGCAGAAAATGTGAAAAATATTGTGAAGCACCACCTTGACACAATGATGGAATGCCACAGGAAGCATGTTAACTCCAGAAGAATCTTATAGACCACTGTTAAATAAAGGAAGGAGACTTCAGGTCCAGCCAAAAAAACAAAAAAAGAAACAACTAAGCACTCTATCTTTCGAAGAACAAAAGTTGCAAAACTTTTTTAGACAGCTGCCCAAGTTCTGATGGTCTAGTTTGAACAGGATAATCACTTGGAGTTTCAATAGGTACAGAGGGTTTTGCAAACATTTGTATTATACCCTTTACAAAACATCAGAGGGCACAGCAATTCCAGCATCATAGATTTTGTGACAACTGACAATGCATTTTTTAAAAACACTCAGATAAAGCATTTGAAGGCTCAATAGGCAGTAGCTATGTGGCTAAAGCAATTTAAAATACCCTTTATAGTTTTATTTGTCAAGTCTGCCCCAAGCCCGACCATAAACAGTGAAAAGCTGAAAATGAGTAAGTACCAAATCCACTGAACATTCATTAAAATGCACATTTAACATCATAGACACATACCATAAACTAGATGGTTCTGTATGTTTCATACTTCAGTATTGTCCTCTGCTCCCCGTTAAAGCCAGGGCCCCACTAGAACCCCAGTTTGTGCTTAAAAGAAGTTTAGAGAATATCAAAGGGAATAAGGCCTACAAAATCTGGCCAAAGCTGAAAGAAATAATCTTACTAAGTTCAGAAAAAATGTAAGGTCAAATCACATGAAAACAAATTTAGAAATATGTCAAATTTGTTATTAATTAATAGTAAGTAATATATCTCTATCAGGGAGTAAGGGGATTAAATATTGCATATGTGAGAAGTGAGAAGCAATCTTTCATTTAGACATGAGGAATCTTAGAATCATCTAGGCTGGAAAAGACCTCTAAGACCTAAGACCTCTGAGATCTGTGAGATGTGCTTTCAATATATTTGTTTCAGAGCTCATAAGCACTTAAGTTCATCTTTAGAAGACTCTTCTAGCTCTAGAACCTTTCAAAGAGTTCTAATCATAGAAAGAAAAGTAATTCCTATTAAGCAGCAACATTTGAATGGAGGCAAGCTTGGATCAGTAGCAACTTAGGAGATATTATTCAGTTTCATAGCATATATTTTAAGTGAAATAATTTTTTTGTGCCTATAAGGAAAAAAATCCCGGCAAGAGTTCTTACATTAATCTCTTCTAAATTATCTTGTGCCAGATGAGAAAGTCCAGTGAAGAATTTTGGCACTGTTGACAGTAGCTGACATGCAGGTATGATTGATGTCTGCCTTCTCTCCAGGGATAAATGGAAAGCTGGCAAATGCCACATATACATAATGTCTCGAATTTTAAGCCAAATTGGTTTTCAGACATCCTATTTGACATTTCCCCCTCATACTTCAAATTATTTCTTTGTGCATGTTGCATGTTTATAGAATATGTTTTGCTGTATAGTCTGGTTTTATCACATCTCCTTTAGGCTTTCTCCAGGCAGCTACTGTTAAAAATTGGTCAAAAAGCACTGCTTGTAGCAGAGATAAAATAGAGATTACTCCTGTCAAAAAAAAAGTTAAAAAGAAAAACAGCCAAGAAAAAGAGAGGCCTTTCCACTGAGTCATGAGCAGTACACTGAATTTTTATTCCACTCTCTCCAAACTGCCACCCAGGCTACTGCTGCTAACAGGTAGTAAAATAATAAAGGAGAACTTTGGTTTTTCTGATATGTGGTAGGAAGCTAAAATAACAAAAGCATGGAAAGCATTTCAAAGGTCTCATTAGCATAGGGATGGTCCTGCTGGAGCAGTCTAATAAGGTTCAGGGAAGATATGAGTTGTGTGACCTCGGGAACACAGATCTCAGGACATGAAAGATGCCAGTGGAGGTTTTACCCAGTTTCTCCTGTGATTCTGCCACACTGCTGTCTCTGGTTTGTCATGTTCTGTGCCTGTTACTGAACAAAATAAAATGACCTATGCTTCAGGGCTTCCTTCTATTCCTGCTTCTATTTCATCAAATATAAGTTTATGGGTTATCTGTTTACTCCTGGAGACATACAGAAAGCCTAGGGCAATGAATGTGTGCATGATACTTTCTGTTACAGTCACAAGTCCAACTGCTATTTCTGTGTCTGTATTGCAAGAACTTGGTGAGCGAAGGTCTAGCTATGAGTGGAAAATGAGGAGCTGCAGAAGTACCTGGCAATCAGCAAACAGACACTTGTTTGCTTAAACACCATTAAACACAGCACATTGATTTGCACTCTGTCATACTCACATGTGAGCAAAATGGATAAAATCCTGAGTAAAGAGGGTGGAACTCCAGACATTGATCCCCAGACTCATATTGACAAGTTCAGGCTAAAACATAAATATAACCAGCCTGAGTTTCCCCTCAAGTTAAATCCCTAGGCATGCTGACAATGTTGGAAAAGTGAGAATTTGCCTACAGGCAAAACAGATTGTTGGAACTGTAGCACTTCAATTAGAGATAAGATGTGTGAGTAGCTGCAGACATCTCAGCAGGAATTGACCCTGTCTTTCCATTTCTCCACCAATTAAAAAAAAAAGGAATAAAAACCACAATAAATAAACAAAACCCACCAAATCCCCCAGGAGCTGGCTATCTGGTATCCTACAGACATCCTTCTTTTCAAAACATTTAAATATTAGGCTAACATTTGCATTTTCTTCATTCCTGAGAATTCCACATCAGTCTTGGAATGGACATGGGTTCTTCTCTCAACATTTGGAGACTGAGGAACCAGTGCTTCACAAGTTTTCCTTTTTAAGATTAAGCTAACTTGCATCAACTTGTTTTACAGCAATCAACTTTAAAATAAAAGGTGAATGTTCATATAAAATTCTGATTCAGGGACACTCTGAAATATTTCATTGAAGCTTTCCTCCCTTAACATTTTTTAAATCATATTCAATACATTGGTCATGACGCAAACTGTCCAACTCTGTCCTGGAGTTATGCCTTTGAAATACAAACCATAACTCTGCATTAATAATACAAAAGGAGATATAGTGAATGAAGATGTTCCTTCTCAGCTCTGGAAAGTATTGGAATATTCAAAAATTGATTGATGCATTGAACACCCATTTATTTTAGATCAAATTTGTTGGTGAAGCCCTGATAGGATTCCTCTCTATGCTAGATTCTCCATGCTAACTATTAAATCTAGAAGAAAAAGCATCAAGGAGCAGTTGGGGGGATTGAAATTGCATCACAACAGATAATGTGATACAACCCTGCTGAAAACAAGCTGAAACAAAGCTGCTTTAGGCTGTTGTAGTCTATCATTAGAGCCAGATCTAAGCTGACATTGAATGCTACTTACTTTCATATCCATGTTATCCAAGAAACACCTTGATGTGAAGATGACAAATAGTTTTAACTATAATCACCATCATCACCTTATTTCTCAAAACTGGATGAAAGCCTTAAATGTTGAACCTCTCATTAGATACTTTCCATGTCTCATTGCCATATTTAGCTTTCCAAAAGCGCCAAAACAGAACCTTGTTTTACATCAGAACTCAATAGGTAATTAGCACAGACTAGAAATCACAGTATAGCCTATCTGTAGACAGTATAATAAAAACAACAAATATCTAAATTCCATTGCACATCCATTATGTGCAACCACATAAATCTTAGTTCTGAGTGACTGTATTGGCCCAACTGCAAGGAGGTCTTTGCAACCTTCTATTGATCACTGGCTTACAATTAATCTCTCCCATTTAGTCTAGAACTCCTGCTAACTAAAAGTACTAATCAATCTATCTGTCAGAGGTCCTGGAAGCATTAGAGAAAAGCAGAACATACTTTAATTCTCATCATTTCTCTGCCACCACACTCCTGGCACATTCACTTTGGGACTCAGCAGAAGGGAAAGGAAATACACATTTTTTTTCAAAACGTTCAAATTCAAAGCACTGATAACACGATAAGTGGCAAGAGGCAAACTGCTGCTAACTGGAACCACAGGATATAAAGCAATCATTCCTGTGTTATAAAATTAAACTGGGTCAAACCAACATTGTCCCAAGTTCACTTCACAACCCAGTTCAAAACTTCTTGACAATGACAGATGGCTCAGTGTCTGAGACCAGTACTAATGCCTGCTTCAGATTACACCTGCCAAAATGATACTGATTTAGACAATACACTCTCAGGTAAGACTCTGCTTTTCATTTCAACCCCTTCTCAAAAAAGCAAAACAATAATTTCCTTTAAGTAATTTAAATGATAATAACAAGCATTATTAAAAATATTTACCTGTATTTCTCATAAGAGCTGCAATGAATCAGAGATGGATATCTTTGAACTTATTTTGAATTTTACACAATGAATTTTTTATATATGAAAATCTTACTATTTGCTCTGTCTAGAAAAGCTTGGCTGATCAGCAATCCAACAGTCATTTCCTTGCCCTGAAACAAAACTTAAGGCATTTAATTAGTGATTATTTGTTCTTTACTGAGGCATATTTGCTGACTTCAGGGGGAGTTTAGTAGAGCAGGAACTGGAAATCAAATTAGGTGAAGATATTAACACCTGTTCACCTAGAAATAGTATTTGTTTTTTCCTGGCTTACTTTATATAGCTGCTGCTGAACAAAACAGCACCTAGTTATTAACAGAATATTGCATAGTTAATTAACAGAATATTGCAAAATTAATAGTTTATAAAATCCTCTAGAGAGATGAAGGAGAGGGGAGATACCTGATTTTTTTCAGAACTGTACATTGAAGTTCTGTTGTCAGACAGTAAGAGTCTTGCAGGATTTCAGCTGTTTTAAAGGGGACTACACAAATATTTTAAATATATTCAAAAACCTCTTAGATACACTGCACAGAGAAATTCAGGTAAGTAGAAATTATAAAATAAACTTTATTATACATTTCTGGGTTTCCTACTCAAACCACATCACAGCAGTAACTCACAAGCACCCCTTGTTTTGTGTGGACTGAGTACACAGCTTCTGCTTTCATTCTTCCTTTCTTCCTTTCATGCTAAAAACTAGGGGCTTTGCCTCCTTGTTTCATCTACCACAGATTTCACTTTGGGCTTGGGTTCTCAGGGGAACACTTTGGACTTGTATTTTGCCGGGACATATGGTACAGATGTACCATGGGTCCTTCTAGAATAAAGGTGGGTGTGTATATATATATAGATTAGATAGATAGATAGATAGATAGATAGATAGATAGATAGATAGATAGATGATAGATTAGATAGATAGACAGATTAGATAGATAGATGATAGATAGATGACATAGATTAGATAGATAGATTAGATAGATAGATTAGATAGATGATAGATAGATAGATAGATAGATAGATAGATAGATAGATAGATAGATAGATAGATACACAGATACGCATATACACATATCGGTTGTCTGTCATGCTAAATGAGCAGACTTAAGGACTTCTTGTCCTTATTAATCTTAGTTCCCTAGTAAAAAGCTTTAGCTTCAAATGGTCCTCACTTCTGGTTTTTACTCTACACATTCCAGTTTCTTTCTCCTCAGGTTGTTTCGGGAAAAGAGCAATACAAGCAAAGCATTAATATATCACAAATGTCCTTAATAATATAGTTCTCCAAAAACAATCAAAACAAAACTTTTATAATCCAAACCTTTATTTTTCCTTCATGATCATGAAGATATCTCAATATCAGTTCTCTGAGATCTCCAAGTGATTTGCTCATACTGTTGACTGACAAAAGCACCAACTCTGCCCCTGCAAGTAAGCACAACAAACTGGCAGAAGGTTCCCAAATATGTGTGCTACCTGTCAGATTTTGAAATAGAATTTCAGCCCAAACCAGGGGTAATGTACCTTGAACTTCACTACCTTGAAGATAGTAAGAGACAATAGGAAGTATCTGCCCGTATCTGCCTGCGTTTCTGTAATTGACCAGCTATTTTCATTATATTAAAAGCATCAGGCACCTGTGCAACATAGCAATGACCTCTTTTGCAACCCAAAACTTCTGTTTTTCTTTTCTCCCTGCTCACATATTGCTTTCTTGTTCATGAATGTATCTTTGCCATATGAGGACATCATAATGGAAAGCTTACTGGCTAATTTCAGCCAGTTTCTTTGTAAAGTATTTATATTTTAAACTATGCTCCTTCTGCTGATTCTGTCCTGCAAAGCACAGATGACCAGTTACTCATTTTCTCAACCATTCAGTCTAGATCAGGCTGAGATCTCTTTGAGAAATCACCAAGTCCTTGAAATTTCAAAGTTTGGCAACCTGAGCTTCCCATCTCCAAAGGTAATAAGCACTCTTTTGTGTCTTCACAGATTTTACAGCACCACTGTGTATTTTTAATGTGAAATCACTTTTTGTCTAAGGCTGGAATACAAACCTACCTTCCAAACAAATGCAGAATCTAATACTCATTTAAGCTACATGTCATCAGAGCTATGTTATGTTTGTACATCTCTTGAAATTAGCTGATAGATAAGGAAAAAAGAACAGTTCACTTGGTCTGTTTGGTTTGGCCAGAAAATTGGCCAATAAATGGGGATAAAAACCAACAGAGAATTACAACTGCTCATTGCTTTGGCTCCTAAGAGGCTCCAGTCTTGTATAATTATCACCCAATACACTCCCAGGACTATGAGCAGTCCAAAAAAAAGATGGATCAAGGAGAATATTTATGCATTTCAGAGTTGTATGGATGAATTATAATTGATGTAAGCTTCTAGTGAATTTGAATTAAACCAAAAGGGAGGGCATTTGTGGATGCAGAGAAAGAACATGGAACAAATGTAAAAATGTTTGATGTGCAGAAATTCCTGCAAATATGCTGAGTTATTTCTTCAAATTTCTCATTATTTGTCAGTGTGAGCAAATATTTTGACTGTGTTAGCAGGCAGATTCAGGACTTAGTCAGAAGGTGTGGCAGTACCTGGAACAGACAGCACTGAAGTGGTGTCTTACAGTTGTTCTTTACTACGTAAGTTTGCTGTAGTTCATGATCTTTCTTTTACCAATATGAAGACTTTTTAAAAGAGATGATAGCTTTCATTTCCATCACCCACTTCAACCAGCAGAGCTGAGTTGTTCCTGATTGTACATAGTCACTCCACACAAATAAAGAGCAGCTGCTACACACAAGGGCCCTGTCAGCCATCTCTGTCTCTTAGCAGAATAAATTAACATTGATACAAGTTCTCATTTATTTAATCTATTAAAAAAAAAAAAAAAAAAAAAACAGTTTTATGTGAAGTTTTTTTGTTGTGTTTTGGCGTTGGTTTTTTTTTTTTTAGTTTTGATTGGTGGCTGTTGTTACTTAACCAGACCTTTTCAGCTAATTATATCCCTAAGTGACACTCAGTGCCAGCAGATGTTTTAGGGATTCACATAAATCACCTTCCTTCCCAGTCCAAGTGAAACCCTACCACCTCAACTCTACATCAGGGTGTTCTTAATCCCTTTCTATAAACTTTAAGAACATAATCTATCAAAGCTAGGCAATACCCATACTCAAAGCTGACAACTGTGCTACAGTGCTGAAGTGATAGGAGAGTACTCAGCAAGTGACAATCTCCTATGCACAAAAGCCATCCACAGATGCCTCCTTTACACTGTAGAGGACACCAGCTTCCGTTTCACACTAGACTTCTGAGATAGTAGATCACAGTGGCCTTATTTAAACCCATCCTCAGCTCTTTGGACATCATTCAGTAGTTGATTTCATTCACACTTAGGGATTTATCAGAAAGGAAGCTGTTATTGGAAAATACATCTCAGTTTTTTATCACTTTTTACTTTAGGAAGTGATGGAAAAACAGGAATTAGTTTCTACATGATCCAGATATGTCATTTCCTTGACAGAGGAATTGACTTGAAATTAGAAGCTGAAGTTGAAACTCTCCTCTCTTCAATGCTCAATGCCTTTAAACAAATCTCTTTACTTTCAAAGTTATGAACACCACTTGCAATACCCCATT
Organism: Haemorhous mexicanus; assembly: GCF_027477595.1. Taxonomy (NCBI): domain Eukaryota; kingdom Metazoa; phylum Chordata; class Aves; order Passeriformes; family Fringillidae; genus Haemorhous; species Haemorhous mexicanus. The sequence continues at coordinate 11,378,104 of NC_082344.1, forward strand.
GTGTATTCAGAGGGTCACTCCTATTTCACCCCAGGCACTGAATTCCAGGGTGAAATCAAGATTCTTTTGCTCTGGGTAGATGCAAAGGAGAAAATACCAATGAGATATTCTCAAGAGGTAAAAAACTCACAAACTTTACTGGCAAAGTTCAGAAAATTAAGGAACACTGGCAATAAGAGTGCATGCAACAAAACATCACTTATCAAAGCATAGACTTAGGCCACTGGACATAGAAAATCTTTAAACTCATTTGATGTTACATTCTGTGGGAAGAGACTTAGAAGAAGAAGAAGAAAGGGAGAGAAACAGAAAGACTTCTGGAAAGAAAAAATATAGGAAAACAGACATAGCTACCAGCTGCTGGGTTCCAGGGATGTAAAACTCCAAGATGAAGGCAGGGCTAAAGGACAACATGCTTACCTCGTGGTGACCCTTCTTAAACCATTTTGGCCCATCCTGGACCTTCCTCTTTGGTGGGATTTCTGCCCACTTGGCCACTCAGGGACTGGGTTAGGAACACTGGGGCTGCTTCTAGTGTGTTCTGTCCGACAGACACTGCAGGACTGGGGGGTGTTGGGGGCAGGGCACAACCACACCCAAGCCAGGCCTGACCCATCCCCTGTCACACATTCCAAGCCCCCAGGATGTCCCAGTAACGATCACCTTCTCCAGTCTCTGACAATTCCCCAAGCCAAATGGGAGCAGGAAGCTGAATTCAGAATATAGGAAGAGAGTACCTGGAATTTATTACTTTGTGGGCTTCCTAGCATTTCACTCATGTGAAGTATGCCTTGGAATTAAAGGGTTTGAAAGACAATTTATTATTTACCATAATGACCCTTGAGAAACTCTACTTCCCAGCACTTCATCAAGGTGCTGCAGTGTGAATTGCCTAGATTTCAAGAATATTCTAACCAGGATTTAAATACTTATGCATTTAACAAAGTACTTTTCACACTAACATAATGCACAAACTTGTGCAGAATATGATTTGTTTTGGTGAAAACTCCAACCATGCTCTTTATTATTATGTTAATTTGGTAAATACATTAGAAATCTTGAAGTAAAAGACTGCATAAATAATAATAACTGTTGTTGTTTTGTTGTTGTTGTAATTGCTAAAAACGTAATACATTTATTGGTTTCATTTTTGCCAGGAAAACAATTGTGATACATTATCATTCCTAGAACTGTTACAGGAATTGCAAATGGAAAACATGCCATCCAGAGTTATTTGCTTTCTGCAATAGGCAGAGACACATTTTCAGTGTCAACTTACTTTTGACATGTAATGTGAAAACCAAGATACCTTATAGTTAACTATCTTGGGGTAATAATGATAGAGCACCAAAGCATTTTATTTCTAGCAATGGGTTTTTTGGATTGCCTTAAGTAAATGAAAATACATCTTATGATCAATACCTCATTTTCATTGGAAAATGCCTTTTTTTTAATCAATCTTTGGTCTGTTCAAGAGCTGAATCCTCTGCACATTCTGTTTGAGATTGGGTTTTTTTTAACAGGAGAGCTAGCTAAAATATTAAGATATTTAAATACATGTTCCAATTATTTTCATATTTTTTAGCAGTGGAAGAAGTCTTCCAAACAAAACATTTAACAAAGTATGTTTCACACTAACATAATGCACAAACTTGTGCAGAATATGATTTGTTTTGGTGAAAACTCCAACCATGCTCAAGTTATACCTCATGTCCCTCATTGTCCTGGGAGTACATTGTCTGAAGTTTCTGTTTTTGAAAGCTAGTAGATGTCAAGTACCTGAAGTTATTGATTTCCTGTAAATTCAGATGTCTTATATGCATTTGTATTCTGTCCTGGTCTGAACCCTACAGTATTTGTTGTACCTTGACGAAACAATTGGTAAATAATCAGCAAGACTTGAGGTAGGACCACAGACCAATTCAGACAGAATTTGCCATTGAAGACTGTAAGGTCCTGACTGATGTGATGGAGCACTTGGGAGTTGCTTTCTAAGCAAGGCGCTGCTTGAAGCACAAAGAGTGGCAGAAAACAGGGCCAACTGAAGGCAGCAGTATTGTGTGTACAAAGACATGACATTATGTATATACACCACTGGAGAAGTTCTTAAAGAATTCATTTGATCTAAGTTTTCCACAATGACACATTAGGCAACAAATCAGTACCTCAAGGAAAAATTGTTATACTTTGAGCTTCTTTAGTATTTAGATCAGTTAGGTGCACAAGGAACTTTCTTTGCCTAGGAGAGGACAAATTAAGTTGGGCTCTCTTAGAATGAAAGAGATGTATAAATTAGCTATATAATATTTGCACACAATGTTCTTTGTTTGTGAGGGCACCAATTGTAATTTAAAAAAAAATTAATAACCATCCTCTTTTGATTGTTTCTTTCATCAGTGTTTACTGCAGCTATGAAACAGATTAATTTCACATTTTATCAGCATAAGCCCAGTCAATTACCAGATGACATCCATGTGCTGTATCTCACAAATGAGCAGTTCCCATCAACAATTTTAATTTATGCCTATTTCACAAGAAATTTGTTACTCATGCAAATTATCCATCTTAAAAGTTCACTGGGCCTGTGCAAGACCATCAATACTACATCAACTTGAATAGGATTGCAAACAGATACTTAGGTTATCACATGTGAGCAATAATTCTGGCCCAGTCTGTGTTGTGAACAATAAACAATCCACTCTTGACCCAGTTTGTACTGCTTTCTCAGTCAGTAGTTATGGTTTTAATTAGCCATTGTTTTCACAGAGTTTTAGTTTGTTTTTTAGTTTGCTCTTTATAAATCAGAGATGGCATACAGTCTAACTAACCAAACCACCGAAGCACAGGCAAAAGGAAGCAACTATATGTGTTTATGTTAATCTCTTCAGAGACCAGGATTATTTGGATTAAAAGGAACAGTCATTCAAATAGTCTTTTCCTCATCCAGGGACAACTAATAATCTGACCAAAAATACTAGACCATTAAAAAGAAAGTCAACTTTCTGCTAACAAAGAATGTGTTTCAACTGCAGAAAATCCTTTCCCCTGTGAAAAAAAATAATTTCACCAGTTTAGAACAAGATTTAAAGTGTGAATAACACATTGACACCTGGAAAACTGGGTCAAATTTTAAATATACTGCATAAACCAATAAAAATTCTCCTGAAAATGAAATGCCAAGTGTCGTGGTTTGACAAACACCAAACGTCAAATGGCAGGCCCTCACAAAAGTCATTCACTTACCCTCTTTCATTACAGTTGGGCAGAGGAGAGGGAAAAAATGAATGAAGGGTTCATGAGTTAAGATAAGGACTGGGAGAAAAAAAACATTCTAAGTGCAAAATGGGTTCAAATTTAAAGGTATAAAGGAAATTTATTATTAGCAGAGTCAGAGGAGGATAATAAGAAGTAAAACAAGTCTTTAAAACACCTTTTTTCCCCTCAGCCCCTCCCTCCTTCTTACCAATAGCACCAAGAAGACAGGGCACAGGGGTTTTGGTCAGTTCATCACTCAAGATCTTTGTCCATTCATTCAGGGAGAGGATTTGTTCCCTGCTATGCCATGGGGTCCCTCCCATGGGCAAACAGTCTCCTCAAAACTGTTGTGGTGTGGGTCACTCATCCACAGGGTGCAGTCCTCCAAGGATAGGCTGCTCTAGTTTGGAAGTAAGGGCCCCCTCTCTCTATTTCTGGAAGCAGGGGCCCCCTCTCTCCATTTGGGTCTCCCACTGGATCACAGCTTTCCTTGGCATCCACCCGCTCTGGTGTGAGCACTTTTCCCATGGGCTGTGAGTGGATCTCTGCGTCCCCCACAGACTTCATGCATTACAGGGGGACAGTCTGCTTCACCATGGTCCTCACTATGACTCACAGAGGAACCTTGGCTCCGGTGCTTGGAGCACCTCCTCCCCCTCATTCCCACCTTGGTGCTCCCATGTGGTTTTCTCTTCCCTGACTAGGAGAAAAACTGCTGCGAGTAGGTACCATTGCCAACAAGTTCCACAATTCAAGGATTCCTGCAGGATCCTACAGTGCCAATGTTATAGATGATTGGCTCTCGCAATTATTAGATTAATATTGTGTGTATGTTAAGAGAAGATTTATTGATGTATAGTTATGTTATTGTAGTTTTTTGTTTGGATGTCCTTTGTTCTCCCCATAGTCCCCTTTCCCCTCTCTGTATTGTTGCCACCAGACAGCCTGGGTTGTCTAGGACAGGTAGAGAGAAGGCGCTGTTTTGATTTTCTTCCTAACTGTGTCATCACAGAGGTGTTACTAACCTCTGTAACTGGGCCAGCAGCAAGTCCATCTTCAGAGCCATCAGAGACTGGCTCTGTCCAACCTGGCCAAAGCTTCCAGCAGCTTCTCATAGAAGCCACTTCTGTGGCCTCCCCAGCTACCAAAAACTAGGCTGTGCCAAATCAACACACCAAGAAAAATGGAAGATGATGAAGACATCTCAGCTAGAACATTGTGTCAAAACGCAGAAAAATAATTTTAAAGCTGTCTGTAAAAATGATGGATCTGGATGTCCAAGTACTCATGATTTAAAATCATAGCTATTAAACAAAAGTGCTTTTTTTCTTTTTAATGAGTACCTAACTCATTAATAAGTTAGGTACTTAGCTTTAAAATTCTTTGGTTTAACAGAAACTGAAACAGTATAAACAGCTCCTAAATGGGCACATTACAATTACATTTCCCTTTCAAGGACTGCTAACCAGACAATAAAAAGAGAGGGCTGACTTTATAAAATAATTCATCCTCTATATCAATGTCTAATTCAGCTAACGTGTTTCTTTATTTTACAAGTGAGTATGGTGCCCGAGTGACTTCTGACTTCCAGAAACTGCAACATTTGAAACTGCAACTGTCCCATTTTCTCCCATTCTCTCTTAGGCAGAGTCTGTACTTCTCACTGGAAGAATTTGTATCTAAACTAATATCTAGCACTGTATTTGCCTTTGAAAATATGTTCTGATGAACATTTATTATTTTTACTATTACTATTACTATTTGTACCATTTTTATCTTTAGCACGAATACCAAAGTAGAAGCAAGCTTTGGGTTTATTCCATGCCTCAGCCACCTACACACTTCCTAACTACAACTTTCAGGACCTACTTTCAAAATCCTGGGCCAAAAATGAAGCATAATATAAAATTAGAAAGTTTGACTCAAGCTAAGATTTCACTTATTGTGATGGATTCTTTATTATAACCTCTAAATTAACAAAGAGAAAATGGAAAATCATAGACTTCCCTTCCTGATTTGGAAGGAACCCATGAGGAATAAAATAAAAACAGTGCCCTAATCCTAATAAAAACTTGAGCAGTTTCATTGCTATGTCCTTCCAAGGTTGAGTAAAATACAAGTTGCATACACAACTGGCCAAAATACTTTTTTATTTAAACACACTCCATCTAATTGCATTTAAGAGCTCTAAATTCAAAATCTCAAGGTTTCTAGGGTTTGGCATGGCGTTCCCTGTGGGGCAAGTATATTTATATATCTATAAATGCATGTGTTTACACATTAAGAGCAGAAGATAAGCATTCAGTAGCTTCCTTTTATATCAATGTGATTTCTAATTGCACTGTCAAAACTATGATCAAGACATTTAATTGTAGCAAAATAGAGTTAAAACAAAAGATTGGGAATACTTCTAGGGACAAATTTGAAGTAGAAAATATAAGTTTAGTACAATGGTTCACTTGAAATAAAATTTCAGGTTATGTACAGAACAGACTCTGACAAAGCACTTTTGTGTCTGACTCAATTCAACATTTTGTACTACAATATCCCAGCATATCCTTCACTGGAAAGGGATTATTTCAGATTAAAAATGACAATTTCAAAACTAAACTTAACATCGGTATGGAAACCGTGACACTTGTTTTCAGAATAAAATTATCCATTTCTGTAACTTTTTAAATTTCCAGTTGTTCTCAATGAAATACCACATTTTTGTATTAAAATCACTAAAAGGCTGAGAAGCATAAGTTTGCTTCCTACCCAACCATTTTATAACTGGTTCAAAACTGCTTAAGCATAGAAATAATTTTAACTAGGGTTGAGAAGTAAATTGAACGACTGCTCGTTGAGGGCGGGGAATGATATGAACTGCCTCTATACATGTTATGAAGGCAATACAGAGCTTGAAAGTAGGTAACTACAATTCCACTGCTGAAATAAACGTAGTTTAAGGGCTACTATTTATTGTAGATATAAATCAAAGCAGGGAAAAATGCCTATAGTGCTATCATAAATCATGAGAATTATGAATGTAGATGATGAAGTAAATAAACACATACACAACTCAGAGGATTTCTTACACTTCCCCAAGCATCCAAAATCATGACCAGGAACGAACCTGAGATATTTCTATCAACAACAATTGATAGAAGTTCAAACAGCTCACATTTCTCTTGCATATGTGCAGTGAAACAAAAGGCAAAATGCAAAACTGAAAATACCCTTCAGGTAAAAGGAAAAAAAGTCTGCACTGGAGTGGTCTGTGGTGAACATCCCCTAATAGGAAAAAAGCACTTAAGATTCAAAATGTTCATTGGTTGAAATGAATGACAACATTCAGTAGGTTCTCAATCAGTCAGAGAGTTTTACTAATAAATTATGTGCTTGACATGGAAATAGGTATGTTAGGCCCTGACCTACTATACAGGCACAAAGCAGTGGGTTTGGGATAAAACAGAAGGGTGAAGGGAAAAGAGAAATTAAGCTCATGACAGAAGGGGTTGGATAAAGGTGTAGGGAAGAACGGAAAAGAGAAATTATACAGGTTATTTAAAAAGGGGGAGATTAATTAGAGAAAGAGAAGGAAAAGGGGGAAAATGAGAAAAAAGAGGCGAAAAGGGATCACCAGCCCTTGTTCCAGTGTCAATCCGGCTGATGGCATGCCAGTCCTGGTCTCAGCATCAGTCCAGGCAATAAGTGCCAATCCAGCTGCATCAGTGTGGCTGGTGAGATGTCCAGGGGCTGGAGGGCACCACTCAGGTGTGGAGTGGTGAGGGGGGTGCCTCTTTATGGACGGATTTCACTGTCCCAAAGACAGGTTTCTCATGTTCTATGCTAATAGCTATCATGCAAAGTCTGTTCTTTCACATCTTTTGGGCATGGGTTAAAGAGCTTCAGGGATCTTGGGTCATCCCAGTCCTGCCTTACAGTTCATGTCGACTTCCTGCCAATCATTCCTGCACTTCTGCTCTACTGTGTTGTGGGTCTTTCCTGCGAAAAAGTGCTGCCCTATTTCCACCTGGCCTCCCTTCTCCAGCCAAAACTTAGTCTTTCTCACAGGACTTTTAATAACAATAGTCCTTGGTTATTACCAACCATCCCTGTCTGTTATTACTAAGAGTTCCTTGGCTCCACAGCCACCCAGTTATCAGTGCTCAACACACACATTTGCCAGTTATCTTCTGGGAGTTGAGAGCTCGAAAAGATCTTACTTTGGACCAGTTTATTGGGTCTCAAAAGAGTTGGCCTCAATCACAGTAATTTTCACCCTGGCCAAAATTCAAGTTGGTAACTTTGGTTAAGGGTTTGGCAACAGAAATATTATTCTACTTGGGTTATTATTCAGACAAAAAAAAAAAAAAAGAAGTTTGTAAGGTTGCTTGTTAAAATCCAGGTGCTCATTAGACAGCACTAGTTCCTGGGAACAGAGAGTGTTTCTGATAAGCTGGAGAGGGGCTTTGTCCAAATTCAGTTTGTCGAGGCTGAGGCCTAATGAGAATTTCTCAGATAGCAGTGCAGCCTGAGGGAGGATGTTGTGACTAAAGGCAGCTTCTCTAGGTCTACACATGGTCTAACACTAGAACAGCTTTCCCAGCACGTGTATAGCCCCTATAGGAATCTGTCACCTCATGTATAACATACGCTGAGGCATAAATAATAATCAGATTGGTCCGCCTCACCACCCCGTGACTCAACATTTTTCATAATGATAGGGGCAGAAGAAAAGAGAAAGACACAGGGAGAGACAGAGAAAGGCTAGGGGTATCTATCAACTTGGAATTTTTTACATGTTTAATATCAAGTAGCAACAGAACTATACAACTCACATATAAATTCAATACTCTTCATAATCATTTTGGAAGCCTGCTGGACTTGAGCATTAAGTTCTTTATTTTGACTTCACACTCAAGTCCAACATGCTGTTCCACCTCCAAAACATAACAATAGCAACAAAAATAATGAAGGTTATTAACGCTGTATACAGTTATCCTGTACTACAAACACACTGGTTCTTGGTCCTTTTGGAGCCAGGAACATAACTAAAACATCAGCATGAGGTAATAATTCACCTGGAATTATTTCTACCCCTACTAACACAAACTGTTTTCTTTCTGATCTCCTGAAGTGTTCAATGTAATCAATTTGTCAAGTCTCCCATAATCCTTGTCCTCCTCTTAGATGTAGTGCAGGCTCCTCTAAGGGATGTCTCTCAAGCTGGACTCAACGTTCCTCACAAGCTGGAATATATGTCTTACAATTCTCTCTCATAACATGCCAGCCTTAGGCACGAACCTCTACATACAAATCTTTTGCCCCAGGGTGGCTTCATTTCACAGGAACCATTCCAGGGGGTCTTTTTCCCAGTTGTCAGCTGCCTCCTGGTTTAATGGAGCAAGTCTGGTCAGTTCATCTACTCTGTCATTCCACTTGCCCACTGGATCATCCCCTGTTTGGTGAGTTGCTATCCATACTACTGCAAAGTCACCTTTCTTAGTAAATACTAAGAAGTTTTGGCACTTTTCTTCCTGCCAAACCAGGAATCCCATTTACCTCCCACTTACTCTGTTCCCAGAACTGAAGTTATTCAGTACAGCCCTTAAAGACAGCAATGGAATTAGTATAGATGACGATAGGAGAGAGGAAGAGACATTCATGTTTGAAAACACAGCCACCAATTCTCCAACCTGGGCATTATCATTGCCTCCAGGGACAAGCTGTTCCTCAGTATTGCTCTGTAAGGTGGCTGCCAGCTATTTCCTCTCCTTGCCTTCTGGCTTAGCTGAGGCATCAGTGAACTATGCATTTTGTAAGTGTGGGGAGAGGAGTCGTGTAATTTGTATTCCGGAGGGAGAATTGTGCCACTCTCCAGATTTGAGGTGCTCTCTTTCTGAATAGTTAGCAATTTAGTGGTCCCTTCTGTCCCTTTGAAGGTGTCACAGTAATGTTTTATTTGTGTATTCCACCTCCTAACTGAAGCTCTTTGGGCCACCCTGTCAAGGGGAAGGTGTTCCTGTTAAAACTGGACTTTAAATTATTCTATCAGCACATGAGTGCAAATCCAACTTCTTCTGCCAAAAGAAATAAAACATTTTTGGAAACAGTAAGTACACCAGCAGTGTTGCAACAAACCTACTTTAACAAACATACAGCATCACCAGAGTAGTCTCCACAAGGAATACCCTATTTTAATTAAAATGTTCCCCAGTCCACCCCAAGATTTTTCACTGTATCCTGCTTCATGCACATAAGAATTTGAGGGAAGTAAAGGGTTATTCCCTGAGTATCTCCCCTGCATTTCCTCCAGCAACAGTTTGTTTCACTTCAGCCAGCAAAGCCCTAAGGTGGTACTTTTTGATCCTAAATTTCCTAATCCAGCCTCAAGCAGCTCTTCTGCCTAAGCTGGGTGAGGTCTTTAGTTTCCTTGTATGAAATTTGTCTGGTACACACTCATCTCCGCTCAGATCTATTAAGAGAAGTGCACCTGGCCTTATGTTATACTTCTCTGCATGTGATTTCTGGGACATCCTATCTGGCCCCTCTTACTCTATCTGTTCTAGTTGTTTTTTGGAGAGATTGGCCATTAATCTTTTTGGGATTTCTTTCTGCCAGCCTTGTGACTGCCTCTTTCATGAGGGGATGCTTCTGCCCACCCTGGTTGGAATAGGAGGAAATCCTGGGTGAAATTCTTGGACTAAATTGAGCATGTGTCACTCTACAAGTTTCTGGTTTGATGACTACTGGCTTTACTGGATCATACTTTCACCCAAAATTAATCCATTCCTGGGCTACCTCTCCCCTGGTCCACACTTTGCCTCCCTGGGCAGTGGTATCTCCTGCAGGGAAGGAGGTGGTACTGTCCAGGGCAGCAGAAAGCCTGTATTTCTCCTGTAATTGTAATGTTATTGGTTTCAGAGAATCACGAAGCTCTGTTATTAGCAGGGTCGTCCAGTTAGCATCTACTCTCAACACCATAGGTGATTCTTGTAAAGGGGTTAAGCTTGTTAGTGCTACATAAAGCAGTATTTTTAAATTGAAAAATTATGTAATACTAAATTAAATGCCTCAGAGAAATCAAAGTATTTAATAGTGACGTGTCTTCATCAACCAGACCTTGGTTGATGAAAACAAAAGTTGACCTGAGAAGAGGCTCCATAGTGACAAAACTAGTTATATTTGTATTATCTAATTTTTATTTAACAGACTCACTGAGTAGCCATTTCATTATTCTACCTTGGCTAATGTGTACAGCTCCACTGACTCATTCTTTTTAACCAGCAAAACTATCTTGTCTGTCCTGAATATCTTTTCTCAGTTTTCCAAAGAGAATAGACAAATGCCAGAGCAAGACCAGGTTCCTCAGTTCCTTACTGTCTCTCTTGATATATTTTTAGAATCATAATATGGTTTGGCTTGAAATAGTCCTTAAATTCTTCTCTTTCCAATGTCCCCACTATGGGCAAGGACACTCTCCACTAGGCCAGGTGGCTCAAAGCCCCGTCCAGCCTGGCCTTGTACATTGCCCAGGAAGGAAGAACCACAGCTTCTCTGAGCAACCTGTGCCAGTGCCTCACCTCCATATATTGCCAGCTTTCATAATGTTCTGTGCCAAGCATGCTGTCCTCCTCCTGGCACTTGCCACAGCCCTGTAAAAAGCTACACTTAATAGGGAAGGGGTGATTACACACAGGGCTGAATAAAAGCAGTCATTTCCTAAAACTTCCAAAGCCAGCTCCTGTAGAGTGGGTCTGATTCTTCCATACCTGGGAACTGGTTTCAAAGCAATGGATGGATTTGTCCCCATGACTTGTCATCTGGGCTGCAGTAACAGTTCAAGTATGGAAAGCTTGTCTGTAATCTCTGAGAGGATCCTTTCATGCTCCCAACATACATTCTTTGGCACTGCTTGGGTCTCTGTGGGGAGAGATAGGCTAGAATTGAGTTCCTGGCTGTGGCATGTGGTTGCAGAAGGCCACAACAGCACAGAGAAGCTTGTCTCCCCCTGACCTTGGAGGTAGGAGGTAGGAGGTGCCACACAGCAGACCCCTATGGCGAGGAGGCTGCTGGAAGTTGCCGAACACCAGAACAGCAAGTGATCACCCATACAGGGACGTTTGAAAGGAGTGTTGCTGATGTGGCAATGTCTGATAGGTTCCTTAGTGAGAATTACATATAAGGAAATACTGTGTCTTCAGAAGTGTATAAAACCAGCTTGTTTCCTTGAATAAAGAATCCAGGTTCCCTGCCGGTCTGGTCTGAGTCCGTGCCTCGGTCGTTTGCAGGTCATTCAGGAGTTTTGGGGTTATTCTTTTTATCCATTTAATTCCAAGGGGACTAAGGTGCTCATTCCAACTTTTATGAAAGAAGAATATCAGAATTTTAAAGCCCTGTGCACATGAAAATTACTATTCTCCTGACACTTAGAATCATTTTCAGCTTATTTCTCTGTTGCCTGCTAAAGTTTTAAAAACATTAAAGCCCTGCTTCCAGCCTGTAAGTTATTTTGAAATTCAAATCCTGTGACTTTTGAAGTAGAATTGTTTCACAGCTGTCAGGAAATATAGAGGCAGAGTTGTTTCTCCCAAGTCACACAACAGCTTAGTATCTTACCAAGAATAAATATTTCTTTATGGGTCAGATCATGAACAATTTATTTTTTCATACACTTACAGGCATATAAGCAGTCATGTTTTACAGAAAGGATGTTTACCCTGAAGAAGGATGACAGAAAAATGGAGTGCTTCGAAATCTGATCAACAATAAAAAATGTTCATATAATGTAGCTTCATAGAGACCAGCACAGTATTCATGTTTAATTCTGCTATTAGAGTAAAAATATCCTGATGCTTTCTTTGGATCCTTTATGAATTTAAGATGAAGAAAAAGAGAAACTCAAGAAGAGGAAGAGAGAATTCAGATGTTTATGCAAAAGGTTGGATTCGATTTCAGCGTTCACTTTGCCTTAGGTACACTTCAGGGAAATTCATGACATAAATATGCATGTGTTTGTGCAAATAGGCATAAATCCCATGCAGCATTTTAACTGCCATTTTCATTTTGAAATGTGGGGGGAAAAGACAAATATCTCTTCACTGTTCTCTTTTTCTATACCACCATATATAGTATTTGCTTTTAAAAGTTTTTTGGCTCCCAAGAAACTTCAATATCCTAATTTAACTGTGCTATTAGGAGCCATCAAAAAACTCATTTTGACAGCCAGCTTGGTAGCTTTACACCCTGCCTCTGAGTGGCAAGAATTCAGGTATTCACTAACTGTCTGTGACAACGCTCACACACCTGCTATTGAGCCCATTGTGGCAAGAAACAAGGTCTGACATGAAAGCTCTCTCCTAATATGAAAAAATGATGTTCTGAAGTTTGTAATTCAACTGCTGCCTGCAGCAGTGGAACCACTCTGAGCAGGACAGGACAGGACAGAGTCATTGTACAAACTGTAGTCAGTCAGCCAAAGGAAATTTCCATCACAGGAAGATACAAGTAGCATGTGTCAGCTTATCATGGCATATGCCAGCCCCACTTTGCAGCTTCTTTTTCCCCATTGGAAGTTATGAAGTGCGGGAGCTTGTCCTGGCGGGAACAGGCTGCAAGTTGGACGCACAGCCACACTGCAGACAGACAGACAACCAACCAACCAACCTAACACCTCAAGAAATAAGAAGCCAGAACTAATGACATCGAGACAGCTTATGGTGAGGAGCAAAGGACTCTGGAACCAGTTGGGAGGGGCCATGCAGATCAACAGCCCGTGATTGGCCAGAAGACTTCTAGAACATTCTGAGAGAGACTATATAGACATATATATTTGTCAGCCCCACTTCAGGGTCTTCTGAAGCAGCCTCTTTATGTTTTGGTTTGAGGCCTTGTCTGTGCCCTTTTATTTATTTAAAAAGTATCTTCAATTCTGGCACTACAGTTGTAGTGCCTGTCCCTTCCTTGTTGCTGTGCCACACGACCACACCTTCCTGGATCTCCCAGAACCAGAGGGTTTCCCCATGCACCCTGCAGATCCCTCAGGCAGTTGTTGCCGGCCTGTCTACGGCTGTTCCGCTGCTGGCTGGGTCAGAGGTCAGCAGCGGTCGTTCACACACCACAATAAAGAAGCAAACTGGGCTCTGAAATCAGCCTTGGCCGCCTCACCACCCCATGGCTGCATATGCAGTGGGAACATAAACACTGTGGACATTCCTGTCTCATGCCTGGAAATGTTCAAGGCCAAGTTGGATGGGGCTTTGAGCAGCCCAGGCTGGTGAAAAATGTCCCTGCCCATGGCAGAGGGTTGGAATGAGATGATCTGTAAGGTCCCTTCCAACCCAAAACCTTTCTGTGATTCTGTGATCTGCTTGGGGCACCTATGTGTGCAAAGCAGGATGTTTGCGGACAGTGGAAGACTTCAGTCTAAACCTCACCCGCTTAAGTGAGTCAGTGAGACACCTCAGGTGTTAGAGAACTGGATTACAAATAATTAAATCTTCTTTCCTGTATACGAAATATGTTTGTACATACATGTTTCTGGTTTGGAAAAACTGGTCCAGTGTCTGCTCTATATGGGTTCAGGCTTAAAAATTACTGTATCATGCTGAATGGAATTTTTAAATATTTTCTAATCTTGCAAATAATATAATATTTCAACTGTTCTACTTTCAACTGCTCTCCATCCCAGTTCTGAGTCCAAGACCAGACTTTTGCTATTCTAAATGCCTGTGTATCCTCTCAATTCTTCCTCTTTCTCTCTTTGTGTGTTGATTCAGGATTCAGTCTTGGAACTGAACTCCTCCTCCTGAAAGTTAAATCGGACATTAACTGGCAGCTCTTGGGGAAATAGTTGGCTCTAACTGCAGTTTTATCTAGAGACTGCCCTGAACACCCCCCCAGCAGTCAGTATCTTACAGCAACTGCCAAATAATTTCTACTATAGGCACTATAAACTGATTTTCTCTTCTTTTCAGCAGAATAATTCTTTTTCTTTGACATAGGTATAACATCACCTTGATGTTCAAAGCATACATGGATTTGCAAGACATTCCCCACATCTTTTTCTCACCACTTTGTGTGAGATCGAATTATGATGGGTACAGAAGGCATATAAAGCAAAGAGATAAGTAATAAAATAAATATTTATCTTCTAACATTTATTTTCTGACATTTGTTTAATATCACCCCAGTTTCTTCCATTTTCTCAATTAATAAAATATTAAGAATTTAAAAATACCTTTACTCTTAGTTCTAGATTGAGGATTTTTTAATATATAATAGAAATTTCTGAAAATCTTAGAGATTACTACATCTGCAGTTGAAATGCTAGCCCCTAAACCTTTGAAAGCCAGTCTAAAATCTACTAACCTTGAAATGAACTCTATCAGACATTTTAAATAATATCCCATTATTTTCAGATCACATTTGCTATAAGAAAGGAAATAACATTTCAGGAAAGTTTGATGCTTTATGTTTTATCTGGTGTGTGCACAAAGCCTAAGAAAAGCCAGCTAGCCAGTTTTTGAAAACTATTCTGAACAATTCTGAAGACAGAATTTTAATTTGTGTGCTATTCAGAACTTTCACCAACCTTTTCACTGAAAGTAAAATCCAGCTTTACCAATAGAAACATAAAAGTGAAAAACAAAACCCCAAATCTTTAAACCTGCTTTTACCTCTGTAAATGTCAGAGGTTTGGCACAGTTGTAGTTGCATTCTGAGGCTAATTAGAACGTCTTAGTTTTTCCTGGAGGTAGCATTTAATAGAGCACTCCTCTGCAGCATCTCTTAGCTTCTGAAATAAATAGCAACTAGAAAAACAGTTCCAGTAGGGATAGAAAGAGCCACCAGAAATAAAGCAGTACATTTTGAGTGTGAATGTGGGTCATACAAGAAAGTTCATCCCAGTGTAATGACACTTACTTTTTGGAGTTATACCATTAATAAATTGAATTTTTTAGAACATGCAAAACAGAGTCTAACTTTTTACTTTAAAAACAAATTAAGTTTCCTACTTTCTTTGTATACACTGTCTTTCAATAACATTTTAAAATTATATTTTTTCAGTAGAGACTGAATGGAATTTCAAATATCATAGTTACATACACTCTAATCTTTCCTTATTAGGTTATAAAGCTCTGACTCCTTGATATCTTATTACACATCAGTGCACAATTTTTAACAAGCCTTTCCCAACTAATAAGTCCATTCCCGAGCACAACTGTGTAGCTCAAAAATCACAAAATCCACCAGCTCTGCAACTGTTCTAATTTATAAAGTAGTTCATATCCCTCCCAGATTCCATATCTGGATCCAGATATTCGCTTACATCTGAATCAGCAGAGCAGCATACGGAGAATGTTTTGGCTGTAAATCAAAGACAGATGGAATAAAGTGAGAATATAATTATTTTCTGCTATCTACTGATGGGTTTAACATTCAGCTCTTGGGTTTCCTTATTATCTGTATGTTTTCTGCACTCTTCAAGGTAGGAAAAAGCAAGAGAACATGGAACATGTTCTCATGGAATACAAGGAACATGGGGCATTCTAATTTTGGGGAGAGGATTAGAAAGGTAAAAGGGAGACAACTTGTGGGTTGAGATAAAGAAGGTTTATCGGGGAAAGCAAAAGCCACACACACAAGCAAAACAAAGCAAAACAAGGAATTAATTCACTGCTTCCCATGGCCAGACAGGAGTTCAGCCATCTCCAGGACAGCAGGGCCCCATCACAGTGACTGGGGAAGATACCACCATCAGTCTAAATGTCCTCTCCTTCCTCCTTCTTCCCTTCACTTTATATACTGAGCATGATGCCATACTGCCTGGAATATCTCTTTGGTCCCTTGGGGTCAGTTATCCAGGCTGTGTCCCTGCCTGCCCACCCAAGCACCCCCAACTTCCTCATCAGCAGGGCTGGCAGAGAGAGCAGGAAAGGCCTTGGCTCTATGTGAGCCCTGCCTAACAATAACAAAAACATCTCTGTGTAATCAGCCCTGTGTTCAGCATAGATCCAAAACACAGCCCCATAGCAGCCTCTGGGCAGAGCCCAGCATTGTTCCAAGCCACTGTTCCTCGAAATTGGTTAGAAAAGAAAAGTGTGCAGTCTTAAAACTTTTGTGAAATAGTAAAATTGTGCCACTGCGTCTCTCTCCCCTGGCCTTATTTAAATTCCACCTCATATTATTTCTCATTTTAGCTGATTAAGATATTTTTACTTTTCTCTAAGTCTCATTTGGAAAAATGAGGCTGGTTTTATTATGATTTATAAAGCTCTAAAAATATTACAACCTAAGTCAATAAAACTGATTTGACATTGTTGAACAAAGCCTAAAGTAATGTGATCATGCAGAAGTTATAAGACAGGAATGCTATTAAACTCTCTACACTTTCTTCAGTAACTTAGTTAATTATAAGAATTTTGGATAGCATGTTTTCTAAACTTCAGCTCTCTGCCAAAAGCTCTAGAATTCATTTTTTCACATATTGAAATTTCCTTTTTTCTTCAAAATGAATTTTCTGTAATATATTATTCTAATAATTTAAAAGAGAATATTACATTTAGTGTTCAACTTTGGTTCATTTAATCAACAAAAAAAAAGACATTTCCAAATCATACTAAATCAGTACTCAATTTTGTGTAGAGAACTCACTTTGAGATATTTTCTACTGCCCATGGAGTCACAGAATCCACTCTTATTCACACACTGTCATGTCTATATTGCTTTTGAAAATTTTTCTCAGAGGAATCCTTAACTATGTATACTAAAATAAAGCTTGTCAAAAAGAATAGATATGAGCAGCAATACAGGTTTCCTCCAGCTGTCAGAACCACTGTAAAGAGACCAGGCATTCATCCATGATGGTCAGAAAGTTTATTTTTGAAATTTGGGGGGAATTAAAAAAGACTAAAAGAAAGTGACATTATTGGTTTTTTTCTTTGTCTGAAGAAAGCTGATTTTTTCTGAGGTCACTATACATCAGTCCTACTGAAGATCTGCAGCTCTTACACACTTCTACATGGAGTCAAATTTATTTTTCTTAAAAGATATTTAATTTGTGTATTGCTAGAGTGATGCTGTAGCATTCCTCTTTGTCTTGGGCTACAATGTAAGATGTAACTAAAAGTATGTGTTCTATCACCATCCCTTAATGCCAGGTGGGGCAGTGGTCTTTATCTCGTCAATGACCCATCCCTCATACCTCCCTCCAGGGGGATATCTTCTGTCAATTGTCCATCAAAGTCTCACTGCATGACTGATAAAGTTAGATCAGCCAGACTGATAAAGTGAGATGCTCCACCCAGGGGGAGGAGCCAAGCATTCCTACCTGGATATAATCTGAGATTTGCAAGACCACAGGCAGCTTTATCCACTGAATTCCCAGGGGACAAGAGCTACATAACCAACACTGGGCATTCAGAAGAAGACCAAACCCTTCTACGGGATCACTGCTTCAACAGAATCACACCTGTCACTGCAGGAGGGCTGCAGCCACCATTTAATGGGACTGCTACCAACACCCTGACCCACAGGGTGTCAGGTCTGACTCTGTCAGTGTTTCTGTATTATTGCATTTATTTTAATTTTCCTGTTAAATTGTATTTCTGACTTGGTATTTCCCACTGGTTTGCTTTCAAACTAGTACACTCTTTCTCATGCCAGCAAGAGAAAATGAGGTTGCCAAAAGAACATCTTGTTCTTCTGTCACATCCTAGCTTTTGTGGGAAGAACTCCAGCTATGCAGACTGAATAAAAACTGCTGGTCACTCCAGCAGAATAACTGGATGAATGCAGGAGGATAGAGTGACACACAAACTTGTCATTCCTTTGACACAAAAATATATTCAAATAACAAGAACAGAGCACAGGGCTTTCATGACACTTACAGAAGTGTTTTACAGAGAAGATACCTCTGACACAGCATTTGTCAACTCCTATGTGATGTCAGTAGATAAGATCCATCAATGCAGATACATGTGCTTTGGAGTATTACAAGGACTAGGCACAATCACATTAGAATTGCCAAAATTATTTGCCACAGTAAAATTCCTCTTGGGTGTTTGAGCCTTGAGTCTTGCAGATTCCTTCTTTCTCTGGTTAATCCCAATTTCATAACTTGCCTTGTGCTGAGGCCCTTAGCTAACTATCTACTGACTTTCTTTACTGATGTTTTTAAGCACAGTAAGCACTAAACCAAAGATTTCCTCAATTTATCACCAACCCAAACACAAAAATATAATAGACTGAAACAAGCTTTTTTGGGTTTTGTTTAAATTGCAGAGCAAAAGCTTTATGCTCCTGCTTACTGGGGGTTTTTATTCTTTACCAAACACATTTTTTGCCTGTCAACATCTATTGACTCTTTCTTCATACTGATAATTTGGCTTAATCTTTGAAAATCAGCAGGTTCTGGAAAACTATAGATGATGAAAGGTTTTGGAGATGTCCCTGTCTCCTGTGATTACACCTATTTCCAGGGCTTGACATCCTCTTGGTCCTGGTAGCTACATTTTACCTTGTGACAGATTGGTATTTATCAGCATTTCTCAGCTGAATATTTTATCTTCTTTTCACAGAGCAGTGAGGGTGCATGAAGGCACTTTGGACCTGATAGTAATTTATCTGATAAGGAGCTGGGTGTTATTGCATCTTACAAGCCGCTGGAGCATCCTGTTGCTATGGATGCACAGTTCAACTCTGCCCTTTGCTGTCATTATATCATGCAGTACATTTTAAAGACATATTTTAAAAAGCACACTGGAACTCAGGCATGGATTGTGCAATCACAGGCTTTGTCTTCAAAGACCACAGCTTTATGCTTGGTAATATTAATAGGCATTTTCATATTTACTTCAGTCAGGTTTGTATTCAGAGGGAGGTGTTTCAGTATTTCCTACACTTTTAATCATTGTTTCCAAGCAGGTAATACTCTTCTCCTTTGGAATTTTCACAAAGAAATTAGAAGGGGAAATAAAAGGACTTCCAACAGAGCAAGGTGATACCAACTTTTTAGGATCGTCTATATTCTATCAATAACATTGTATAATATCTTCATTATTTCCATAAAAGCTTCTGATCTACAAATCCTACAGACACCACCTGAAACAGCTCTGAGCTTTTCCCATCTATGTAGAACTTAGGGTGGAAAACAGAACATTTCCCGCTATGTTAATGAAACTTATCTTTCACCTATAAGTTTTGTGCTGACAAAAGAAGGAAGAAACTAATTTTTGAGGGGTTGTTTTAGGCTTTTTTTTTTTTTTTCCCTGAGTTTGAGCATTTATTTCAGGGAGAGACATTAGTTTCCAATTATTTTTCCTACATTTTTCAAACAGTGGAGGACTCTGCAGCTCAGTAGGCAAAGAACAGGCTTTGCTAGAGTCACACAATTAAAAAGTTTTGATCAGCTCTCTGCCATAGTGTAAAAGATAAGCAGCTCAGTCAGGCTGCCACAGGATCAGCACAGAGACAGGAGTGCATCTACACCTCTACAATAGTATTTGTGACTGAGCCCAAAAAGTCCAGTCTACTTCTGTGTCTGTGTCCTGAAGCATCTTTCTTCCGCCCCAGGTCTGATGAGATAATTGTGGCTTAGTTGGCTATTGCCATAGGGTACATCCAGCTGTTTTCTTAAAGCAGATAGCTGTAGGTTGTATCAATATACCAGTACAGAAATTCTTCTAAGGTGAGAATTACCATAAAATTGAAGAAATATTATATCTGTGACTATTTAATTCCAGTCTGAGCATGGTCTTGCACTAACCACTTACTACTCTTGCACAGTAAATGGTTTTATGCTACACATTTGCCTATTAAATTTCACATCCACTTAAAAGTAAGCTCAGTCTAAATCTGGTAATGTATGGAATATTTGAATCACAACAATTATGCTTTTATAAGTAGAACACATGATTTCCTGATCTGCACTAAGATTTCAGAAATGAAGATGCATCCATACATTGTTTTTACTGGCTTTCCCAAACTCCAGCTTAGTGGGCCCTAAATAAGAATAAACCAAGACATTTTCCTGTAAAGCTAAAGCAATCTTTTTCCTCCAGCCCCCAACTCACACTTATAGTTATCTGCCCTCACAAAGCAGATATCACCTGAAACATAAAAGTAATATATTTGTGATCCAATGGAAAAATATCATGTGTGAAATAGTAAGTTGCCAAAAATTCCATGAGGAACTGAGTACAGAATATGTATATTTTTTAAACATGAAATGCCTTTTATTGCCTCACATCAAGGGAAAGAAAAACCCACCTAAGAAGGGGAGGTTTTGCTATAGACAAGAGAAAACAGGTGTGTCTTGTCTTAGGTTAGTTACAATGTAAAATGTAACCAAAAGTATGTATTCTTTCACCATAGATTAGCTGTTAAAAACAGGTGGGGCAGTGTTCTTGTGTCAGCTGTGATAACTCCCTCCAGGGGGATATCTTCTGTCAATTGGCCATCAAAGTCTCACTGCATGACTGATAAAATTAGATCAGCCTATTGTGAGATGCTCCATCCAGGAGGAGGAGCCAATCATTCCTACCTGGATATAATCTGAGATCTGGAACATCACAAGCAGCTTTATCCACTGAATTCCCAGGGGACAAGAGCTACATAACCACCACTGGGCATTCAGAGGAAGATCACACCCTTCTACAGAACCACATCTGTCACTCCTCAAGGACTGCAGCCACCATTTAATGGGACTGCTACCAACACCCTGACCCACAGGGGGTCAGGATGAATTCTGACTCTGTCAGTTTTTCTGTATTATTACTGCATTTATTTTAATTTTCCTATTAAATTGTGTTTTTGACTTGGAATCTCGCACTGGTTTGCTTTCAAACTAGTACAGTGTTTTATATGACTAATTGCTTTCATTTAATTTTGAAATAAATTCCCAATTTTATAGAACAAGTGTAAATAATCCTTGTACACAAATAATAAAACCTATATAGCTTAGTAAGACGACATCTGCATATACTGGCATTTTTTAAAGACTAAAACGCATAGGAATTCAAATATTCCCCCTCACTATCTGGGCTATGAGCCTCTGTAACAATGCTAATTCCTAAAGCAACGTAGTGAAGGATTTTCCAAAAGGCAAGATGCCAAGGACTTATACATCTATGCCAGAATGGCGGATTTCAGAGCTGCCTGTTTGCTGAGGGCAGAGTTATTAAATAGCAAACTGAAATGCTCTTGTGAAGTTACACTGGACCAAACTCACACTATAATTGTCATATAAGAGAGCAACAACCTCCTGAAAATGGCTGTATCCTCTGTCCTCCCCTCAATGTCACTTATTTTTCACCACAAAACCTCTATGAATGTGTACATAAACTCAGCTTGAAGATGCTGCTGGACTTCTGTAGGGCAAGATGCTTCCTACCAGTTTGTCCCATGAGGAACTCTGCAGACTGGCTTTGAATGTGCCAGGTTCAACCTATCAAACATACTTGTTTTACTGAAGGTTATTTTTCCCTGGTATGAATGAAAATTAGATAATAAAGTAGATCACGAAAAACTGTGAAAATTAAAACCACGTATGTCTGTTGTAAACACAGTGTTTAAATTGCTGTGTAGATTGAGTAGTCTCAAGTGACAGCTGCAGCTTTTTTGCCCACTGAAAGCTTTGAAATAGAAGCTAAGTCTTTTAAACTGGTAAGGATTTTTTAATGCCCAACAAATTGCTTTTGTGATTAATGATTAATTTGAATACTCAGGGGTAAACTCCCCAAGCACTTTGGATTAAAAAAAGATTTTATTCTCAATACACTTGTTCTGTACTGATGTAGTTTAGAAACTTACCCCTTTGCACTCAGGGATATTCATAATTTGGCTCAAAACTGATGTGCAAACACTAATGACTTTGCTAGCAATATAAAACTGGAAGAGTTTGATTGTTTCAGGAAAAAAACCTGCAACACATTGAGTACCAAATTACTAAGGTTTACTTAATCATGGGCTTCCAATAACTACATACTGAACAGATTTATTGATTCTCAAGACATTTATTTATCACTCTCTTCTTTAGCCAAAAAGAACAGAATACATTATAGGATTGGTTAATAGTGCTAGTACAGGAATACTTCTGGGGAACCTTCTTGTCTTTTCAGGATATACATTAACATTTGCTTGGATTATAGTAATAAAGGGAATCAGCCAAGGAAAACTTCCAGTGTCAAAGATTTTTGCCTTGAATGCTCATGATGGATGTGCTCTGCTGGGCCCTTGGACTCCTGTTTTGGCCCCATATAGTGTTTTAATTAACATATATTTCTGCTTCAAATTATTGCCTCAGCTCCAAGTTTCCAAGAGCGCTCCTATGATGCAGATTCTCCTCCCACCTTCCTTTTGGAACTGAGAGACTCTTACCTCATGGCCTTTGTTGGCTGGCCTCATTCCAGCTCTACAGATTCACCTCTGGCAACAAAACAAAAACAAAACAAACAAAACAAAACAAAGCAAAACCCAAATAAACAAAAAAAGAGAAATCACATTTCTCAGAGTTCAAACATCATCTACCAACTTCACAGTTTACTTGAGGGGTCCCAGCATTATTGGACAAATCACTGACAGACCACAAAACACCATCATCACATGTCCTTCAACTTTTAATTGGAAATCTGACCGAAAGCTTGTTACCATTTATTCTGTCTTATTTGAAAATGAAGCACTTGAAGATCACCATCCTGCTCATGGGTGCTACAGGTGAAGCAGTCTTTTCCAACTCTAAGCCAGGCTCACACGTTACTAGTACAAAACAAAGGGTTTCACAGGTATTCCCTGTTGGGAGACGGTGACAGCAAGGACGTGCAGCTGCTTTCTCAGCAGCACTAAACATCAGCAAACTACAACCATCAAAAGCAAGGAGAGAACATAGGAATATTCAGCCTGGATTATTCCACTTGCTGTTCCTTACTGCTATTCCTAGGCTTTGGCCAGAGACAGTCTAAAGCGTGCAAAAAAAAAAAAAAAAAAAAAAAAAAAAGAAGGTAATACTGCTAATACTGCTGTGAGATTTGAAGCTCTTGAATGTATTGAATGTCAATGACCTGTGACTGTACTTGAAGACAAGTATAGATTTTTCCATTGTAATTTGAAATAAAAGGACCAATTTTTATACTAATTTCTGCCAAATAAAAATTTTAATTTATTTGGGAAAATAACTTACTAGCAAAAAAACCCTACTTACAAGTTACCCAGAAGAGAATGGTTTTGGCTGAGACCTCTCAGCATATCAAGTGTTGCATGAATATTCTGGTTATTTTATCTTTAAACTGCTCATTATTTAAAAGCCAGGTTTAAGCCCACAATGATTCTGTGCTATCTGATTGCTAATTTTGCTACACCACCCTGCCATCGGTGTGGCTAAGCAAATAAGATGAAATGAGGCAGGTTTCTAGGGATTGGTTGCAATGCATTAACTATGAAAACATTAAATTCCATCAATTTTAGATACAAGAGGTCCCAAATCACAAGCTCCTTGGTATATTAAGGAATAATCAATTCTGTGTTCTCAAGGTTTGTGAACTGAGCCATAAACTTTTAAAACAAAGAAGACTAAACACCATACCTCTGAAAATGAACACAGTATGCTGTTTATAACATTTGAGTCAAATTACTTGGCTTGGTTTTAGTCCCATTGGACCGACGAGGAGGGAGCCAAGGTTGAGAGAGAGAATAGCTGAGGTGGTTATTTACTTCATGAAGATTTCCTTGCAAAAAAGAAATTGAAGGAAGGGCCAGGGGTATCTTTATTGAGCACTTATGTCATCTTCTTGGACCTTGAAGTCTAAGAAAGCTTAAGTGGATTCTGCAAGCAGGCAGAAAGTTCTGCAAGCATGTCTCATGGTTTGTCTTGTTATGATCTCTGCCTAGTGATGGGACTCCTACATACACAAGCTGGTGAACATACTGATGGTGAAGGATATCCCTGGCAAGCTCACCCTAAGCTTTCTTGATGGGGAGTAGCGGGCAGGATAAAAATATAATTTGATGGAAGTAAGACAAAAACTGTGACAACAAATTTGCCTTCAAGGAAAGCACAAGCTAGCAACAGCTACCTCATGAGCTGATGCCCTACACACAGTAATGTATCCACATCAAAAGGTATAAAAAGTAATTCACTGCCTACCTAAAAGGAGCACCACACCTCCCTGACAGATGGGATCCTGGCTGGGAACACCTGACAAACCCTGATTCCAGGGACGTAGATCACCTTTAGTAAAACTTTTCCATTATTGATTAGCCCCACTCCTGGAAGCAGCTTGGCCACAGGTCACGTATTTATAGGTGTATACAAGTAAATGTTCATAAGTAAATACTTCCTTCAGAATTGGAATTTTGTAGTAACTTGTAATGTACATGTATTGACTTTACCTGTGCCAGAGGTATACTGGCTTTCCTAGTGGTAATTTTGTGGTGACTTAAGCTGTTTGTGCATATATAATTGGGTTTTATGTATATAAAAAGTCACTACATAACTTCATGATCTTCACATACCTCTTGCTTGGTTAAGCCTCATAGGTCTCCACTGATCTCTTCATGTTACCTCCTACTTGATCTTAAACCATACTCAGCCAACAATCACAAACAAACAGCAGACATGTCTCACCTAAGTGGAAAACCAGCACCAAGTTCTGGCATTCTTATTCCAAATTAACCCTTTATCCACATTCCTCTCTCTTCTTTTAATTTTCTGTTTTACATTATGCCTGTTTGTATTTAAAACCCGGTAAAATCAAATGAAGCTGAGATTTAAAACCACAACCAAAATCTGCTTGGAGATCTGCACCTTTGGTGCTCAGTCCTACAGACTTCAAGTTCAAGTGACTTTCAGTGGGCTTCCCCATGACCAAGGAGGTAAGATCTGGCCTTTATTTGATCTACTTCTGATTTCTTTTAATTCACCTTTCAATACGTCAGAATCATCCCTTCATTTCTGCGTTGGAGTGTAGCAGTCAGAAAATCAACCTGCTCTATCAGACAAATGTCACCATCACCTTCCTAGAGGAACAGTGTGGATCCTGGATCTCTAATTTAGAATTATCCACTTGATTCATGGATCATGGAAGTTACCCATGGTAACCCAATTTATCTTTGGTGTGCTATCCCCCACAAACAGGTGTGTGTGCTGTAACACATCATGACATATAATGAGTGCATCCCACCTCACAGGTACTGTGACCTAATAGTCTTCCCTTTACAACGATTTTCCAAGTGTCTTCAGATGAATATTTCCTGGGAAAAAAATACAGTGAGAATTAATAAAGCAAAAACTGAGGAAATATTTTAAGATTTTTTTTTTTCTTCTCTCCAGTAAATGTTAATCAAAAAGACTTTCACTGGTTAGGGGAGATGACTCTACCCCTCACCTCTGCTGGGACTGCACCCAGAGCACTGTGTCCAGCTCATTGAAAAAGGCTGGCCAGAGAATTGGTAGATGCCCCATCTCTGGAAATATTCACAGTCAGGTTGGACAGGGCTCTGCACAACCTGTTCTAGAGGAAAATGTCCCTGCTCACTGCAGGGACATTGACCTTTAAAGGTCCCTTCCAACCCAAAATCTTCTATGATTCAAATGTGAATCAACTTTTCAGTTTGCATAGTTCAATTTATTACCCTTCTGACTTCATGCCAAATGTTTCATCTGATGCTAGCTTGGTTCAGTGGAAAACTTCAGGTCAGCAAGCAATGACTTCAACAGAAGAGCCCATCTGCTTCAGATTAGGTGTGACATGAAGAGCTCACAGGATCAAAGCCAAAACAGCCACATAGGTAAGGTCCTCAAGTATGGAATAATTACCTTGTCCTCCTGGCCCAGGGCACATTTACCAGCTTATTTTATAAAGGTATGATCTAATTAATCTAGAATTTAATAAATGTTTGTTATGAAATTACCTTTTTTTTTTTTTTTTTGTAAGAATGTAGACTTCCAGTAACATATAACAGACTTGCAGAATGGGGAGAGAAATCCTACTTACACAGACCTCTTATAGCCAGCTCTGACTCCAAGGGGCGCAGAGTTTCATGTGGATTCTTGGATATCAAATTGCTTTTGCAGGCTTGGAGTAATTGACTCTGCTACTTCTCTGTTCATCTTAATGACATTTCCTTTTATGCTCATTCACTAACAGCATCTTTGAAATGCTTTTTATATGCACTGTTCTCTCATGTATGTTTTTTTGTTTTCAGCAGTTTTGCTCCACATCCTGTGCTTCCATAACTTTGGATTCATTGTTTATGTGATAAAGTTCCCAAAATAGCCATGGAGAGCTTAAAAGCAGCTTCCTCACCTCCCATTAAGTTCTCTTCCTCCAACATCTGGTACTTCACAATTCAACATGCCTATTTCATCAAGCCCCAGAGGCAAAAATAATGCTTTTACAGGAAGGGATCTGAAATCCAGGCGCAAAATAGTGCGTATCCATAGCAGCTTGAAGGCAGGACATGTCTCACCTAAGTGGAAAACCAGCACCAAGTTCTGGAATTCTAATTCCAAATTAACCCTTTATCCACATTCCTGTCTCTTTATTTTCTGTTATACATATTGCCTGTTTGTATTTAAAACCCAGTAACAAGAAAAGTAAACACTGGCATGCTTTCCTTTTGGCTCTCTGGATATTTGCCCTGGCATTACATGTACATATACCTTAAAATAGAAAAGATTTTAAGGAAATATAAGAGATCTTACTGAACCTTCTGAACTTATGCTGACAGAATCTCTCTAGATGCTAAAAAGATATGTAATCTAGAGAGATTTATTCCAGCACACTTGTAACCCTGCATAACACACAAGTATGAATGACAGGCAGAAAACTTCCTTTTAGGAGATGGGGGAAAAGGGATGATACTGCTTTTTGTGGTACTGGCACACATGGCACTCAGAGAAACAACCTGCAGAGGGTGGTTCCCACTGGCTTTTTCACAGAATTTTAGAATGTTAAGGGGTTGGAATGGGTCTTAAAGACCATCTAGTCCCAACCTCTCTGCTATAGGCAGGGACATTTCCTAGACCAAGTTGCTCAGATCCGCATCCAACCAGGCCTTGAACACTTCCAGGGATGGGGCATCCCCAGCTTCTCTGGGCAGGGGGAGAGGAAAGGGGAAAGGGGAAAGAGGAAAGGGGAAAGGGGGAGAGGGAGGGGGAAGGTAAGGTTCCTGTAAGGGAAGTTCCGGGGAGGGGAGGGGAGGGGAGGGGAGGGGAGAGGAGGGGAGGGGAGGGGAGGGGAGGGGAGGGGAGAAGAAAAAAGAAAGGAAAAGGAAAAGGAAAAGGAAAAGGAAAAGGAAAAGGAAAAGGAAAAGGAAAAGGAAAAGGAAAAGGAAAAGGAAAAGGAAAAGGAAAAGGAAAAGGAAAAGGAAAAGGAAAAGGAAAAGGAAAAGGAAAAGGAAAAGGAAAGGAAAAGAAAAGAAAAGAAAAGAAAAGAAAAGAAAAGAAAAGAAAAGAAAAGAAAAGAAAAGAAAAGAAAAGAAAAGAAAAGAAAAGAAAAGAAAAGAAAAGAAAAGAAAAGAAAAGAAAAGAAAAGAAAAGAAAAGAAAAGAAAAGAAAAGAAAAGAAAAGAAAAGAAAAGAAAAGAAAAAAGAGAAAACCACGGGAAAACTCTAAGAATAGGAATCTGCAGTAGTTTCTTACAGTGACGCTGCACTGGAAATGTTGTTGCATAGTGTATGCCCACTGCCATCTACAGACAGAGAGCAGTGCTCAGAGACTCAGCCCAGGGAGAAGAATTGGTGAACCCAGAATGTCCCCATTCCCAAACAGGAGCCACTCAGCAGCCTTTAAGTGTACCAGCTCAGCTTTCAGAAACCTAGACACATTCTAAAATTGTCTGTGACAAAAGCAGCAAGGAGAACATAAAAGACAGCACTAGTAATGCACTTTATGTGTCTGCTGGCAGCAGCAGTACAGAAGAAAATCATATCCTCTTAAAATACAGTCTAGATTGAAAAACAAAGGTAGTTACTATAAATACATGCGCCATAATTGTGTTTACTTTTGGTGAAAATTGACATGAGCACTTCCAGCCCCATTGGGGGAAAGAGAGACAAGGATTTTACATGGGGACAGCTGAAAAGATTAGTGAACCACCTGTGTGAACAGTAACACACTGATACTTTTCCTATAAGGATGATCTTCCCTTTCTACAGCCACATTTTATGCATCTGCATGTAATACAGCCAGCACACATATAGAATATTCCCATCATCATCTCTTCAAAACAACACCTTCAATAACATTACCACATTCTATGAAACACTCACTTTGTAAGAGTTTATGATGAATTAAGAAGTTCTAATTTTTAAGTCAAACAAAAAGAAAACACCACTTGTAGAAGAGCATTGGAGTTCTGCCTCTAGATGAGCATAAAGGCTTTGAAAAGTAAACAGAAAGCACAGTTTCAAAACAAAAGTTTCTCTAGTTAGGAATAAAACTGTGCTGAAATTTCAGACAAACTTTCCTAACACTTTTTAATAAGCATTTCAAATACTGTTTGCAGAATGTGCCCTTTTCTTTACTGGTATGTGTAAGTTTCTTGTTTTCATTCCCCCAAAAAGTGAAAAGCAGTGTTTAAATTTTCATTTCATTAGGTTAAAATATGTCAGTTTAATGAGATTTTGCTGAGATCAGAGAAATAAAGGCAAAAACACTGAATAGAAACTGTGTAGAGCTTTTAAAATAGCACAGTTATTGTCAAGATCTACAGGAAAAAAAACATTTTAATGAAGCAGATATCAGTAATATTGCGCATATTGAAATATATTTACACATACTTTTTTAAGACTGGTGAAAGATTTATCTTAATTTTATTTGAAAGAAAAGCCAAACTTTTTTTTTAACTCAATGGGATTATTAAAAAGCAGTTGAAGATCTATCTCCTTTAAATATCAAATTTAATGAACACATCTGGCAGTCATTTTCATTCATTGTCAACTTCATTCCATTGGAAACACGGGTTACCACATCATCTGCAGGACTGGAATGCCACAGATATGCAATAAATCCTGGCTTCTTGAGAGCACTTGACCTCCTCCACAGAAGGTAAAGAGTGCTGTGTTTGTGTAGTAATGGCATAAGAAAATTATGTCCAGATCTGAGACTGCCACAGTTGTCCTTCCTGAGCCATTGCAAAGTGCAACCTTCCAGCCACAAATCAGTCTAGCAAGGCTGCATGTTGATGAACACTTTCAAATTAAAGTAGTGCTAGCTATAGTATTTACTTATACCACATTTCTCCAAATAGGGTAATAAAGTAATTTTTACACCTTTTTCAAAATAATAATTTTTGATAATTCACTACCCGTGCTCTTGGCTCCTGAATATAAAAAGGAGGCCCTCCAAAAAGCCTTAGCACAGGGAGAGAATGAATGAATATGCATAACTGAATTTGCTTGGAGAATGTGCCTGCAGACAAAGAAAACTCCAGAAAGCATGGAGCAACTTTGTGCACATGGTCATAGCTTGCACAGCATCCAGTTCAACAGACTAAAAAAAGAGAAGTTTAATTGTCCTGGGTAGACAGAGCTGTATTTTATGGAAGAAGTCTGGAAGCACATCAGTCTTCTCTCATATGTTTCTAGTTATTGTCTTTACTGTCGAGTTCTTTTGGCTATTGAGAACTCTCTACCTTTCCTGTCAAGCAGTAAAACCTAAAAATATTTCAAAATATACTCTATTTATCTCTGTTCCTCTTTCAGCTGTACAGGAGTATGGAGAAACACTTATGAATCACCTTTAATGAGATGCAGAGCATTGTATGTCTGTCTATGCATACACGTCAGCTGCATCAGCCTCATTAAGATTTAAAAACATTTCTCTCTATTGAAGAAAATTAAAATTATGAGGTTACCTGATGAAAGACTTAAAACTGAAGGATGATAATTAATATGGAGGTGGCTCCTCGCTAAACTTTTTGTGCTGCTCCTGGAATCTAAAATACTGACTCTCAATTACAGACACAGCACATATTCAGTGTGTATTAATGCAAGGCAACATTGCAAAGGTGTTTAATTTCATCATCCCCTGCTTCTGCTTGTCTAGATAACCTGGAGGACTTTTTCTTTTTCTTGTCTTTTTTTCTTTCTTTTTTTTTTTTTAATTTTTATATTCATTTTTATTAAAGCCCCCACACTGTCATTTTGGGAAAGAACTATACACTGCCAGCCAATCTCACCACTTGTTAATGTCATTTCTTGCCATCAAACTTGTTGGTTATGCTGCAGTCCTTCACAGAGGAACTGTCAAATCCAATTTCTTTTGTCAAACAAAATACTTCTTTTAGTCTTTCCTTGTCCAGAATAATCAAAGAAAAGATCATGTAGTATACTCTATTTTGAGGCTTAGGTTGAATTTCTTTTGTCTTTTCAAAGTCAAATAAGGACTGTGTGCTGAAATAAAGTTCATGACTCAGCAAATATGATGTGCACTGATCTTTAAATGGAAAGACCACTCTGGCACAACTCCCCTGGTTATCAGGTGATTTTGTAGTAGATAGCATTCATTAAGTACCTCAGATATATATAAAGATATTAATCAAAAATTCACACATTTTTTGCTTGTTTTTTGCTGTATAACCAGTTCCTCAAGAATTCCCTCAGCCCTTCATTCATGTTTCTTCAGTTTTCTAGTTATAAAGCGTTAAATAGGCAACACCCTCCTAAAAACCCATTTCTCTCAGGTGCCACATAGAAAGTACCAAACTCTCTGCTGCTAATCCAAGTTCACATTGCTTAGCCAGAAACTGAGATTAACAATAATAAACTGTGAAATTAATTTATTTTTAAAAAATTAATATGTAATAGATTATTAAGTTATCATAGTATGATTTACTCATGGCCTAAAAAAAACATTTTAAATGAACTCTGTAGTAGAAGCCAGTTCAGAACTGCAAGTTCACATAAGGGTTGGAGGAACTCTGGCCAAAAAAAAGGAAACAACATTATAATTTCTAAGCAAGAACAATCCCAATCAAAGACTTCAGAGTAAAAAACATGCCACATAGTAGAGGGAAAGAAAAATGGCATTTCAAGTACTTTCTATTGCTTAAGATTGGGCTAGAAAAATTCAAACATTTTTTTGTTGAAATAGTGAAGGGCTTTCATTTCAAAACCTACTTCTGCATAACAACAATTTATTTTATGTATAGGGGTTGATGAACAGTTTTTTTTTATCCTAGATTTATGAATTCATTTAGAAGGGAGGTAAAATAGTCTTGAAAATACACTTTATTCTACAAAAAGACAAGTTAGTGTTTCAGCACAGGCAAAGAGAAGGCTTTCTGCCTTCTGGAATACAGTGTCCCAAATTGTTTCATCCAACATGGTCACAAATTTCTAGCTGCTTCTAGATGAACTGCAAAAGCCTCCAGACCACAACAGTCCTCACTAATGTCATTAAGTGCTTCTAATGGAATCTTAGAAAAACTTTATGATTCTATGGAATATCAGTGCTTCTAATGGAGCTTGAATTAGGCAGAGGCACTCTGGTCGTGGCCTTCAGCATCCCCAAGGAGTGTTGCTCTATATTGCTGTCACTTCCCTGGTGCCTTTTCCCCAGCTGCTTGGCTCCTGTGCAGGAAGAAGTGATTCTTCCAGGCTAATCTGCCGTGGGATGTAATGAAAATCCATGCCATTTTGATCCTTGGGGAACAGAAGAACTTTTCAACATGGGATTTTAGAAGACATTAAAGGGAGTGGGCAGCTTGCTTTAATTTTATTTTTTTTTAGTCACTTATTTTAGAAACTTCAGTTTTCTTACAGCAGAAAAAGAGAAGGTATGCTGACTCTGCTTTGCTCCTCTTTAGTTGTACATTTCCACGCTGCTAGATTTCTTATTTTCTAAACCTTTCTTCCTGTCTCCTTGACTTTACCTTCTTCCCAATCTGATTACAGTGACTCATGCCAACAGTAGAAGAAATCATATGATACTAAGAAAAATGTTCACTGTGTTGCCAAGGAATTTAGGTTGGAAATTTGGATTCCTATGACTATGAAAACTTGATACCAGAGAAGACAGTCTTTAGTAGGAATAATTGTTGAACTCTAGGCCCTTTGTGGTAAATGGAAGAATACAGGAGACAGAAGGGACATGCTGAAAGACAGAGATGGAAAGACAATAGAGTGAACTGTAGCCTCTTCCTTTCCATAGTTGCTGTCTTGAAATCATTTCAAGTTCCTGCTGTTTAGAACACATTCAGAGCACATTTAGAACACATTCATGGATAGCATTCCAGACATGGGTTCTGGTATTAAAACATTATTGTTTACTACTTTACTACAGAAAATTACAGAACATGAAATTACTGTTTCATAAATTGGCATTGGTAGTATCGCTCCAAAGGATTCTGGCTGCCAGCTGGAGTGAAGATGAGACAGCTTTTCTCTATTAACTGCTATAGCACATTAGCAGTGTTTCATTAGCATGTATCACCAATCCACATTTCAGGACATCAGACAGGTGTCATACAAATTGACATGAGTACCTTCACTTCTGCCCACAATCAGTCCTTAACAACAGAGAGGCAGTTCTAATGGTGCCTAGCAAATTCCTGATGCAGGGACTACAGATTTGAAAAAAATGACAGTGACTTAAAGGATGTTGCTATGCTTCTATATGAAGAATGTTTATTATACAAAAGGTTTTTTTAAATATGGAATTTGGTTTTAAACGGTAACTGCTAGATATATATTCTCTTGGCTTTAAGAGTTACTTGCTTTATTCAATGTAGAGAAAAGACTGAAAACACATAAGTTTTCAACGTTATCCATAGTTAGCTTAGTTTTTACCAAATACCAGGAAGATAAAAGCCATACTACAGCAATAAGGTGAGCTAACATATGTTACACAGATAAAGCACCTGTGCAAATTTCACTGGTGCTTCAGCTGTTGGTATTTTTCTTACCTATCCAAATACATAACCTTAATATTAACAAGTGGTTGTGTAACCTCCAGCTAAGCCCAGGACCTCAAAGGAATGAGGATGCAGGGAAATGTTTTGCCTTACTCATTTCAATGGGAAGACTAACAAAATCTGATCATAACCTGTTTACATAGTTAGGAATCACAAGCCACATGCACAAGCCCCTTTTGCTTTTTACTGTCCCCAGGAACTGTGCCCTGTTGATTCCGGTGCTTCACTGCTGAAAGAAGAGGAGCTCAAGGTTTAGAGGGTCAGGGACAGTAAAAGATTAAAATCTGATGATAAAAATAAAATGCTATGTAAAGTAATAGACAGCCCAATACATAAAATTTGTGAGAATAGCTCAAGAATTAGTCTAGCACTAGAATGTGTATCAAAAAATAGTGGGCCACTCTATAGCTAGACAGCTCTATTCTTTCCCTCTGTCTGGATTTTCCTGTTGTCAGGTTGATTAATGGAATGTCTTCACATTAATCTGCTTTTGGATATCTTAAATCTCAACAAGTCCAATTCTTGTTCTTGCCACCAAGATTTCCAGTAGATTCCTTCTATCATGTCAGAATGACAGATAAGTTCCTACAGCCAACCTTGTAAAGGGCTCATGATTGTTTTCAGACTCATGTACTCAGCCTGGAGGTCCTCTCTACAAAAGCTTCAACAGTTTTGGGTCATTTAAAAATCTGTGTTGAGGAAAGGTGTCATTTCTCTACTCGAGGAAGCTTTGGAGCAGTGTTCAAGGCCACATTCTGAATTTTATATCATTTTATATTATCTATTCTCATACTCAGAAGTAATTGCAATAAAGCCTAAGTAGCTCAATCCAGCACACACTTGATGTATTTTATTTATGCAGTTGAAAATCCACAAAGTTATTTATGAGGTGGTTTTATTATTTTTCTTTTGAAAGTTTCAAGCTCTCACTGGAAAGAAAGCAACATTATCAGTACATATTTTAAATCCAGTTGCAAAATGCTGCTGGTTTGAAGCTCATGTACAGTAATAGTGTTCACTGTGTAAAGAGAGAATTTTCAGGAAAAAAAGCACAACTGAAATCCCTTACATAAGGTCAAAATAAACTAATTCTTACACTCACTATGCAGTTTTGTCTGCAATAGTGAGCTCAATCTGCTCCAGTGTAGCTGTACTGGTAATGTTGCTTTATTATAATTGTCCTGAGTTTTGCACTGAATGAGTGAATTTATGAGTAAGCAATGAGTGGCAGATTGATCAACCATTTGGGAGAGATCCTGCCTCTGCTCCACACTGTGCCTTCATTCATACTCCAAAGTTTGTGACACTGGCTCACAAATCTGGGGGCAGGAGGAAGAAGGGAAGAGGATATTTGTGATCTTTTATTTAAGTTTGAGAGCATGAGAGGGGATCCTTAGTAGGAAATGTTCCATATTCTCTGCTGTCATGATTGGTTTTCTCCATCTGCAACTAGAACCTGATACAAACAAAAATTTAAAACATGCAGATATTCCAAGCGATCAGATCACAATTAATACCAGACAGAAGAAAACCAAAGAACTAAAAAAAGCTTATATTAATTACAAGGAAGACATTTCATTAATTAAAGCTTAAGTTTCCTGGGGAGCTCCACACATGTGTCTAGAAATGAATACCACATTTAAACCCCATCTACTGCCTAAGATCCATGCAAAGCAACTTAAGGTACCTGTCAGTTATACACAGAACTAATGGCATTAATATACAAGTGTAGACATCAACTTTCTTTAAATAAATAGGAAGTAAAAATATTTCTCATTTTTATCATCTCAAGAAGGTAATTTGCTTTGCCAGCTGTAGCTGCCAGCCAGATACCAGAGATATTTTTGCAAGTTCTCTTTTAGAGCAGAGGAAGGCATTTCCCTCCATTCCAGTCAATGCCAGCTACTGGACTGTTTTCCTGGAAGCATGATTTTACAGTACAAATTTGAGTTTCATACATAGTGAAGGGCACTTCTCTCCAGCTGAGATCAGAAAAGTTCCTCAGAAAAAAATCTGGTTAAAATCATGTCCTTTTCCTGCCTGGTTTTCTGACCCGTCCAACGCCTTTCAGCTCCTGCTGTTATAATTCCCGATGATATAGTAAGGAGCTCAGAGCAGGCCTCTATACCATGTATTTACCAAATACTTAATTCAATCTACCTCTCAAAGCTATCTGTATGCTTTAAAATGATTAACTGTTTGTTTTGAGAAGGTAACAACTTAACTCCTAAATTTTGTTTGGTTTTTTTTTTTTTTTCAGCAATGGTCTCGAAACAATCAAAAGCTATAGCTAGTAAACATGCACCAACCCAAACAGAACCCCCTAAAAAGGATGCTTCTGTCTAGACCCCATCCTGTATGGAGTGTTTGAGGTTGTCAGTAGTACCAGGGATTGGTGCAAAAGACACCTGCGTGTGGTGCAAACTGGTGAATGATCTCCTCTCCCTGGTGGCCAAGCTTCAGGGGGGATGTAGAAAGACTAAGGGGTATTAGGGAAAGTGAAAGGGAAATAGACTGGTGGATTTTCACCCTTCCATCCCTGAGAGAAGCCCACCAGGAGTCAGAGGACTCCCATGCCTCCTACATCAGGCAAAAGGAGGAGACCTAGTAGATGAAGGGGAGTGAAAATATTTTTATTAACTCCCCTGCTAGGGGAGTTAATAAAATTCCTCCTGACCCCCATCACCTACCCAGGTGCCACTTCAGAATAGGTGTGAGGCCCTGGATCCAGAGGGTCAGCCAGGTGACATCAAAGAAAATAACCTGTCTGGAGACCCTCCCAATTACACTTTGTCTGTCAGACTACTTCTAGCTCTAAAAATAGAAGAAGGGTAGTCGCAGTGGGTGACTCCCTTCTGAGGGGAAGAGAGGGCCCCATATGTCGACTGAACCCATCCCACAGGATGCTGCCTTCCTGGGGCCTTGGAAATGCATGTCACCAGGAGACTCCCTGGGCTGATTCAGCCCTCTGATTATTACCCACTGCTGATACTCCGGGCTGGCAGTGATGGGGTTGAAAAGAGCAGCAGGACAATTAAAGGGACTTCAGGGCTCTGGGTTGACTGGTTAAAGGAGGGGGCAGGAGCACAGGTGGTGTTTCCTCAGTCCCTTCAGTGGCAGGAACAAATGATGAAAAGAGCAGAAGAACCCACATTATTAACAAGTGGTTTAAGGGCTGGTGCCATCAGCAGAATTTTGGGTTCTTTGATCAGCACCTGGTCTGCTGGAGCCAATGGGCTCCTTCTGTCTATCAAGGGCAAAAGGATTCTAGACCATGAATTGGTGATTCTGATTCAAAGGGCTTTAAAGTAGGTTTGAAGGGGAAAGAGGATGCAACTGGGCTCTCCAGAAAAAGCCCAAGGGTGGTAAAAGCCAGAGTCAGGGGTGATCAGTCAACAGCTGAGGTGCATGTACACTAATTTCACTAATTAAGCATGGTTAACAAACAAGAAGAGCTGGAAGCCATGGTGCAACAGCAAAGCTGTGATGTATTCACCATCATGGAAACATGGTGGGATGACCATGTGGCTGGTGTGCTGCACTGGATGGCCACAAGCTCTTCAGAAGAGACAGGAGAAGGAGAAGAGGTGCAGGGGTGACTCTGTATATTAGGGAGGCTCTCAGTGCCATGGAAATTGAGATTAATGATGATAAGTTTGATAATGATGATGATAATGATGGGTAAGAATCAGGGTGAAGCCTACAATGCCAACATCCTAGTGGGAGTCTGTTATGGTCCACCCAACCAAGTTGAAGAATTGGGTGACTTATTCTACAAGCAGCTGGAGAATGTTTCAAAATCACCATCCCTTGTTCTTGTAGGTGTCTTTAGCCTGCTGGATATTTGCTGGGAACTCAACACAGGAGAGAAAAGGCAGTCTAGGAGATTCCTGGAGTGTATGAAGAACAGCTTCTTGTCACAGCTGGTGAGTGACCCTACCAGGAGAAGGACCTGCTGTTTGCAAACAGAGAAGGGCTGGCGGGAGATGTGGTGGTTGGAGGCCATTTGGGGCACAGTGATCATGAAATTACAGAGTTTTCAATATTTGGTGACACAAGGAGGGGTTCCAGTACAACTTCCATAGTGGACTTCCAGAGGGCAGACTTTGGCCTTCAAGAGATTTATTCTGAGAGTGTTTTGGAAAGCAGCCCTTAAAAACAAAGCACTCAAGGAAGGATGGGCATGTTTCAAAACAGAAGTCTTGAAGGCACAGGTACAGACTATCTCTATGTGCTGAAAGGTGAGCCAACCAGGAAAATGACTGGCCTGGATGGACAAGAGCCAAGGAACTAAGGAAAAAAAAGAGGATGCGTCACTTTTGGACAGAGAGTCAGGTATCTCAGGAAATGCTTAAGGGAGTTGATAGGTCATGTAGGAAAAAAATCAGAGATGCAAAAGCCCAAATAGAACTCAATCTGGCCACTTCTGTGAAGGACAATAAATAGCATTTTATAAATACATTAATGGCAAAAGGAAGGGCAAGGACAGCCTCCATTGTGTTAGATGTGGGGGGGGAATTCAATAATTAAAGATGAGGAAAAGGTTGAGGTTCTTAACACCTTCTTTGCCTGAATTTTCACCAGAAGGACAGGATGTCCTCAGGACAAGTGTCCTCCTGGGCTTCTCGATGGTGTGAGGGAGCAGAATGGACCCCCTGTTGTCCAGGAGGAAGTGGTCAGAGAACAGCTGAGCCACTGAGATGCACTCAGCTCTGTGGGACTGGGTGGGATCCATCCCAGTGTGATGAGGAAGCTGGCACAGGAGCTCACCAAGCTGCTCTCCATCATTTACCATCAGCCCTGGCTCACTGGGGAGATCCCAGATGACTGGAAGCTGCCCAGTGTGATGCCCACCCACAAGATTGGCTGGAAGGAGGATCCAGGAAACTCCAGGCCTGTCAGCCTGACCTCAGTGCCCAGCAAGATCATGGAACAGATCATCCTGAGTGCAATCAAACAGCAAACCTACAGAAAGGCCAAGGGATCAGACCCGGCCAGCATGGGTTTAGGAGGGACGGGTACTGCCTGGCCAACCTGGTCTCCTTTTATGACCAGGTGACCCACCTGGTGGATGCAGGAAAGGCTGTGGATGTTGTGTACCTGGACTTCAGCAAGGCCTTTGGCACTGTCTCCCACAGCACCCACCTGGAAAAGCTGGCAGCCCTTGGCCTGGACAGGAGCACTCTGTGCTGGGTTCACAGCCGGCTGGATGGCCTGGCCAGAGAGTGGTGGGGAATGGTGCTGCATCCAGCTGGGGCCAGCCACCAGTGGTGTCCTCAGGGCTCTGTGCTGGGGCCAGTCCTGTTCAATACCTTCATTAATGACCTGGACTGAGGGGGATTGAGTGCACCATGAGTAGATTTGCAGATGATACCAAGCTGGGAGCATGTGTC
This sequence comes from Haemorhous mexicanus, assembly GCF_027477595.1. NCBI lineage: Eukaryota > Metazoa > Chordata > Aves > Passeriformes > Fringillidae > Haemorhous > Haemorhous mexicanus. Next base: position 11,416,655 of record NC_082344.1, read on the forward strand.
CATCTGTTGCAGGATAGGAGGGCTCTTCAGAGGGACGTGGGCAGGCTGGATAAATTGTGGTGAGTCCAACATGAAGTTTAACGAGTCCAAGTGCCAGGTTCTGTACTTTGGCCACAACACCCCCTGCAGTGCTACAGGCTGGGGACAGAGTGGCTGGACAGTGTCCAGGCAGAAAGGGACCTGGGGATAGTGGCTGACAGCCAGCTGGGCATGCGCCAGCAGTTTGCCCTGGTGGCCAAGAAGGCCAAGGGCATCCTGGCCTGTGTCAGGAATGGTGTGGCCAGCAGGAGCAGGGAGGTCACTCTTCCCCTCTACTCGGCACTGGTGAGGCCACACCTTGAGTTCTGTGTCCAGTTCTGGGCCTCTCAGTTTAGGAAGGACATTGAGATGCTGGAGCATGTCCAGAGGAGGCAATGAGGCTGGTGAGGGGCTGGGAACACAAGAACAGCCGAGGGAGCTGGGGTTGTTTAGCCTGGAAAAATAGGAGTCTCAGGGGAGACCTTATTGCTCCCTACAACTACAACTTCCTGAAAGGTGACAGTAGCCAGGTGGGGGTTGGTGTCTTCTCCCAGGCAACCACTGACAGAACGAGAGGATATGGTCTTAAGCTGTGCCAGGGGAAGCTTAGGCTAGACATCAGGAAACAATTCTTCACAGAAAGAGTGACTGGGCATCAGAATGGCCTGCCCAGGGAGGTGGTGGAGGCATCATCCCTGGATGTGTTTGAAAAAAGACTGAACGTGGCACTCAGTGCCATGGTTTAGATAAGGAGGTGTCGGGTCATAGGTTGGACCTGATGATCTCAAAGGTCTTTTCCAACCTAATTCATTCTGTGATTCTGTGAATACTGTTAAATTGCAGATGTTCCTATATTAAATGAGAAACTGCCTCTACAGTTCCATTCAGGTTGAAATCACTGTTGATGTGCCCAGTTTTCATTCATCAGTATTAACTTCAATGTGCAAATAAATAAGTTATTAGTATTAATTATGGTGTAAATAAATCCTTAGATATCAGTTCCCCATTTTACACTATTAAACTTATGAACACTAATACATGATCTAGTACAAATACTGAAACTCAGTTGAAATCTCGAATTTAATTTAAATTTTATTAATTTGTTTGGATACACTGCTTCCTCACATCCTCCAAAAAGTGAAAACTGGTACTCTTTATAGAAGTTCCTCACACGAAAAAAACTGGTGGAGAAGGAAAATACTTCCCAAGCTTCATTCTGAAAAGTGGTTGAGACTTTGCACAGAGACTTCTCTCTCATCTATTTAACAGGAGACAGAATGTTTAAATGAGAACATCTGCAGCATTCTTTCAATACTCTGGGGAAAGCATGAGAAGCAATATGTTACAGTAAGAGCAGAAGCAATGGGGATTCTTTCTTTGCAACTCAGTCAAAATATGCTGCACGAAGGCATATTTAATTTTTAAAAATTAAATTACTTAGAATTCTTAAAGAAACCAGCTGTTGTTACTGTATCTGTGCTTGAAAATCCTCTGAGTCTAGCAGTTGGAAGCTTACATACTTATTCCATTAATTTAGATGACTGTGAACATTTCCCATAGAATAATTGTGCTGCATAATGCATGACTATTCATTCTCTAGTAATGCCAGTTGAAAGAAAGGAACAAGAGAGGGAAAGAAGTGGGGGGGGGGGGGGGTTGGGTGGGTTTTTTTGGGGTTGGTTTTTTGGGGGGGGAGTGGTTGTTTTTTGCTTGGTTCGTTGTTTGTTTTGTTTGGGGGTATTTTGAGGTTTTTTTGTGCACTTGGAAATTAATAAAGTCCAAGAGTGTAAGTGCTGCTTTCATAGGGCTTAAGTTGACAGGCCTAGGTCTCTGCACAATCCTCAGTGGTAAATCCTTTGGTTTACATTAGCCACAGAATCCCATTTTTTCATAGTCTGGGTCTAATTACATCCAAAATGTATGTCTGTTTTGAAAAAGGACACAGAACAAACCAGTATCCAAACTGTGGATTCATCATCTGCCTAACCATCTTTAACTTCCTGAGGGAACTTAGTTTCCAAGGTGATATTAAACCTAGGAAACAGCTTGATAGATGCACTTGATCTTGGTACTCTTAAAGCAGAAGAAAGTTTTATGGGGAAAAAAACCTCTTCTGAATATTAACTTTATCTCTGCCCTTTTCTTGTTGTCTCCCAGTTTTACTTCTGGAGCTTTTGAAAATAATAGCTTCCTAAGGATATTGTAAAATACTGGAGAGTGGGATCCCAAAAGAGGTGGCCATTTGCAGAACCTACAATTTTCTGCAGAAGTCAAGGCCAAGAGACTTCCAGTCCCTCTCTCCTCCCACTCAATTCTGTCTCTAAGCACTCAAACTAATCAAAGCAGAACTCAGAGAACTCTGTCATTCATTTCTTGTTGATCAGAATGTTTTCTTTTGGTAGAGTCCAACAGAGTTGGGTGTAGAAGGGCTGTCTAGAAGAGCCCTAAAAGTTTCCTAACATGCCATACATACCACAATTATTATAAAGGCTAATAAGGAGAAGGAGAATGTTCACTGAACTGCCCATTTATAACAGCATGCTCTGTTTCATCTAAGTTCCTATGCTGTACAGTCATCTAGAAGTCCCTTGTCCCTGTTGTCATTACATCCCTAGGGATATCTACATTGAAAGGTTTAAGACAAGACACTTAAAATACCTGAATTGCTATAGAGAGATTCTACTTGACTTCTTTATGAATAACACAAGATCCCTTGGCAGACATTATCCAATAGAAAATAACCCCAGGATTTTAGACCACATCAGGTGAAGGAAGGTGCGGATGTTGGCCTCTTGGCAGGTCTTCCCATTCAAAAAGAAGGTATCAATACCTTACAAATTCATTAAAGCATCCCAGTGCTAGTGCAAATGTGGAGAATGGATCATAAACAAGAGCACAGACATGCTGCAATGACATCCAATGTGGAGTTTTCCTCCTCTCAGCCTCAATGCTCTCAAAAGCTGTCCAATGTGAGGGTGCAATTAGACTGTGCCTTAAAATCTATGAACAACTCTGAACTACACCTTTCAAAAGAACTTCAGTTTCCCAGCTGAGGGTTTTCTTTTGCTTTAATCCAACATACCAAGTGTTTTACCCTGACTGACCCAAGAATCAGATAGCATCAGCAAACACCATGGGATCCCATCAACATCCATGTCCCCCACAACTCCCAGCAGAAATGTAACAGCAGTGAACTTTATGTGTAACACTGAGGCTGGTTTAAGTAAATAAACTGAAGTAAACCTTCCAGAATAAACTTTGGGGGTCTAAAGAAGTGAAGTGGAGATACTCCTAACAGGAGCAAAGAAGCTGATAGAAATAAGAGAGAGAAATCAAGATTAGACTGAAAGACCCACTTGTTCTATGTGAGAATATGGCAAAATGGATTAAAACCATCTTTCTGCCAAGGAACAACATAAGAGCAAAATCTGGACTACTTTTCAAAAAACCTTTGCAAAGCACTTTAGACTTAGCTACAAGTAACTTCTCATGCCAAGCAGGTAGTTCTCACTTCTTATTATCTTTAATCAGAGCATAATGCCATAAGAAAAATGTGGCACAGTGATTCATGCCACGGATCAAATATGACAAGAGTAATATAGCAGAATAAAAGAATCACTGAGAAAAAACTTTAAAAATTTGAATCCATTGTATAAATTGTGGTGAATGCAGTCAGTGAAAAGAAGAGAAACAGAAATTGAAGATCTAATTAAAGTGAATTAAAACCCAACATTTTTGCATCAAACTGTTTTAACTCCTAACAACATACACTCAAGAGAAAAAAAAAAAAAGCCTGTACTGGCTCTTTGTATGCAGGTTTGTCAATTATTTTATTTGAACAGAGATGGCAAGGAAATTCTGAAGAATTAGAGACCTGTCAGCTCTAACTGTCAACAGGTGGAGACTTGAAAGTCATCTTCCTATTGAGATTTTCAACAATAAATGTCTTTTCTCTAATCAGTCTGCTCCTGAAGACAAACATGATTCTACCAGCATATGTAATATTTAGAAACCATAGCTAAGGTTATCCTTGATGACAGTAGTAACAACTATGGATTTAATCACTAGATAACCTTTCTGCCTGTGATAAATGTGAAGATGAGCAGGACTGAAACAGCCATAAGAAACAGTCATGAACTCAAATGACAGCAGGAATAAAATGACCACATTGTATAAAAGCATGTGAAGTAGTCAAGAATGAAATAAGAACCTACATCAAGCAGGGCTGTGTTCACCACAAACAAATAATGTACTCATCACACACAATAAAGGAAAATCATTAAAGAGAAATTACTATCTGACCCAGCACAACACTTAAGACTGCAGAAGAGTCTACAAAGTAGAGAAATAAAAGGTCTCATATATGAGATTCTGGAGTATATTCAGAGGAAATGGAAAACATAATCAGAAATAGTTTTTAAAAATATATTCTCCTGAACAGAGGGTCTACCACTATAAAGAATAACCTGGCAGTAGGGAAAAAAAAAAAGAAATCTTTCACTATTTCACTACTTCAGCATTTCTCCTCATGTCCATTACCTTTACAACTCTTCTGTGAGTTATGACTGTTTTGGTGACATTATTAATTTTCCCTCTCTGCTTTGCATATTTATTTTTCTTTGAAGATTTTTTCAATTCATTGAGTAACCATAACAGAAGTTATTCTTCAGGAATTTCTCTTTTTATGTGCTAGTACAATTTTATATGTGAAACCATCATATATGAGGAAAAGTCTTTAATTTTGTGTAGAGATGGTTCAAAATTGCTTTAGTTCTTGGATACCGAGCTCTGTCCACATGAATGATATCTAAATATCCAAATGAAATTTTCATGTCTTATTCCACAAGATATTTAATACTCCCATTTCAGGTTAAGAGTGCCCAAGATAAATTTTTATTTTGAAAAGATAAACTTTAGAACTATTCACAGAATTTCTCTGTTAAAACCAATCCACGGTTCACCATCATGTTTGTAACCAAATTCACTATTTTTACAATGGATTAGCTTGTCTCCAGAGTGAATTTCCTTTCCTTTTAAGGTATTGGTACCCAGGATTAGAAGCCTATAATTTTCTCCTTTCAGTTTACTACTTGTATATATCACTTTCATTCATACAGCATATAAATTGCAAATCTAGAGATGACCATAAGGAAAAATGTCTCAAGTGGATTTCAATGCTTCTATTGTTTCTTTTAAGAACACTGTAGAGCTTAAAAAAGGCACAAATCCAATTTCAGGTCACACATCAGCCTACCCGTGTGACTTAATTGCCTACTGATGGATAGAGTGAAATATTTGATCTGTAAATTCTCCCCTTACACATAACTTCAAAGGGAACACTCCTCAGTCTGTGCCTCTCAAAAGTCTGGGTGTCAGTGCATTAGTCAGTGGAAGGAATTCTGCCAGTTCTGCCTTTATTCTTACAAAGGAAGAATCATAAGTTTCCTGGTGCAACACAGCTACAAGAGAGTTGGATTGTTCTTTAAACACTAAGAATAAAACTGCTATTTTTTCCCCTCCCACAGGAGCTGAATAGGTGATGCTTGACTGAGGGTGTCAAAAGGCCTTTTTGACCAGTAAGCCTTTCTGAACCTAAATTTAAATGCTTTTTGAGGAAAGGGAAAATGGTTGTTTTAATAGACTTCTCACACTTCAAATTCTGCCATCAAACCTTGATAACCTTCAAGAGGAATTCACTGAAAGATGCAACTACTGCAGTGGTGTGAGAAAAATGGGTATGAATATTTTTGCCATAGTGCTGTTATCTGATTTTTCAATCATTAGTCATGTCTATTAGCCTTTTCTATTTATACATTATTTCTAAATATTTCCTGTGATCAAAAGGAATAAAAAAATCATGTTCCAGTTTTCATAGGGCTGAACAAAACAAGCAAAGTTCCAATGCTGTGATTAAAGCACTGGTTTTGCCATATTAAAAAATCCCAGCATGAACAATTAAGCTTCTGATTCTGCTGTGACATTATCAAATAAAGACCTTTCAAATTCTTTCTCATTTCTAATGCAAAGACTGTGGAACCTGATCTGCTATCAATAAAGTTTCCCAATTGCCACGTAATTCTAAGATACAAATGACACTGGATGTAAAAGTCCGTAAATAATGATGATAAAAGGCCACTGTTCCTGTACATCTGGGTTCTGTCACTGCTGTTTTGAAGTGTCAAGGGCATTAAATTTAATTCCTGTCTCTTTGTATGCACAATAAAGATTTAGATAACCGATCTAGTTTAAATCAGCAATATACAGGCACTCATCTGCAGCCTCTCTGTAAATCAAGCAATGAGAGTCAGCCAGTTATAAATCTAAGACAGAAACTCCAAATAGCAGACAAGAAATTGTCACTTACACAGTACAAGCAGGAGGCATAAATTATTTCTGTCTATGCAAATAGGCAATTAAAATAAAAAATTAAGTAATGATTTTCAAATTATTTTTGCTCAAGTACAAGAGAAATTAGGATCTTGGAAAGAGATCCACATTTGAAGGATTTGAGTATGGTCCCACTCAGCAAAATACTTCACAGTCCATAATCTGACTCTGTAATGGAACAAATGTCCAAGATTTTACACAGAGAATAAGAAAGAATCAGGGCACATACTTCACTTCAGCTGGGGTTTACACATTTCGTAAATGTCCAGCATAAACATCACATGACTGTAGCAGCTGAGAAAACATTTTTCCAACCACCCACATGTCAGAATCAAAGCAAAGTGAAAGGCAGAAAAAATATAATTAAAATTACCCTCTGCAATTTGCAAGAGCTCGTTTATTGGAGCCTCCAAACTTTCTGCCATGGGTAGGTGGGGGTCTTTTTAGTTTACTTCTTGCATTTTACACTTCAAACAGCACAAGAGTTTTTTAGATTTCTAAGGGGTTTTGGTTTTTTTCCTTGAAGTTAATGCCAACTTTATATAAAGCTATTTATTGTGATTGGCTGTGTTTCACACTCAAAATAATTATTAAAGTATTGTTAGTAAAGCCTTAACATGAAAAGAATACAGTACTGAGTGTAAGGTGTCTTGTCTCCGTAGAATGATAGGGAACTGAAACTGTGGCAAAACTAACTATCAGTCTGCTTGAAATCACAAAACTTCTTCAGCAACTTTTGTAGTGTAGATGATGTAAGGGAAGTGTTTGAGTCTCCAACAGTATGTCACAAAGATGATGTGTATGGTATTTCCCTGTTGAACAGAGCTTGACACTAAACAGGTCCCTGCTCTTCAGCCAAGAAATAAAAACATTGAAATCCACCAGTACAGAAGATTTGCAGCATAAGAACCTAGAAAGTAATTTCTGATTTTTCCCCCTAAGGATACATAAAATGAAACAATGCTGAAACAGAAAATTACAAAAGTGTATTTGGATAAGATATTTTTGATTGTGTTTTTTACACAATTCACATATCACAAAGTCAACTTTGACATTATAGTGCTGTCATATTTCAGCTTCAGTCATCAGTTTTAAACAGTGGGCTTTGATATTCCTATGTGTTAATTAGTGATAGAAATCACAGAACCTGAAATTATTCGTTCATCAAGTACTTTTAGTCCTAACTCAAGGAATGCTGGATTGAGGCTTGCCAACACTGTTTGATAAAAATTAAAGTAGCAGTGACATGGCAAGTGCTTGCATCACCCTAGTCTGAATTCCAAGATTTACAGTGTGGGAGCTGGTAGTGTTGGGAATACATTCCTTGTGATGTCTAACTCAACTAGATTTGGAGTATGGAGCAACTTACTCTTCTGCCTTGGAAATGTGAACATAGGATACATTAACAGTAATCAGGTAGGAGCTTATTAATATATTGCTAGTAAATTAAGAATAACAAACTATGATCAGGCATCCTAGTGCATAATCCCAAACAACAGCTTACCTTCAAGTACCATAGCTTCAGTCTCATAAGTCAGTGGAAGCACAGCAAGAAACAAGGCAATAGAGTCTGGGTTTGGGAAGGTTTTTGTGGTGGTGATTTTTAAATTTTTTTTAAACTTAGAATTTAAGGAAGGAAATTAAGGAGTAAGAACTATTTTGATGCCTGCTTTGACTCACAACATGCGACAAGGATAAAGTCAGGTATTCCAAATGAGAAGACAGTTGGATTAAATCAGAACTGAGAGCCAGCCCAAAAGTTCCTTGGTTAAAAAGATGAGGTGGTAGGTGCAGTCATAACTTCCCTCTGCCATATTTCTGCTGAGAAGCATGTTAAGATCTTGTTTGCATAGGTGCACTTAGCATTTAATTTCTTCTCATTTTATTTTAGCTGCAATTCTGTATTGCCAAAAATGGCTTTTTACAGTGAAGGGCAGTTTGTTAATCCTCCTATTTAAAAGAAACATACAGAGAGCTCAGCTGTCTCTAGCACTAGCTCATGATTTATTTTACAAGCAGTTTCACACAGCTCTTTACTAAACAGACATTCTTTGTGCTTTATTACAAGTTTGTTCCATTGAGTCATGCTCTCTGTGGGATGTTGTGTCTATATTTTATTTCACTCCAGCCATTAATTACCTTCTGGGCCCTGTATCATGTGTCTCTCAGTCTCATTTATTACAACGGTGCCTGCTAGTGTTGCTAGTCCAGGGGCTGTCAGTATTTCCATTAGAAAACCCATCTCTCAGGGGTTTATAAGTCAGCTGTAAAGCTTTACTCCTGGCTGATGGCTGGCATGCATGGCCACAGCCAGAAGGGTTCTTTCTTTTCTTTCTTAAATTGAACTAGGAAAAAAAAAACCCTCAATGTTTTTAAGTCGTAGAATCAGACATGAGTTTTGACTCCGTGCTTTCAAAACTCAGAAACAGCTTTATTTCTTTAAACAAAGTTTTGCAGACTGTTTGCTGATAGTGTAGCCAGTGCTTGGGAGTTTGACTGTTTTTAAAGGATTCAAGACATCCTTCCACTTCCTTTTCCATCACTGAACTTCCTTCCACAACACCTTGCCTCTGACTAACAGGTCTGGAGACTGCTCCTCAGAGGCTGCTGCAGTCTGAAACAGCTTTTGAATATTCCTGCACATGTGTGCCCTTCCATTTGAATCCAGCAACAAAGAAATTGCTCTCCTTTGCCTACATCTTGACAATCATCATACTCACTTCCAGTTAATATCTGCATATGTTCATTTTGCCCAGAGAAGCTGTTGGTGCCCCATCCCAGGAAGTGTTAAAGGCCAGGTTGGATGGGGCTGTGAGCATTCTGGCCTAGTGGATGGTGTCCCTGACCATGGCAGGGGGATTGAAAGAGGATGATCTTTAAAGTCCCTTCCAACACCACCCATTCCATGTTTCTATGAGTTTGAGCAGAACTGGGAGGATGCAAAACCATGACATTTCCATACAGCAACACCTGATTTCTACTCCATTTAGAACCAAAATGGGCATCCCAAAAGCTTCTTTGTAAGGACTCTGAGGCAAGATAGGACAGCCAGGGCCTCAAAAGTCCAAGCAGTCAAGGAGCAATCAGGAGCCTCAGAGAGCCAGCACTTGCCAGACAGGGATTCAGCACTGCAGCACGCACATGTCTAGTCCAACTTAAAATTTGAAGCAATTTCTTCCAATTTTATTCCAATAATTTTAGTACAACCTTTCAATGGCAGGCATTATCCAAAAATAAGTCCTTACAAGGTATGTGGTATGAGGAGATATTCTACAAAACAAAGGTCAAACTAGAGATGTGTTTGATCCCAGTGTTCTTATCACGGGAAAGTATCTTTACAGGAAAAAAAAAAAAAAAAATATACATATCAACAACTATATACTATAATAGTACCAAACACTTGGAAGACAGATATTTTAACTAAATGCATGAAGTTTATCCTAGGTCATTTCCCAAATAGGCTGATTTTCACATGCTACACAGGAGTTTATGAAAAATAAACTTGGGGCATAGAAAGGAAATAAGCTACAAAAAGACTTTTTATAGTCTTCATTAATCTGCGTTTTGATTTATTAACTGCATAGTGGTGGAGAAACAGGCAGTTATTAACCACAGACAGAGAACTGAGAATTAAATTACTGCATTTATGAGTTTTAGGTAAGATGAAAGTGAACACTTCTTTAGCATGGTAAGAAGTGGGTAATGAGACTGATAAAGACCAGATAATGAGCACCACTAAATAATCTGGGAAAAAATCCAGTTAAATAGAATTACTACCTATAAAAATCAACAGTCCTTGCCATTAAGCTTTATTTGACCTAAACTCCCTAGGATACATCCTGGTTTATCAAACTTCTTGGTTAGTGGGTAGATTGCTTATTTCTGTGCTTTCAGGTAAGTGAAGTGGCCATAAATTCTGAAAATTCATTATCCTCATTATTTTATTTTAACTGGTGGGAATATTCTGCTATATTTTTGTCATCTAAAGAGAACACAATGCCAATCACTCCTTTAGACTATCAGTAAGGAAGAACATTATATAGAAGATGAGGTACAGAGACAAGAGGACAAAAAATCTATAACAAATAATTTACTCTATCCAGGAGAAAGAACCAAAGGGAAAGGAAAATATTAGTAGGGAGAAAACAGTCTTTCAAATGCATACCTAGAATTCTGTATCAATTATAAAACCATATTAATTATTAAAATAATCTTAAACAGTTTAAAGTTAACCTAACTGAATCCAGGCTTTGTAACCCCTCCTCTGTAAGCATCCTTTTCAGATGCTCCCAAGAGCATTGTCACTATCCACTGGCTCTCATTCAGAGAAAACTATTCCCTCTCTAGTAAATTTAAGAGAGTTAAGATAGTTTACATCAGAATAAATCTGGGAGGGGGGTGGAAGGGGGGTGGTTTTAGCTACAGAGCTAGAACCTGTCATAGAACTGGCCATAAGTTTGAAAGATAGATATGGAAGTTCTGTTATCTGTTACTTTAGGATTTGGGTTTGGGTTTTAATTGCTTCATCCCTTGGAGTTTTACATCCCTTAGAGAAGGGGACTGAACTCTGGACTGAACATGGACTGAACCTGTGAATCTCAGCTCAATACTGAATACTAGACATAAACTCACCTCATGAAATTCCCTCCTTTTTGTGGGCCTAATATTTTGACATCATCATCATCAACTTCATAAGGAATTCAGGGTTTTTGCTGTGTTAACCTTACAAATCAGTGTAGTTCATTCTCTCCACATCTGTTTGAATTAATCAAAGACAAAAATAAATCTTTACACAAGAAGAATATAGAGCAAGAGTGCCACCTGTGAATCCAGTTTCTTTGACTGATCTTACATTTCTACCCCCAGTTCTTTTTTAGTGGGAAGAATAGTGTTTGCTTATAGTGTCTCTTCAAGTTTTACTGTGGCATTAAAGATTCACTTCAAGCAAGAAGTGGTAGCTTTTATTTAAATCCATGTTCATATACAGTTCACAGCAAGCTTACTGTCCATAAATCAAACTGAGGTTTCCCCATTACTCCTCTCAAGCTATTCTGCTCTCTTCTCTGATTCAGAGAGGAAGTGTCAGTCATGAAAATTAGTTTATGATTAATTTTCAGTTTATTACCTTGGTTGGCTTAGCAGTCTTCCCTGCTAGCTCTGACCTATACTTGCCATTGTAAAACAATTAGAAATGATGCCTCAAAATATTTACACTGTGGGTTTATTGAAATTGAGTTTTGCTCAGGACAACAAGCAGCATGCCTAGATGAAGACAATGAAACCTTCAGTGAGGACAGAAGACTTCACCAGCTAAGACAGCCATGGACTATAGTCATTTTACTAGAATTCATGTCAATAATGAAACAATAAGAAGAGAATGTGCAAAAATTTCATATTAATATTGCCATTTCTGTTCCCCCCTCCCCACCCCCATGAAATTCAGGGGGCAGATTGACAAGTGATGTAATTGTCTCCTATGCCAATATTCAGGATTACTTGCCCTGGCCACTACCAGCATAACAAAGAAGCTACAAAACAGTGCCAAAAAATACTGCATTATCAATCAGCTTTTATTTTAGGCACCTCCAAGTAGCTGCAGAAAAGGGGGCAACCTTTAGCATGCTACTCTTCCTAGCAGTGAAACCTTTGAGGAAGTCTCTGAAACACATTAGGTCTCCTCAATAAACTCAGTGTGTGATAGCAAAATAAGAGAACGAAAATGGACAAGCCATTTTGAAAGTTTTAATAAAATGATCCTAAATGTCAGAAGTTATAAGGCATTCCTTTGAAAAGCTTGAGATACTGAGAGCTCAACATGGAGATACTCACCAGGGAGACAATTCATAAAATAACATATCCTAACCATGACAGAAGTCTGTTTGCTTAGTTTTGTAATATTTTTTAAAAGTAATGTAGTTGAGAATGTTGAAGAACTCTTGAAGCCACAGCAAAGCTTAGAACCTTCAATATGAAAAGCACATATTTATTAAAAGGAAAATATTTGTGTGCATTAAGCTTGCTTTTAAAAGCAATTAGAGATTTATAAACCTGTTTGGTTTAGATAAATTCATCCAGAATGCATTAAATGAACTTTTTCTGAGTTATTTTTCACCTGATTAGCAGTTGCAACAGAGTTATCCTTTGCACTGATTTATGTTTTCACTGAGTTATCCCTTAGAAACACAGGGATCATCTCTGAAGTGCTCTGTAGCAAGGATACCACGAGTATGTACCTATGCCACTCTGGCTGTGGCTGATGAGTGAATGGAGAGTTTGCAGGGCTGAAAGTCAAATGAGGTGGAATATAAATCTGCTTTGGAAAAAAAAAATTGATTCAATGCAGAGGTGATAGAGGATCTAAAGACACTCAAATTCAGATTTATATTTCTCTTGATCTCATAGCAGTTCCACAGTGTTTGGCTCAGAGGGTTTGACTAAGTTTTAGACCTTTCATTCCACATCTGTGTGACAGAAGTGCTATCCAGATGCTACCATTAGTCACAGCAAGGTGCAAAGGCAGCCCTTCAACATGGCCCTAGAAACATCACCCACAGGGAAGTGAACTCCCCTGGCTCAGTATCATTTTGCAAATCTGCAAATATGCACTCAAAGTCTGGGACCTCTGCTAATGGTCCTGAATACTTTACCTTCCCATTTCAGGCACATGAGCAGTCTTTATTGCCTATTCGTAGTCAATTCAAAATAAAATTTTCTCTTGACACATCCTGTAAGCCAGTTACTTTTAAATTAATTTAAACACAGACACTAAATATAGTTATAAATAATTAGTAAGTCATATGTGTTACACCATAGAGCAAAATGCTGCAGTTCCTCCAGTGTTTAGCCTTTTTAATCCTCTACTGATAGAAATGAAAAGAGAAAAAGAAAAAAAGAAAAAAGAAAAAAAAGAAAGGAAAAGGAAAAGAAGGAAAAGGAAAAGATGTATTTTAATAAACTGGTACCAAAGATTGGTGTCCTGCAGATCTGTGGTACACTCCCTTCTCCAGGACACCCAGAGCACTGTGTTCATTAACAGCTCTGGAGCACTTGGGTTGGCAGTGACCACAGAGATACTCATGGAGCAAGCAGGGATCTGGAAGGGGAAAAAGGATTATCTAATGGAATTTTTCAAAACCCCTTGGCTGTCTATCAGTCTGACTGCTTACAGATACTCTTCTTGGCTTCCAGGGGAGTAGGGTCCTGTCTCACAGCAAGTGGCACTCTTCCCTCTGCTTAAATAAATATGAGCTGTGCTGAGACAAACAATCTGCACTGGTCCTCACCATGCTGGCATGTGCTTTTTAAAATATTTCCTGATTTCAGGGGCTGCCTGGTATACAAAAACACTCACTGCAAGTATGGCATTAAAGTTTGGTGACAACCATTTTCCTGCTGAGTGAGCAGACCAGGTTATAGACAGTCTTCCTGGCGTGGTTATTGCAAATTTATACCGTAGCAAACAATTTCTCCTAGTTTTGCGCAATATTGGCAAAGGGCCAAAGTTCTATTATCCATGTTGGGTTTCTTTCTCTTTGCTTCAAGCACTATGACAGACTTGAAGCCCCTTTCCATGTGCTAAAAAAGGGTCTCTGCACCCCTTATGTAGAACAAGGGACACAAGCCTATCCCCATGCAGGTCTCCAATACCCATCTGCATCCTAGAGAGCATAGAAAAGCATAGTCCTGCAGAGACTAGCCTCTGCAGGGTTCAATCCCACAAAAGCTATTTCATGGGAGTACATGGACTGAAGTGGGAAGCATTTGAATCCTGAAAGGAAAGATTTCAGTAAGTGCATGAACCAATTCTTCTCAAGCATTTGCAGAAAGTGAATTAAAATTATAGAATATTTGAATTAACTTCTCTATAAGCTTTACTCAGGGGTGTATATTACCTAAATAATGTACATAAAATAAAAACAGGATAAAAAATAATTCTGTTCTGATTTTCATACGTTGATCAAATGCATTGGAAGGATGAAATATTTTTTTGTTTTTTTCTAAACTAATACACCATACTAAATATGTAAATGCTGACTCTAATTAATCAACTACAATTCAAGCTGCAGACAAGCTGTTGCTCTTTAGGTATTATATAGATTGAAGTCTCTGTCACTTTTAAGTGCACCATTATCTTCCACTGAAATGTTTGATTTATGATACAGACAGAGTAGAAGTCTTAAGTTTTATTCCCCAAAGTCTCATGAAAAATAAAGACAAAGCAAGCATGTAACTAGAAATGACACCAAATGACAACATCCTAACAGTTTATACAATGTACTCACATGGGTAGTGCTGTGGAGGGCCAGGGCAAAACAAAATAAATGGGTCACCCACAGGGGGGAAAAGGCCACTTTGGGGTGATTATATAATACATTTTTTGATGGAACCTTAGTCATTCAAAACCAGCTTTTTTTTCCCCAACCAAAATCAACATGTTTTTCCTCTGCTTTGCTTTGACCTTGACCACAAGCATACATCCTTCCTGAGAAACAATTCTAAATCAACAACATAAGCTTTATTATTGCCTACATTTTTCAAACAGACAAGAATGATGCACAGCCCAGATCCAAATTTGAGACCCTGGTGAACTGCAATGATCCTTCTATACGTGGAGGGGCTTGGAGGAAATGCAGCCTGATTTGGGTTGTCAGAATTCACATAGTTAATTTAGCACTGGCTTGAGTTTGAACTTAGAAAATGTCATGTCAGGGATGCCAGACACAACCATGATGTTACTTTAAATTTTCAGTTCATAGCATAGTACTTAAAGTCACTTGATATTTATTTGGTGGGCAAGAATATTCAGCTCAAAGGAGGTCGAGCTGGTCGTAATGCCCACCTAGTTGCAGGTAACAGGAGCAAGCACACCTGGCAGAGAAGGTGCAATTAATGACTGCAAAAGCCTCTGCACACAACAAACCCACCACATTTCAGCCAGGCTGACATGGACACCTTATCACACACTGTGCTAGACATGCCATAGCCCATACAGAAAAGGAAAAGGATCCCTCAATTCTGAGATCATAGTTTATGTATTTATAGATTAGCATAGAGAAATCTGCTCCCTCACTGCCACAGCTCTTAATGGAACACCACATAATCTCTGCAGAGTAGTCTTGTTCATGCTCAGGGAGATGTCATCCAAACTTTGGTGAGTGCCTCTATTAGTTAAAAAGCCTGTTGACTTTCAGAAAAATATTTAGATGTTCTATGAAGGGTAAGTTTAGATACTGTTTTAATAAAATCTTTTTATTTGTGTGGAAATACACAAAATAAATATGACAGATATTCTTTCCAGATATTGATGCACAGAGAAAAGCAACAGAGATACAATATGGAAAGTTGTTAGAAGGAAAAATAATTACAACCTTACAATGTCCTGTAAAACTGAATCAGTGGATCCTTACCAAATTTTACTGGGGAGAAACAAGAAGAAAAAAAAGTAGTGTTATAGTAATGGCATAAAATTCTTATTGACATTCCCAGAATAAGTTTCCCAGTGTTTTTCCCCAAAATATTTTTTAATCATCTACTTCTGTAGAAATAAGTCAATATTAAAATGAAATAATTGCTAGTCCAAATTTGCTTTTCCACTGGATTTGATTTGGAGAACACAGAAAGCAGTGGACTTAAATTAAAAGATAGGGGATTGTTGCATTTTGCACTAGGCATTCTAACCATAGAGTCAAATTTAGACAACAGAGAAAAGTGTTCTCACGTGGAATTGCTCATGAGAGTAGCTCTGGTGTAGATCCCAGTCTGACAGAGGATGCTGACTGGAAGTCTCAGTCCCAGCCTTCTGCTGGCCAGGCACTGATGAGTACCCACCATCTCTGCCAAGTGTGGGGGACACACTCCAAGAAGCTCTGTCTGTTTGTTCCACACATCTACTCTGACATTCGAGCTCTGTGTCCTCAACTGGACCTTTCCCAGACTTCTGACCACTGCACACTGACCCACAAGACCAGGATGGGGAGAGTGCTCAGTGCTCTGCCAGCAAAGCAGAGGAGCAGCAGCCTGGGGCAACAGTAACAGCCCCACCTGCAAGTGCCACTAGAAAAAGTGACATCAGATGCAAGGGGCAAAACCCTCTACATGCTAAATGTCTAGGACAGCAAGTGTTATAGAACTCTTTTGCTTTCCCTGTGGAAAGGAAAAGGGTTGAAGCTGTTATTCTTCCAAATACAAAGCTACGCAAAAGAGAGGCTGACTAAAATACCCAAATTTACTCTGTGGCTACAGGCAAGCTTTCTGTATGAACTGAGAGTCTGAACACACCTGTGATCAGTGGCCATGCAGAAGGAGTATCTGTGCCTCAGGCAGCTAAGTCTGCTCGGGATGAACAAAGAGCAAAGCAGCTTCTCTCTCGTGCTCCAAATGGTGCAGAACATGTTCTCACTAATGCTGCTCATGGTGATTCTGGGACTAATGTCCAAGAAACAGCTGCTTTCTGAATCTCTGTAGAGCTTGTGCTACTAGGGTTTTAAGCCTTTTTCTTAAATTATGCAGAATCTGAGATTTTACTTAAATGCTGGCAGCAATAGGGACATATGTTAAGTAGCAGTGATTAGTTTGCTACCAAAATACTATGCTTAATCTGAGTGCAGACACTCAGAATTCAGTAATTCAGCTTAGCTATTCACCTCCCTTCCAATATGGAGATAACTTTGGAAAAAAAATATTACTATTCATAATGGAAGTGTTGTTATTTTATCTAACTTGGAACTAAGGTGCCGCCTACCAGAATAAATCAGGAGGATTTAACTGGGTCCATTGAAAAGAGCGGGTCAAAAGCATGCTTACATAACTGCTATGTAAAATACATTATAATTAGATATCTATGTCCACATATACCAAAAAGGGGGTCATTATACCTGCTCCTCCTAAGAAGACTTGGTACTATTCAGTACTTAACTGTCCATTTCCACTTTCCCAAAAAATGGTGATTATGACAAGTACTCATCTTCAGTTCTTAGCTACTTGACAAGGATTATTAGTGCATAAAAATGTAAGCTGAATACCTTTTTTAATTATTACTATTAATGTTGAAATGTCTGACTTAAGAGTCCCAGGCTTTTTCAGGATAGTCAGATGCCTCAGCCATGCAACAAGGGGGCAAGAATGAAGGAATGAGAACTTCCCACACAGTAGGGGGGATGAGGAATTTAATTTCTAACTGCAGACACAAGTGTCTCTCTTCACTGCTAAGTACCGACTGCAGAGAAGCAGCAAGCCAGGTCTATTCTTAAAGGATTTGTTTGGTGGTGGGCAGATGCAGGCTTTAACTTTAAAGAGGGAGAAAGTAATAAATATTTTAAAACACCCACGGGTTGTTTTGAAGAGTAGTTAAAGCTTGTTCCAGCTGCAGAGGACGCCTCAGAGAGAGAAGGCCATCGGCAGTTTGCCCTCCATCAATTGCACAAGTTCCCCTTCAAGCATAAGGTTCTTCACTTATTTTCCTGCAGTTATCTCTGCCAATATAATTTGTCCATTTGGAATAGAGAAATGCCTCATCACCAATGCCTCACTAAGTACTAAGAGCTGTAAATTCTGTCATGAAGCATCTGAAATGCAATTCCTCTTACTTTAGCAATAAGAGTTCAACCTGCGAATTTTATGCCTTAAGATGTTAAAGATTTCCCTACTAATAACACACAGGAGCAGAACCAAACTTAAATAAGCCGAAGCCTTTGACATATTCCAAGTAGCATGCCCTGTCAAGTTTACCTTATATAATCTCTTGTCCATGTGACTGAGAGATATGTGGATAAAAATGAGTGGAAGAGCATTGCATCAATTGCTCTTCAGAATCAGTTGATTTATCCATTACTTTGTTCTTTATGAGGCAGGAGGCTTATATTTATAGGGCCTAGAAACTTAAGACTGACTGGGATTCAGATCTCATAATGCAATACTGGGAATTGATGCCTGACAGTTGACAGTCTGCCAAGTGTACGTAAGCACCTAACACACTTTCTCTCCCTTGGATCTGGTCACTTAAATATTTTGGGAATCTGAATTAGAGAAGAGGCCTTTGCTCAGGACACTAAGTAAAGCAAGAAATATTGCAAACTTTCCCTAAATTGGCAGCAAGCTCTCAGAGCTAAAGGAAGCTCTGAAATGGAAGGGACACTCAGAGAAGTTACATTGAGGGAAGCTGGAGTTTTTTCAGCGGCTACTATAGCAGAGTTTCAAGTGGTAGCTTACAATCCTGCCATACAGTCCACAGTTCTGTTTGCCCAGTGCTCAGGTCCCAACCTCGTACAACAAAAGCTCTGGGAAAGTGGGCACTTATTCCTGGACTAAAGATCCCTGTGATTTTTGTAAACTTGCCTGTTAGGTGATATTTACACTTTTGGTTTGGTACAGATTTTAAACCCTTGTTGATGAGTTTTACATACACAGTGGAATTCCTCAGGGATTTTTGGAGAACAGAGGAAATTATGTGCTACTGGGTTTGACCCCAGTAACATCTGTGGAATTGAAATATTTCTTTTCCAGAGAGACTGAAGTGTGTATATATCTTCATACCAACCTTAGCGAAAAGAGGGCAATGACTAGTCTGTCTGTGTATGACCTTGCTTCAGGTATTGTAAAGCACACAGAAAAAAATGTTTAAAAAATACTCCATGATGCCAGAGACTTACAAAAAGAAATTAAAGGAGTCAATTTTTGATGGAGTCAAGAAGATCCAGCATATGTACAGAAAACCAGCTGATAAGGTGTGTGCAGTTCCTCAACAGCAGAGACCAGAGGCATGTTTCAGGTTTCTCACATCCTCTCTCAGGGTCTAGCTCCACTTGTTCCTACAGCTCTGCTTTCTCCTTTATAACATAACAAAATGCACTTGAACTCCAACTCCTTTTCCCCTCCCCTGGCATGAAGTTTCCTGTTTCCAAACCAAACAAGAAAAAGGCTTACAGAAGGAAAGCAGAGAACATAATTCTCTCCCACTGCTAAGCATGCTGGCCTCAGATTGCAGAGCAAGACCATGAAATAAGTAACCCAAAAGCCTCCAATCTCAAGCCCCCTACCCCAAACCAAGACAGCCTTTGCACAGAGCCTACCCGCCACTTCCTTGGACTGTACCCAAAAGGTTTTACTGTGTTCACAAGGTAAACTCTAGACACTCCAGAATTAAATCCAAACTACCTTGGACACTTTAGTGTTTAGGTGGTGCAAAATATGGCACAGATTATGAACCAGTGAAGGCATAACTTACCCCTCACATTTTTTTTAAATCATGGATCAGCCTAATATGTTGCAGCCTTATATTGCAGCCTAATAACAAAATGTTTAAGCAGTCCTTAAAGCATAATATTAAATTACCATATTTCTGGTTGCGATTCATACATATTGAAAACCTCTTTCAAAACACTGCTCTTTCACCTGTGAACTGCAAGAATCCATTTTTCTAGTGAAGCATATTTAAGACTAAGGACTATTCTGGACCTAGTTTTTCCCCCAAAATATGCCAATGTGCATACCTAGTGGATGTACTCCTTCCTTGAAATAATTTTTGAATTATAGCATATATTCTACTAAAAATAAAAAGCAGAAATATGAAGGTTGAGTGATTGACCGACTGCTTTATTTCATCTAAGTTATTACAAGACCTAAGAAAACATTTCAATGGGTAAGTTTATCACTGTATGTCTAAGCTTATCATATCATCTGGTTATGGTTAGAATCTTATACCAAAACCATCCTGTCATTGAAATAAATGTGTCCCATAGCACAGAAAAATGACTAGATGTGAGAAGACAGTGAGCACATAGACACCAGATGAATAATGTAGTTATGAGCATTGTAGAACACAAGTGAACACTATTTTCCAAAATTTCTTTTCCTTCTAGTGTTTTGGAGTTTAGAGGAGAAAAATAATATAAATGTTTATAACCTGCATTTTAGCAATTTGCTGTCAAGTTATACAGTGAAATTTTTCTGAAATTTCAAACAGTGTGCAGTATCTTGTTAAAATGATGGGAAAAAATTCCTTTAAGACTTTTACACACATTATTGTAGTCCCTTTATTAGAAAAAAAACCCTTCATCTAAATTTTCAGATCAACAATTTTTTGAAAAGAGGAGAGAAGCAGGAGAAGAGTAAGAGCACCTTTGCATTCACTACCATCACCAAATGCAGGAAACTTCAAGTTTTTAATCTTAGGACACCTTTCAGTGTAGTTGTTGGTTCCACCCTGACTGTCGGAACTCAGGACATTCCTTTGGGAGTCCGGAGTTTCCTGGGACCCTTGCCAGGGGGCTTGGAGACCCTGGCACACAGCCCAGAACACCAGCGTGCTCGATTACGAACCACGGAACAACTTGTCACCTTTATAGAAAGAGATAAAAGCCACAATAGTGTAAATAGTGTAAGAATAAAATAATTACAGAGTCTAAATGTAGGTTTTAGGATTTTTGGTATAGGGGTTTCTGGTGACAAGATGGAGGGATTTGGGCGTGTCTAGCCTTTCTTCTTCTTCTCTACCTCCATTTTGTCTGGTGATGTCAGCACTTTTAGATTGGTCTAAAGTAGAAACTCACTGTCTAATATAGATGATAGGTATTGGAAAATAATTGTAAATATTGTACACGTAGTTTGTAGTATATAAAGATAACACCGCCCTGGGGGAGGGGGGAGTGCCTCTGGCTGTCCTGCCAAACGGATCTCGGCTGGACAGGGAGAAAGAATTTTATAGATAAGATGCAATAAACAATCTTGAGACCGAAAAAATGAAGAGCCCTGACTTCTTCTTCAAGCACCGGGCTGGGAAAAGAAACTTTCGAACTTTTCTCAGGGTCACTCTGACCAGCTAGAAAGAGAGACCCCGGCACCTGACTACTCCCCAGAATGACAGAAGGCAATTTTGACACAAGATAACAATTCATGGTACAGAACTTCTGAAAGAATGAAAAACTGGACATGGTGTAATAATGATAGTCCATCACCTCTATTCTGAAACTCCTGAGTAATTTGGGGATGGATGTCCATCCTTTTCACCAAGCCACTCTGTTTTTTCTACTTAATTTTCATTTTCCTTTGATCTTTCACTCACTTTGAACAAAATGAAATGCAGACTTAAGAGCCCCATCAGGAGTGGGAAATCATGACAACTTTAAAGCTGCCAGGGTTAGCTCAGTCAGCTGCTCTAAGTGAAGGGCTGTACAGCACAAGGGTGTCTAACATATAAATCATAATGAAGACTCTTTGAGGTGGGACACCCAGTTATGGTGAACGGCACCAATCAGAAGTGAGAGTAAGTCAAAGTGAATTTTCAGGTATGGTCATAACTTTAAGACTTTTACCCCAGAAAAAACAGGTACTAATTACAAAATACTTTAACTACTCAACAAAGTAAATTTGAAAACGTCACAAGACCAAAGGTATTTTCTTAATCTATTCTGCTTCCTATAGCAGCAGGGAAAGAAATTACTCTAAAATTTTGAAAAACTGCACTTCTAATAGGATCTGTTATCCCAAAGTACTTGGAAAGTTACTTAGCATATTTTTCTTTATGAATGTAGTTATTTTTTCCCACCACAGCAATACAAAATCAAGAGGAGAAATTTGTTTGTAGACTATCTTTTCCCAAATATAAGCAGTCCAGTCTTCAGCGCCTAAAGCTACTGAAGATGGTCAGTATGGCTTCAACAAATAACATCTCTTCTTCCTTTTGACTGAAATAGTATATTCCCCAGAGCAAAAAAAAAAAAAAAAAAGTTTGCCTGTTGCTGAAGACTTGTGAGGATTGTGAATCAGGACTTCCAAACCAACAGCAACATTTGTTCTGCTGTCCCCTACCTGGAGTATGGAGTCCCCCACCCAGGCACAGATCTGGGAAAGCCATGATTAAAAAGCTTGTGAAATCTGTCAGATCACAGAACAAGGTGGGAAGGAAAGCTGCAGATTTTCCTGACATGAAAAACTGAGGGCATTAAAGGACATTTCTGGGGTTCCCAAGAAATCCTGAAAAGACAGAGAACCCATGTGAGGAATATGGCTCTGTATCTTCTGACATTTGGATAGCTCTAATAGAAAATATAAATCTGATCAAAAAAGAAACACCCCACACCCCACAAGTAAATCCAGTTCCACTTAAATGCTTGTAGTAAACACTAGCTGTGTTCACATGCCCGGCAAAGAACTGAAACATCAGGCTAAGCCAAAGATGTAATGTTTCCTCACCACTCCACTGAGTTACTCTACCAAAATATACTGAAATTATGTAGACAAACACCAGCTTCAATTTCTACTTCTTTCTCATCAGACTAAAGAAATTGCACACAAAGCAGCTCGTTAGCTGCTGTTAAGAAACAAGTAATATTTTTAAAAGGCTTTTAACAATCTGTTCCTGCTACAACTCCTTTCCAGCCAATTTGCACCTATAAGGTCATAGTACAACTGCTTTAGAATCAAGAAAACATGAGTTGCATATTTTCCTTACACAGGAGATGTATAACAATGCCATTAGTGCATATATTTATATTTTTCCTTCACTGCCTTTCATGAACCTTCAGCAAAGTCTTCTTATGTGTGTGTGTATATATATATGTGTGTGTGTGTGTGTGTGTATAAAATAATAGAGAAGTCCAATACGTCAAATGGTAGAAAATTGGCAGAAACAGAAGAATGAGTTTTGTTCATCTTCTTTTCATTGTCCTGTGCACCAAAAATCGATTTCTAAATGTCCCTGTGTCATTTCTGCCTCCAAATAAAAAACTTTGCCTAAAGTACTTTATTCTCTTTTAAAGCAGAAGCTACTTGACCAGAGGGAAAAGACCCCAAGACTTGCCACAATCAATAGTCCTTACAGTAAATCCCTTGTCAATGCATACAACACCAAGGCAATCTGTGCCTGGGATTTTCATTTCCCCATGGGCAGCACTGAGTTGCACATTTATGTCACTTTGTGCTCAGATATTAACATTAAACCTTGCTGGCTCTTTCTTCCATAAAGGGCCACTGGTACCAGTGGTAGAGACTATTTTTGTCTCATAAATAATCAATCAAAAATCTGTTCAGCCTTCCTGAAGGCATGTATTTGTCACATGGCGCATGGGTGGTTGGAGAAAAAACATGGAATAGATCATAGAATGGACCTTAAGGATCACCTAGTTCCAACCCCATTCTGTGGACAGGAACGTTTTTTGCTATATCAGCTTGCTCAGAGCTCCATCCATCCTGGCCTTGAACTCTCCCAGGGATGGAGCATCCACAACTTCTCTGAGCAACACATACCAGTGCCTCACACCTCACAGTGAAGAATTTTTTCTTAATATTTCATCTAAACCTACTTTTTCAGTTTGAAGACATTCCCCCTTATCCTGTCTCTACATGTCCCTATAAAAGCTCATTTTCCATCTTCCTTGTAGTCTCCCTTCAGGTACTGGAAGGCCACAATTAGGTCACCCTGAAGCCTTCTCTCTTCCAGTCTGAACAAACCCAATTTGCTCAGCCTTTCCTCAAAGGAGAGGTGATCCTTCCCTCCAGTCACCTTGGTGTCACTCCAGCAGGTCCATGTCCTTCCTGTGCTGGGGGCCCAGAGCTGGATGCAGCACTGCAGGTGGGCTCTCACCACAGCAGAGGGACAAAATCCCCTCCCTCCCTCCCTCTCTCCCCTGCTGCCCGCTAGGCTCTGGATGCAGCCCAGGACACGTCTGGCTCTCTGGGCTGTGAATGCCATGGCCATGGTATGTCCAGCCTCTCCTCCACAAACATCCCCCCAGGTTCTTCTGGGCAGGGCTGCTTTCCATCTGCTCATCCTGAAGCCTGGATTGATACTAGAGGTTGCCTCAACTCAGGTGCAGCAGCAGCATTTGTTCTTGTTAAACCATATGATATTCCCATGGCCCCACTTCCTGAGGTTGTCCAGGTTCCACTGAATGACATCCAATCCTTCAGGTGTGTCAACTGTACCCCTTAGCCTGGTGTTATGGGCTGAGGGTGCCCTTGATCACTCTGCCTGTGTCATGAATGAAGGTATTAAATAACACTGGTCCAATACAGACCCGAGGGACACCACTTGTTACTGATGTCCACTGGGACTCTGAGCCATTGACCACAGCCCTCTGGATGTGACTGTCCAGCCACTTTCTTATCCATGCAATGGACCATTCACCAGACTGTTTAAAGAAAAATCATATATGGATTATCAGAGCTTGTTGTCATTCACATATTTTCCAGTATAAATTATAAATTGCCTTTTCTGAAGCATCAGGTCCCTGTTCCTATGTACTCCCACATTTGTGGTGTTTTCTGAGACCCCAATTGTGCAGAGAAATGAATGAATCTGATTCCATGTTCTTAGAAGGCTACTTTTTTTATGATATGATATTATAATAAAGAATATTAAACTGAACTATACTAAAGAATAGGGAAAGGATACAGACAGAAGGCTAAAAGATAATAATAAAAATCTCATGACTCTCTACAGAGCCCAGCACAGCTGGATGGTGATTGGTCATTAAGTAAAACAATTCACATGAAACATGCACCTGTTGGTAAACAATGTCCAAACCACATTCCAAAGCAGCAAAGCACTGGAGAAGCAAATGAGATAATTATTGTTTTCCTTTTTCTCTGAGGCTTCTCAGCTTCCCAGGAGAAGAATCCTGGGCAAGGGGATATTTCAGAAAATATGATGGTGACACACATTAACTTGCAAGATGGTCCCAGATGACATCAGACATGCTTTCCTCCAATGCCTTTGTCATTCCCTGTCACCCAGTATGTGACAGGAAAGTTGCTTTCAAAAGTTATGCTGAAGGAACCCTGGGATGCATGGTTAGAAGCACAGGCACTGTCATCCTGGGCAGGCATAATTTATGCTGAATTTCTTGCTTTTGTAACAGAAACAGAGTGGGCACCCAAAGTCAAAGGGCTCAAGGTATTATGAAAATACATGAGTAAGAATGAACATTAGTCTTTTTACTTGAAATTTCAGATATATTCCATAGGAAAAAAAAAAAAAAAAAGTCTTTCTACTCTGAAGCTGTGTATGCAAAAAGCTTAGGGAATTATGGCATATTCAGGATCACAAAATAATTGTATTATTATTCTTCATTGAATTAAGTCATTATTCAGTCTCCCTCAATTTAGGCATGACAAGCCTGACAGGTGTTTCAGGCAGGAATATATCTAGCTCCTAGAACAGATACATATATTTAGCTTTGTTAGTGAATTCAGTCAGGTCAGAGTTGGTTTTCTATAGATGTTGAAGGCAAAAGAACTTAATAAATGTACTTAAGAAATTGAATGGAACATGAGAAAAGGTCTGGAAATTTTACTTTTGCTAAATGCTTTTTCCTTTGTCTGAAAGATAGTTTATACTTTTCCAATCTTTTGACTTGCCAGTTTAGACGCAATTAGTCTAATATTAATTCATCATAATTAGCAACACTCATTCTACAGCAGTGTGTGTTGAATTATAAACATTTTCATCTCACTGTTAACAAGAAAATTTAAATTAAGATGGTTACAGCAGAGGTCTGAGCACCAGAATTTCACTGTTCCACCCTCAGTCTTTGACAGCTCATTATAGAAACTCACAGGGGTCAGATTTCCCCAGACTCTTTTTTTAAAACTGTTCTGGGAGGAGGATGCAACACTAAGCTCAGATATTTCTGCATGATTTTGGGCCACTCTGCTGGAGTTTCACATCTGTCAAATGGTAACCACAGGAAATGTCATTCAATACCCTTGGACATTTGATTTAGAGTGGCAACCAGTCGGGCACAAAAAAGTGAATTTCTAAGTAGTCAGCAACATAAGATTTCAATTCATACATTTTTTTAGTAATGAGATTGCTAATCTAATTATCCCTAGTTTAGGACAGGCAATGTCTTCTGGGCCAGCCTACCATGCAAGAAGCTAGAATTTGGAAAGAGTTCCATAGGAGCACACTTAACACTTTGGCCTGTGCTGACAGTATTATCAATGAGGAGAAAACGCAGAGAAATAGAAGCAAAAGGAAAGATACAGTGAGTTTGTTAAAATCTGTATGCATATTGAGAAGAGCAACAAAGCCTGTCAATCCTTTGGACATTTATAAATGCCACCAGTTAATATCTTCCTAAAGATATTTTACTTCTGATTCATGTGCATACTATAATCAACATAAATTAGTGTTTGTCATCAATATTTTAAGGTTTATGACTAAAACTAGATATTTGATTTCTCAGCTGAAAGTAGAAGCTAAGCTCTACTAGATAAGGGTGTGCAAAGACAATTGTTTGACATGAAGCAATGTAAACCTAAAGGAGACAAACATATCATACCAGAAAAAAAACAACAGGCTGGAGAAAAAGAATGTGCTGCTTTGCTCCCTGGCAAAATAAAAATAAAAATTTTAAAAAATAGAAAGAGGGATTGCCAGGAAACTAACTTTTGTGGCTGAGAGTAAAAGTCCTTCAGTCTCAAACAAGCTTCTCTAAGACATGATAAATTTTTCCAACAAAACTTCTCCACTGGGACTCTGTTTCAGGTGCCCTTTTCCTGAGTACATGTTCAATAACATCCACACATATCATTTAAAACTTAAACACTGCAAAGGACTCTCCAACTGTATTTGGAGGTAATACAGATGCCAGTTTTGTTCTTTGAAGGTGAAACTTCAATATTGTTATATAATTGAACAGAATTCCCATAACTGTCACCTATAACCTTACAGTAGCATCTTCCAAACACTGACATTTTTGATCATCCAAAAGATTCCTATCCTGATCCTCCAAAAGGCTTTAAAAAAGGCAAATGCCATACACAGATTAATTAACACAGTTGTCTGAAGGTCTGCATTAAGCCAAGATGAGGGCAGTTCAACAGAACACAACTGCTTAAGCGATCACTGCTTTTGTTTCAAATCAATACTCAATTAAAAATTTCCTACAGTCTTGGCTGTTAATTGCTTCACAGTAGAACAAATAACATTTTAACTGCCTGTAGGCTTGTAACAAGCCCATTTCCTTCTGTTGTAATTGCTTCTCTTCTTGGCACCCTCACCCTCACATTTCTTCCTTGATCCTGTTGAAAGGAATTGAATGAATGGATGACAGGAGAATGTACACATAGGGATTGATTGTACACATTTTGATTATAAAAAATCTATTGGGATAAATAAGAGCAAGCAGAAAAAGTGTAAAAAGTGATAATTTTGATCAAAAATATATTTCCAGTGTTTTTTGTTCTCAATTTGTAAAAGCATCTCAAACTTTTTCAAATTTAGAGAGTATTCAGATTTCAAAACCACAACCTATTTTAGAATATTCAAGTTTCTTTTTATACATAGTTTGCAATTAGGATGATGTCAGTAATATTACCACAAAATCTTACAAAGAGAGAGTAACAAACATCTATCCAGATGTAGAAAGTATTTTGTATCCAAAGCTTCCAACGCCCAAATCACAAAAGATATTGCTTGTTGGCATCTTATTCCTGCAGCTTACAGAACAGCAGAAGTAAATACATGATGCTGGACTTTATTCTCACCATAAGAAAAGCAGTAAAACATCTACTCTGCCTAAAATGAAAGGGCTCTGTTTTCATTTAGAGACTTCATGCATTCCCTGTGTCATGTCACCTGCACAGACCTCTGCTATTACTACCTTTCTGCAGAAGAATTAATATGGTGCTTTAATTTCCTCTTTTCCAGAGTGTTCCAATACCCTTCCATAGGGTTTTTTCTGTTTCAGGAAGCTGCTCAGACCTCAGAAACGCAGGGACTTGAAGGAGTACATCTCTCTCACAGGGGCAGCTCCACTGCCCCTTATTTGTCAAGATTAGTTCGCTAGCAGGTTGCAAAACCTCAATAGATTTCTTTGCAAGGATATCTCCTTTTGTGCTTGATCCCTTGCCCACCCATCCCTACCTGCCACTGAACCTCTGTAGTCATGGGCTTCTGGGGCCTTTATCTAGAATAGCCTTTCCACAGCTTCTTCTCTTGACTTAATTACATCAATAAAAGAATTGCAAAACACCTTTAAAAGTAATGAGCTCTCTCTCACACACACACTACTGCTGTGTCTTCTCTTATGTAGTCCATAAACTGTAGCAGGAACTGATGATTCTGCTTTACAAAGGGTAACTAACTCTGGCAATGCAGTGCACAGAACTCTATTTAGATCTTGTTTATTAATAGCAATAATTAACAGTAAAACTAATTCATGCAACAAATCAGGGACCTTAATCTGATGCTCAAGATCAAGACTTCAACAGGTAAACTGTGACTGATATCCTCAGAGTATCAGTGAACATTAAGAACACTGAAAACACAGCTTATCTGATTTTATCAATTAAAAATAGACTACACCTCGTCACACTGCTTTTCAAGTACAAGTTGCAGCCCATGTGAAATTATTGTGTCTTCAAATACTTCTAATAGGAATTTTCAAAGTTTCCCTGCAGCTCTTAAAAATAAAAAAATCTACATGTCTACAAAACAATCTTCTGTTAGTAAACATCAGAAAATTTTCACACAAACATCTAATGAGAAGACACAAAGATATAACTCTCAGTTGGGTGAACTAACATTGCTTTCTCTAGACTAAACTAACTTGATTTGTTTAAACTCATTTTTATGGAACTATGCACTTGTGTTCTGTGCCCCATTGTGGCCCAATCACATCCAAGATAAGAAATGAAAATTTCTGATCAAAAATAACTTTTATATATATATATTCTATGTTCTTTATTTGATTATTGTTTGAAAAACATGAAACTAACAATAAACTATTATATAGCCAGCTGGCTATCCTGCTGAAATATTAAGAGGAAAAAGATCAAGTCACTGTATGCCAATGAGCTTACAGGAATGCTTCTGCCACAGCAAATGCAACTGTCTAACAGAGCTGAAGGAAAAATTAAATACTGGGGGGAGTTGTTTCCTTTGACTCCTCATATGAAATATAATCTAAGAATCCTGAAATCACTGTTTCTAGAGACCACATTAGTGTCACTCAAATTTTTCATGAAAAATCCTTTTGCCAGGATTTCTTCTCCTAGGAAGCTGGGAAGCTTCAGCTCCTCCATGTTTTGCTCCTCTAGAATGTGATTTGGAGAATTGTTTACCCAGCATGTGAAGTGTTTTTAATTAATGGCCAATCACAGCCAACTGTGTTAGACTCTCTGAGTCTGTCATGAGATTTCATTGTTCATTCCTTTCCAGCTTCTAATGTATCCGTTCTCTTTCTTTAGTATAGTTTTAATATACCATTTTCTTTTAATGTAATATAATATCATAAAATAATAAATCAGTCTTCTGAAACATGGAGTCAAGATTCTCATGTCTCACCTTGTCCTGGGGGCCCTGCAAACACCACCATACACAGGAATCACTAACTTAGTTTGATTGGACTATGAATCTTACCACTGGTGGAAAAGTTTTCATGAAGCTTAAGGGGAAGAGGGAAAAAAAAGAGGGAGTTTCATATGCTGTCTGAACTTCCCAAGTGAGCCGTATTCCTGCTTTCCAAATAGTAAAATTTGGAAACCAGTGGATTAAAACACAAAATCCAATAAGTCCTTATCAAAACCTGACCGGAGACCTTCAGCTTATCCTTGGAAGGGACACACAGAGGAAGTGATCTCCCAGACCACCTTTATAGTCATGACCTCTTAAAGCTCCCAAGTTTCCAAGGGAATTATCTCTTTTAGAATGACAGACAAGCTTTGGCAGGCTGTTGACACCTTAGTGTTGCCCACAAACACCCCAGGTTCTGGCTCTAGGTGGGTTTTTAAAGCTGGCAGTCTTCCTGCAAGTATTTGAATGGGATACTCCATTTGGATGCTCTTCTAAGTAATTTTCCACTGGTATATTCACAATTACTCCTTGAGAGGAATAGTGACATCTGTTCCTCATGGAAAGAAAGGGTGGACTGAGCAATGCTGTCAACCCTCAGCAATTTTTTCTTGGCCAGTGGCTAAAACAAAGTTTTACATGAGAATTTAGCATTTATAGGATCAAAAATAACTCTTTAAATTGTGTGCACAACAACAGTTTGGAAATTTTGCCTTTTCTCTATTCTTTTTTACACAACTTTAGTTTGCATCGATTTCACAGTGATACAGGAAGTCAAATCAGGAAACATTCCCAGTGTTCTATTCCCACATTCCCAATGTATTCTACCAGTTCTTGTAAACTGTGTCACAAAAAGTAATTAAAATTGAAAAAAAAGGATAAGAAAAGAGGGGGAAAAGTACAATTCCCTCTCTCCTCATGTACATACTTAGTGGTTTTTAAATATTTGTACAATGTTTTTCAAAATTCAACTTTTCCACCAATGTAGATTTCTTACATAGTAATGCTTTGGGTTAAATACATAAGGATAGTTAGATATCACCAGTGGCTTCCTGTTGACTGGTGAATACAGCAATTTCTAGACTTCTTTTATTTTTGAAATAAAAAATACATTCTTTTCACATAATTTGGAAAATTATGTGAAAAGAATGTATTTTAAAATATTACCATACATTCTTTTAACATAATTTGGAAAAATCCATCTTCATTTTCTAGGTATGGTAATAAGAAATAAGACCTTTCCCTTTTCCAAATAATTTGTGTAAATAAGAGGCAGTCTCCATTTATTTTTTCCATTAAAAATCTGCTGAGGATTTGATATAGTTTTTCTTCTAAATGCCCTATTTGTTCTACCTATTCATCAGAGCAGCACTCGAGATCCAGCTGGCACTGAACTTTATTGATCCATAAAAGCAGGATAATAAATCATATGTAAATAAATCCAAACTGTATGGTGACAAAGAGCACTCAGTATGCCTTAGTTAATAGCAAGTGTGTCCTGAGAAAGGATAATGATGATCTTTTGTGATCTTTAGGTGATCTTTTTCTTATGAGGAAGCCATACACAGCAAATAACAAATGCATGTGCTAGGCTAAAATAAACAAAAATGGAAGATAACAGGAAGGAAGGTTTCCTATGTGCAACTTAAGAAATTACAGCATCAATAAATAGCATCACATTTCCATTCTGTAACATTCATTAATACTCCCCCAGGAAGTTCAGCACAATAAATTAACATTCCTCCTTTCTAGAAAATTATGAAAGGAATTGGTAAAATCAGATCATCTGAATCCAGTGTCTTGAATTCAGAGGAGAACCTTTTCGAATTAAGATAAAAACTATGCCTAAGTCTTTTATTAAATGCATTAAAACTTTCTTTAGGGGATTATGTCACATAAAGGATAATGGTTGAGAAATTTACCCTAGATAAAAGGACATTTAAAAATTTAAAATTATGGTGTTCTATGGTAAAAAGGACTCAGACAACCCAAAACTCATTTTTTACAATATAATGAACAAAACAAAAACAAAAGTAAAACCCAAACAAATAAAAAAGACAAAAACAAAACCAAAGTTTTATCGTTCTCCATAATGAAAAAGAGTGTCTCTAGAATAAAATGGGACTCTGACTTCTTTGACCACATATTAGTTGGGGTAATTACATAGTGCCTACTACAGCACAAAGAATCTGCCTTTACTACATGGTCCTTTACTTTTGCATTGAAGAGTTGTCACATTTTACCCTGCAAAAGGCCACATTTCAGTAGGGATGAACAGCACTTGTGTATTGCTTGCAAACCATTTCAACCCTTAAAAGCTTCACAGGGTTACTTGGTAATTATACCTTACAAAAGACACAAGGAACATATATAAAGATGTACCTTTTTTTCTCAGTGGTCACATGGAAAAGTTCTCCACCAGAATGACAATTTCTCTATAATGATAAAATAACTTATTACCTACTCATTCTTATGGAGAGGTGCTGTTAAATCTTCCAGTTAAACCCTAAAACCCCCAAATGAGAAAGATTTGGAAACTGTTAAATGTTCTTTGGGTTTCTTTAACAATTTCCTCAACAATCTTTCTAATGTAGCTCGTGGCCAATTAATAGAGATAACACAGCCTTTTGACTCCAAGAGTTTCATAACAACCACATGACATCACCTGCAGCAAGAGCAAACACATCACCACAGCTTTCTTTTTTAAATAAGCCCTTACTTTTTAACAACAAAAACAGCAATGTTTTGCTATCCTGTATTTTGCAGAAAGACTAGGTTCTGATGCTCTGCCTCCTGCCAAGAACTCCTTCCTGCACAAACATTTACTCTGACTTCAACATGCTTGTGCAAATCCTTGAACCAGGAGGCAAACTTGAACTCTGGCATGTAAAGAAACTCCAAGTTAATTGCATTCTTAAATGTAAGCAGAGGCATAAATTCCTTGTTGAATTTTGCTTAAGATGATAGTCAAGACAGAAAAAAATTAATTAGAATTTTACTTAAAAGACTCTAATCATCCAGAAGGAAAAAAAAAATACTAGTATTTAGCTGTATTGAAGTTGAGTCATTTGGTATCCAAAGAAAATTCATCCACATCTGGTTCTGACAAAATACCACAACATAGATATAAACCTCATTTACCCTTTCTTAATTATCCTTTGAAAATAATTTCATTCCAAATTAAAATCTTTTCACAAAATTCTGCAGCCATTCTTCTCGTAAGGATATAACTCTGGAGAGGAAGACAGTAAAATAAAAAATGAGGGAGATTTCCAAAGTCTGTTAGTGTAATCCAACCCGAGCAATGCATCAGTCATTCATAATAAATAATTATGCAAAACTCAGAAAAAGTACCTGAAAGTAGACACAGTATTCATGTCAAAGGCTATTGAACACATGACCATTATAAAACCCCGTATAATTCAGTAGTAGCAGGATTTCCTTATGCTCCAATTTTCTCTTCCAAATGCAACACAGTTGATTTATAACTAGTATTTTCATGGAAAGTGCATTGAAGCAAGTGGATGAAGCATCCTCCCTTTCAGAGAGGGGCAATGAGAGCTTCCCCCACCTTCAAGCAGCCTCCAAGCCACTACAGGATGGGAAGGTGGCTTTGGAGCATCTTCTCTTGAGTGACTTCAGGAGGAAGAAGTTAGTCACTAAACATGTTCACAATGGGTCTGTATTTGTAGAAATCAAAACCAACAATGCAACAGGCAACACTAGCAGTGAATATTTTATAAGCCAATGTTCTTTCGGTGGAGTGGTATTTTTTTGAGGAAAACACCTGCCTGTTTGCCACAAGAGAAGGGGTAATAAATCTAGTCTCTCTCAAGAGCTCCACAAGCCCAGGGGACTATTCTGCTCAGTGCAGATGAGTCTGGACCTCTGCCAAATGTTGCCACAAGGCATGTTCTAGGGAAATCACAGGCTTGCTGGCCAATTGCAATGTCCCAGGGCACAGACATGAACCAGGAGGAAATCAGCCCCTGAATCTCTGCACAAGTCCTAGAAGAGGCACTTTTAGTTCCTGCAATTTTTAAATGAAGCTATCTCAACTCCTGAAGAAAAAAACAGTGTTTTTCACTTCTCTGCAGTAAAAGCACCCTGCTCCTGTTCTCATTAATTACTTGAATGCCCTCCCAGCAGCAGCACATGGAAAAGGATCCTTTCACTCCCACAACACCTGTGCTAGCAGCAATACCAGAACCAAGAATGGCAGCACACTCCTTTCTGAGTCAAACACTGCTTCTTTCTCTGAATTCTGACCTTCAGCCTCCCCATTAAAAATTTGCTTTTGGCAGAAGCAAAAGCTCTTAACCACAAAATCAGGTGAAGGTGGAGGAAGAGGAGGGAACAGTGATGAAATGGAAAAAGACAAGCATCTGACCAGAAATTACACTGTCTTAAGAATAACATTTCCAACTTATTTGTCCCACCAGAAATAAGGGAGTGAGTGAAATGTTACCACTCCCTTTGGGATCCTGAGGGGATGAAGTGATTCCATGAAACAAGTCTGCCAGGTGACTTATCTTCTTGCCTTTCCCTTTCTCCCCTCCCTCTGAGAGTCTCACCACGTCCAGTTCTTGTTGTACCCAAATGAGCACCTGCAGCCAGCAGAGATAGAACCAGTCCAGGCCATTTGCTGCTTCTGATTCAATGACAAAAGCCTCAAGGATGATCTTTTAAAGATTGTGTTTCACCTAAAGCAGGACAAATAGGAAGGGGACACCGATTGGCGTGACCACACCATCCCAAAAAAAACCATTTCCTCTCAAACCACGACAGGCATCCCATTTAGAACCTCCTTGCTGCAGAGAGATGTGCTTATGTCTCTCAGAAGAGAAAGTCAGGAAAGAGAGAGAGGGAGAATTTATGCCTGAATTTAAAAGATGTCTGGTTTACTGTAAGTCATTAGCCTATATTGCTAACCTCTTTTCGCTGCTGCTGCTCAGAGCCTACAGCCAGTTCTCTGCTTGTGCCCCACGGTGGGATGAGATGTGTGTAAATGTGTATGAATTTGTGTATATGTGTGTAGGTGCACGTGTTGCTTCTCCTTTTGCACCGCCGAGGCAGAGCACCACAGCAGAAATCTATCCTCTCATTTCCAAGGGGTGTGGGGCTGGGATACTTAACAGAATGAAAAGCTACCAGCTAAAGAGAAGCATCAGAAAAACAGCTTTGGAAAGGAAGAGGCCACGCACTTTGAGTCTGAAACTGCCTCGAGTTAACAACACACATAAGAAGAATAAACTGGTGGTGCTGTAATTGAATTTTTATGGAAATAAACAGGTGGCAGATTTACTATGGCTGCAGGGATAGCAGGGGGTGAAATGCTGCAGCTACATTAACCTGTTTAATTTAATAGCCTCTCTACTCCAAGAGGGGAAAAAAAGATACTATGCTGTTAGTTCAGTCAGCTGGATGCCAAATGTAAATAACTGCAATTACCCTACTATGCCCATGTGCTGGATGGGGAAGGGCTTTGTGCCAAGTCGCACTTTTGTTGTCATGTTTATTAATTAAGCTCCAGGAAGTTTAAAAACACAACAGTTTTCATGAAAAATCAAGGCAAGAAGAGCCTGCATATGGCAGCAAGTGCAGGGTGTACCTGAGTTCTCTCTGTAGTGTCTGCTACTTAAACCCAGAGCTGCAGCCCCACTGTCAGAGAGATGTGGCCAAGTCACTACCTTCATTGGCAGGCTTTTAATGCCTGCTGGGGTCCTTAAAACTGGTCAGCATTTAAGAGCAACCTTTAATGCTCACAGGGATCCTGCAGCACAGGGAATCCAAAACCATTATGTATTTATAATCAAGGAAATTGTATGGGGAGGGATGGAAATATTAGATTTAGCTTTTTTACCTTGACTGCTGATGCAAAACAAAAATAGGTTAAAGCATTAGGAGTAATATATTTGCATCCTGGCATGAGAGAGGTAGATGAAAGAAATGCTGC
Organism: Haemorhous mexicanus; assembly: GCF_027477595.1. Classification (NCBI taxonomy): domain Eukaryota; kingdom Metazoa; phylum Chordata; class Aves; order Passeriformes; family Fringillidae; genus Haemorhous; species Haemorhous mexicanus. The sequence goes on from NC_082344.1 coordinate 11,452,309, forward strand.
AATAACACTTGAAGAGGGCTCTAGAGCATCCCTATAAAATTACACATTAATGGAGTGGGGAAACTGCACATTTAGGCAGCTGCCAGCCAAAAATGGGTTCCAAGGCTCTGCCCCTTGTCCATATGGATTATGATACAGGTTTTTAAGTATATGATCAGTCTTTAATAATGTAATATAATAACAACACATTTCCTGGTGTACTGTCCTTAATAAACTTATGCAGCCCCCTACACCTGTGGGTAAGTAGACCAGATTAAAATATTTTATACATAGAAATTTTTTTTAATTCAAGTAAATGAAGGTTCTTCTCTGGAAAATTACTCTGTTCAAGAAAAGGAATTATATTCTCTGCTAGTGTACACTGGCATTGACTCTGAGGGAGCTACAGTCATTTATATGCAATGTGGGTCTGGGCCAAGCAATCATGTAATTAAAGACTGCAATGCAATTGCATCTCATTAGTATGGCTGAGATAAAGCTTTAATTTAGTCACTACCTGCCTTATGAGCAAAATATCTGGGGTTTTAACATACTGCCACTGTTAGTCTTTATGTAATTTTCTATCTTAAAAGAGCATGACTGAATAAAAGAAGATCTCATAATTTAAAACACTTTAGAAAATCATGACTGGAAGAATGCATATTGATCTCTGTCTCATTTACTATGTCCTGTGCAATATACTGACTGCACACACAAGAATCCTCCCTTATTGCTCACTAATCTTCAGTAAATTTTTAGCTTTACTTGTTTATTCATGAAAAAAAAAAAAAAACCACACAACAACTCTGTCTTCCCCTTTAAAAGTTTCTGCTCAACTTGCCAAACATCTTCAAAACCCTCATCATCAAAATACTTTGCTACACCTGCCACTCTAAGTGACCTAAGAAGGTCAGGAGGACAGTTAAAATGGAAAGAAGAAATTTAAAATAACTGTCTTTAAAGCAAAACAGGTAACATTCAGCCTGGGAAACTGAGGTCCATTTTTTCTAGCATTCTAGATATTCTATGAATCTCAAAAAGAGAAGCAGGACCTTGTACTCCTGGCTCTGTACTTTCTGAAAGAATACTGATTTTGAATGGTTACAGTGATAAAAGAATAAAACACATGCAGAACAAGGGCCAGGATTTCTAACCCAAATTATGCATCTGAACAAAGGATAAATTTAGGCACCAGTAAGGACTATATGTTGCAAAATACAACTGCTAAAAATATAGCTCATTCTGAGACATTATTAATGGCCCTCCTCTTGGCTGCTATCTATGTTAAATATTGCACTGAAAAATTTGAGTATGCAAAAGATATAGGGTAATAAATCTGAGGGTAAAAATCCAAAACTGTTGGAGAGATGATTCTTATTTCCTTTACTTCTCCCAACAATCTTCAGCCTGATCTGCGTGAAGCTGCCACGTGTGCATCCCTAGTCCTAAGCAGAGAATCATGGAGTAGTTTGGCTTAGAATGGACCTTTAAAGGCCACCTAGTCCAACCCCCGTGCCATGAGCAGGGACATCTTCAATTAGGTCAGGTGCATCTAACTGAGCTATCCAACCTGACCTTGAATGTTTCCAGGGATGGGACATCTACCACCTCTCTGGGCAACCTGTTCCTGTGATTCACGACCATCACAGTAAGAGCTTCTTCCTTATATCTAATCTAAACTAAACCTCTTTTACTCTAAGACCCTTTCCCTTGTTCTATCACAATGGGCTCTGCTAAGAAGTCTGTCTGCACCTTTTTTATAAGCCCCCATTAAGTATCAAAAGGTAGCAAGGGTCTTCTCCAGGCTGAGCAAATCTGTCTCCCAGCAGAGGTGCTCCACCCCTCCAACCATCTTTGTGACCTCCTCTGGAGTCACTTCAACAAGTCCCTGTCCTTCCTGTGCTGGGAGCCCAGAGCTGGATGCAGCACTGCAGGTGGGCTCTGACCAGAGCAGAACAGAGCAGAGGGACAAAATCCCCTCCCTCCCCTGCTGCCCGCGGTGCTCTGCAAGGACCCAGGACGGGTTTGGCTCTCTGGGCTGAGTGCCCATGGCTGGGGCACGTCCAGCCTCTCCTCCACCAGCACCCCCCAAGTCCTTCTGGGCTGCTCTCAATCCGTTCATCCCCCAGCCTGGACTGATGTTGGAGGTTGCACCGACCCCATGCAATAAACCCTGGTATCACCTGGCATGCTGAGACTCCACCCCAAAGCAGCACGAAGCACCTCAGAACAGCCAGAACAGAGATTCCTTCCACAAAACACACACACAAAAAAAAAAAAAAAAAAAAAAAAAAGAAAATAAAAAAAAAAAAAAAGAAAAAAAAAGAAAAAAAGCAAATCCCCATCACGGGGATATTTTGCAAGTGCGGCGGAATTCGGAGCTGGAATTCTGAGCTGGGCTGACACTACCATCTAGTGGGGATCGCTGGGAGAACCAAAGCAGGGAGGTAGAGAAGAGCAGCTGAGGCGAATCCAGCATCTTCCCAAGTCTGTAACGCACCTGCAATTCGATGAAAAGGCTAAAAAGTCGATTTTAACCCTATTAACCCTTCTCCTGTGGCGAACGGGCAGGTGTTTTCCTCAAAAAAAACCCACACTACCGAAAAAACACTGGCTTATAAGATATCGGCTACTAGTGTTGCCTGTTGCATTGTTGGTTATGATTTTTACAAAAGAGTAGGTTACAAATTAGCAGTCTCACGGTGAATGCTGCTTTTCAGGGAGGTCCCAAACTAAGCAGGAAGACTTGCTGGAAAATATTTTATTTGAGGAAAAAAAAAAGGACAGGACTCTTTAAAAGCAGTCAGGAGTCTGTCATGCACAGGGAGCAAAGGATGATACATGCACTGGTTTTGGACTATGAAAAACAGCCCCATATCTGGAAAAAATTGTATTTCTTATAATTGAGCCTCCCACTGAAATACTATCACTACAATTGCAAATGAAAACAGCAGAAAATCACTTTATTGGTATTTTTAATTTTTTTTTAATTTTTTCCCCTTTTTCTTCTGAATTTGGGTTTTTTTGTGGGGAATTCTGCTTGTTTTTTGTTGTGGAATTCTGAGGATTTTTTTCTAATTGGGTTTTTTAACATAAATAAATAAAACCAGCATTTCTTTTTCCTGAAGTTTCGTTAAACTTCAGGAGGATTTCTGTTCTAGGAGAAATATCTTTTATCTTCAGGCCTCCTGGTCCCTCCCAGTACTAGGATTTAGCACATAAGGAGAAGACACTTTTATAGACAAAAAACACAAAATACTACACTGGTGGGGACTTCTCAGTCAGAAGCCTGTGTATATGTGGCTGCTACAAGCCATAAAATTATGTTGCTCCTCATGGTGGTATAGAATAATCAAAGTGTTGAAACTAGAAAAACATGATATAGGTGTATAAGTGTCCTTGGAGTCTGAAGGCATCATAAACTACTCATGGTTTTATCTTTTTACTACCAGAATCCCATAATGCCTATGTAGTGGTTTCCCATCAGTTTTTCCTCAGTTGGCTTTTTATTGGTAATGGATAAAAAAACTCTCATAGCCATGGCTGTAATATTCCTCTATGTAGCACCAGTAACCAAGAAAGTCTGATTTTATTTCTTTTTCAGGGAAACTGGTGGGTTTTAGTACTTGTTACTCTTTGGCACACATGAATGAGAAGTTAATATTCCTTTCAACAAACTAAAAATTAAAGGTAAACCAAAGAGCTACTTAAATCGTGAAGGATTTCCCCCTGACATGATGATGAATATTCCAAAGAACCCAGTTCTATATAAGTACAGGAATTTTACAGCCATTCAATGACATAAGTGTAAAAACCACTGCGAAAATGAAGGCAAATGAAACTTTGTATATATTTGCTTATCAGACTTCTAAATACTTTTGCCTCTTTTATGCTGCTGTCTTCTTTTTCTTGCTATTGTTTTTTTGTTGTTTCTGTATTTGGCTACTGCCACTAAATCATCTCCTGTTTGTTTTCTAGAACATATTTTCAGTCTGGAGTAGCATAGGCTACTTACATTTAGGTCTTCTGATATTGATTCTTGCTTTGGTTTTGGGGTTTTATTTTCTTACTTGCTCGATGGTTTCCTTATAGCGTTATACTTCAAAACATGCCAGAATCAGACTTTTGCAAATAGATCAAGTTGTTTGCAATTATATGGGTGCATGATACCATATTCTTTACCTTCCACTCCAGGAGAATTAAACAGCCTGTTCTTTTGGTTTCATGGAGTTTTGGTTTGCATTCTCCGAGGATTATGTAAAATATTCATCCAAGTCTAATCTAAATGTGATATCCTGGAATTTTATTGTTCACAAGCACATAAAAGGTCTGATCCTAGCAAAACTCTATCTGAACTTGAGTTTATTCTGAAGTCACATCACCTCCATGATGAAATTTTTTTGTTTGTTTGTTTTTCCAGATATAGAATTTTAAACCAAGTGAAATTGAACTCCCATTCAACCTACCATCAGTGCAGTCACCTGAAACATTTGGAAGCTTAGAATGGTGGAATAAGCATTTATATGTGTGAGCTTTAAGGTAACTTGAATGCCACGCAAAAATAAGTCCCATGGCCCTGGAACATTTCACATTCCAAAAGTCTGAACCACCACAACTGAAGCATCACCTCAATTTACATGTTTCCATTTGTTTGCAAACAGATCACAGGGCTTTTCTGTTAAACCCACCCAGGAGTGGAAATATGGACACATTAACTCTAAGGGCCCCCAATTCCTGCTGATGAAAATCAGCTGATGTCAGTGGAATTGGGTGATTTACACTGTTTGAAAATCCGGCCCTCTGGAATTTTCTACCAAATAGAGCTGGAGTAGCAGTTGAGTAGCTAAGCATAAACTTACAGATAGTGACCATATGTAAAACAGTTGTCCATTTTGTAATTGGGAAAGTAAGAAATAGATTTTTCAGATAAGGCTTAATTCTTCATCTTGCACAAAAGTGCAATCATCTGAAATTTAGATGCTGAAAATACTGGACTACAACTTGCCTTAACACGCAGAACTGCTTCAGGCTGGATACACACAGACCTCCCCAGCACTTAAGCCATGACAAACCCCCTGGAGTGTTCACCAGCAAGTGCTTCCCTCATCACTCAGGGATATGCTGAATTTCTCCTGCTGAAGTGGCTCTGCTTGCAAAAGGGATTCAATGTTAAATCAGTGAGGAACCCAGCTCAGGGAGATAACATCTCTCTCTCTTTCTCAGTAGTGGTAGAAACCAAAATCCCCTTAAGCCCTCAGAAAGCTTAGCCTGACACTGATAACCTCTCCAAGTGAGTCCAGAGGAGGCCCAGGATTGTGATCATTGGCTGGAATATCTCTCTTGTGAATAGAGGCAGGGAGAGCTGGGGGAGTTCTCCCTAGAGAAAAAAAGCACACCAGGGTGTGCTTAAATTACCTTCCAGTACCTAAACTGACCTACAAAAGATCTAAAGAGGTATTTTTTACAAGGGCAGGTAGTGATAGGAAAGGGTGGAAGGGCTTCAAACTGAAAGAAGGAAGGTTTATATCAGATATTAGGAAGAAATTCTTTACTCTGAGAATGATTAGGCACTGGAAGAGGTTGCCCAGACAAGCTGCAGATGCCCCACCCCCAAAAGTGTTCAAGGCTAGGCTGGATGGAGCTCTGTACAATCCAGTCTGTGAAAGCTATCCCTGACATTCTCTGATGCTTTGATTCATAGGATTTTTCTGCTTGTTTGCATTTTCAGAGCAGGGAGGGGTTGGGCAGCTATCACTGCTGTGCATCCTGAACACACACAGAGACCTTTCCCTCTCTTTTCTGAGTGAGGCATCTAAACATTTCCCTTGCTTTCTGCTGGGCAAGCTAAACAGCTTCCTACCCAACATGCTGGTTTTTATAAGCCCCAGTCTTAGGATTTTAAGAGATATTTCCAAATCCAGGTGGTGCTATTCAAGGCAACACAGGTATCAGAAGGGCTCTGGCTGTGTTAACAGATTCCACTGATAACTGGGCTGGGCTCTGTGTGCCCAGGGAGGCTGTTGATCCAACAAAGCCATGCTCCACCCAGTGCTCTACCCAGCCATCTGAGCAATGCAAACTGGCTCTCCCTCTGCATCATCTCCCTGCATTGCAGTACTAAGTCCACTGGAGAATCTAATCTTGTTTTTTTTCTGTGGCTAGAAAAGGTTAATTTGCCTCCTGGTGAGACAATGAATTAACTGGATATTTTTTCTTTTGGGGCAATCTGAATCCAGACATAAAAATTTTTCTCATGTTCCTATCACCCCCTAAAATTTGTTCCATGTGCCTTCTGAAGCTGTTTGTCTCTGCTTCAATCATCACACCAAAATAATATGGTCATTTCCCAAGTGCCAGCTACTGTCATCTCCTCAGCAGGAAAAAAGGGATCTTTGATCTGAGCTAATTATTCATCTTGCCCCACACCTACTACTGCTGTTAAAACACATAACACATCAGAAGTAGATTGTGCTATATTTCATGAACATTCACTGCTGGCACTAAGGGACATACCCATCTGTTATTTGCTCTCAGCTTCGCTTACTGATAAAACAGGAGAGACAGAATGCTGATGGGCTCTTTGAAGCAAAAGGCTTCACTCTTTTACAATTAAAGTCTATAAATTATTTTTTTTCAATAGACAGCATGCAGCCTAGCTCAAGTCAAAATTACTTCTACTAAATTAAAACTAAGTACTCTGTACTTTTTTCTTTTTTTGTGTCATGTAACTTTGAGTGATGGAACCTTACAGCAGTGTGACTTTCTTTAAATTGTATTGGACTTTCTCCCAGCACAATCTGCCTTTCTGTTATCTGGATTTCAAACACCTGCTCTAGTCTGTTTTTCAGCTGTGTCATTGTAGAAAAATCTGTGAGGGGGTTAGTGCACTCTGGCTCAGGGACCCAAGGAGGGAATCAAGGGCAGAAGGCAGAGGGCAGACAGTGCAACTCTCTGTAGGATGGGGGCTTTGACAGATACTGTCCTTTCAGGGGTTCTCGCTGCTAATTTTTGTGGCCATCACTGATCCCAAGAACTTCCCAGTACAGAAGACAGACAGCCTGTAACACACCTGGAGGGAGTCACAACCCACTGGTAAGAGACATGGTGTTAGTTATAAATTTTCACCAGGCTGAACAAAGACACCAGACACGTGTCAGGAGCTCTTCTGTTTTCTTGCACACCACACTTCACTAAGTTTTCAACTCCCACCACAAACTCCTGAAACGTGCTGACTCACAAGCCACAACACACCTCCAGCATCTTAACAGGGATGGTTTTCACCTCCAGAAACACGCAGTAAGGGATAGAGCACAGATTTTGTATAGGTGAATTTTGTTTTCAGAGTGTGAGTCACTCCCTCCTTTTTGTCACTCAGAGCAGTCACCGCACTCCCAATTCCCATCCATCAGTGCATCAGCTCAGATTTAATCCCAAAAGTATTAAAAGTTACCCTGGAAGATCTCCAGTTTTGCCAGACACATAACCTGGCATCAGCTCATCTAATACACGTTGCCTGTGTCACCCCTCGTGCCCCAGCAGTGGATCTCTGGCCAGCCCTGGAGTCCCCTTCATTCAGCACAGGAAAACCTGGCAGTGACCTCTCTGAGGAACAGAAATACTCAATGTAAAGGGACATCAGTGACAGGGGACCTACAGTTTCTCTTGATATGCATCTCAAAGCAACATTTAAAGCTTTCTGGAGGAAAGTTAATTTTCTGATGATAATTAAAATTTCTGCATGCTGGTATTCTACAGGCAGAAAGTGCAGGAAGAGCCATCCTCTGTGATTCACAGTCAATGAGTTCTGAGCTTTCAGGATTCAGATGCACTATCCAATAAAGTGCAACAGTTAACAGCACCTTCTGTGTGCTTCTCACCATATCTGAAAAAAAGTCATTGTTCTGGCAAGGTCATTTCTACTACTTGAACCCATTAAACTGCTTAAGGAGAAAAAAATAGCCTGCTAAGCACAGAAAATTCAGCTCTATGTTCAAAGTACCTGAAGAGTAAATAACCTTGTTAACTTTGGGACAAATTTGCTAACACAAACATCTCTGCACAACCACTGTCATTTTGCTCAGTGGGATCAACATATAGAACACCTACACTGTAGCCTCGTGGGTATGCACTCTCCATAGGACATCCCCAAATAACTTGAACAGCAAACTTTTACTGTTCTTCTTCCCCACACATTGCCCTATTGTCCACAGCAATCTACAACAGGAGCAAAATCTCAGCAGGTCTGTTGACTGGTGAATTCTTACTGCTTTGTGAGGCTGGAGGTCTTCATGAACTGAGTCACTGTGCCACAGACATCATCCTAAAATATCCTAGAAAAACACTTCAGGGAAGAGCATCAGTGCTCCCTGATTACATTATTATTTTATCTTTCCCATACCAACGAGCCTTTAGAGAAGGCTGATGAGTTCTGTCCTACTGTCATGACTTAACTCCATCCATCAATTAAGCACCACACTGATGCTCACTCACTCCCTTCTCCCCACTGTGGGAGGGGAATCAGAAAAAGACAAAAAAGCCTCATGGATTAAGCTAAGAAGAGTTTAATAATAGAAACTAAATAAAATAAATAAATAAATAAATAAAAATAACAAAAACAATTATAGTAATAAGGGGGGGGGGGGGGGGGGGGAAGAGAAAGAAATAAAATCCACAACAGACAAGTTGCACATGATAAAATTGCTTACCACCCACTGACCAATGAGCAGCTCATTCCCAAACAGTGATTGCCCTCTTTTTGGGTGACCCTCCCCAGTTTATACTGACCATGACTTTCTAAGATATGGAATAACCTTTTGGCCAGTTCAATTCAGCTGTCCCAGCCGTGGTCTCTCCCAGATTCTTTTGCACCTTCTCACTGCAGAGCCTGGGACACTGAAAAGTGCTTTATTTAGGGTAGGCCCTACTGAACAGGAGGGTTATCCTGGTTATTCTCATACTAAACCCAAGCCACAGCACTGTACCAGCTGCTAAGATGAACATGAACTCTTTCCCAGTGTAACAACTGCTCACTTTGAAAATTTAAAAAGGATTATTAAACCTTGACAAAAATACAACAAAAGGACTACATAAGGAAAAATTCACAGCACTAGGAACTACTCTCATGGATACCACATGGCCAGCTCATCTTCAAGAGGGATGCTCAGTCTTTTATACCCATGGGGGGGGATGCATCAGCCAGCCCTGGCCCCTCCCAGAGTCTGTCAGTCCGCTCTTCTTTGCCATTTATCAGTGGAGACTGCTTTCTTGTAACTTGATTGGAGGTCAGGTATTGCCATGCCATACCCCCTAAGCACCCCCTGAGCTTTTCCATTCCCAGCTGCCCCAGGTAAGGGACACGTGCAGCCTTCTTTGTACCTGTCCTAGACAACCCCGGCTGTCTGATGGTCACAATACAGGGGGAAAGGGGACTATGGGGGGAACAGAGGACATCTAAACTACAATAACATAACTACACATCACTAAAGCTTCTCTTAATATTCACACAATAGTCATCCCTTAATTGTGAGAGCCAATCATCTCATTATCAGTCCACCAGCCTGAACCAGGACACTTACTAGCACCAGGGGTGTGTTTTGAGATCCTTGAAGGAAAGCATAGCTAAAGTGCAAGCAGCAAGAAGTCTGGGCCAGCAGAGGAGCTGAGCAAGCACAGTCCAGGCACCAGGAGTCTGCCAAGGAGCTGTGCTGTTCTTCATGGAGGGAAAGGCCTCACAGCTGCAGTAAGCAGCTTCATCTGGTTGATCCCTAAAGAGTTAAATTTAAGTTGGAAAGAGCTGAAGGCAAATGCCATGCCAAGTGCAGTCAGCCCCTCATGTGCCTCTGGCTGCAGGACTTGGTCTGCCTGAACACCCTGCTGATGGGTCAGCTGGGTTTATCTGGACTTTGGGGGGCACATTGATGTGTACAAAGTCAGGGTAACCTCACAGTGCAAAAATCTCAACTGCAGTACTGCTTTGCCTGCAGCAATCATTGTTATCTCCTCTGGAAGTATATCTGTCATTGTTGCAGCTGGACATAATTACATACCAATTTGTCTACACTTTGGAAAACAATGTGTAGTTTGCAATAGCCTGACCTCACTCTCACAGAGTGCTCTGACTCCATTGTTCTTCTACACACAGCATGCTTGTCACAGGTTTGGGGTTTTTTCTTCCTCTTGGGCAGAATAAACAAAACACACAACAAAACCTTTCCTCCTCCAGGCAGTGGGTAGCCTCCTCTGGGCACTGTGCTTGTGGTGCACAGTTCCTCTCCCTGGAGGCAGAAAGGGCCACCTCTCTCTACCAGTCCTGCAGCATTTCCCAGCCACTAGAACAGAAAATGGGATTTGGCAGCATCAGGTCATGAACTTTGTGTCATATGGAAAGTGCAAGCTCCTCTGCCCCTTCCCTTGCCTAAGAAAGTTAACAAAGGGAAGCAAGGGAAGTCATGCACAACAGAAGTAAAAAATGCTGGTGAAAAGTAGGCAGGAATACCTACCTTTGTGCATTATTTACAATGGGTTAACAAATGGTTTTCATCTCTGGTCATCTAATACATCCTGTCTTGAAACACTTCTATGTGCATGTCCATTTATACAATGTATATACCCTGGTAAAATTAGCTATGTTTTTAGCCTCTTTTCATGCCAAAAGCCAGCTGGGAGAAATACTAGAGACTTTCTGGGTAGTCTGAACTTTTCATTTCTTCCTTTCAAACAAGGTCTATGGATTCCCTTCAAGTGTGAACACATTCTGTCATTCATTATTGTATGAACATCCTTAGGGACAGCATCGTGCAATTAGAACCCCTTCTGCCACCTTCCTTCCAGGCCTGGAGATATTGTACTATCCAAACATCACCTCATACATAACTCATTCATTTAATTCCTGGCAGTACACTCACTCCTTACCCTTCTTCGCACTTCCTAAAGCGTTTAAATACCATCTTCAAACTATTGTTGTGAGACTAGCCCACAAAAGAGCACACAGGAATTAGACCAGTTTTTGGAGATGCCGTAAAGATGGCTTTTCTTTGACCCATAGCAATGTTTTTCATGGTCTTCTGGCAGCTCAGTCCTTTGAGAAAAGGAGGCTCAAAAACAAGCCTTTCCTAAAAGAGAGCCGCAGTTTATTGCTTTCTCTGCTGCGTTTCAGATGTTTTCAGGGCCTTACTGAGCATCTTGGGTCATATGATTTCCTTTTGCTCAAGTGTGTCAACAGCATATCAGCTCTGTTCTGGTGGTGCTGCACTCAGCATACAAACAGTGCAGGCAATGAATTTCAAAACAGAAATGCTGGGAGCTACAGAGAATATTCTTGGTTTTTGAAGTGTTGTCACAATGCTCAAACCTTGAACACCTACAATGAAACATCTGCTTATGAAAAGAAAGGTTATTGTTTATAACAGCAAGAATTTCTATTGTAAAACAAAACAAAAAAAAAAAAAATCAAACACCTGAGGGAGTAAAATATCAACAAAATATCAATTCCTCCTCAAGCAAACCTCTGGAGAAATCAGCTATTTCCTTACAAGAGGTACCACTTAGGAGGGAAGCAATCTCCACTTTTCTTTCTCAAATGAATTTTGTGCTTAATAAAAGCTTGAGCATGTGATTGCATTATACTTCTTAGACTTGCCAGTGCCTAACTATAGTTAGTCTGCTTCCAAAGCCTGTCAATGTACCTATTTTCTCTGTTGTTAAATAGACTGTTTTGTGCAGTTTCTTCCCTCTGCACAACAATGAGTAGACTGGGGTGTGTCACTCCAGTATTGTCATTAACAGCAGGCAGGAATCAGGCCATGCTTTGCTGGTGCAAAGCCAGACCAGAGAAGTGTCTTAATAAATGCCAACACTTTTTTGAGAGAATACCCCAAACAAAGCAAGCCAGGAAAATTCCAGAAAAATATATTTTTATTGAAATGTGTGGGATTTTACAAACATCAAATATTGGTTTTTATTAATTTTTTTTTTTAAACAAAATCTTGATTTTGGTGAGAGGGGCCAGGAGAAGTACGACTGGTTTCTTGTCAGATGAAGCAACCCTTGGGAACCTAGGGTCTGTTCTGAAAATGTCATTGCTGATGAAAGCCCAGCAATTATTCTATGATTCACAGCCCAGGACCAGGTCCCACTTGCTGGCTGCCGCATATAAGAGGCTATACAAGTTTCTCAAAAAGTTTTTTTCCTCCTACTTTTCCCTAGGTTTTTTTGGGTTTTTTTTTTTTTCGGTCACAGGTTTATCACACATACTTCCCTCCCCATTCCCCCAAAAACTAAAAAATAAAAGCCAAAACAAATATCTCCAAAGCCCCAGGGCTTCTGAATTCCTCAAAACTGCAAAAAGAAATCTCTGTTATCTGCTCACTCTGCTCTCAAATATTGACTTCTCCAGAGAGTTCACAGTAAGTATGAAATGCAGGTCTACACAATGCAACACCCAGGGTGACCATGTGGTTTAAAATGAAATTTCTTTGGTGACCCTACAAGCAGAAGAAAACCCCAATAGTAACTGAGCAATGTTGCCTGCTCTTAGGTATTTCTCTCATTTGTTTCTCTTTTGGTGGAATACACTATAATTTAAATATTGCACTGGAGTCATCAGCAACACTGTACTGCCTCATATGAAATGAATTAGGCTCCTTGGAGAGTTAGTTTGGATTTAATGCTGGGTTTAATGGTCTAGCTAGTGTGGTTCTCTGAATAACCTGACTGTCATTAAAACTCACTCTGTGTGAAAAGATATGAAGATCCAAACCAGATGAATCAGTGCTACGTCTGCAAAATTAGTGTAGTGTTAAATTCTGGCCCTCAAAGAGTGCAATGCAGAGCAACTGCAGGGATGACTTATGAGGCAATTTTTCTGTATTAATTTAGATGACATACTCTGCCCTGCAAACATAACTCAGGCATTCTTCTGTCCATGTCACAAGTACAATCTGCTGAGTCAGCTTTTAGTTGGCTCTTGATTTCAATGCCATAAATTTCAGCAGCTGGTGATAAAATACGTACTTGTTCTTGCTGAGTAGAGCCAGAAGTTAGTTTTACATTTCTCCAAACCTGGAGCTGGATTTGGTATTACAGTGGTGCCTGTAGGTAAAAGTAATTAATTGTTCCTGTCCAAAACTTTTCCATAAAAAACATTCACCTTTTATATACATAAATTTGCAAGTGTTCGTGTTAAAAAAAAAATCAAAATGTTTTAGACAAGCCGAAAATTCAAGAAAATCTGCCTTATAGTTGGGGTGAGCAGGCTGTAGTATTGACAGGCCTATATACAAAGAAAACTATAGTCTCTTTCTGTTTTAAACCCCAATACTTTTGCCTTCTGCATTCCTTCAGCAGTGGCACTTGTTTAATACAGTTACAGAATCACTTTGGTTGAAAAAGTCTTCTAAAACTGAGTCCACCTGCTAACCAAGTACTGCCATTGCAAAACCTTGTCCTTAAGTACCACATTTACTCATCTTTTAAATATCTCTAGGGATGGTGGCTTAAGGGCTTTTCTGGGCAGTCTATTCCAAAGCTTGGTAACCCTTCCTATAAAGAACTTCTTTCTTAATATCCAATCTAAATCTGCCCCAGTGCAAACTTGAAGACATTTCATTTTGTCCTATTTGTTGTTACTTGGGAGAAGGGACTTATGTCACTTATGCATGTCAAATTCTAAAAGTAAAATCTTACCTTACTGTTATTCTCAGTCTAATAGGAGCTTTGGTTGCTCTTTCTGTCATTTCAATGCTTTGATTTGCTGGCACCATGTGTGCTGTCTGCCATGCCGTGAGAGTGGTTTGCTTTCTCTTTGAGAAACCACAAACACTGCCTACAGATTCACAGATCTTTGGTGGTAATAATGTCCAACATCCCCAGTTCCCTCTGCCCTACTCACACACTTAGTATCAGCCTGTAAGCCAAACTCCATTATGGACTGGAGTCCATGCAGTCCATCCATCCCAAATAATCTGTTGAGATCCCTTCCAAGCCAATTTTTCTCATTTGATTCTTGAATACAAATACAAAAGTCCTACAAAGAAATGAAGCAACATACAAAACAACAGATAGAGGTATAAAGAAGGGGAAGAAACCAGGATAGTTTTAATCCTGAGATAAATTTTTCTACCATTTGAGATGGTTAAGTACTTCACAGACATCACTAGAAAAATGTCCACTTCCTAAGGCTCATTTATAAAATGCACTAACATTGAGAGAAGTCTTCCAGAATGACATTCTTCCTCTCCTCACAAAATGTGCTCAGGTTTTTGATGATATTTCATAGAGCCAGCCCTAGAAGAACTGATTAATTGCACTCCCTGTTCAATGGGGTAGGTGAAAAGTTGGAATGCAGGCATCTGGCCTAGCAATACCAATTAGGATTGTAAAGTGACTAATGAGATGAGTAATGGCTTAAAATTTCATCTTTCCCAGAAATGAAAAGTGGAGGGAGTTAGTTGCATTTATGTGTCAATTCCTCCTATACAGAGACCAGGTGGCTTTTAGAACTTGTTCCATTGATTGTCTCTATTTTTTTCAAGTTTTTTTAATTGACATTCCAGAAAGGGAATTCTTCTTTCATACCAGCCGCATAACTTATCTCTGCAAAGTTTTACATTTATTTCTTCCCTTTCCTTTTCCCTGATCTCTTTTTTTATGACTCAGAAGCCAATTTTGCAAAGTTTAACTGTAATATAGCAGCAGAATAACATTGTTCTTTTGCTTAACCTGGTTTGTCATTTATACTAAACAAAAATTTGGCCCTCAGAACAGAGGTTGCAAACAGGAGGTAAATGATGGGTCTGTACAGCAAGTTGAAAATTTTGCCTTCTACTAGACCCTTGATCTGTCCAGGGTCGTGTGTCTAAGTCACACCTGAGGAAGCACTTAAGCACATACCTGTTTACGGGAGGCAGGAGTGGCTTGCTAACTCGTAATGCACTACTCAGCTGGGGACTGCATCTGCAAATTGCACATTTATCAGTAAATCTGAGTTAGTATTTTAAGAGGAACTGTCTGAATAGCACACATGTGGTACAGAAATTGCCATAGCACCAGAAAGAAAAGATACAGCAGGGTGATGATAATCACTATTATTAGTATTTTTATCAATGGAAATGATGAGTAAGTAGTAATAATGTATCCCAGTGTTTTGATTTTTAAGGGTTGTTTTTTTTTTTTCTGGGATTAAGTGTTTCACAAAAGTCTGCATTATATTTTCATATATTAAGGCAATATTTCAAGAAGGAAGGCAGGCTTAATGCATGTTCCACAGAGCTCTTACCATCAGGATATTTCAACACTTCAGCCTCATGCTAGGATAAATTTGCAGAGTGTTCCAAGGTGGCACTGCTAGTAGATACTGTGCCAGGAGGTGTCCTGTTCCCTGCTGAATCCATGAGCAATCCTTGCAGCAGCGCTGACCGTGCTCAGTGTGCCACTAGGAGCTTTTCCAAGTGGAATTAGAGTATTGGAAAAGCAAATATTTTACTCTCTGCTTTACACTTTTTATCCATTGGCAGTTATTATGGTGAATAAATAACTTACCAAAGAATTTAGCATCTCCCTTTCAGGGAGGTTTCTGTTTCTTGTTTTTCTAGAGTTGTAATAAACAAGTTTGTTTCCCTCTGTTGAGGAGACAGCTTGCAAGACTGTAATATCTACAGCATTTAGGAATAGGACAACTATATTAATTCAACCTTATTGCCCAGGCAGGATACTTGCACCCATGGAAATGTGTAACAACTGAGGCACAGCACCAGGGAATCTGAATCCTTTGCTCAAAAAACTAGTTGGTTTTATACACTTCTTGAAGACAGTTTTTCCTTATGTGGTCACGCTGCCATGTGCTTCTCTGTGCTGCCATGTGCATCTGCAGGCATGTCCCACAGCTGTAACTCAATTCTATCCTGTCTGTTCCTACAGGAGTGCTGGGATTGACCATAGGGAGTCATCTCCTGAGTCACTAAGGAACTTTTGAGGTTTTACATATTGGGTCAGGTATTCCATTTCCACCAGTCTTCTTTTGCTGCAGTTGAAACCATGATAAATGTGATCAGTTGTTAATTCACAGTGAAACAGTGGGTGGAGGGAGCCAGTTGCCTGTACTTGGTGACTCAGAGTCTTCAAATCTCTGGACAAGAGGTCTAACTCTCAGTTTGGAAGAAGTTTTAATGTTTTCAATATATTATTCTGAATTATTTTCCGTTGAATGACAGATAGTGTGTTAAATGACTTGACTTTACAGCCGTCTGTTAATAACTTCATCTGACAATGGAGTGCTAATAACAATGGTAAAGACAGAGAGTAGGCTTATAGCAAAACACCTTCTGAAACATTGAGTTCAGGTTAAGCTACTATAGCTATAAATAAAAGGAGCTAATCTATGACTTCTTTACAGAGGAAAAATACCACAGCAGAGCTTCTTCTTATGGCCTTTCTCACTGTTCTTTTTGTGATTGTTCAATGACTTCATGCACTTCAGAGAAGTGCAGCAATGTCTACTTTCCACGTCAGGACTTATAAAAACATTTCAAATTCACCATGAGTGGCTTGCCTGTACAATTTTTTTCTCCTGGTACTGTTGGCCACAGTAGGCACAGTCCTGATCCATGCATTGCCAATGGGAAATGGGGAGTATTTGCCTCATATGAGAGGAAGATGTAAACCCTCAGGTGGGATGAGATTCTGTTTCTATTCCACACTTACAGGTGCTTATGTTTTCACAGGTGGAAGGCAGACTGAAAACCACTAGCAGATCCATTGGAGAAAAGGGGGTTTCTCACAGTCCTGCCCTCCTTATTCCCCTCCACTTATGGGCATTGCCTAACACCTGAAAAAATCCTAGAATAGTTTCTTGAACTATATCAGATTGCTCAGAGCCCCATCCATCAGGTCTTTAATATTTCCAGGGTTGGGGCATCTTCTACCTCTCTGGAAACTTGTTTTATCACTCTTAGTGTAAAAATTTTCTTCCTTATATCTAATCTAAACAGAACCTGTTTTAATTCAAAACTATTACTCCTTGACCTATTGCTATAGGCCCTACTAAAATGTATCATAATGTAAATCACATTGTTTTGAAAAACAAAAATTTCCTGTCACCATTCAACTAAATAGTTGTCATAGGTGATGCCCTTCATTATGAATAGAACTAATCACATTTTCTTGAGAGCAACAGTTCTCCTCATTCTGGAGAAAGCCTTCAAAGACTGTCCTAACTTTCTTACAAGCTCCTTGTAAATACTGAAATGCCTTCAATAAAGTTTCTAAACAACCTTCTCTCATGCTGAACAGTCTGACTTGGTTTATCCTCACAGGAGAGGTGCTACATCCCTCTGACTATTTTTTTGCAGAGAAGAACAAAGAAACCTCCTCCATAACAGTGAGTTATTGCAGTTGATGTTCATCCAGGGTCTAGACCCCACACCTCTCTCCTTCTTCAGCACCCTTGGTCTTCTTTTGGAAGCAAAGCCTTTCACTTGTACAACGCTTTCTGACTTGCAGATGGAACTTTGACTGCAGCTGAACTGAGAAGAGTCTCTGTTGCCCATTGAATTGCCCTTCCCATAGGTATCCTGCAGTTCAGACACCAAAGTCTGACCCAACTACACCATCAGGAGCTGAGGAACCAAGAGGGTTCAATTCCAAAGCATCACACTGGCACCTCTGCTACAAAAATATCTGGGTGTCTGTGTTTGCATGCACGTGTGGGAGAGTGCATGCAGCCCCCAACTGCTAAGTTATACTTTTTTCATAACTTCAGTCTGAGACAAAAGAAATTGTCCCCCAAAAAATGATGAAAGTCAAAATTATGTTCTAAGTGGATCGAAACAAGCTCAACTGAAATAGATGTGGGAGTTTATCAGACCTGATGTAGTAAAACACTATAAGATCACTTCCAATTCATGCATATAAGGCTGAATTTTCAGCACAATTTGATCATATTGCTAGGGATTAATGGGAACTTTTAGTAACAGATTAGGGCTGCAAAGTATTCTTTTTCTAAGAAATAGTAGATTTTCCTCTTACTGCTTGCAAGATTTTCATGCCGTCTTTCTTTTGATCAGAACACTAGATGCTCTCTGAAGTGCTTACTTGTTTCAGGAAATAAACCATCAGTTCATTGTCTGCAGCATTTTGAACTGAATTGGACCAGAGAGAAAGAGTATGGGAACAGAAATCCCTTTTCTGGCCATGACTGTTAAAGCATTCCTCTTGGACCCCTTGTTGCTGCCTCTGCCTGCATTTATCACATAAGGGTTTGGATAAAGTGAAGCAGCCTCAGGAGAAGGGATGGAGAGACCCCAGCAACACTGCTGGGGTGGGAACATCTGAACTCAAGGCCCCCATCGCTGGCACTGACCGCTGTACAGTTGCCACCTTCTCCTTCAAAATTTGTGTTTGAGGTTTACTGAAAAAAAAATTTTAAAAAATAAAAGAAAAAAAGAAAAAAACTCATTTTCCTTAATTCCATGGCTATAAAATCTGCAATAGGTAGGTCACTCCGTCTGCCCCAGTGACAGACACCAACATACTTTTTTGGAGAGGGACTGAAACACCCTTTTTTCTGCATTCTCCCCAAATGTTTTCTTCCCTCTGCACATTATCCTGGCTTCTTACTCAGGCATGTGCACTGCTAATTGGATGGATAGTCTTGGGTTGGGTTTGTCAGTACTGCTTCAAAGAATAGGATTTATTTCTTCTAAACTCTCAGTTGCCTTGGCATCTGATGTGTGACTTAGGTTCTTCTATAGTCTAAGAGTGTTCTTTGTGGTCAGTGGGGAAAAAACAGAGTGCTCCAGAGGGGGTGAAGAGAAAACCCACCACTCTCAAAATGCTGTGAGCTGAGAAGTGTCAAAGGGTGTGAAAGGCAGCCAAGTCCAAAAGTGCTGGAGAGACAAGAAAGTACAACTGCACTACAAGCAGAAGGCAGACAGAGAAAAATTCATCCTTCATACACCAGACTAGCTCACATTGCCTCCTGGGAGGAACAGTTTTTCTCCAGTGACTACAGGGACCTTCCAGTTTTGCACTAAGTACTGAGTTTTCAGGTGGTTAGAGGCAAGTGAAATGAATACATCTTCAAAGATCAAGCATCCACAGCTCCAAAGTTAGCTCTTAATTTGCTCTTATTTTTTTCTGGAAGGCTGATCATGCAGATGGAATATAACTTTTTTGCTGCAGCTTGATCCACTTAAGGGAGGAAAAAAAAAAGAGCAAAGGAAAATATTCTCCTGGCCATTTACACATTTATGTATAAATAAATGTATCCAAAAGGAGACAGTCCTTGCAGAGCTTTACCTTTCTCTGTGGGACTCCTAAAATACAAGAAAACAGAAGCAATTGCCAAGAGAAATCTTGTCCTTTTGGACATGAGGAGAAAAAATAAGACTATAAAGTTATTATAATCATAACATTTTATGAAGACTAAAAAGAAAACTATAAGGTTTGTAGATTAAAAAAAACACATGTTTTGAGTATGTAAAAATTTGGTAATGTGGGGAGGTACTTTGTGTACCATTACACAAAGGTTACAGAGTTTTTTGTAGCCCAGGCTGAAGCTGGTGCATAATCTTTGAAGTGATACCTATTATTTTGATACAGAGACATTCAGCAAGGAATTTAGTGTGTTCTGGGATTACAACTACCAGAGCACTTTTGGCACCACAGTGAAGAGAGCTGAATATTCATATTCTGAGCTATAACATTCAGAACAAGAAACAGAAAAACTTGAGATGAAATTATGACACAGGACAATAACAGGTCTTTCCTAATTTTTTTTGTAAAGCAATATTTAACAGGGTCGCTTCTGCTTTTTAGTTGCAGAACTAGCCATAGTTCATCAAGAAAATGGAATTCCTACATACTTATATTTATAAAAGTATTCTGCTGAGGTACTCATAGAATCATAGACTCATTTGGGTTGGAAGGGACCTCAAAGATCATCTAGTTTCAACCCCTCTGCCACAGGCAGGGATGCTTCCCATCAGAAGGGTGTCCAGAACCTCATCCAACCTGGCCTTGAACACTTTCAGAAATGGGGTTGGGAAAGAGATGGGATGGAGTTGAGCTGTGGGCTGTGGGACCTGCCTGCAGAAGCACATGGGGGCACAGAGAAGCGCATGGGGGCACAGAGAGGCAGTCTCCACCAGACCCTGGCGTGAGGAGGTGTCACACAGCAGAGCCCTGTGGGAGAGGAGCCTGCTGGAAGCTGACAGATTCCCAAACAGTGCATGATCACCCCATAGAAGGACTTTTAGAGGGTGTGTTGCTCACATAGTGAGAATTACCATGTAAGGAAATACTGTGCCTTGTATAAAAGCAGCTAATTTCTTTGAATAAATGATTTAGATTCCCTGCTGGTGTGGGTCCTTGCCTCAGAACTTCACAATGGGGCAACCTCAGCTTCTCTGGGCAGCCTGTGCCAGAGCCTCACCACCCTCACAGGGAAGAATTTCTAACTAATATCTATTGTAAACCTACCCTCTTTCAGCTGGAAGCCATTCCCCCTTGTCCTATCAACAGTTTGTTTGTAAGGAAATCCTGTAGTTGTTTACAAGAAAAAACACTGAGTACCAAGGACAGCAGAATGATGCTGAAGGTTTTGACAGAAAGACAAAAAAAGGGCAGATTGAATTGCAGGACTCAGAGCATTACCAATTATTATAAATAAACTTAATGAAAACCTGAAAGAAATTATGAAAAATAGGATTTTCTGGACTGAAACTTTTAAACATAAATTGTTGTCTTTAAAAAAAGCATATTGAATATGTCATATAATAGATAGGAAAACCAGCTGGAGTCACAATCAAGTTTTGTAACAACAGAAGCATAAATAAAAAAGCAGCAGTGTCATGATACTAACCTAACCATTTTGTTAATGAAGAGCAAAGGATTTCTGCAAAATAGGCTGGTAATGTAAACTCCACAAATCTGCCTAGATTTCAGATAGCTGCTTCTGGAATGCTCCTGGTCTGCTCCCAGCATTGCCAAGAATGTAAGAATATGAACTATGTAGAAAATAAAAGCAAAGCACTTTATTTTAATGAAAAAATCTTTTAGGAATGGACTTGAACTGCTAGCAAAAATTTTAACGTGCTTTTGGAACCCCATGAGCAATATGAACACAGTTAAGAGGAAAAAGAATATTACCTTTTCAAAAAGAGTCTATAACTTCTAAATTATGGCTCTTTAATTTCCTCTTAAATTTGAATACTCAGTTGCTCAGTTTAAAATACATCAAATTAGATGTATTTCCAAAAGAAACCCAAAATCTGTTGCTGTCTTTTAATTTATTATTTTATTACTTCAAAAGTGTAATTGTAACTGAAGTTCTTTGTGCATGCTCTTCCTGTTATCCTTTTAACATAAATGTTTGGAATTGAATCATAAAATAGTTTGGGTTGGCAAAGACCTTAAGGATCACATTATTTCAACCCCCTTGCCATAAGCAGGGTCACCTTTCAATAGATCAGGTTGCTCAAAGCCCCATCAAACCCGGCCTTGAACATTTCCAGGTATGGGACATCCACAACATCAATAGGTGCCTTAGGAGAACAGAAACAATATCATGTGCCTGTCTCAATCAATCAATCACAATTTTTTTATGGATATAATTCCTCAGTTGTAGACTAAAGAATTCAAAACAATATTTCTCAAATACTGTTGAATATGAGTCGACTGTCAAGAAACCACAGTTTATTAGTTGGTTCAATGTCACCCACACTCAAAAGCATTAGTTGCCTGAATGTAAATATGGGGAAAAAAATGGAAGGTAAATCAGATATTTTTAAAGGTTTATATGAACATTCATTCTCTGCTCATACAAACGAATGCCACAACATCTTGGACCTCTTTTCAGCTCAGTACTGGTCATTATAACTCGTCCCAGGCAGTTTCAGCATATGAAACCTTTATGCCCCTAGGTTTCATAAAGCAGCCACCAGTTTCTTCTGGAAGAAGACATGGGTCTGTATCTCTGGCATCCCTCTTTGAGGGGACTTCAAGCCTGTAGTTTCCTCTTTAAGACACCAGGACTTGAAATTCATAGGGGGAAAACTCTGCCCGTTCTCTCCTATAGGTGATGACTCCGTTGGCACACTGTCCTGATCCTCTCAATTCAGCCTGTCTCCCTGCTGTTTCCTTTCTCCTTTTCTCCAGCCTCCTAAAATAACCCAGCTTTCCCAACTGCCTTCATGAGCTGAGCCTTCTTTTTTTATTTTGTATTTCCTGAGATGTTTAGCTCTCCAGGGAGCTGAATTACTTATCCCCCACGGAGACAGGAGCACAATACTGACAGCACCTCTATGTTCACTTTGGAGCTGAATTTCTTTTATACAGTCTATTGGAGCTTGATATAAAAGACTTCCTGCTTTTAGAGCTTCCAGTAACCTACACTTGTCACAAACATGGGCTTCTGGGTATGTTCTCAAAAGCCACCCATTTTTTCCCAGACTTTTTTCTCACTACATTCCACAGTTCCACTGGGTATGGGGCCACCTCTCCACGGGAGCTGATGACTTTCCCAGGTACACTGCACCTTTTCCACCACCCAGACAGGGAAAACCACTCCAGCCAAATTTCTTCACGGTGGCAGCACCTGAAAGATTGATGCTGGAGGTGCTCGGGAGTAGAGACAGAAATATCAGTCCCAAAATTTTGGCAGCACAACTCCCCTCCCCTGAAGCATTCACTCTCCCCAGAGTTTCAGGATTAGTACACAGAACTCTTATGCATTCTCCCACTGCAAAGCTTTATTTCTTCTCTCATGCACACATATTTGTCTGCTTTTATTTGGGAACAAAATGTTGTATATAAATGTGGAGAAATTGTTGGGTTTTTGTTCCTTAAATATTTGCAGTAGTACTTCTGAAGCATCCCTATCATCTGACAAAAAAGGGGAATTTAATGTAAACCCCTATTTCCATCTCTCTCCCAATACTGCTGCTTCCTCTACAGAAACTGTTTGATTTTTTTAAAATGAATTTGGTATTCATGAAAGAGCACAGATTGATAGACTAGACAGTGATGGCCAGATTTCTGCACAGAACTCAGATAAGCAAAACTATCTCAGTTTTAAAAAGGGTTCTGGTGGGATTTTAGTTCTAATCGACAGGGAAATGTTTCCCCCGTGCACAACATGATGCAAGGCAGAGTCCCTACTTCTTCCCAAGTTCATTTTGAAGGCTTGTTGCTTGTTTGGAGTGCTGTAAGATAGCAGGCTCCCCACCTGGTGACTTTGGGAGGCAGCTTCATGAGAGACAGTGGCCAATAATATGGTCAAACAGTGATTTTTATAGCTGATCTAACATTAAAAAGCTGATTTACTGCCTGAGAGATTGAATCTTCTCTTTCATTAGTTTAGTTAGAAAAAAAAATGGAAATTGTTGTATTTTAAGAGCAACACTGAAAAATATGGATTGGATGAAATACAAAAGAAAAACTTTTTAATTTTGAGTATCGGTGAAGAATATCCAGTCTTCCAGTAGTGGTTACACCCTCTGAAGGACTTCAAAGTTTGCAGCAGCTTTTCTACCTACCCAAGGGCTATCTTCACATGATCTGGTATGCACAGTCACTTTGATATGAGTAAACACAGGTGCAGATTTACATCAATCAAAAAAAAATCTGTTTAATGTTTTTCCAACAGCTCCTTTTTTTATTATCTTTTCCTTTTTTATCTAACTTTGTTCCAAGACCAAAATAACAAGCCATCATCCCATGCATGCACAGTTATAGTGTTTGGCAAGCCAGGGGCTGGTCTGATACCTTGACAAAAAGATGTTCCCTTCTTAAGGAAAAGAGGGTCTGTGTTCTTTTGTCTCATTCATATTGGAGAAAAACAGAGTGTGAAGTACTATAGGTTTGCTACAAAGAGCTTGAAAGAACCTCTTGATTATCATTCACTGCTTTATAGATCTTTGTTAAAAGTCTTAATTTCAATTATCTAAATGTTTTTCTGGCTTGTGTGTCATTTGCAGTAAAATTACCAGGGCCAGATTTACTGGTGTGCACCATTTGCTGTGTGCAATTCCAGCCTCAGCTTTATGGCTGCTTTGTGTTGCTGGAGTGGTGCACTAAGCTTTTTAGTGATTCTGGCTTATTGCCTATTCCCCACACATTCCATATCAATTTATTATTCCATGATGGATAGCTGTGTGCTTGCTGCAATTTACTTTAGAAACAGTATTAAAAAAGAAGTTGGCACGCATTAAATAATGCTTCATTGATTGTCTTAAACTTGCAAGACAGGAGCGCAGCTCTGCACCACTAGCCCTAAGGAATACATCCATACATACATGTATATATATATTCACAGAAATTCCTTTGTACTGTAAAAGAGAAAGCCAAATGAATGCCATACAAGCCAAATATAAATGCATCTCAAATAACATCTTGAAAAAGTGTGAGAAAACCCCACACAATGTGCTGCACCACTCTGTAGGTTGTATGCAGGCACATTCATAACACGAATGAACTGCAATTTCTCCATGAGAGCAGCTTCCAGATGAGTTCTAGTCTTATGACAGATGCACAAACCCCTCGCCAGCAAGGCAGAACAGGGAGATAGTCACAAACTGCTGCTCCTTTCTCCCTCTGCCCAGACAAATTTTTGGGTTTCAGGTCCAAAATTGGTGTTCAAGACCAGAGCCTTGGTGCAGACATCCATTGCCAAAAGCCAAACAGCAACCAAATTCAAATTTGTATGACTAGAGAGTTTCTGATACTTGAGTAAACAGTTTTCTCTGAGGTAGGAAGAACATGAGTGTTTGGGAGACCACCTAAACTTTTGACTAACACATAATGATTTCATTTCTAAAAACAACAGTCTTAGTGAGTGCAGAGATGAACTATTTTATTACCCACACGGGTCTGCTTTAGAAAAAGGCTTGATGTTTCCATTTTGGAAAGGTTTTTGAACAATTTTTGTTTAAAATATGGGTAAAGGAATAAAAATGGGGAGGATGGATTCAACACAAGAGAGAATTATTACCATGAGCTACAACCTGGAGCATTTTAGCAGACACATGCCACTAAATAAATGTGACAGTGGTGCAGCACTCTATGCTGTCTTCTAAGCCAGCCTGCTTTTCATCATCCAGATGCCTCTATAGGATCTAAAGTAGAGCTGCATGAGACTTGCAGTCAAATGCAGGGCTGTCAGAAAGGTATGATCAATCATCTCTGCCAACCTGACAGTACAGGATCTGATTTATTCTGCCTCTGACTCCTATATTTATTACAAAATCAAAGGTAGGGCTTAGCATTAGTACAAAGCACTGGAGTTTTGTTCAATAGTAAGCTGTTGCATGTGGAACAAGCATCAAATCCCTTGATGTTTAATGATTCATTTTAAATATAACTGGTACATGAATTAGCAAACAGAGATGGGAAATACTAACAGCAGCCAAAAGTAATTTATGAATATTGAATTGCACTGTGCAGTACATGTAGAGAAAATACAGTGAGAATTCCCTTAAAGCTTCTTTGTCTGCCCCAGCTTTTGAGCAGAGCACCTGAGGGAGCTGTCCTGAATATAATGCTTAAAAACAAAGGAAAGAAATATGAAAAAGAAAAGGAAAAAAACACACAAAAGAAAAAAAAGGGAAAGGGGGGGGGGGAAAGGGAAAAAAAAAAAAAAAAAAAGAAAAAAAACCAAACTCAGGAAACCTGAAATGTCCCTCTAGAACAGCAAAACAGATATTTTTTAATGAAGCTATTGGTAATTGAATATATGCAAGTAATTAAATATACATGGAAGGCTAATCATAAAATTCACTGCTGTGCATGTAGTCTTGCACTTGTCCAAATCTCTCGCTATCCCCACAGAGTTTTCATAACCTTGAGTGGGGTTTATCACATGCCCAAATTTTCTAATTCCAAGTTGGCCAAGTCAGGATCTCTAATCAGGTGTTGGAGTGCAAGTGCAAGGATTCCATTAAAACACCACATCCTTGATACCTGAGAGGAGCTGAGTATTTGCTGTGATAACTTTAAAATCCTCCAGCTGCAATCTGCAAGCAAAACTATATGAGCCTGTTGGGAGGGAGCTGCTTGGAACTGCTGTAGAGCTTTATGTGACCCTAATTTATGACTGTGTTACTTTTCAAAAGTACTGTTACAGCCTGAAAAACCTGTTTTCTATGACATGACAGTTTTCAGGTGAGGAAAAATAGGAAGTTAAAAAAAATCACAAGCAAATTGACAAGCATAGCACCCAGCTTAAAATTAAATACAGATGTTTCAAAAAGCTGGCTTGCAGAAGAGACACTGAATAGAAATGCTCTCAGTGAAAATGTATTTGTAGCCCTCAGTCAGGGTGACTGCAGAAGAAAGCACTGGGGAAATCATCTGCCTAGGAGGTCACGTTTATACCTCTCAGATTTTCCTCACTTTCTCACAGAAATTTTGCCAAATGTGGAAGCATGCACATATATATAGAAGCTAAAACATCTCAGGTTTTGCACTCCTTGCGTGCTGGGCTTTGTCATAAGCCCTTCTGAAAGCCTCCATCCAGTTTAAGCCAGAGATCCTGCCTTGATGCTTTTAAACAGCTTGATAGCCTGAAAGCTCAAGTTCCCAAAAAGAGTTATTCATCTGCACCAGTCTGACTGCCTTGCTATGCATATTCATTGATGGGTATCGTTAGAAATCAGCTGGAAGTCATAATTAAGACAAGCCAGCATTGCTAGCAGCAAATTACAGACGTGCTTTAGATCCAATTACACTGTAATGACAGAGTGGCAAAGAGATATTGGCAGCTGAAGCTGCATCAAACTGCTTTCTTCAGGCAGAACCAAAGGTACAGGGAAAAAATAGAAGATCCCATAACATTTAACTTCTCTTAACTAACAGGGAGGGGGGAAAAATAAAAATCACAAACACATACACCCACAAAACCACATTTAAAAAACAGCACAATAATTCCTATCTAACAGTTTTACAAAACATTTTAAGTACAAATAAGAGAGGTGGTTGCAAAAGACAGCTTCTTTTTAAAACCCAGGGTTCCAACTTCTCTTGAACAGAACAAGCTCTGGGCTCAGCAAAGAGCCTGTCTGGAGCTAAGGTCACCTGCTAAGATCCAGTTCCAGGGGTTGAGTTGCACCACAAAGGAAGGGATGGCATTTCCCTTTCAAAGAAGATGTAGGTGAATTCCTGGATCTGAAAAAGGCCTGTAGAAAAGCTTAGCAGTGGGAACATTTTGTAGCCTGGGTTGGGAGCAGAGAATGAGCTAGAGGAGCATAAAACTGACTCTTGCCACAGCAATTTTAGAACCATGTTGGATCATCACCAATAGCATATTTAGAAAATATCAAAGCTTTGATATATATCACAACACCGTAGACATTCCTGTTACAGGGAATATGAAGAGGATTCAAATTCTCCTGATAAAGTTAATCCTTCATTGGAAGAGGTGTTTTATCCACTTGGTTCTTTGCACTTCAAAGAAAAAATAATTAAAAAGTTTCTTTGAATAAAAAAAGAAATAGGAAAGCAAATGAAAATAAAAATGGTGCCAATTGTTGACAAGTTCCCCAAGAGTTCCTTGGTAAAATTACCATAGAAAACAAATTAAATATGGACTAACACACAGAAGAAAATTCTACAGGCTTCTGAAGGCAACAAAAAATTTCATGGGTTTGCCAAGTCTCAACAAATCCCCAGAGGTGTTTAAGGCATGGAGATTTTCCTCAGGTACTGCAGCACCACCAGGAGGTTCAAAGAATGCAGGGGGAGATTCAGGGGTGAAAGAAAAATCACAAATGATGTTTTCTACGGAAAAGGCCCAGGGATATCTCAGTTTGCCATCTCCCTTTGACAGTGCTAGCCTTCCTTGAGACTTACTTATCCTGCCAGGGGGAGAGCCAGGCTAAAAGGGACTCCACAGCACCTTAGGCAGGACACAAACTGCCACGGGTACAATTAATAAAATATTAATTTTTAGGATGTTTGTCTAGCAGAAGAGTCTCCAGACTTAGGCAGCTGCCCAATAACCATTAGGGGTCATCACACATTGTCCTGCACTTCCTGACCACTCCTGCCTATGGTCAAACACCAGACTTTGTACTTTGCGTCCTTGGCAGACACAAATACAATTTTTGTGTTGGATTTCAGTATATTCATTACCTGCTCCATGCTCTGCTGTCCAAGCTATCTGTGGCCTGTTGGTCATTAAACACAATATTTGATAGGTACAATGAAAAAAAATGAAATATCTAATTCCTCCTAAGAAAGATCAACACCCGTTTCTCGAAGACTTATGCTAATGAAAATCTGTTTGGATCCTGATATATGGCTAATTCTTTAGTCAAAAATTCTGGAGGCACTGAACATAATGGGAAATCCTCTTTATCTTGTTACTTCAACACCATTATGCACCCTGTGGAAATAGGTAACTACTACTTTCTTCTGTAGAAAAATATTTGAATCTTATTCTTAAATCAAAGCTTGATTTTCTCGTGAAAATCAAAAAAGCAGGAGCATACACATTCAGACAAAGAGTTATATTTATATACATATAGTGAAAGGCACATGAACTTTTGGCAAGCAAAGATTTTTGGGTTTTTTTCCATTCCGATTTAAAAATATGGAAGATGCAGTATGGTCAAAAGAAGCCTCTGTTTCAATTTGAATTGAAAAAAATTATTCTTATGGGGGAATTGTGATGCTCCAGATATACAAAGATACAAAGGCATGTCAGCCCCTTCAGAGGCTTCAGGTGCTGAGCAGTTTCTCTTTTCTATTCTAAACCTGACCAGTATTTGCTACTTACATAAGATGCTCATTTCTCTTGCCTTAAGTGACACTTTTACCTATACCCCAGAAAAGTGACAAATTCAAAAAAGAAAAAAACCAGCAACAACTACCTAAACAAAAAGGAAGACATCTTTTGGCACATCCAGTTGATATAAAAGTAGAAAAGGCAAGAAAAATAAGAACCACTGAATATCTCCACAGAAATGGTCTCATTGGCTGACCACCTCAGGCCCTAATAAGAAAAAGTATATATAGATATATAATTCTTCCTTATGCTAGAAGAATTTCCTCTATGACTCTGACAAGAAATACTTGACAACCTTATAAGAAAGCTTAATGCTTTAAGAAAATATGTTTTTCCTCAGTTTTCTGAAGACATGCCTCACTTTCAAGTGTAATAAAAATCCTTAATACTGATTTTCAGCATACAGTGGAAACCTAATCACTTTATTTTGTACTGCATTTGTATGTGCTAAAGAAACTATACCTGAAATTAAAATCCCTGTGCACCTTCAAAAACCCCAGATTTTTATTTTTCATGTAATTTTTTTTTCCTTTCTAAAGTATAAAACTTCACAATCAACAAGTGCTAGGATTTCCCTTGGGATAAATTAACCCTTTACATGAACTAAAGCTGGTAAAGATATGTTCGCTGAATCAGGCTTCAGAAACATTTCTAAACCTTAAAGACCACAACGGGAAAATAAAGCAACATTCAGTTATATTTATGGAGCCCATTTATTTCTACAAGTTAACACTGCCAACAATCCAATTTTCAAGTAATGTGGCACAACAGGAGTGAATACATGGAAACAAAATAGTCAGAGTGAAAAAGTCACATCCGCTGTCACTCTGGAAGTGGTTTGCTCTGGATCCCATGCACTTTGCATTCATTAGGGGAGGGATGGGTTAGGTGCTCTCCTGCAGGGTGCCAGACAGTTTATTTCTGTCAGAGAGGAGCAGAGTTTGTGTACTTTAAAGATGCTCCATGATGACAGAGGCCAACCTCAATGAACGGGGATGGCCTCAAAGGCAGAACTGTGACCCAAAGGTAAGTACTACATAAACACACCTTCTGTCAGCACAAAAAACTCTTTCAAAATGTTTGCCTAAAAAATATTTCAAACAACACTAAATTACTGTAAACAGAAAACATTTGAAGAAAAACACTATTTGCAAAATGCTTTCTGTGTCTTAAATTACTGCTCTTCTCCCGAAGCAGTTACTTGCATTTCCCCACTTTTGTGAAATTCCACCACAGAGATACAAAATCAAAAAACATGTATACATTTAAGACACATTACTGTACACCTTTAAAGCAGTAGATATTCTGAATATATACAACACATATACAATACACAGTCTCCCTTTACTGTAGTGGTCTGGCTACTAGTTGTGCTTTTCTCCCAGTTTAGGAGATTAAATGTTGCTTAGTTCCATAAGAATTTCCATGAAACATGACTTGCTGAAAGCAGGCAGCTCAAATAGTAGTGCGTTCAATAGTTAGGTGTTATGTTCTTAACAGAGTGATAATAAACCTTAACCTTAAGGTTGGGTAGTCATTAAGAATATAAAATTCAATTTCTAAGTATTAAAAAACTTCTTCAGCTACACAATTATCTTTTAAAAAGGGCAAAATTTCAGCTCACATTTGAGCCAAAGTTCAGCTCAAAAATAGCTCTGGAGATTAATTTCATTTCATTTTATCTCTTTTGAAGGCCTTTCTCTGTTTCTGCTGAGATAAAACCCATCAGAACACAGGAAAAGCACATGTTCCAAAAGCACATCTTCAGCATTCCAAAGCCCTGTTAACTGGAGTGTGCTTGAGTGAAAAGCCCACAGATGAGGCACACATCCTACTCAAATCAGCAAATCTACTGTAGCCTGCCTTATATCTTATTCATAAAAAAGTATTGCATTTACTGCCACGTCTTTACCATGTTCCCACCAAGTGACATCTATTTCTGCCCACCAACACTGATATAAAACTTTAAAATCAGGTTTGCCTGACTGATAACTGCAGGACCATATGCTCCCAGAAAGGAAATACTCATACAGCAGCAGAGGTGATCTTCAAATATTTTTACTCACTTGAAGGTCAGTGCTCAACTTGCTGGATTTTGTGTGTGTAGGTACACAAACACTGGTAAAACCAGTGATCAATTCCAGCCTGGTAAAAAAGTTAATGTATAAACGTTAACATGCATAAAATTACTGCTAAAATTCCCATGCTAAAATCTTTCTGCTCCCCTGGCAGAAATATTGAGTCTCAGAAGATGTTTCTGTTGGCTATGGTGTAAGAACTCTGGAATGAAGAAGCCTTGAGTTTGCCATCACAAAGGTCTGAGGTGTGCTTCTGCATCTGTGCACTGAGGCTTCCAGCAAGTCAAAAGAACTCAAATCAGGCTGTCAAACAGAGCGATGGGAAGAATGTAGGATGTGAAACTCAGCAGCTTTGCTCTGGTGAGAGTTGAGATCTCCAGGGACAGAAAGCAAGATCCATTCTTCACAGCACACCCAGATATTACACATCACTTAACCTATCTTCAGTGACAAGGCAAACAAAATCCCAGTATGATGAACTTACAGTTTGTTAAAATAAGACACTGTACCAAATGAAACAGTAACGAGTTCCCTCATAGCACAAGTTCTTGCTTTCTACATATGGACAACCGTGTTTAAAAAAATGTTGCAACAGCATCATAGAAGACAATTCTGGTAAGGGACTTGCTCGGTATCCATTGCAACTGTGGCTTGTTCCTCCAGTTTGCAGCATGTTGGGAAGGGGGATAAATCTCCCTACTCTTTTTGTTTCAGGTAGAAATGAAACACCAAGCCAAAAGCTGTCCATGATGATCATGATTTCTGATTTTCCTCTGCTGGGATGACTTCCAAGAGGATTTGCAATGTTGTGGTTACTCTGCCTGCAAAGATAAAAGCATACACATGGTAAGATTTTGCAGGAGAGATGAAGAAGGAGAAGCAGTCAGGAAAATTATCTTAGCTTCTCTACAGGCAACTTAGACACATAGACTTCACACAGATCATATATATCACATCTACATATATCATTTAAACTTGACATTTTCATATTAACTGTTTTCTGTGCCTCTGATCCAAGGCTATACCCAATAGAAGGGTATGGATGTATAACCTTATTCAATAAAAGTCTGCATGCTTTTAAAGGCTATCTTAAAAAATTACTACTCTGCATAACTGCTTAGCTTTATCAAGATTTTATGTTGAAATAAAAGTCTGGAAGAATTCAAATAACTTAATTTATCTGTGCCAAGACCTCCCTAAGCAAAAAAAAAAAAAAAGTCACCCATCCAAAGTAACTTCATGTTTTCTTTTTTTTCTTTTTTTCACATTTATTTCCTTCTTGTGCTTTTGGTAGTTTTCTTTTTTAGGGTGCTGATGTGTAAATGGCACAGTTAATTCACAGATAGCACATCCAAAATAGTAAAAGAACATTTTCTCCCAATTTCTTTCACTTATCACTCTTCCTCAATATCCTATTTTAAATAAGCAGAAATTGTTGCAAAAGAAAGTCCTCATTTTCCTTGAATGTCTGGCATGAGTGTTGACATTGACACAATGCCAAGAGGGTAAAATAGTGCAACTCACAGAAGATATGAACTGAAACCATTTCTCTGATCTTTCATCTAAGGCAGATTCTACCATCCTTTCCTCTTTTCTCTGGATGTCACCAGTTCAGTGCAAAGCCAGGTTGCCCTTAGACTATAAACTGATAGGGGCAGAGAGGCCAAGAGTCTCCAGGCTTTGCATTTTCCTCCCATCTGCCTTCCCTACCCGCCATGGGGACATCAGAGCTGGGCTGAGTGTAGCAGGGAGGAAAGGCAGCAAAAGGAAAACAGCAGGACTTCGCCCCTGCCATCCCAGCCCTTCCAGTTTTGAGGACAAGCAAAGGGAAAAAGAGAATTTTGCGAAGATGAGCAGTGGCATGACAGCTCTTGGGAAAGGGCACAGCAGCATAGGGAAATCCTGGGCATCTCTAGGAGCTGGCTGTGATTTTGTTCACCAAAGTGGACAGACCCACCAGCAGCAAGACCTTGCCCAGTTCTCCATTTCCATGAAGCAGTTTTTGTATCTCCTGGGATGAAGCCACAGCAGAACAGAAAAGTTGGAGGAGCTGGCATTCTTTGCATTTTTTAGTTGCAATGTACTCAGAATAAATCAGTATCGGGAGCATTTTCCCCTATGAAAATGTTCCAATCTGTTTCCAGCCAGTACCTCTATGTTGTCTGCTTGGAGCAGTACCTAGAGTTACAGGACCAGTTTCACATTTGTGACAAGACAACTTCACATACGATGGCAGTGCAGATAACTTCCCCAGCCCAGTTTAAATCCTAATTTTCCCTTTTTAAGAGAAGAATTCTCTGCAAATGGGTCCCAGGGGACAACACCTATAAAAAAACCCCAGACCTTCTCTCCACACAAGCACCACATAAAGTTTAGGTGAGGAAAGAAAGCAGGAGTTTTATCATATATATATGACTGGACATGAAATCTGTAACAACAAAATGTTGGGAAAATCTCCCATGGATCCCACCACAAACTCGACAGAGAGAAGCAAATTGAGCATATTACATATTACACTTTGTCCTAAGTGAACAAGTGTTATCCTCTGGTGTTGCTAAATAACCCTGGCAGAGATATTTTGTTATGTAAAGAGATCTTATTTCCAGCAAGGGCTCAGCCATAACAAAAAGTAGGATTCAACTTTTTACCTCTTTGCAATTCAACCCACTGTAAAGGAATAGATGTTTTCAAGTGTGAGTCTAAGGTTGGGTTTTCAGCTGAGGAAGTACAGAGAGCAGCATTCTCATGCTGGTGATGCATCCTTTTATACACTGATCTGCTGCTTAAGATTTGCTAGGCTCAACTTTTTTTCATTTCCACATTAGTTTTACAAAAAGAAAGAATGCAGTGGTCAAATGAAACCTGTACTAGCTGAAAATTATTTGTCCCAGCACATCTAGTACTATGGCAGAATTCCTTTGGAAGAGGAGACAACACAATGTTATTCTCACTGCAAAATACCATCCCAGAATCTACAAACCCTACGAGCTGTAAAGATACCTTTTGTAAATTTCATAAAGAGAATGGGCAATGTAAATGCCCTAAGTACAGAACAAAGGCTTTCAGCCTTGGGAGAGGATTCCTTGGGTAATCCATTCCAGGGCTCTGCTGGTGTAATCAGCCTGAAACTCCCTTCAGAAATATATGTATCTTCAGACTGGCTCTTTCATCCCACTACTCATTCTGGCTGCTCTCTATCCCTTTCCTCTGATCCTTACAAAGCCTATTCAGGATATTCCCTCTGGACTGGTCTGTATCCATGGGTATTTGCACCTTATGGGGTTTATGAGCAACATCCATCTCTCTCTGCCAAAGCACAGCTTGGCAGATGAACCAGTCAATGCCTGAAGAAGGTGACTTTTCAAATCCCCACACCAGCTGCCCATGTGCTGATCTGGGCACACGAAACAGCTTGGGAACAGTATTGGTAGCACAGCAGTGTGTTCAGACCAGCAGGCTCCTACTTCCCCTCTGGTACCACAGGAAATGCTTTGGTCAAGTCTAAGTAGATTGGATTCATCACAT
The DNA here is from genome assembly GCF_027477595.1 of Haemorhous mexicanus. NCBI lineage: Eukaryota > Metazoa > Chordata > Aves > Passeriformes > Fringillidae > Haemorhous > Haemorhous mexicanus. Next base: position 11,486,668 of record NC_082344.1, read on the forward strand.
TTGTAAAAGAAAAAAAAAAAAAAAAAGTCATTTATATTCTTATAGAAAGTTAGCCAGTTACTCTGGGAAAAAAATCTACCTCTTAAATGAAAATCCCATTTTTTTATACTGTCCTTTACCTCATGCCTATGTAAGACATATTGTTTCAAGGTTAGAATATCAAGCTTGCAGCAATTTCTTTTCAATATCTCACAGAGGTACCTTAAGTGAAGTTATCCTCAATCAATACCTTTTGTAAATGTTTTCAGGCTATACAATGTCTCCCAAATAATGCCAGCTTAAGGACTCCACACAGGAGTTTTATTGCTTCTTCTTACGGAAAAGAAAAATCTGTTTGTTTCACAAGTAAATCTCCGCTCTGCTCCAGCTCAAAACTGTCAGCATCAGTTTTCTGTCATTATTGTTGTTATTTTGGGGATAATAATTGCAGAGCAAACAAGCTGTTTCCCTCACTGACTGGCTTCTGCTGCATTCCTCTCTGAGCCAGTACACCATGTCCATCCATAGATATGACACTGGCACACAGACTTCTTTCCAGGAGGAGAATTTTGTCTTATCTCAAAAGTTAGAAATCATTCACCTTCATTGTCACAGCTGGCAGAAAAATCTTCACATCTATCCAGTCTACCTTAAAGAGAATATTCTTTCTCTTGCTCAAGTAATGTAGTTCAACACTGTCATCCCGTGGCCAAAGATTCAAGTAGCTGTATTCCAAAACCTCTGAGACACGACAGAAAATGTCAAAAAAGCTCCTGGATTTGATAAGGGAAAAATTTCTACACCCTAAATGTCAAGACTGAGAGATTATAAATAGACTAAACCCCAACCACTTAATAGAATGTCCTTCTGCATACAACTGCTTTAATTTGTGCTGGAGATTTCTACCCATTCCGGGGACAATGCAAGTAATTTATAACTTTTTGGCTATAAAATTAAGATTTTCCTAGCCTAAACTAACACCCTTTGCTGTAAATACTTTCTGCCCTACTGCCTATGGACTTCCCAGCATGTACTGAGAGGGAAATTCACATATTCTACAGCAGATAGGATATAACTCTATAAATTATTTATATTAAGAAAATACATACAACTGGTTATACTGTAATTACATATAAAAGCACTATTCTTTTCTTGTGAGCAGCTCATTTTAAATAATCACTTAAGACTGAAGCACAGAAGACAATATGCACTTTTAATTCAGCATCTACAGAAATCAACTACTTTCAGTTAAAGATTTCACAGCTTGAGTTTTAGTTTTGCAGTAAAAGAAATTTTCTTTTTATTTTGTTTAATAGATTATACGTCATTCCTGAAATATCTTGCCAATAGTCTTATTTCATGTTTTAAAAATTCCCTTTATTTTAGAAGCCTATTATCCTAGCAACAAAAAATGAGAATGAAGAGCTGTAATAAATGATACTGACTTCTAATTGAAATATTTCAAATAATCCTTCTCTAACTTATCAGAACTTCCACAAATCCTTTCAAAGCTTTTCAGAAACGGTACAGAAAGTATTCTCAGTGTATTTCAGGCATAAAATACTACTAGCCAAGTCACACAGAAGTCATTCTTCATGAAGCACAGAAATAATTTCCATAGAGGCATGTCAGCCATGGTATATGTTGCTATCATCCTGTCAGGAGCCACTGCTAAGGACAGTATCCCCATGCCAAACCTGTCTGAATCTTCCAGACACTTCCAGTCCCATTCCAAACACTCCTCAGTGGTCCACAGATACATGGTGTCAGTACGGAACACCAAGCTCATCCTGATATCACAGCTATTTTGCACAAGATTCCAAACAGATTCCCCAAAGAGTGCAGTACTGTCTTTATTAGCACAGAGGCAGAGTCAGGAGAAGATGATGGGGATTTAAAAGGAATTAGATGTTTGTAGGGGAGGGCATGAAGAAGCATCAGTCATTTAAAGTCAATCACTGGCTGAAGAACAGCCTTGCTGTGAATGAACCTTATTAGTTAGGGGACATTGATTGCCCCTGGCAGAGCAATGCTGGAGCATATGCCCAAAAGCAACTTGTGTTGTCACCCCCCAACTCACAGCAGCTGAGAGTGTCAATCCAAAGGATTTCATAACACAGGGAGAGCACTAAGAAACTCCTGGAGTCAGCGTGAAGGACAGAAGTCTCACACCAGGACTTACCTAGAAGCTTTCTGAACCACTTTGGCTTATTGTCCCATACTATGAAGAGGTAGTAGGCAGGAATGCCAGTCAGGGTTATTGCAAATCCAATCCCTGTGTTCACTGGGTCAGAGTAAAGTGACAGTGCAACCATGAAGAGGCAGGTGAAGGAAAACAACGCTGGAATAAATAAAGGAACCTGAAAAATAACCACACAAAGAAACATTAAATAATGAGGTCTTTGTAAAGTATGAGTAAGGCATTTAATTTTCCATGAAATGCAAATTGGACATTTGTCCTGTCCAGCAGTACAGGACAGTTCTGGAGAAATAAGGGTATCTAGAACAGGCACACAAAATGTCAGTGGCTGCAGAAGCCAGGCCCTGCCAACTGCTATGCAGTGAGTACCACAGATGTGTCTTAATTACACTCTAAAACACTCCAGTGTTTTACTTCCTTTAAAATATAAGGACTGTAAATAAGTTACATTGTAAAAGTCCTTCCTCTAATACCTCAGCATATAAGCAACCAGCTCTAACCACAGCAAAGATATCAGTTTTGATAATTAATTACCCATTAGAAAACATTTTAAAACACAACTAGGAGCTCAAGTCACCTTTTAAAACTATTAAGAGCATATTGATTTTCTTCCTAAGGTAAAAATCAAAATCTAGCAGGAAGAGAGCAAATTAAACAGCAATTTGACTAGTGATAAAGATATTTGATAGTGTTATGCACCTGATAGTGATTGAAAAAGCACTTTCTGACTCTGTGACTGATGGCATTGCCAGCGTCACCCTTGAAAATACACAAAGTAACCATATCAAATTTATTTGCTCAATTTTCAAAAACACCAATACAATCACTCTCTTAGCAAGCCTCTGAAGGAAATGCCTACAGGCATGGCTTTTGAGACACTAAGTGTAATGGAGAATTGGGAATTCCTTGGAGATTGTTCTCTTCCTTACATGCCTCAAAGCATTACTGTTCCTCTTTTGTGTACTGTCAAAGCTTTTTTTTTTTTTTAATCAAAGCAAAATAGGTTGCATTATTTACTAATATACCTCCTTATTTACTAATATACCTACGAGAATGCAACAATACACATTCTTAGTTCTTCACAAAATAGTCTTCTTGGCAGCATCTAAACAGGGATATATTTCCCAAGTTTTTGATGATGGATATTATCTTTCTGGATACACAACGGGACAAGTTACTTTGTATGATGTTACTTAAAACAAGCAAGAAAAATAGCAGAACTAAGGTCAAAATAGATACTATTCAAGGGATTGGATTATTAGCATTTTCTTTCACAATAACTCTGTCTGCCAATCCACTGCAAGTGCCAAATATTACAATAATCACACTAACCACTTATTTGCACAGAAAATTTGCATACTTGATATTGGATATGCAATGACATAAATGCCCTCTCGCAGAAATTCTCGTGCTTGACATGACTTTTTTGATCATGCTATTGTATATTTGGTCATAAAATTATCCAGGCCTTTATCAAAGGAGACATTAAATAGAGGACTGGCTGAAAATCAAGTTGGCACAAGTAACCCCAATATTTGCAGTCTGAGCCCTCTGTGGCTGCAGAGGGCTCAAGGTATTTTCACACAGCTTGCATTACACAGCTCACATCACACAGCCTGAGCACGACAGACAGGCAAAACTGAGAAAATATCTTCATCTCAGCACAGCAGCTTCAGTCTCTTCCCCCCAAGCACAGGGAAGAGGCAAGAATTGAAGAGGATGGAACACAGCTGGGGTAGCACTGGGGACCTTGCAGGAAAACTCTCACTCTTCACAGCAAAGCACTGTTTTCTCTTAAATCAGTTTTTCCTGAGAAAGAGGTTAGCTTGTTACATCAGAAAATTCTCCCTTGCTGTCTGACTGCAGGACAGAGAGGAGGGAGGATTCATGTAAAAGAGTAGAGAGCAGATGTTACCTTGAAAGGACGAGGCATATCAGGACGTTTATATCTGAGATAAATCAACCCAGCAACTACCAGTCCAATAAAAAGCCACCTGGCAAAGCTGAGGAAATTCAAGAGGCTGTAGAGATCCCCGTTGAATAACATTATCATTGTGAGAGGATGCTGCAAAAGAAATTCAGAGCATAAGAAGGGTTTAGTAGATCGATCTCTATTGTTTTACAGCAGTGATGTCAAAGTTTTCCTCAGGGACAAACAGCACAGCCTTACACACACACCTGAGTGCCACAGACTGCAGGCTTGCCTCTGTCATAAAATCAGGTGCATAATCAATGTCTAGCTGTCCCCTGAGACCATTTTGGATCAATATATATCTGTCCTGGGTGGCCACACATAGTCAATACAAATTAGTCCCTTGTGACCCAGCCAAAAATACACAGGCGCACTGCACCACCAAAATGCTGGAGCACCCTGGGCAGCATTTTCCTGGGATATAAGCTCACTGCAGGTTTACTTGCTCATTGCTGATGTAAATAATAAGAACTCTTAAGTTTTGGTCACATATAATCATATGAAAGCAGAAGTTTCTAGGCGATTTGTGGAAAGAAAAATCTTAGTCTCCCAGGCTTCACAGGGAAAGTGAGAAAAGAGGACATGGCAAGGGGCAGTTCCAAACCATGAGATGCCAGCTGGGCACACTGGGTTTGCCTTTGCCCAGACTTGCAGAGTGTAGACGTATTGCACATTGTAAATGCAAATATTTATGAGCAGAAGGAAGAATTTAGCTGTCACTCAGATAGCTACTTAAGAGCAGGAAGGTGAGGAGACTCCAGAATAAATACAGTTCCTCAATAAAAAATTAGTCTGAGATACAAGGCTTCAGTGAGGCAGGCAGAAGGTTATGTATAAACTTGTGTTTTGTTGTGAATTAGATGGTTAGGGAAGTCTACATGGATCTATTACAAAGTAGTGTCTGGAAAAAAAAATGTCCTTGCATTTGGGCATGAAGGATTAAGTCAAACTCACCATATCCCTCATTCTTCAACAGGAGGGAAGACCCTGGATGTGAGAGGTTTATAACAAGGCCACAGGTGAAATCAACTACAGATGCAGTAAAACACTGGGCTAAATTTTTACACAGAGTAACTAACTTGTATTATTTATCTATATTCACAGCCTCACTCTCCTTTTTTTCAAAGGAGTGCAGACAACATGGATTTGAACCAGAAGGATCAATATTTCAAATGTGGGTCTCTGGTCTCCAACCTTAATAGCTTAGAAAGTACTTGGTTCCTTACATATAGATAGTGAGCAAACACCTATGTAAATGTCAAGGGAAATTGTACCACTGAATTATATTGGGCAAGATTTCTTCTCTACAGACTCAAACTCTAAAAGCTTAAAATCTCAGTTATAACTATAATGCAAGCTATATACAATAAAGCAAGTGAAGGAGAGCTATCAAGAGGAAATACAAGAAAGCAGGATTACAATCAGATAGCATGAGTTCTATGTGTTACTACACACATCTATCAAATTCCTCATGTTGGTGAGGAATACTTCTGGTCCAGGTAGCTCAACTTGCAGACTGAGATGAGATTGAAATGCAGATTGAAATGCAGACTGTGTGGAAGCCTGAGACAGGAGGCCATGAATAGCCAGCTTCTGAGGCAACAAAGAGTATGAAAGATTGGTGACTCCAGCCAGAGGAACAGATACTGGGTGACACAGCAGGAGCTGGGAATTGCTGACCCTTTGGATATCAAAGCAAATGAAGACCAGTGAAGCCAGCAAAGTGGATGGACACAGACATGGAGCAGGAACCAAATACTTGGGAGGAAGGTCAAGACTTGTGGGGAGAATGTGGGGTATAAAAGGCAGTAGGATTACTTTGTTGGGGGTCCCTCCTCAGGGGCACCAGCTCAGCTGTTTCTGTGTCTCTGTGCCAAGACTAAGTGGCTTTATGGAATCTGATATTCTGCCATGGAAAACCCAGGTTCAAAGCAGTGGGGAAGCCTGGCCTGAGAGCGGGATGTGCAGGAATCCAGCAGTGACCCATTGAGTCACCAGAGCCACCGCTGGGAAGGGGCTCTGGTCCCAGCAGGGACATACCTGGCACTGGGCATGTGCTTGCCAGGAAGTCTTGTGAATGGTCAGACTGGAAAATTTCTCTAGCAAAATACACATATAAACAGATTTCTTATTTTAAAAGGTGCTGGTTTTTTCTTTTTTTTGTTTTGTTTTGTTTTTAATTTAACAAGCCTCAAACACATGCTCATTTTCTCAGCTTATCCTCAAAAGCTCTTTCCTTTCTTACAGTGTGTAGAACTTGGAAGGAGAAATAAAATAGGGAAATGCTAAAATTACTATTGATGTAGAATATATCCTGCCACTGCTCTATTTGCAGTAAGGTGAGCTAAAAAATTGCAATCTTTGAAGGAAAGCCATCTTCATACAAGAATCTGACTTTTTCAAAGGAAATCAATGCACTGGTGTAACAGGACCATATGCAATAGCAGAAAACGTCTGTCAGAAAAAAAAAAAATAATATATTAATACAATTTGTGCATTTCATTCCACAAAAAACAGTCAATGCAATTTACCCACAAGGTATGACTACACCCAAAGAAATAAAATGCAAACTAAATGTTTATGGAAAATTAATTTCATTAAAACGTCTCACCATAATCACACTGCCTAATTTTCAAAACTTCAAAGCCTATGATTATATGTGTACATATAAAATTCAACAATTCAGCAGTGAGCTTTTAGGCTTCAAGAGCAAAAAACAATTTAAATTCCACAAGCATTTGCTCTTAGTAGCATAGACTCCTAGGTGCATCTTTTGCTTTGGCTGTAAGTCCCTAAATATGACAGAGGCCTATCCAGATACACTGCAATCATTGATCCCAAAAGTGGGGCTGAATGCTCATGATTATGAAGACTGCATGTTAAGTGAAAATCTTCCTGGCACTATGAAAACTAAACCTTGAAGTTGGCATCTTGACATTTAGTCCTAACATTTTACCATAAAAATTAGTCTGCAAAGCTAACACATGGCCAACATTTACCTTTGCTGCTTATTTTAGAAGTCACTCACAGGATATCCACTGAAGCACCAATGGTTTTCCTTAGAAAATCCACAGACTATTTCACAGGCACATGTTCTCTCATTTTTTAATCACCACTATGCTGGACAGCTGAGGGTTCTTCCTCCTTTATCTTAGTTGCAAAATTGCTTACATTTTTTACTATGAGGTAGTATAATGAGCCCTTAGGGTACTCCCAGATGCTGGTGTTCAGTTCAACTTTCAGTTAACTGAATCCCTTTTTTGTTTGTTTAACTGGAATTTGTTTCTCTGAAAAAGAACTAGCTCACCACTAGGAAGTCTTTAGAATTTCAGAGCAATATGATATGAATTAGATTGCAGTGATAGGCAAGAAAGCAAGGAGGAGATGATAGAATAAGAACAAGTCACAAATCTCATTCCTCTTTCTCCTGTCCTCCGCCCTGCCCAAAAGCCATGTTCACATTAATAAATGGACTCAAGCAGTGCCCAAATTCTGTTTGAATCCTCTAGAGCAAGCCCGTAATAAGAATTCTAGTGCAGGAACATTTGTTTGTATGATTTACCAAAACAATGACAGCTGGCAGAGGAGTGTGCTTGCGGACATGAATCATGGAGAGAATTTCTGGAAGGTGACCCTCACGGGATGCAACGAAGAACATCCTGGTGGGAAATAAATGTGGACAGACTTTAAATGTGCTCATTACTGTGAGTACGCAAAGTGGCTCATGAAAGTCACAGAGCAGAGCAGAAATTCTTAGTCTTAGTCTTGTTCTAAATGAAAGCACTGGCAGGAGAAACCCACACACAGAAATCAAAACCATCTCTGAGGGTGTCCCTTGATTGGTGTTTGTAAAGAGTTAATATTTTCCCTCCAATTTTCTTCCTTTATATGAAAAAAGCAGCCATTGATTAAGGGCTAGCTTCAGAGACATTCATTTCCAAACCATTCAAAGGATTTTAAAAACAGTACCCTAAACAAAGTGAGAAAAAGCCCTACACCTGGTCAACATTTATCATATCCTCCTAAAGGAATAAACTCTACTCTCTTCCCCTTGCTTCCATACTTTCAGTGTATCTCCCAAGCCCAGACCCCCAGGAACATCAGCAGTGCTCACCTGGAGACTGCAAAAACGCCACCATTCATAGATCCAAAGCAGGAGAGAGCGACAAACACGGGTACAGCTAAAGAGAAGTTTCCCATCAGTCGTTCAGCAAAGGTCTGTTAGAAAAGAGAGAGAAACACACAATGATTTTTCAGAAAATGGGAAAATAATTGTCCTCTATTAACAAAGTATCATGGTGTTAGTTATTCCCCTCTCTGCACTCCTCACTGAAAATTGTTTGGTACATTTGTTGCCTCTTTTGTGAGAGCACAGCTACTACAGCTGAGCTGTCCTACCCCTTCCCCTGACGGCATGTGGAAGATCTCCAGTTGAAGCAATGATGGGGAGGTGGAATCAGACCCTGACTCATGTCAATTTAAACCATTATGGCTCCAAAGAAGACCAAGTCTGAATGGATTAAGGTCTGATCTGCACATCTAATACCTTTTTTCTACAACCTTCATTGCACTCAGCTGGTGCTACCCAGTGGTATAGTCTATCCATTCAGGCTTTAGTGTTTTAGGTTAGCAGAAGAGCCTTAATTGGAGTTTGGGGTACCACAGGCAACATGCATAATTTTCATCATGTTTATATAATGTTTTCTTTCTAGACCTCCCATCAGCTACAGAATTTGTCATTTTTCAAGACTCACGTCAATTGAAACAGTCACAGGCAGTATCACTACTGGAAAAGAAATGGAATTATTTATTTCCTCATTGTGACTCAGATACCATAAATATAAAAATCAGTGTCATCACCACAATTCAGCAAGGACAATCAAAGCAGTGTTTCCTAGCCAGGTTGCCTTGCAACTCCTTCCCAAATGAGTTCCAGCTGAAGCAAGTACTTCCCAAGTACTCAGGACACACATTGTGCAGAGACAAAGTTACTGTATTCTGCTACACAAAATAGTTCAGAGTTCTCTCTTCCATAAATATCTGTAATTCCTGCTTCCCAGGAGCTGAGCTTACAATTTAGCTCCGAATTTTTCAAACATGGATTTGGCTATGAAATGTAAGTCCTACTGACTTTGTTATAAGAGGTAAATAAAAACAGTCCAATGTTACATTATAAATGCAACCGATGGCCTGAACTGCAACCCCACTCATCAGTCAAAAATCAAATTTCACTGGGATGCTAATAAGTGCTGCCATACTGAAACCTGACTGGATGTGTCCACCCAATCTTTTTCCCCCCTGAAAAAAAGAATTATATCAACAAACATAACTGCAGCAGGAATATATCTTTGTATCTTTCTTCTGTAACTTACCACTGCTACAGCTTTTGAAAGCAGCAATTCCCCAGCACTGATTGTAGTGAAATAAGCCACGTTTGTTAACACATAGCCAACTGTGACGATAATCATTGAAATGCATATTGCGAGGGGTATGTTTCTGAAATACACAAGGTAGCTCATTATATTTGCAATCTGGCTGCTAATCCCCGAACATGAAACAAATAACATGGGAAAAAGCCACTAACGATGGTGAATGCACATTTGGCAATCCCAAAACATCATCACTAGAAACTACCAGTGAATAAAAAGGAATAAACACAACCCTCTAGACAAAGGAAATAGGTTTATAATGAAGAGGTGAGAAACCATTTGAGGGAGGAGTCCTTTGGGGACACCAAGGGGCTTGTGGCCTCCATGCTTCCCACTGGACCCCCACTTCCCATTTAAGTTGCCTACTCAGATTGACCTGCAAGCTGAACCCAAACTCCTGGAGGTGTTTGACATCTTCCCCTGGATATCAAAATATCCAGCATGCAAACTTCTGCCCTTTCCTCCTGGGTGTATTTCTTCCTTTACACACCTTACCACATCCCAGTGACCTCTCTCACTATTCAGGGGAGCATGAGAGCAGAATATGAGACAGAAAGGAAAACAGTACAAATTTGTAAATTTAGCACAGCACAAATGGTACTGAAAAGCACAACCCCCCTGCCATCCTAGCTAAAAGACAGAACAACAAACAAATAAATAATAATGCCAGACTTTTATATAGCATGTCCTTCTAGTCAGAAAAGCAGAATGATTTTTGTTTTTAAAAGGAGGAACAGAGGCACAGTGAATTTGTCCAAAGCCACACTGCAAGCAAATGTTTGAGTCAGGAGAAAATCTTTCTACCCAATATTATCAATATCTACATCACACCAAGAAAAAACTCAGATCTGAAACCAATCCTTTAGTTCCAAGGCTGGTATGTATGGTCCCTCTGAGGAGAGCTGAGAGCTCCTCTTTCATGGCTGGTTCCTTCCAGCTGTCTATATTAAGGCTGCTTTTGGAGGGATGGTGGGGTTGCCATATTTAAGGAAGGTCACCCCAGCAGGTGGCTAAAGGAAAGACAGAACTAGGAATTCTAGTATTCCAGAGGAGATCACAAGCACACTTTTCAAGGACTATTATAATCACTTCAAAGGAAAAGGTATTTTGAAAACCAACACAAAGATCATTCTTTTCTGATATTTTTCTAAAAGAAACATAGCCAGGTAAGAATTTAAGGATCTTCTTCACTTTATTTCTCAAAGAGATCTTTCACATCAGTTTGAGCTGAAAACAAGCTCTAACCTGAGACTAAATAAATAAATGTATTTATAAATAAGTAAAACAGGACAGTATCATTGTTGCACATCTTGCCCACCTCAGAAACCATGGTGTCAAATGCTCCCATTAACCCAGACACACAGGTGGGTAAGAGGATCATGCTGGTAATGTAATACCAAATCAGACATCATGATACTGTATTAAGCCACAGCTACCTCATGCACACATCTCAGGTGAAGAAACTGGAAGAAGGGAAGCCAGTCAACTTGTAGGATGTGTTTGCTGATGTAGAAGATGACAGCAAGGACTAGAGCAAAGAGACCAGAATATAGGTGCTGTGTTGCTGGAAAACCCACAGTTATGGACACAAGAAATACTGCAGCTCTGTGTGGTGATAATTTATGCCAAAAGGGGGTTTGTAAGTCAGATAGATAATATAAGTCAAAATGGAGTCTTTAAGTTACCAGATATATTGCAATCAGTTGGATTAAGCTTCTTACCTGACCTGGGTGCAAATTGAATTCAAATCCTTTTAGCATCTGATTCAAGGTAGGGATACATGGATTTAAAGCCTCTCAGAACAGGTATTTTATCTATATTTTCTGCATCACAGATGAATGCTTCAACCACCAAGATTTTGGAAAAATCAGCCCTGACTCCAACCTTTAAAAGGCTGTTTTCAGCCAAATATAAAAAATTGGACTTTTTTCACAAATACTATTTAAATAACTGAAAGCATAGTGGTGAACCTAACAGATTATCTTAGTTTGTTCTAATTCTTACTAAACACCTCATATACACACCTAATTTAAATCCCAGTTTAACTTCTTATAAAATAAAAATGGCAATTCAAAACGTGGGGGAGGTGGTGGGGTTGGGGGTGGTGGGGCTGCAAGAACCGTGCTTCCAAACGTGACCCTTATCTGAGCACTGCAAGTCCTGCTTTGTTATGCTGACGAGCGCTAACGCCCTAATACCAACAAAGAAACACACTCAGACGAATAAAAGCCCTAAACAAGCCAGAACTAGTCAGGAAGCGGTATTCATGAAAAAGCCTGCAAATCATACCCCAGCGCCTGGAGAAGCATGAGGGATGCTGTGACTTGTAAGCTCCCAAGTCCCTGTTCCTGAAGGAAGCAAGTGCTCAGGCTGCACCGCCTTTTGTCTCCTGGCAGGAGTGAGTTTTCAGAGGGCTGTGGTATGCCTGCACAGCCCTTCCAAGTGCTGCTTATTTCCCACTGCTTCCAGTGACAGATGCTGACAGAAATAAAAGGCAAATTTCAAGATTTCAGGGGTAAGCAATACAGTATGGTTCACTTCTCACTGACACCTCCATTCAGATTTGTGCTGGTCCTCAAAACAACTGAAAACACAGGCAGACAGGCAGGAACCATGTGCAAAACCACTGAGTGAGAGCTTAAATTGTGTCTTTTCTATCCATCCAGTTTAAGAGACAGTTCCCAATTTGCAACAGAATCCCGTTATCAGATTCTCTGTTGTGAACTACAGTCTCCATGCTAGAATACAAGCTATAATGCCATTAGCAATAAAGACTATCTCCTTTTCCTTAGAGGATCATTGTACCAATTTTCTTGGAATATTTTAGATATTCTCCAGACTTCCAAATCTTGTCTCTAAATAAGAAAAATCATACCGAGGTTCTGTTCTCCATTAAACTGCCTCTATTTATGCAGTTTCCACCTTTTCACTTCTGCATTCTATGAATCATACACAACACAGGGTGCCCACAATACTGATAAGCCATATTTCTGATGTAAAACAAATTCACAGCTGCCTCACAGCTAGCTGAGACTTTTGGACTACAGAGAGAAAATTCAATAACTGGTTAGAAGGGGAAACTGCTGCCAGGAAAGTCTTTTTGCGATACTTATGTCTTCTCCCAAAACTTTGAAGAAAATCAGTATCAAAGGGAATCTGAGGAAATCTGAATGAGGACAATGTTGACCCTATAATTAAACAGTATTTTAAAAAGTGTGTGAGAGACAATTAGGATAGCTTCTGTGTAGCTGAATGTAGACTAAAATGGAATTGAATCTCCATACCTTTTAAGACTTACCCATCCCCAGCTGCTATTCAAAGCTAAATCTTCCCCTTCTGCCCTATGTACAGAGCAACTGTAATGAAGAATCACACTTGAATAAAGAGTGCATTTACCTTGTGATTATCAGAAAAAGTCACCAAGGAGCCTACCACCACACAGAAGTTCAGCTTTGGGAATACAGCTAGCCCATCTTGTGCTATACAGGGCTGAAATGGGTTTTGCATTTAACCTTCAGTGCTGCAGAATCGTAGATCTTCTGATAATCTGCTCTAGTACATCTCTACTCCTACCAATATTTTTGCAAGAAAAAAACTGAAAGCAGAGCAAGCAAAAGAAGGGAAAAGGAAGGAAAAAAAAAAAAAAAGGTAAAAGGAAAAAGAGAGAGAAAGCCAAAGCAGGAACCTGAGGATGAGAAAAGCCATGTCAATAAATCAGCTGAGGAGCATTCCTAGAAATGTACAGCACATATTCCAGGTTAATGGCAACTTCTTTAACAGCAGTGAGCACTAAGAGCCATGTCCACTGAGGGCTGTTTTCCCTATGAAATGACAACCACACAGTCAAAGACACCCCTCCAAGCCAGCTGAGTTCCCAACCATGAAGCACCTTCCTGCCACATTCTTTGTCACTTGGAGGTCATACCAAAACCTCTTTCTTGCATCCATATCAAAGCCAGGTTTTACTCATCATAGTCAATTGTCCTGGACAAAGCTGCTCTAGCAGGACCCAGCCAGGAAGCATAAATAAAAAGGTTGAAATAAATAACTTCATTACTGATAAAGTTACATGGAATTACATCTCTACTGTAGTAAGAAAATTGTGGAAGATAATTTTGCATATAAATTTAGAATGACAATAGCAAAGAAGGAGAAAAATCGTAATTCCCTCACATGATTTATGGGCAAGGATTTACTTAGTTTTCATGAGCATGATGCTGTATATTTTCTACTTTCTTAGTTGAAAATTTACCACCAGAGGAGTTTCAAAAGTTCCCTTGTGCAATAATTTTTTCACCATTTGCAATCTGCTAAGCAATTTTTCAAACAAACTCTTTCCAGATTTTGGCAATCTTAAAAGAAATCTAATCATCCATTGCACTGCCCATAGCACCAAAGCTTGGCAGAAAAAGAGCAAATTTATCACGAGAGTAAATTTATCCAAATAACCTGACACTGGGGAAAAAAAAAAAAAAAAGACAAACCAAATACAGAAAGTGGCAAGAGAAATTTAATATTCCCAGGACTTCAGTGCAAGACTAGAAGACATACAGGCTTGCCTTAGTAAGCACTGTGTTCCAGAGTCCAAACTATGTCTCTCACCATTCCCAGGTGGTCATTCCATGAGCTGTGGCAATCCCAAATCCTGGACAGCAAGCAGCACATTTCAATATAAACTCATTTATCCCTGACATGTTTTTCATGTAAAAAGCAGCCTAAAAGGCAAGACATTACACTGAAGGGATCAAATCATCCTCACCATGTCAACAGGTGAAAAAACTACCATCTCATCCATCTGCTAGTAGAAAAGGCAGAAACTTCAAAGGAGGTCACCTCCCAGGGCTGAATCAAAGCCAGGAATAGAGAGACAGAAGGAGTGGGCATCATCACAGCACCTCTCAGATCCACGTATTTCTACATGCTAACCAGTGTCTCAGCAACTGCTGACTTCAGTGACAAGATATTATTATTTTGTTTATTCAAGATTCCCATCAGCAAATCATCTCTTCCCTTCGCTGCCTTCCAATATGTTCCATCCTTACATTCCAGATCAGAGGAACTTGCAGTCTGTGGGCTTGCAGCTTAGACAATATTCAATTACATAACTTCTCTTCATCGTCCTGTGATCTTTTTTCGATTTTGAGAGGAGGAATGAAAGGAAAGCCCAGTCATTAATCTGCACTCTCATTTACACCACCACATACTCCATGGGTGCTACTGCTGGAGTGAAGTTTTAAAGGGCTCCCCATATTCATTTCCATGCTTTGGTTCCATATCTCTCACTTCAGACACACAGCAGCATGACACTGGGATAAAAGAGTGAAAAATCTGGCTACAGTCTGCATTTAAAAGCCTTCTTGCCTTCTACCACCTAGTAGAAGAAGAAAAGAGCTTCTGCTGTGCTAATTACTTATTGTCTTCCCAGCGTTTGGCTTCTCTGGTTCAGATTATAATTGCTTACAGTTTGTAAATAGGGTTTTCCACGACCAACTGACTTTAAAGGGTCATACTGTGTTATCAGTGTACTGCAAATGGCAGGAAATTTCATTAACTTCTCAGATGTTTTCAGCACTTTTTCCAACAGGTTTTCCTCAAAAACTAATCAGCATAAATACTACCTTGTCTTAAGACTTAGGTATTAATTGCACAGGGTAACACTCTTTTCCATAAAATATCTCCTTTCAGGCAAACCCTCCCAGCTTAAGTCTCCAGAGGCAAATCTGTCCACAGCCCTTGAGAAACAGAATAGTTGTTATGCTCACAAGGGGATTGGCTTTATTTTAATAGATGTTTAAAGTTGGCTATGATGTCTTTGTGTACACTCAGGTTGCCAAGCCATATATCTGACCGCAGTGCTCATTTATGTCAAGCCCCACCCTGTCAATTCAATACCTTTTGTGAAACATCTTTCTTGGAAGAGCAGAATGAACTCTGAAACTTGGACTACCAGCCACAGACACTCCTCATGGTCAAGCAGGATCCTGAATCATTTTGCATGGAGTGGATAGCACTACTGGCATTCCCAAAGAAAACTATGCCAACACAGCGGATATCAAAGATGACAGCGAAATACACAAAGAACTTTTGAGATTACAGCATTAAATATTAGTCCCTCTATCTCTGCTCAGCCATTTCTTGTATAGAAGGCATGTGAGCACTCTTAGGGGCCAGAAATTGAGCATAAGAGGCAGCACACAGAGCTACTAGGGGGGCTAATTTTTAAAATCTCTTTAAAAGAAGAAATGGAATACAGACTTGAAACATAAAATATCAATCACCTCCTGTGATTTCTCAGTCAACTCTATTTCCATAAGTACATCAAGTGCCAGGGTGCAACATCTTCATGTTGCAAATTTATTGTACTAAGTTTACAACTGTTTCCAAAAGACGTGTGAATAACCAAATGTGGCTTTTATTTTGCACTGTAACTTGACCCCAAGTTACATCCCTCCTGAGAACCTGAAAGTCCCAAGGAGCTTGCTTTTCTTTCCTGCTGCTACAGTCACATCTGCAGGGAACTAGGCCTACCCTAGGAACTCAAGTGTGCTTACGGTTAGAGTCTGGGAGGCTGAACCAGAGAACAGCCAGGTGCCTGGAAAATGCAGAATGTCTAGCAAAGGCTCTGCATTTTGCATTTCAGAATCTGAAATGGTAGTGAAGAAGGCCAGCAGACAATGGTTATTTATCTAGTGTTTTGCAATAAAAGTGAGGTTTAGGTGTGACCTATTTAAAAAGCTGTCTGCCACTCTCACAAAAGCTTGCCATTTAAAAAGCAGCAGAGTCTAAATTCAGAGGATTCAAATACAAATATACTGTCACTCCTGAGTTTGATGAATGACTTCTATGTTTCTATCTTACATCATCATTTAACATCACCCTCCTTTTATTTCATTTGTGGGAAACCTTAATGTCCTCGAGGAAGTTTGTGACCTTTTCCACCAGAGAGACAAAACCTCAGATTTTACCTTTATTGCCCAGCTCTCTCCCAGCCAGAAGATGAAAGAAGCACCTCTGCTCTCTCAAAGAAAGTTCCAGCACTTTATTTTCTCCTGAGGTCTATTTGTGGAAGTGCTCCCAGTACTGCCAGTAGTGTAGATCATGGTGAGAAGCACAAGTAAATCATGGTGCTTGCTTGGAGGCAAGGCAGCCATAACAACAAACCTGACACAGGGCTGTAAAAACAAAACATCTGCCTGCACCCAGCTCCCGCATGGAAATGAAGGGGAAAAGGGCAGAGGCACAATCCAAAACACTTCCTCCAAGCTGCTTTTTTTAGTGGCTCTAGTGGGTCTGACTTCCTCTTAACTGCTCCATACCATCACATATGTCATTGCCAGACTTAAATAAATGTAAAAGGGAGGAAGTGAAGTGATTGTGTATCAAAAGTAGTTCAATTTATTACAGCGGGCTCTCCTGGGAATTTGAAATTATTAATTCCCTGAGCACCTGATTTATGAACAGTGTCTACTTTCTCCAGACAGGATCACTTTTCTTAGGAAAGATAGACCACTGGCAGTGGTTGGCAGTGGGGGAGTGAGGGATATTTAGAATTATGAACAAGGGAACCTGATCTGGGAATTGTGCCAATCAGGCCACGCAACTGAGAAACCTAACCCATCATGTCCTGCATAACAATATCATGGCCAGGGAAAGAGATCACAGTGGCTGTGGAAGGAATCCCACTAGAAACAGTGCTGCCTGTCACAGTATCCTCCCCACACTCCCACAGGTACCTCAATGTTTGCAGGGAGCAGGGCTGGAGTGGAAGCAGAGCCCTGCCTTGATCTGAGTATTCCTATTGCCTACACCAACAACATATGTTTGTAATTTGGGCCAGGGCAGATGACAGAGCAACACTTTGAGGAATGCAAGGGAGCAGGCTGGCAAGGCTGCTATCATTCCCAAAATGATCCACTCATGCTCACAGCCTGGCAACAAGTAGCCTGAATACAAAACCCCTGGCTCAGTTCCAGTGGAAGGTACAGGAAGGAATGCTATCCCCTTAACCCCTCTAAAAGCTGGACTTTTTGGGAAGCATCCCCGGTAGCATATTAATCACTCCTTACAGGAATAAGGGAAGGTAAATGCTTAGATGCACAGAACACAGAGGGAAGAGCATACATGTCTGTGTGTATGTGCATAAAAGGAGCCAGATTTTTCATACTTGCTAAATTCCTTGACATTTAATTTTGAGCAGGAGAGTGTCCACAATGCCAAGGATCATAAAGGAACAATTTGCTGCTGTATGTTACCATTGATATTTCAGCATGAATGAAAATTGCACTGTTTGGTGATGAAAAGAGCAACTACTTGTAATCAGGAGCGCCATGGAAACTGAAATACCATTTACCAAGACAGGCTCTTCTTCTGAAGGAATTCAAAATGAGAAAAATGGTAAATGCAGGTGCCTTAAAGCATTAGCATTTCTAAAGATATAAAAAGGTGTAAATTAAATTAAAAGGAGATGTCTTAACAATACTGCACTGCCATGAAGGTGGCTCTCTGGCAGATAAATTGTTTTCTCTGCAGAAAGTAGGGAAATTCTGGTCCTGCTAAGGACAGCCCAGCAGAGCACCTACAGATGTGGGACAGCCCATACAGCACACTGAAATAACTCTGTAGGTTCTGACACAGAACAGAAATCCAGAAAACTTCAAATATGAGCTTAAATATGCCTTTGCAGCACACAGTAACTGGAAGCACTTGAATGGAGTTCAAATGGGAATATCAAGTTTTTCTATTTTATTACCTTCTGTGCTTTGAGTAGGAAAATACTAAGCTGAAATCCTCTCTCACTAAACCTTCATAATGCTGAAACTACAATCTCAGGCATAGGAGAAAAGCTTATCCATGTCTTTTTTTGATGAAGTGATATCATGAATCAAAATATGCACAATTTTCAAAATGGTCAGTAAGGCTGAGATTTCCTTTTTCTGTGTTCAAACTGAAAAATCTTAAACACAATCTTAAACATAACCATAGAGAGTTAATCCTGAAACTCTGCTGCAAATCAAGTTCCCTGCAGTTGATAGTGACATGAAATAGCCAGACTTAGGAGCCTATTTCAATTCTTTTGGACAGTATAATCAATGAGACTCAGGATTTTAAGGCTGACTCACCTTTGCAATTGCACATTGTTCAGCATATCCTCTGCAAAAATGCCCTACTCTTCCATGCTAAAATCTTAAAATTAAAGTGATAATGAGGATTTATACAGAATTTACCACACTATCCCTTATCCTGACCCATAGCATCAGCTTAAAAGGACTATGTACTGATGCCATCAAAAATCCCTACATCCTGGCACTCCACAGCACCCTGTCCAGCACCAGCCTCCCTGACTTCTGCCTTTGAAAGTAAACCTAGATAATCATGGAAAGATTTAAGTTGAAAGGGACAATTAAATGTCATGTAGTCCTACTTCCCTGGGAAGAGCACGGACACCTTCCACTGGATCAGACTGCTCAGAACCCCACCCAGCCTGGCCTTGAGCTTTCTCAGGGATGGCTCATCCACCACTGCCCGAGGCAACCCATTCCACTGCTTTACAATCCTTATTGTAAACCCCTTCTTCCATGTAGCTACTCAAAACCTATTCTCCTTTGGTTTAAAATCATTACCCCTTTCTCTATAGAGTGCAACAGATCCCGCTAAAAATTCTGTCTTCATTTTTCTTGCAGGACCCCATTTAAAGGACCAGCTCTGGGGAACAGGACAAATTTATGTGTTAGTTTAGCAATGGAGCTTGCAAGACATTTTTAGTAACCAAAATAAGGACAAAGCAAATGGCAGCTTTTGGGTCTCTGTGGGCAAAATTATGTTCTTAAAAGCAGAGAAAATATGTAATTCACTGCACTCCAGGGTCATTCCAGTACAGCATCTTGACTCTGTTAACACTTAACACCAAGCTGAGGTGCCCTATAGCTTGGATCTGTTCATGTCTGGGATAGCCTGCAACTAAGAAAAAGTCTCTCCTCATGACTTTTACAATCACCAAGCAAGAATCTTAAAGCATTTCTGCTTTTTTTCATATCCATTGAAATATTTCTTCCTTAGACTCACAAGCAGCTTATCCTCTAATGGGAGTTTTGCCCAAGGAAAATTAATTTCATGGTCTTCTATATTCCTTGTGGATTAATCTTTACTTTTATCTAGTTTTGTTTAACAACTGTTTTTTCCTGTAGTAAACAGATACAATAAACTAGAAATGCATGTCATTCCTTTACAGTGTTAGATGACTGAAAACTGTCTTTCCTTTAAAATACCCCCACACAGAAGTTAAGCCTTTTGCCATATCAGAGTGCTCCTATTCATTACCCATTCTCATTATCTATGGAGGAGGTCTCTAAATTGCTGTTAGGTCTTTCCAAATGATGGTATCCAAACTATTCTTGTGAGGGATTTTCCATTCCATCATACTTCAAAAAATTAAATACTATCATTATATAGTCCACTTTTTGTCAATAAACAAAACACAATGAGAAGGTGAATATGCAAATAACAGAACTTGCTCAACAGCAAGTGCTACAAGTTAATGAGGATTGGCATAATAAATCACAGCACTGTTATTTGTAAAATGCAGATTATTCACTTCACAGCACCCCTGGAGCATTAATAATCTTTTAGAAATCCTCTTAGTTTACATTTCATGGATATAGGCTGTACTGCAATTTAAATGACTAAAACCCTAATGGTCACTTAGTTAACAATAGTAGTTCCATAAATAAAATATCACTGTCACTATGTGTTTAAAAATCCAAGATATCCACAGCCAAATATCAATATGTAAGCTGTGAGTAGCCAGAACCATCTCCTAGAACATCTGCATACCCATAAGCACTCACATAAAACAGCCACCCTGCTGCGAAGGGGTGTGCAGAGGAATAACAACCTTAGCATTCACTAGGTAAGATCTATTCTCCCCGATGGAAAATCTACTGTAACACAGGAAATTATGTACTCATCTACAGGAAAGATGTACAAAGCCAGATTGTCTCATTTTTATAGGACTATTGCATATCTTAAATAGAAGCCAGCAATCTCACTACCTATTAAAGATGAACAATCAGATAAGAGAACCCCATCTAATGTCTCACACAAAAAGACTGTGTCAGAGCAAGTTATTGTGCTGGCTGAAGTAAGTGGAACACATTCCTTCTCTAGTGTATGTAACACCATTGCTATTGGAATTCTGACCATGGGAACTACTCATGGTGGCATGGCATGTGTTAATGACTCTTTGTGCATTATAAAACTCCAATCTGATGTGCATGACTGCAATAAAGAGCAGATGGCCCTTGCAATTTTTGTTGCCCATTGCTTTGTTTGTATTTTATTTTCCAATTTTGTATCTTATCCCAGTAAAAAATGCCGTCTTACTTTCTCTGACAGTCATCTCACCACCTCTGTCAGATGGTGCCAGGCAGCATCAGCCTAATGGAATACTCCAATAAAAGATTTACTGTTAATGGCAAGCAAGATGCTGCTACATGTGCTGGTATAACACCCTGCTTACCTAACACTGCTTTAGCACTCTGCTCTTCCTCATTTTTGAGGCCCAGCATTAAAGAGAAAAGGGAATAAAAAGTGGCAGAAGAGGGTCATCCCCTTCTGGCTCCAGGAGAGGATGCACCACACAGAGATCACAACATTGCACTATGAATTAAAGTGGCTGTTGCTGCCCTGCATAACTAACCATAGGAAGTGGGGGTCACTTGCTTTCACAAATACCAGAATAAATGGCTGAGACCTCTTTTTCTATGCCCAGGCTACAAACCAACACTGACAGTACCCATGAGAAAAGGCTGATCTATAATTTCATAAGGAATTTCAGGGTTTTAGCTGGGGTTTACAGTAAAATTTCAGTGCTATTTGAGACACAGATTTAAATCTCAGACCAAAACATTAGGGTGAGTGCTCTGAGTCACCTCCACAAGAGCTAATGTCATTGGTAAACACAGAAATAAGAGCTCAAACATCAGACAAAAACAGATTCCAGTTTTAAAGTGGGAAAGAGAAAATCTGGGAGAGGTTTACCGACAACACAGAGCAGCACCCACACTAGAAGCTCTATAAAACACACTTGCTTTCACAAAGAGTGCAACACCCCTAGGACCCAGGACAGGAGATATGAGCTGCAGTGACTCTTCCAAGCCACCTCAGTTGGACTTGTCACCCTAGTGAATTTACTCCTTTTTCTATCTACCCCTAATACACTGTTGCCCATCACTTTTACAGTAATTTCAGCCAGGCCTCCTGCTTATGAACCACCAAAAGAGAATGAAAATTACTAATGGAACCTTCTCTGTGGCCAAGAGAAGAACTCTCAGCCCTGAGAAGCCCATAATCTCTCCAGTAAAACACACTCTGTTCTACAGCAGAGCATCAGTCTTGCAAGGGATTTTTATTCCCACCATGAATATTCTGCTGAGCAACTCAGGTTCCCCATGAAGAGGAAACTGTCACCCTTCTCTACAGGTACTGCTATGTCCCTCAGTGAAACAGAATTAGATGTTAGAACAGTTTTGCATGCGCTGCAGCTGTGAAAATGAAGGAAAATCCAGGGCAATGGAAACTTCGAAGGTTACAATATTTTATGTTGCATTACCCTGCTGGTAAAGCAGATTGCAATTTTTCCAGCTAGCCAGAGAGACTGTGGATAAACATTTGTTTTACTTCCTTAGGAGAGCTGATTCATAGTTACCATGATTCACATAAACAAACAGAAGTTATTTAAAAAAACAAAAAAGTAAAACCAGCAACAGGAAAGAAAACAAACCTTACACTCAGCAGGTTATCACATTGGCAAACAAAATGAGCCACGAGGGCTAGAAAGGAGCAATATGTAGTGCAGTGGCACAACACCATGCACCACACACTGAATAGCCACTGTGAGGACAGACAGATAGCCATGTGGGGACACACAGGGCCAGTACATGGGCTTGTCACATCCTCCCACCTTGGAGACACCAAAGCTCTGTGAAACAGAGTGGCTGCAGGACCTTCTGCAGCAGCCAGCTCCAGTCTTGGCACCTGGGACACACCTTCTCCACTCTGGAGCAGGAGGGAGGGCAGGAAGCTCCACCTGAGTTCCCTGGACTTTGCTTCCTCAGAAGAGGTGCCACAGGCTTGGCAGAGGAAAACCTGTTTGAGGGCTTGTATCCTAAGTGTGCACTTCTATGTGGATGTTTGCCCCTTCTGTGTACACTGCAAGCAAAACCTCACCCATACCTTCCATTGTCACCTGTGAA
Source organism: Haemorhous mexicanus (assembly GCF_027477595.1). Taxonomy (NCBI): domain Eukaryota; kingdom Metazoa; phylum Chordata; class Aves; order Passeriformes; family Fringillidae; genus Haemorhous; species Haemorhous mexicanus. The sequence goes on from NC_082344.1 coordinate 11,509,498, forward strand.
TTAATGAAAGCAGTCACTTGTAAAAATCAAAAGATTGAAATCATGCAATAATTTTGATTGAAAGGGACTTAAGGACCATCTAGTTCCACCCTCTGCTGTGGACAGGGACACTTTCCCCTTGACCAGTCTGCTCAATCCTCATCCCCTCAGAAGAGATTAGTCCAGACCCTCTTTCTCCACTGGCCCTGGATAAAAAGAGAAATAAGGACAGGCATCACAGCAGCCCAGGCTTTCACATGTCCATTCATCTCGTGGGTTTGCAGGAACCTCTCCCACCCTCCCAGGATCCTGCCCCAGTGATGCATTTTTAGAACTATCAAATAGTTCTAACAAATAATCTTCAAAAAGTTTCAGTTGTCTCCAGAATTCTGAAGGAATTCATCCAGTCATTTTCATTTCAAGTTTGTTCTTTTATCTTAAGCCACAGAGTCTACATAAACAGAAAAAAACATATCAAAGCAATGGCTTCTGAAGTATTGCCTTAATGTAGATCTGCCTTAGAGGAGGACAATCCCTCAGGCAGCATGCACTCCCTCCCTGCTTTACCATCCTCCCTCCCAACAGCACAGAGAACAGAACCACTACTGCCTCTGTGTCCTGGGGTATAGCAGTATGGTATCACACTCTCTGCCCTTGCAATTTATCTTTTTCCTTCCATCCTCCACCTATGTTTGCTGCATAGATTTGATTTTTCAGGTAGCTGACTACCTTCCTGATTTCTGACTGATATTTTGATGATATCCTCATTACATTTTTGAGACATAAAAGGAGTTAGAATCAGGTTCTATATCAGGCAGTTAGGGGGAAAAGAGCAGAGGTAGCACAATTAATTTCAACACACATATCCACAGATAAAACCCAGCACAGCAATACTGTATCTAACCATGCATCTATAGCACTCATTTTTATTCTGCCATTTTCCCACTCACTCTTCTCTAACCCCAACCCTAAGTTAAGTCTGTGTGAAATAATAATTAGGTCTATAAAAATCAAACAAATACATAGAAAAAGACAACTACTGTGTTTCTTTAGTGTGCACAAAACTTTAGGTATGAAAACTGCATTGCCTCGTCCTGAATATTTCCATGGCCTTCAGCTTGACTTTTATGTGAGTAGGAGTGTTTTATACAAGGAATATAAATGTTAGAACAGGCAATTATACAAGTGACCTTGCCTTGTTTCATTCAATAGTGAATTATTAGTCTTCTCAGCTGCAGTTTTATAAGACATCCTTAATGTCTTAATTAATGATCAAGGTACATCTTTGAAATCTTTACAGATACTATAGATTACATCACTCTGTTACCTAATTTTTCTAATTTACACATATTGACTGACACATATCAATTTAAACCCTGCCACAGGTAGCTCTCTTCGCTGCAGTCAATTTCTAAACAGATCACTTTTTTTTTCTTTTTTTTTTTTTTTACATAAAACAGAAAGATAATAAAGTGGAAGTAGGAGTTAGATAGACCTGAAGACAGCTGAACCAAACTGGGGTTTAGAAAGCAGCTGCCAATGACGAAGATACAGCACCTGAGGGTCATCTCTCCCATAGTGTAGAATTTCACCACAGGACTCAACAGCAACATAAACACCCTCAAAAAAATGGGGTAGGGAGAAAAAAAAGCAACTGCACATGGGAGAAGGAAAAATAAATTAAAATATCTGATCATATGTATTGAATGTGTGTCATGTACACATCCCTGAACATCATAGACTGTAACAGCATCCATTAGGTCAGTCCCTAACTAAATGCCTAAGGAAACATGCAGCCTCTGGAAAGCAGCAGGCACACACAGTGCCTGCCTCTGCCTGTCCAGAGGAAAGGAAGAGGAATAGTGCCCAATGACATCTGCAGCCCTTCTGTTATCCCTGCTGCTGAAGCCTTTGCTCCCTCAGATCACCCAGATGACAGGTGAATTCATGCAGTGAGTCATCTCTCCAGACCCTCGGCTGCCTGCATCTCTTGCTCTGGTGAATTCAGAGCACTGCTCAGACACAAGGTGCATCTGTCAAAGACAAGCAGGGGATTTGCAGTGCTTTCTGCAAACATCTGGATCCCTCCAGACTCAGACTGCACAGCACACTGTGCTCTGCAGCCCTGCTCTCTAGTCCCTCTCTCTTGTGACACAGCACTGCTGTGAAGTAGGACCTCATGCACCTATGTGGGGGGACACTCAGGTGTGGCAGGAGGAATTTGCATTCAACAACCAAGAATAAGGAAAATAAGAACAGAAGGATCAAATCTGCCTTCTCAGTTAATTATATATGGTAGCTACTATGTTGAAACTCTCAAAAATTACAGGGCCAAAGAAATGTCTTCACTACAAGACTACAGGATAATCCTCACTATCAAATCCAAAAATCCAGTCCAATATAATTGAAGTTAACGAAGAAAAGAAAGAAACCAATTATTTGGATTTTAGTTTGGGTTACCATCCAATTCCATTCTGACTCTTTCCCCATTTTTACCTCAAGCTGCTAACACATTAAAATCACAGTTTTACTTCTTCCTCTGGTTGGAAATATTTTGTGGATTCAGTGACCCCCAACAAATCCTATCACAGACAGAACCCCAATTAGGGCTCACAAGCAAGTTGCAACCCTTGAATCATTTGCATGTATCACATGTGACTCAATCACATTTTTTGTCAGCAGAGCCAACAGATTGTCAAGGTTAGGGCATTTATGGCACATCTCCTGAGGGGTTCGATGGAGAGTTGTCTTAGGTTACAATGCAAGATGTAACCAAAAGTATGTATTCTGTTACCACCTGTTAAAACCAGGTGAGGCAGTGTTCTTTATCTCTTCCATGTCTCATCCCTGATAACTCCAGGGGATATCTTCTGCTAATGGGCCAGCAAGCTTCACTGAATGACTCTTAAAATTCACCATCCCATTGTGAGATGCTCCACCTAGGAGGAGGAGCCAAGCATTCCTAACTGGATATACTCTGAGAATTGGAACACCACAAGCAGCCTTATCTACTGAATTCCCAGAGGACAAGAGCTACATAACCAACACTGGACATTCAGAGGAAGACCAGGCCTTTCTACAAGGTCACCACTTCAACAGAACCACACCTGTCACTGCAGGAGGGCTGCAGCCACCATTTAATGGGACTGCTACCAACACCCTGACCCATGGTGTCAGGTTGTACTCTGACTCTGTTAAGTTAAGCCTTTTTTTTTTTTTTTTTTTTTGGCATTTATTTTAATTTTCCTATTAAATTGTAGAACTGATGTGGAGTCTCTTACTGATTTGCTTTCAAACTAGTGCAAGAGTGAAGAGAGAAATGTTGGAGCCAGAACCCAGGAGTATGCAAGGCCAGGTTGGATGGGGCCCTGAGAAGCCTGGTCTAAAATCTCCCAAACTAATATCCAAGAAAGAATATAAATAAAGGCAAAGCAACTCAGGATATTTAAGTCCCACTTATAAGAGAATTTCCAACTTCCAGCAAGAGCCTAATCCTCCAACTAAAAAGAATAAAATAAATTTATGAAGGGAGAAAAGTTTGTTCCCATACTGAGATGTCAGAAATCTGACATTAAAACATGCATCCAAGACTGAAACGCTTAGTTTCAGAAATGAATTATTAGTAATTTCTAAAAGAAACAATAATTAATGAGCTGAAGATGTGAGTCATAGTAAGGAGCTAATAAGATTAGGGAGAAAGCAAAAGTAAAGGAAAGATCATTTTATTAAGAACAGCTGGTGAGTCAACTCCCCTGAGAGCTAGTAATTGTCTATTTGTCCCTCTCAAACACACACAGACACTACTGAATTACATTCTTAATTAAATATTTTTCATACATTTTACAAATAGCAAAAACCTTGCTTGACTTTGTGAAAGTACATTTGAGCTGGTAAATTAATTTGTTTTCTGTATTTGGCAGATTCAGCTCCCCATTAATGGATTTTCTAGATCTAAAAACATGATTTTATCACTTACAGAGGGCACAAACAAACTGTAGAAATTGTTGTGGAATTCACCAGGTTTGGACACCTCATTTGAGATGCCTCTCAGATAACTGAAAGAATTTAAGCAGACTGCAATGCTGTTTGATACAGTCAAATTTAGAAAGTATAAAACTTCTATTAAAGAGAATAAAAATAGCTGGGGGGAGGCTAATTAGAGCATCCTCACTCTGTGATGAAGAGTAAGTATTCAAGGGCAAAAAAACTACCAAGACACAAATAATATATAGAGGAAAAAATGCAAATGCTCACTTAACTGACCTGGTTTCCCCTTTAAGGTAATCTGATGGGTTCACATTCACATGAGCAAATGGGCTTTACAAAATCCTGGAAAGATTAGCATTTGTCTCTTTTGATTATCTTCAGGTAAAATATCACAATGTAATCCTATAACTTCTGCCCTGAATATTTGGCACTGTGGCCTGACATGAAGAAAATGAATTGGAGTCAAATGTATCTTTTAGGAATGAGCAGAATGTAATGACATGAGAAAGATTTCAAACTCCAAGAAGATAAACCTTTCTCGTGTCTAAGAGTGCTGTTATTAATATTCCTCTACAGAGTAAATCTTGTCATTAAATTATAAAATAACTACCAAAAAATGTAAGAAGCAGAGAGGCAGAAATATCAAAGGTTTGCATCCTCTCAATTAACACTGAAAAGATTTTTTACTCTTTTGCTTACTGGGAATCTGATCCCTAATCAGTGGCTGGATTGACAATAAGCAACAGTGCAATTCAGGTTTCTGACTGACTTTGGTAGGGGGCTGCATTTTAATGAGAGGTGCCAAAAATCACACGGCTACAAATAAAAAAGGAGCTGGAAGAGTTGTAGCATCTCAGCCACCATTCCCCTCCCATCCATCTGCATCTCTATAATGCTCAGACAGATTGAAGAAAACACCCCTAATATTTTATTTCTCTCACTCAGTCCTCATAGATGCAAAGTTGATTCTATAATTAGAATGAATGGGTGGCACACATTAGCTAGACATGACATTCACATTATTTAAAAACAGTATAAAAATAGATTTTATCAAACATTTTGATATCCTGATTTTATAAAATGTCTGATGATATCAAGCTCTGGTGACTTGCTATACAGTTACTGTTTCTTGGTGCTTTGGAAAAGAAGGAATAAATGAAGTGAGAAGAACACTGGAAAAATCTAATAGACAAACTGACTGATCTCAGACCCCAAGGTCATAGCAAAGCAATTCATTTCTTGGTTTTTCAACAGCACAAGACATGATTTATCCATCTGAGACCACACTTATAAACACTATACATCTAAATAATATGTTCTTTGCACTGTGTAATTTTTTAAACAATGATAGATTGCCTGGGCTGGACCAAAGTTATTTTACAAACAGAAATGAAATATTTGCAAATGAAATGGTTCAATAGGGCTGGGGTGGGAGGGGGTTGGGGAGAGAAATGGAAAAAAAAAAAGAAGAGATAGACAAAAAAGAAAGGATTATGCCAAATAGCAGCTGTACTTAACTGCAACTGCTAAGTAATCTATGCTGTAAAATGTTTTCAGAATCCACATCCTTTTGAATTCTATTATTTTTGTTCACTAAATGAAAAATTTTTCTTAAGTTCAACATCACTAACAAAAACCTACACTGCCAAAAAATAAAATTATTTAGTAAAACAAGGGCTATAAATTAACATCTCTCTCAAGCTGCCCATTTGATGACAGACAGCCTTGAAGTCAGTAAGGAATTTGAGTCTTAGTTTCCCTCCCCTTAAAGTGAAATAATATTTTCTTTCTCTTCCAACACAAGCCTAATCTTCACAACTTGAAGCATTCAGGCCAATCATTTACTCATAGTGAGGATGGAGCACAATTTTTTTAAAGTGAGATTCTCTTTGGCCAGCATCTGACACAGCCTGGCTCTGACTTTGACAGGGCTATGAAGATGTTACTCTGATGTGAAAACACTTCTGTATTCTCGTCTGGAGGTTGCCAAAACTCTTGATGAACTATAGCACTGATCCCATACTCTGCTCAGCCTAGGAAGGCAAGAGGGATGTGCTCTTCAGGCAGGACCTGCTTTCAGAGTCTTGATAGAAAAACCTCAGCCTGTTTCTTGAGAAAAGAAAAGTGGGTGCTCAAGAATACGGATGAGATCAAAGACTATGTACAAGAAATGAATCTGGAAGTTCAACATGCATGATTTTTAGTCCTCTAAATTTCCTGCTCCAGACAACATGGCTCCTGTCAATTTTCAGATCACAAACTCTCTCAGAGACCTGGCTGTTCCTTCATTCACTTATTATTTAACAATAAGACCTCAGTTTGAGACTGATCCTTATAGTGTAAGAGAACCAAAAAGATCAAAGATGCAGGTGATGTGGCTGAACAAGTTTGTTTGGTGAAGTTCTGCCTCAAGGGTTATTTAGGTAGTTTATTTGAAACAACAATTGCTATTGACCTAGCCTGTACATGCAAAGCATAATTTTCAAAAAAAAGGAAAAGAAATATGCTGCCACACTTTAATATTGTTCCACATGTTCTTGATAATAAAATTATTTCAGGCTATTTTTAAAAATTTACATTAAGACTGCAACCACAACTCCTTCTAAAATAAACATTAACTTTGTGTTTCTTCAGGTCCTACTGATAGCTGCATGAGAGAAGCACTTGAACAAAGAGGAATAAAGAAATTAGTTCAGGCTTAAAAATGAGACATCAAAAGGGGGTTTAGCAAGAGACAGAAACAGCTACTTTTACATCTTATTATAATTGGGGTTATAATAATGTCCTTACACAAAAGAAGGAACAGTGGCATTTCCAAAGTGAGAATTCAACACTACTTCCAAAACTCTGTTCAAAAAGTAATGACATTCACTTGAAGATTTTTTTTTTAAGTCTTTCTGTTCTCCCTTCTGTACTGTAAAGGGTGCTTGCTCCCCTTGCTCCTACTTTGCTCATTCCCACTGTCTCTGTTTCTGCTCTCCCTCTCTAGGGTTTCATATTTTCTCGGCACACCAGTGTCTCAGACCCAGAGGATTTATCCTACTTATAGACCTAAGTGTGGAATTTATTGCACCTGAGCAGGCATCTGCACCTCCACAGATTCCCACAGCCTCCAAAGCCCTTCCTGCCTCTACAAACAGCTGCTTGGAGCACAAAGGGGACTGGGCAAGGGCACAAACATCCCCCTTTCCCTGCCCCTCTCCTGCATTCCCAACAACACATGCCATATTCCAAAAGGACTTTCTAGTGCCATACAGCACAGAAAGAAATGCAACCCCTATCTGGGAACCTTAATGTCTAATAGCAGTTGCTTCCTCCTTCCTACACATCTCAGGATATATTCTAGGGCCCACCTCCACAGAATGCTTTGGTTTGGAAGGGAGCTTAAAGATCTTCTTGTTCCAATCTTGTTGCCATAGGTGGGGACACCTTCCACTAGACCAGGCTGCTCAAAGCCCCATCCCCACTCTCTGCTTGTGCATTCCTGCCATCCTGCTGCTGTAAACCTGGCACATCCCCTTGGGACATTCACTGGGGTTTTGCAGCCTGCTGGTTCACATGGGAATGGAGCTGATCTTTCACCTCGGTTACTCCCAAAGCTGTTGCACATCTGGAAATACACAACTGTGACCGATTCCCAGGCAAATATCTACTTAGACAGGTGCAGGGCAGAAGACACTGTGCTCACCTCTTCTGCTGTAAGTAATTTGCATCCTGACCATTGAAAAACATTACAAATTGCACATCTGGAGCTGTTACAAGCTCTAAGTGGTTCAAGCCTGTACTTTCCTCTTCTTTTTTAAAATCAGCAACATCATACCAACAGAGAAGTACAATACAGTAGAATCTCAGAGTAGTTTGGGCTGGGGGGGACCTTAAAGTTGTAGCTCCAAGCCCCCTACCCATGGGCAGGGGCACCTTCCACTAGACCAGGTTGCTCAGTGCAACCTTTAACATAAGGTTCACAGCAAGAATGAAAGACAGCATTTTAAGTTAAAAAATAAAAAATTATAAAAAATAAAAAGGGTAGTTTAGTCTTAATAAATGCCTACAACAGCAGGACAATTAGTGGCTCACCTAATATTTGCATTGGGTTTAGTGGGAGCTGAGACTGAGATTAATCCACACTCTTCCCTTGCCCTGTAGCTTTGGGAACAATGGTGGAACAGCCCTTGGTTCAGGACATCTTTCCAACAGAGTCATTCACAGGTGACAACCAGATAAAAAATATGTTCCAAATGTTTAATTTAATTGCTTATTTCAGCTCAAGGGACTCCAGAATCCCCACTTACAGGTGGTGCAGAGGTCTCTGTCAGCACATACAGTAGCAATCCATTTGCCCCACCATCATCTGCTACTTATTTAGCAATTTTTAATATCCCACTCTCTTCTATTCTATATTATAGAATAGAATCTCCTTTGTATGGAGATTGGGCATTACTCATCCTCTAAAAGTGCAGCCTCAAGAGGAGGAGTGATGAAGGGAAGTTTTAAGAGCCTTGTGATAACATTGTACATGTAATATTGAGCTGGTTTGGTTTTTTTTTTCCAGTGCCATCTTGGGATACACTAAACCAGCCACGTTACATGGTTTGCCCTCCAGTCCTACATCCTCACTAGCAGCACACATAACTTCAGCAGCTCTTCAAGGATAACCTGGAGAACAGAGAAGTTCTCCTGGGAAAAGACAGTCTTCTTCCCTCACATCTTAGCTGCAATGGAAAAAAGTCAGAATTGAACCAGCACCACTTCTCTTAGCTGAGATATATTATGCTTCAAGGGGTTCTTAGCTTCTAGAAGAGAGATGAGCTATGTTTTTCTGTCCTATGCAGCAGAGAGCAAAACGTTCAAAAATAGGCACTTCTCTGACTTAAATCACAAAAACTCAACATATATAAAAATAGCTATAATGAAAATTACCAAGAATTCCAGTTAAAAGAGCTGCAGAGACACAGAAGTGTATGAAAAGTCACAAAGGGTGTAGACATCTGCACATTTAAAAAGATCACACAGTATTGGTGGTAACCACACGATAATTTACAAATTATATTGCTTCTAGCTGAATTTAATTATACCAGACTCTGGCTCCTCACCTATCTCCCCAGAATTTCCTGAAGTACTAGATGTCCTGGACCAGAATTCCTTCACAGCTACATTTAGTTTCACGTTTAAAATCAGTCTGTGACACAACAATTTTTCAAAAGTAAAAAAAATCTGTGGGTTGTCTTTTGGTTTTTGTGTCTGCCTCTTATGATTTTATAAAGAGAACAAATCCTTGGCAGTCAAACCCTAGATCATCCAGCTTGAGTTCATGTGTGTCCCAGGCCTGGGAATCTTTAGCCAGCTGCTCTCCACTGACACAAATTACTTAAAAGCACTGAAGCTTTCAGGTTGGAAAAGAACTCTAAGACCAGTGAGTCCAACCATTAAACCAGCACTGCCAAGTCCACCACTAAACCATGTCCCCAAGTGCCACATCTACACATTTTAAATATATCCAGAGTCATGTTTTACTAAACCACAGCTTCTAAAATGGCATCTTATCAGAACTGAAGATTACCAGTGAAGAACCCATTTGTACATGGATATCTGTCATAACGATTACTCACAAATATCAGTGCAGTATTTTCTACCTGCATTTGTCTGGCCTCAGATTTTGGTCGCAAAATTCTCACTCTACATATCCAGATCACATCAAAGAGTCTCCTAACACACAACACATCCCAAAGTCACTGAAACAATGCAAATCTGCCAGTGCTTCTACCAGCCTCATGTTTTATCATCCATTTTCTTATCATTTCAGGCCTCTGAAATAGCACCAAAACAAAAATCTTCTGCATGCTCCCAGTCAATGGCTTGGGGTTTTCTTTCCATATATGTCTCAGATTCATATTATCTGAGTGTACAGTGTTGGGGGTCCTTTTAAAACAATAAGTAATTTGGTACCCAGCCAGCTATCTTATTTTAAACCTAAGAAAATTTAGCCATTAATTTCTTTATCAAGTAAATAGTTTCTTTTCCTCAAAGAAAAAAGAATTTATCTGGAAAGGCACATTTTTCTCTAACTTTTAGAAGAAGTTAGTAGCCTTTTATTATTGGCCCCATGTACCAAAACATATCTACCAAAATAGATGGGACAAATCAAACTCTCCCTAAAAGGACAACTTTTCATGTTTTCCAAGCAGGTGATGTGGGAATATTCAGCTCTGATTTGAAACAGGCTCCAACCCATATCCCCTGTTCAGTTTAATTAGATTGGATGCTTTGTGACATGTATTCAGGGTCCTGCATTTCAGAGACATCTAAAACAAGTAGAACTAAGTACTTGATTAATACTTAAAGACAGCAAAACTGACAAATATTGCAGCAGATAAGTTTCTTGGGCAAGATTTCCCTGTCAGGATATCAGTAGCTTCCACTGAAAGGAGCCACTGATAGTTACTCGTATCCTGAGGAGGAGAACCAGAGCCCTAAAGATCTACTTAATTTTCCACTTTCAGTGCAGATAAAAGCAGAATACATAATAAGGTCACAACAGACCAAAAATAGCAAATTTTCAAGCAGTTGCAATTCAAATAGACACCAGATCTGCTGGAAGGCAAATAGCTTGACCAGCACACAGAACTTCTGAAGATCACTACTTTTACAACATTTTCAATTTTATGACCATTTCTCAAAAGTCAAGCAAAACATTAAGTACGTACTTTTCAGGGTTTTCCACTTCTTCGGTAACAAAATTGAGGTAAAACCTAGAAAATAGTTATAAAATGTATTATAAGATTTATTCTTATATTTTTATTCTTTCACTAAGAATCAAGAAGATGCTCTTAGTTAAGCACTGCTGTTAACTACAGTAGGCTTTACAGGCCCATGTTCAGATTAAGGAGAGTGATATTTAACCTTCCCTTATCCTCACACTCAGGTGGGGAATTCTCAGAAAAGACAGCAAAGTGGGAAAAGAAAAAGAGAGTGACTATGTAAAGTCAGTGTGTAATTAATTATTTTTTTTTTCCCTGATATACCACACAATTAATGGTTTACCCTAATTCCATACATACATACACACATGCACACTTCAAGCTTTATAATCCACTTGTGTTTGCTGCCTTTTACAGTTTCAGGTTATATTGGCAAAAAGTTTCATCAGAGTACTCAGCGAGGGCTCCTTCACAATACAAACAACTGAAGCCTTAGAAAACCCCTCCTAAACCAAGAACTTTCACACGAGTTTGTAGTACAGAATCTCAAACACAGGCTGATAGCTCTGCATGCTTTTGCACAACCCCCAGTACAGGTTGCACTCTGATCAAATTCCAGCAGCATCCAAGGGAGAGCTCTGTATGGGAATTGATAGGAACTGCTCACCAGGCACAGCCCTGCATACAAAGCAACCATAAGCCTCAAGGCCACTGAACCCTCTGTTCTACATTTATTAGTACTCAGTCTGTGCCTGGCTGGATCACAACTGTGCCTGGCTCAGAGACAAAGTCAGATCTTGTCTAATGAAACAGAGCACTCCACACAGCACCTATGCTGGCCTTCTGCTCTTGTGCAGAAAGACAAATGGCACCTGAGCCAGCAGTGCTGCAGTGAATAAACCACTGGTAACCAACCTGGCAGGAAGTCTGGGAGCTTTGGCCCATCAGATGTCTTGGAGCAGAACTGGGTTAGCAGAATAAGTTAACCCTGGCTCGTGGCTTTTCAAAAATAGTGATTTTGTGACTGCGCATGAAATTCTTTGTCACCTCATGCAAAAACATCAGTACTTGTTTTTAAACTTTGTAGTGCAAGGAGCACAGAAGAAGATTTAGGTTAGTTATATGGAGGAAAGTTTTTACAGTGAGGGTGGTGGAGCACTGGAACTGGTTGCCCAAGGAAGCTGGGGATGTCCCATCCCTGGAAGTGTTCAAGGCCAGGTTGCACGGGGCTTTTAGCATCCTGGTCTAGTGAGAAGTCTCCCTATCCTTGGCAGGGGGATTGGAAAAAAATTATATTTAAGGTCCCTTTCAACACAAACCATTCTGTGATAGCCCAGCATCAGTCCTTTTATTGATGCAAAGGCATGTTTCCTTGCATTCTTTTCTCCACTTTTTCAGCCAACATTTTACATACCACATAGTCTACACTTGCTCTTGGCAGGATGAACCCACACACAGAAGAGATACTGATTTTCTTTTCTTCAAAGCTGTATCTTTAAAAATTTACAATTAGAAGTTAACAGTCTTGTGAGCTATGCATAAAATTCTGCCTGCATCCAAGGACACATCACCAACACTTCCAACACTCCTTCAGATTCAGCTAATTGCATGGATTTAGCCCCACGAAACTGATAGTGCAAGGATATTGCCACTCCATTTAATGGTCTGCTCCTCCGTGATGAGATGATGAATTTTAGCTGATGAGAAAGAAAAATAGACAGCTGGGAAGAACCACTAGCCAAATTAGGTCTTTTTCCTGCTAATTTCTTTTATAAGTAGCAAATAAGGACCTTGAAATAAAAGTCAGAATGTGTAAAGGGGAAAAAAAAGGTAATTTTTATTGCAAGGCTGTGAACCATTATGCGAAAAATGGGAAAGAAGCAACAAAATAACAGTATTTTTGATGAAGCATTTTGCAGGAAAGAAACTCTGAATAATATTAAAGAGCTTTTAAAATTACTTTCATACAAAAACTTAGCTTAATATTTAAAAAGTGAGAAAACATCACATGCATAGACATGAGAGACAGAGTCAGTTATAGGAGAAAGGAGGAAGAAAGTAGAGACTCTCCACATAATCAATTCCATTTCTTTGAGGCTTCAAAATGCCAGGCTCTTTTCTTACATATCTATCCCAGATAAAGGCTTTGGACTCTCTTGGGTTTCTTCCCCCGCTGCCATTTAGTATATAAAGTTCTGTTCATACTTCAGTGTGCACATTTATAAGGCTCCTGCAACCAGAGAGTTACAGACAGGCAGAGAACTCCAATGCTCGGCCCATTGTCCTTTTGTATTAAATAAATAAACCCCTTATCTTGCAGCCCTCGCCTTTTGTGCAAGGTAAGGGACTTAGCTGCCTGTGAGGCTATGGAGAGCAAAGGGAAGACCTGCAGACAAAGCTATCTCAAAATAAGCCCACTCTGTGCACTGTAGTCTGCTTCCTTCCCCCCAGGCTGCTGCTGTGAAAGCCCTTTGGCAGAGCCCTCAGGAGCATGAATAAATTGTAAAGGCAGATTCCAGAAGCAGCAGCACCTTTCAAACTAGCTGCTGTGTACTTTGGAGGGAAAAGAGCGAAAGAACTTGAAAGTTCTAAGCAGGACACCTGAAGGTGGATTCTCGTACCTTTGCTCACACCTGACTTTTGTGGAAGCCAGTTGCACTTCTTTTAAGTATGGTCCAAATCTCTCAGACTAAGAAGTGTAAAAATCTAGAGATTTTTATTCTATTTTGTGGTCCATACCAATCTCATTGTTTCTTACTTGTCAAATACTGCTTTTACAAAGCAAGGCTAAGGGCCACTTTCTAACAGAATCATAGATTTGTTTTTTATATAATTACTGACTTCTTCAAAAAAATTAAAGCTTCATTAGTACTTTTATCCTTTTATTAAAATATTTAATGAAAAAATGAAGATTATTCCTTTCTTGTAGTGTGATTATTGTGGTGGTCAGTGCATGTTTATATATTGTACACTGAAAAAGAAAATCTTTCCTTTGCAGAGCTGCTTGCGCAATGACCACTGAGCATATGGAACAGTGGTGACAACTACCCCAGCTGTATGATGTAGCTTGGCAAAAGATGTAGAATGTGCTACTCATTGCTCCATATAAATAAATAGCTTTGTTAAAGCACATTAGTGTTTGTTTTCAGGACAAATACGTATAAGTTTCATCTACTTACCAGCCTGAATAGGCATACATTCCTGAATAGAAAGCAAGTGGTAATCCCATAACACTGGCATCATTCCCTGCAAAGGCATTTTTAAAGTGCTGTGTTTCTCCTGCAAAATCAACAAAAAAGAAAAAAAGTTGAAAAATAAGCTGTTTGGTCACAACTACTTTAAAAAAAAAATAACACATCATGGAACATTTAATCACCCAACAGTTCACTGACATGAAGTTCTGCCCTTGACTTTAAATTCTGACCCAACCCTTGCAGCCATAATCTGCCAGCAACTGTAAAAGGCTTTGTGGAATCTGTATTCATGCAACAGGAGAATTTGACCTATTCGTTTCTTTAGGATCATGCTGAGCTTGATGACACTCACTGCTCTGTCATTTCCAGCAGTGACTTACATCACCATGAAAGAGCAGAATGAGCTCAGCAGTTTTTGATGTGGAAAATTTCACTTGTTCAACATTTTAATCAGAAGGAACTTTGCTGGCATTTCATTCAGAAGAAACATTTATAAGATAAATAAACCCAAAATCCTAAACATTTCTACCATTGAAAAATTATTTTAGTAACGCCCTACCATGATAATCAATACTGTATTAATATTATATCGAGTAAGAATTATCTACATACCTATAAATGCAAATATGCAACACTTTTGTTATGCTCTCATTCATTTGCAAAGTGCTTTATGGTTTGTAAAGCGTCCCTACCATTTCCTAAATTTCCTGAGAAGCAATGATCCTCCACAGATATGGAGCAGGAAGAAACTTAATTAATTCAGAGCTAAATTAGCAATGAGCTAGCTCTGCCCTTTGCTCTGTTTTTACTAAAATCTCAGTCAAAATTCCCATTGAAGCAGAGGCTTTTTGGTTAAGGGAGGAACTCTGGCCAGAAGAAGGTCCCAGTGAGAATCAGGGACACTAGCTGAGCTAATTCAGGGCAATAACCCCCAAGCAAACCTGGGTTTGACCTGCTCCAAAGGTCTAGGAAAAGTGGGGTGGATGGTAACAGAAAGAAATTTTGCACATTTCATTTGTCATGTGCAACAGGAAACGGCATTGCAAGTGCCAGAAAGAAAGTGAAAAACAAGAAAACAAAAATAGTGAATCAGCGGAATACTACACAGGAAAACCTTTCTTTCAGAGTTTATATTAACCACAGAGAGCCACCTGTCCCTGACAAACTGAGCTCACTGCACAGACTAACACTGTGCTCTTCATTTGGATGGGACATAGCCCAAAACTGTGACAGCTTTTGTTAGATAAAATCTGCCACCAATACACTCAAGAGGGCTCCCTGCTCTGCCCCTGTGTGGTGAATGGCTGCTTGTGCTTGGTGTGGTTGTTGTAGGGAAGGTGACCTGGGGCTTGTCACCATCGCACATCTGCTGCTCAGAGGGCTGGAATGGGAAAGTCTCTACAGGTAGCTGAGCACCTGTCAGTGAAAAGAGGGCCTTTGCAAGGGCATATAGTGACAGGGCAAGGGGAAATAGCTATAAACTGACAGAAGACATGTTTACACTAGTGTCAGGAAAAAATCCGCCCTGTGACAGTGATGAGGCACTGGAACGGATTGTCCAGAGAAGCTGCCCAGGATTCTCTGAAAGTGTTCAAGGCTTTGGGTGGGACTTTGAGAAACATAGCCTGGTGGGAGATATTTCTGCCCACTGCGTGATTTTGTGGTTTTGTGAATTAGGAGTCCCCTCTAGCACCACACACATGTACCATGACTAGGGACTAGGGCAGTCAGAGCAGCCATCCTGCCTGGGCTAGGCATGTGCTCTGGGGAGGTGCATGTGCATCTGCCTTTAAATCCCATCCTGCCCCTTTCACAAAGTTCAGGCCAAAGACAGATTACAGAGAAGAGCAGTCCATTTGCTCCTCGGAAACGCAAGTCTGATTGGAATAGTCTCACTGGCATGCTGAAGGAAATACCAGTTCATCCCAGTGTAGTTCCACTTCTTATCAATGACATGACAGTACAGAGCCTCAGTTAAGCAAGCACAGACTAATTAAGAGATTTTGCTGCTATAAGCATTATGTGGAGGAGGCAAGTGGGGAAAGACAGCTGAGGGTAAAGATAAAAGCTCTTTAAAAGCATTTACTTTTCATTTCATACCTTTAATTAGCTGATTAACTCCAGGGACTATAATTATCAGAATTGCTACAAGCTTACAAAAGGTAAGGAACATCTGAATGCGGGCACTCCAGCTGACACTTGTGCTATTCAGGACCATCACCAGTGCTGTGAGGGGGAAAAAGAAAAGTCAGAAAGAAATAATTGTCACTAAATTCTTTGCCAGCAGAGAGGTCACACAAACAACAGACCCTGATGCGTTAAAGGAAATACACCCTGATAACCCTCTTCAGCTCTTTTCTTCCCTCTTCTCCCATCCCCCTTCAAGGTACCACACCAAAGCCTTGAGCTGAGCCCCTGTGCCTCGCCCACTGCACTGACCATCCCTCTGTCCCTTCTCTGCCTGCCGTCCTTCACACCAAATTGCAGCTTCGTTGACCCAGAACTGTCAGCTGCTGGTGGACAACTGGCTGGCAGGACACTTCTTCAGATGAAAGAAATTAATTGCCCAACTCTTGTCACTCCAGATTTCTTTGTCAGTGTTGCTTTGAGTAGAGATTTGCATTTTTCATAAAACAATAACAATAACCATATTGAACTTTCTCACCCTCATTTAGGCCATACATAAGTTTGTAAATGCTTTACCTCTGGTCCTCTTTTCCACATTCTCCCCCCTTTTGGCTGTACCACCAGAGATGCGGGAGGGCCAGAGTGCAAGTACTGTGCCCACTCTTGCTAGGAATCAGTGGAGAAACAGAGACCTTTTACTTCTTGAAAACAATGCCCAGGTCTGCAGCCCACCAGCATGTGGAGAGATCAGTGAGAAGGGTATTTCCATCCTGCCTGGTCAGCTTGCATCTCCTTCTGTGTCAGGGACAGCATCTTCTAGCATTTCCTACAGCACTGACTGACAGGAGGAGGGCAAGTCCTGTCATTTTAGTGCCACTTATTCTAGTTTACTTAAACTGAAGAAGTTTAGAAATTAAAAACAAAAATCTCCCTAAAGAATGGAAGATGGGAGCCATTTTACTCAGTTTTACAATCTCTTTCCCCTGCTGCTCCAGGTTAACATGGTCAAGCATGCTCCTCTCTTTCTTGCCATCATATGGAGCCAAGGAAGAAGCTCCTCATCTCAATCCTCCTGTAAATCAAGCTCTCTCAAGTGCAACAGTTTGTGTAAATCATCAGCCACATCACACATCTCAAGACACACAAAAGCACAATTTCTTAGTTTGTAGGAGCTAGCATTGTAAATCTGGCATGGTGAAGGTTTTCTGGAAAAAACCCCCACGGATTTATCTCAAGTCTTTTATACAGTTTCTCTTCACCAGCAAGGTTAAAAAATATTTAAAAATCTTCTCATTTCAACTGAAAGTAGTTTGAGTTTAATGGAAAAGGGAGAAAATTCCAAGTAATTTGGATCCCAATGTATTTTTCATATATTTTTAATAAAATAAAAATTCCAAGGGGAAAAAAAAGTATTTTCTAGAATTTTTATTTGGGAAAGAGACAGTTCCACTCTCAAATGAGCAATTTACAAGTCAATATATATTCACAACACCACCTAACACAATTTTTTCACCAGAAAGGGTCTTGGAGATCAAAATATTTACTCAGTTCTGTATCTCACCATATTTCAGAGCTGAAGTGTTCTGAAGTCACAAAAAAATCTCTTAGACCTCCACAACGTTTCACTTGAGACCCAAACACTACTTTTTTTCTTTTGCTACCTATATTGGACAGGCAACAGAAAATCCCAGGGCCCTGATTGATTACTCTGTTGTTCCAAGATTACATTGACATATCTTGACTCATTTAAATTTTGAAAGATCCCTTTAGGTTGCTGACCAATAATAGTGCTGTTTGAGTTTCCCCTTCTTTCCCTGAGGCTTGATTACCAACAAGACTAACAACCGTTATTTAAGCAAAATATATTTAAAATATTCATTTGACCAAAAGTCCTTAAGTTATAAAAAAATCTAGTGCCCTAGTCAAGCACTAGCTTATTTTAATTTTCCTAGAAGACTCAGGATATAATACTTCTGTATTCATGCCAAGCCCAGGCATGGATCAGAGCACAAGAAATATCAAGGAGGAGTTTTTTTGTAAGAGAATCTGCAATTTGATACCCAGTTTACTAAGAGTTCAAGTTGACTGCAGCAATCAGTCTGTCAATCTTACACAGGTCAGAGTAGGTAACATGAGTGAGGAGAGCTCCTCCAGGTCTTCTAATGTGCTGGTTTCACCTTCCTGATACACATATGAGAATGTTACTGGATGCTATGGCCTCAAACACTCAGGAATGGGTCAGCCACAACTTCTCTGGATAACCTGTGCCAGTGTCTTACCAGCCACATCAGAAAAATTTCTTCCATATATCTAATCTAAACCAGCCCTTTTCCAGTATGAAGACATTTCCCCTCATCTTGTTGTTGCAGTTTAAATGGAAATTAAACCTGGCAGCTGCTTGCTCAACTCCCCCCTTTCTCCCTGCACCCACCACTGGAATGAGGAGGAGAATCAAAGTAAAACTTGTGGGTTGAGATAAGAACAGTTTAAGAATTGAAAACAAAGTAAAATACAGTGAGAAAGTAAAGGATAATAATAATAATTATGACAACAAAAAGGAAAAAAACAAGTGCTGCACAATACAATTGCTCACCACTCACTGGACAGTGCCAGAGCCCCCGTTCCCAAACCCAGATCAGATGCCCTTTCATTTAAATCCTCCCACTTCATACACCAGGCATGGTGCTCTATGGTGTGGATTATCCCTTTGGTCAGTTTCAATCACCTGTCCTGGTTGTGCTCCCTCCCAGTTTCTTTTGTGAATCTCCTCACTGGCAGAGCATGGAGGCAGGGAAAAAATGCCCTTGACTATGGTAAACTGGACTTAGCAAAAAACCAAAACATCAGCCTGTTACCAACACCATTCTCATTCCAAATCCAAAACACAGCCCTGTAATAGCTACTGAGAAGAAATTAACTCTAACCTGGTTGAAACCAGGACACCTTACTGTGTCCTTATTTGTAAATAAGTCCCTTGTAAAAGTCCCTTGTAAAAAATCTCTTGATAAAAATGTCCTTTGGTAGTCCTTCACAAGAGCAAGTGCAGACTTGGAGGACTGCAATAGTAATAATTCAGGTTGCAGAGCTGAGAGCTAAGTGCTTACAAGTGCTTAGAAAATTTGAGCCCAGTTTTATTTTTTAAAATTTTATTTTATTGTACTTATTAGGCTGTAAGAGTTTACAGTGTTCTTTATCATATAATACTACATAACATAAATGCATTCTTGCTTATTGTAGAATAATAATAATAGCAGTGGTATTTTATAATAAAATATTCAGTCTTAATGGTTCTTGTGCATGACACTTGTCTAGAAATGTGGGGCTTACACCAGCACCATGTGCCGGCAGCATAGTACTGGTTGTGTTAGCAGCTGGGTAGTGAAAGGCAATGGGGAAGTGGAGTCACGAAGAGAGCTGCCAAAAAGCAAGAAAAGATGATGACAGCTGTGCCAGGGCTCAGGAAGGACATTATATTCTGGGACTATGGCCATTAGTCAACACCCCTCTTCTGAATAGGGCCTGTTAGAGATATTTAGAGAAACTGATTGCAGACACTTTGATAAGGGATCACAGCAAATATCTGAAGGAGCAGCAGTTTCTCAGAAAAGCGGAAGTGAAAGGAGGACTCAGGTCTAACTTTTCTAACTAAAAGTCAGGCATTAAGTGTGGCTGCATTCTCAATGAAGAGACAGTTAGCTCCAGAGGATGAATAACAATAGCTCTGTGAGATGCCTATCCCAGATGAGATAGCTTACCTTCAGGAAGTTCCTTTTTCCTCTTTCTCCTCTGTATGGGGAGCACAGAGGATCACCTAAACTAAACTCGTTGCTAAGATGAATCCTAACCAAGAGTAGTGTGGAGGGAGAACAAAACGAGGTACATGAACAATCAAACACAATGGAAACACCAAGCATGTTTTTCACAATCTCCTTCCTTCCACAGACACAGCTATAGACAGATAACAAAATCTAATGGGAGAAGCAGCAGCAAGCATTACATCCTGGCCTACTTTTCAGAATGTATGTACCATTGCCTCAGCAGGAGACCAAGAAAACTGCTCTCCCATAACTTGTCAAACTTTTAGGGTCAAGGCGTTCAAAAATCGCCAAAAAATACCCTCAATTTGCAGACCCTAATGAGCCAATTAAAAGTCACAGGAAGCACAAGAGCACCTATCAGGGCATATTTGCAAGAGCATATCAGAGCAGATCCCTGCTAGCAAAGAGATGTTTTAATGTAAACTGCTTGTCTGACAACTGTCAGCAGTAGAGAGTGTCATCTGCAACATCTGCCGTGATGAGGGAGAAAAAGGTATCTAATTATAGACTCACCTAGACCAATAAGACTCGGGGCTGAAGCATTTGCCAGCAAGCACTGAAAGACCTACAGCTAACCACAGTTTACAAGCAAAACTTTTACAGCCAAAGTTTGGGGTATTTGAGTTTGCTAGCAGACTTCTCAAAAAAAAAAAAAAAAAAAGAGGGGAAATTATATATTATTGCAGTGTAAAATGCCCAAAATACACTTATGAATTAGTGCAAGAACTCATGTGAGTTGGTAAGTGGTTTTCAGTCTCACAGTTTTTAATGGCTGAAACCTGTTTATCTGCTTTCTGACACAGAGGCCATGTGAAAAGTCTGGAAAAGGCTCAGTTCTATTTGGGCGACATATTGATAGAAGAGTTTGATACCTTTGCACAGTCCTATTTATCCCTTGCTGTTACCATTATATTTAAGCTCACCATTAGGAAAAGAATTAATAGATACAAATAAAGCAATATATTAATATAAGGCCTTTTTTGCAGTGATAGGTATGGTGACAGGATGTTTCTTCATGTCAAGAAACAATAAATATGGAGGACTCTATCATCTTTCACTTCAAGAGAAAAACTAATTTTAAACTCTTTCCCCTAAAAAGACTACCTTCAGCATCAGAACAAAGGTTGACAACATCCCTTTGCTTTGTGTCCTGGAGCTATTTTGACCTGCTGGAACAAAGTGTGGAGTTAGAAGGGCTAGTCTCCTGCTTGCATTTTCTTTAGCTGTCCTTCCCTGTTCTGAAGCACATCCAGCTTCTCTCTCCTCTACCTGGTCATTTATTTTCATAAAATTGTAACAATTAGATTTCCTGCCTCTGGAAGTGTTCAAGGCCAGGTTTGATGGGGCTTTGAGCAACCTGATCTAGTGGAAAATGTCCCTTCCCATGACAGGGTGATCTTGAACATCCTTTCCAACCTAAACCATTCTATGAGTCTAGGAAATGTATAGTGTAATAAAAATCTTTGAGACATCTGCTTCTCTTTCACATACAGTTAAATTAACCAAGTTGAGAAAATGTTTATGGCAGACTGACAAATTGAGATCTGCATATCCAGTATTTGATCTAGGCTTTTCTCCTTGTGAAGATTTGCTTAAGAAACACCAAGTGAATTTAAGTGATAAGTTTGAAAATAACAGGAAGGTTTTGCTCAGAGGTTCACAAAGCTGTGGTATCTGAATAGAGACTCCGCACAAACATCCTTCTCTCTACAGAGGCATTGAATGTTTGGACATTTGGGTTGGTTGGCCATGGTAAAAAGAGAAGAACCATAATAGAGGCAACTAAAAATGAAAGCAGCATATTGTGGGACAGAAAATTTGTTTTTACAGATTGTTCAAGATTGTTCTGAACAGGTGATTTTGAGGGGAATTTTGTGCCCAGCATATGTCTTTTTCCTATAAATAATAAGGTTCACAGTTCAAGAACAGGGGATTTTTTAAATGTCACCATGTCCAGTCGTAGCATTTTAACTTTCACCTGATCTACATCTCCTTTGCTCTGTCTTTCCTTTTCCACTGAAGAGGCACAGAGGTGGGGAGCAGAATGGCTGTAGCCCCTCTATGAGAAATATTTTTTGGCAGCTGGTAGAGAAGCAATATTATTTGCCACTCCCCAGCATAATCCTGGTTGCATCCATCTCAGTCAACCTTTTAATAATAGACTTCAGATGCATCAATAGAGATACAGGTGGGGAGAAAAACAAAAAAGAAAGAGAACAGCTGTATTGTGACAAGGACGGAAAAAACTGGGCTACAATACCAGTGAGAGTTTAAAAATCTCCCATGCTGGAGATTTTAAGGCCAGTTTAGAGAAACATCTGTAAGAAATTGTTCAGATAACACTGACTGTGTTTGGGATCAGGGGATCACCTGAAGATTTTTCAAAATTTCTCCCTCTCCTTTCTAGTACAATGAGAAATGACAAGGTAAAACTCTCAGTCAAGGACAGAGTTCAGTGGTGCATCCCACTGCCTTTCCCTGTGCAATGAAGACATACACACAGTCAGTGCTCTCTCATCAGGCAGGGAAGGAAAAGGACCCAGGCATGGGTGAGACAAAGGCATGTCATTTCACTTTCTGATTAACTTGAAATTTTAAGTGGAAACATGCACTACTTTTTGCACCATTATATTGGATTACAAGATCTCCAGGGCTCCAAAGTGTCTGTTCAGCTCACCACCTTAATCTTACTTATCACTCTGCCCACATGCCCAATACCAAACATTTGTAGCAGCTACCACCACAGCAGCTGATTCTTACCACACAAGGATAACATGCAGACACTCCGGGACCCCAGAGCTTAAGTGTAGCAGAAGTTCTAAGAACAACTACAAATGAAACTCCACTGTAGAGAATACTGCAAAGAATGAAGCCCCAGTCTGGCATATCATTGTTTTTCTCAGTGTCAGTCCATTCACCACCACAAGTTTTCTACAAGAATCCCTTCTTTCAGTGATATGCCAGTTCACCCTAACTATGCTGTACAGACCCACTCTGAACAGGAGCACCTGACCTCCCCTCTCCCTTTAGGCTGTGATTACTTCAGCCTAACTCCACCTCCCTGCAACGCTACTCATTTGTTCCATTATTTTGCCAAGCCCTGGCTTATCACACAGATTTTCACCTAAATTAAAAGTAATAAAAATATATTTCAAATTGTTCACCTATTGTGCTTGAATCACATGCAATTAACAAAACGCTTTGATGGAGTCCTCACTTAATATTCCTTTTGTCTCAGTGACCTTAATGTTACTGAACATCTGTTTCACTCCTATCTTGCACTGAAATGTTTTAGACAGATGTAGCTGAGAAAAGTCATTGACCTCAAAATTCAAACTCCTAATTCAATTATTCCTATGAAACCTATAGGTTTGTGCATAATTAAGTTAGAAAGGAATGCAATCACATACTGATTTTTTAACACTCCCAGCAGAAAGGAAATCTTACGGAGAGAGCTCCCACAAAAAGCCACAGTAACCTGGAGATTGGAAATTTAAATGTCAATTGAACTCCTTGCCCTGAAGAAAAAAAAGTCATCTGAACCTATTATTGTGCAAAACTGATGGGGTCTCCTGTGGGCCTTTGATCATTTTGCATGTCTTAATTCCTTTTTCCAGTCTTTTTGTTTCTGATATGTGCACTGAGCAAATTTAAAGGAACAATCTGTTACTAATTACTCAGGTCTACTCTGCACTCCCTCCCATCACAGCTGAATTCCAGTGTATGCCCACAAGGAGCATTCTCACCTGTGACCAGGCAGACCTGGAAACAAGCCTCTAATGCTACAAGCTCCAGAGTCCCATTCCCATCATCTTTTGTGCCTTCCCATTGCACGCATCCTCCACACCAGCCCAGGTACACTGTAAAGCCTCTGCTCTCAGAGTAGTGCCCCTCTTTCCACTGCAAATACTGGATTTCTGTAACCCTAAATGATCCCTTTGACACTAACTACAAAGTTAGCAAGTGTAGGACAACAAGCCAGCAGCAACCATGCACCAGGCTGTATATTCTGCTCTCAAAATTCAGTTCCTGCTTTCTGAACCCCAAGTGCCTCAAGAAGGATTATTGCCAGGATGGAAAGAGTGGGACTGGGGAAGATGACCTCATGTTGCTGTCTGCACTCAAGAGAACTACATTTCTTGGTGACATCATACTTGGCATTCAGCTGCCTCCTAAAACCAAGGTAGAGCAAAGCACTTAAAGAAGGTAATCATTCTTCCATATCTCTGGCACTGCCTCGTCATCTCTTAGGGACTGAAATTGCTTCTACAAAAAATAATGAAAATTTGGCCATAAATTCAAGTGGCAACAGAATCAGCCTTGACAATAGATTTTCCCTGCCATTGTTAAAGTCTGCTGTTCTTTTTGCTCCCGCGTTTGTTCACAAACACACACACACAGGCAAAATGTCACCCAGGTGCCCCTGGCACTGGGTGCAAAGTAATTAATGATTTACACCAAGCAAGCAACAACCTGCTCAGTGTGCTTTATTTTTTATCAATTTATATAACCTTTTCCTCCCCTGAAAGCTAAAATTGGACACTTACTGATGCCAACAGCTGTAATAAGTTTAATCGCAAGTTCTGGGATTTCACACTGCATAAAGAAAGGCTCCAAGATGTAGCGTCCAAATGCCAGTGATATCACTGCTGTGGCAGCAGGGCTGGAGTGAAACAAAAACAAAGTCACAAAATTAATCTGCAATAGTACATAGTTATTTTTCTTACTGGATCGTGCTGTAACTTCACTATCAGAGAACTGTGAACCTTAATTTTGGTGTTTTTTTGAAGCTTTGCTGACACACACCACAGCTTCTGAATGTAGCACTGCTCAGTGATTCTGGTCTTGACAGCAACAATTCTTACCAGGGTAGCTCTTATAACTTCCATGTTGCAAAGCAGTCATAATCAAAAAGTATCAACAGAAATAACACCTTGGTGACTTGAAGTGAACATAGCCAGTGAGAGGTATAGCAGATTTGTCTTTCCAAACAAGCTGTGGGTCTGCAGGTAGATAAAACTAGCATTGGGAGATAAAAGAAACAATGGGAAGGATTCCACTGATTGATGAATGGAAAAAGATATTTGCTTTTACAAATGAACTTTATGTTTGCTGATAAATGAAATTTGACGTTGCAAGATAAAAGAAACAACGAGGAAGAAAAGCTCCTAAATTCCATAAGAATTAAAAATTGAAAGGGAGGGTTGTGAATTAGAGGGAAATCTTCAGTATCAGGTGTATCAGGAAGTCTGTACCTCTCACGTACCTCAGAAATGGGGAAAGAGAGAAGGGAAATGGGGCCGGGAAATTAGGATAAAAAGGGGACTGTGCCCTCCAAAAATTTGAGAGATCCCAGGGGCATGCCCCATGGCCTGTTCTTTTATTCGAACAAAGCCAAAAAGGAGTCCTCTGTCTCCTTTTTGGACATAAACATCTGGTGTTTTTGGATTAATTTTCCTAACACCAGGATCAGATTATGCGGGCAACACCCTGCTCAAAAGTAGCTGAATTTTAGTGGCCAGATATATCTCACCCCTCAGAGACAAAAGCAAATGGATTTCATTCATAGTGAGAATTCTGGTTTACTAAAATAAGCATCCAATATCTACACAGATCTTTTATTAAATTCTGGGATTGTCCAAATGGGATTTTCTAAAATACAAACAGAATTTTTTCCTTTTATTGACTAACAGTTTCCTGGCACTGCAGGTAAAAGCAAAAATCCCTGTATTATGCCATAGAATACCACAAAACAAAGGAATATGAAGAAAGACATAATGTTTCTTCATTTGGTCAGTTAGTGCTTTTCATAGTAAGAGTTAAGCTCTCCAACACCCCACAGCGTTGTTGCATTTACAAATTTGAAATCCTCATAATATTCATACAGTCTTTCTCTTCAAGGGAAGCTAATTGTTTGACAGAAACCTTAGCCCTGACACACATTAGTAGCAAATTAGCCTGTGCCTGCATGTTACTGTTCATGTTCCATTTGGGAGGACATTTTCACTCTTTTTAGGACAGCTGGTGGCATCTGTGGTTTATCACATACACACCGTAGGACTAAAGGACACATGATTCTCAAAGGATTTCTGAGTTGAACAAGAGTCCATGCAAATTTCTTGTGAAAAAATCTGCAACAACTCACTTCACAGAATTTTGATTAAAATTCTATGGAACGGGGTAAAAATTCTGCAGAGACGTTGTTGTTCTCCATCAAACAATAAAAGAATTTCCCACTAGGGAGCTGCACCATGGAAACAAAACCCACTTTCTTTGTGTTATGACTCAACCCAGAAGTCACACACTGTGTTGGACCAAGCTGCAGAGCAGTACAGAACAGAACAATCTGCCTCAGTAAGTTTCTGCATGGATGAGCAAGGGCTGCTGCATGTGCATCTCCCACGCATGGGGATGTTCTTCTCACTGGCCAAAAAATGGCTTTGCAAATTTTGTCTGGATTTTCACAGACATTTACTGACTTTACCTCAGTGCAATATTTCTATTTCATATCAGATGATCACCAGGCTTCTGGCTTTCAAGTACTGCAGGCAGCCTGCCACAAGTGGTTCTGGAGTACCCTAGATCAGATGAAAGATCAGATCTTTGGAGCTGTCCAAGACTTTTTTCCTCCATCCCAGCTCCTTTCCCCAGAACTTGGATTTTGCCCTCCCATTTCAAGGAAAAGCCTTTTTAAAGAAGCAGTCACTGCTATCTATACCACTACGTTTCTAAATGCATAGCTCCTAAATTACAACTCTAATAAATAGCTCTGACATTCCTGTGCCTTGGGGGAGATGCTGCTGGCAGTGCAGTCAATCAGTGGAGGGGGAAGTTCAAAGAATGGAGCAGTACTTTAAAAACCACACAGATGGGTGTTTAGGGACACAGCTTAGTGGTGGACTCAGCAGTGCTGAGTTAATGGTTGGACTCAATCTTGGAGGTCTTTTCCAACCTTACTGATTCTATGCTTTTCCTGTTGCTACAGTGCTCAACAGCTCTGTGTTCAGGAGCAGGTAGAAAGTGCATGACCAGCTTTCACTGAAGGGCAAGCATACAGGAAGATACCAGATGAGGAACAGGGCAGGGTCCCAGCACATACCACAGGTGAGTCTGGCACCTGGCAGCATACTCTCATCCAGCCTTTGTTTAGCAACTACCACAGTGAAGCTCTACAGTCAATGCATTCACACTGCTGTCTTCTCTTGTTTGAAAAGTAGTCGTTGGTGGTTTTTTAAAGGTACATAAATATGTATAAAATACACATGACCCAGCTTTGGGAGAGAAAAAGGTTCACACTGAGTGCACTGAGTGAGAAGCAGTGCAGCGTAAGGCAGAACTAATTGCTATGTGGGCAGTAAGTGTGTCCTCCACTGTCAAGTAGCAGCTTTAAAGAGATATATGAGAGCAGGAAATGTCTGTTTTGGTTGTGACTCCTCCACCAGCCTATGAGTGTGATAATCCTGTAATTTTTCAGAAGAAAAACCAGTCTAGCTGAGACATGTGTGTGCAACTTCATCTGCTGAAAAAAAAAAAATATACATGTATGAGGTCTCAAGTTCTTTGATGGTAGCAGTCAATTAGTTTCCTGATGCAGGACTCAGATATAAAACTCTACACAGTTTCAGCAGTGCTGCTCTGGTCATTACAAGTTACAACACGTATGGCTTCCTCACAGCCTTTCAGATTGGGTGATTAAAGAATCCACTGATGTTCTCTCCCATGCAACAAGATTATTTTCTGGGTGTGGGGCAGATCACGATGACTAAGAACATTTATACAACACTCCTGGGACACTGTTGTACGTAAAAAAGTAATTATTTTGTGAGGAAAGGAATTTATGATGTCTGGTTTCTCGTGGGTGTTGTGCCTAGGTTAATAAGTTCCCTCTGCCGAACCAGGTGCAGATTAAGAGGAAGATTTTTAACACTGTTCCCTTTTGTTGATTCTCTGATGTGAAACGATATAGCTGTTCACAGCACTGTGAAACATAGGTCTCATTCCACTGCCTGTTTTTTTTCTTGGCAAAAGGTTCATACAGTTGAGGCATCTGCCCTTTCACCACATTGGCTGGAAATTATGCAGTTAATTCAAAGGTTACGTTTTGGTAGGGAGGTTGTGTTGGACCATCTGACATACAAAATTATTTCCTCTGGAAACAACACAAGGATTTACAGAATCATAATGACTCAGCACCATCAGCACTTTTAAACTCAACAGTCTATGCTAGGACTTGTCAGTGTTATGTAAACGTAGCTGTGACTTGAAATCATGCTTGTGGCCTCATTTGTGACTAATCTGCTGATTGCAGAAGAGGGGAAAGAAGCGCTAACCAGCCTGAGGCGAGGGATGGAGCATTCCCAAAGTCATTTTGTATAAGTGAGTTGCCCTGTTCTACATGTAACAAGATCTCTAAACTCAGCAAAACTCTAAAAATAAAAGGAGAGGGTACACGTGAGTTTGATACGTTGATCCATTTACATTATGAAAGTTTATTTTATACTGTTCAACACCTTCATATTGTAATTCTTCTGCACAATGCCAAAGGCTGCATGAGTCACAGCTTACACACCAAGGCAATATATTGGACATTTTAGGTATGTGAAGACAATGTTTCTTTATTTGATCAGTTAGTGTTTTTCAAAGTAAGAGTCAAGTTCTCCAACACCCTACAAAAACAAAAAAGCAGGGCCCAAGCTGACATATAAAGCATACATGGTGCCCCTAACTCTGAAAACTACTGGACAATAGTTTCACCAGGAGTTATTCCTGTATCCATTCCTGCAATTGCTCCAGAAGGTGGTGCCAAGACTGAGAAAAGGTAAAAGTGACTTCTCTCTTTCACTGTACCATATCTAGGTATGGCTAACAACATTATTAGTGACATCAATGGACATAGTAAGTTTACCAAAATTAAGGCAATTAATTGAATTTTTGTGGCAAGGAGTTCTCATTTCCCCCATATATGCACATTTGTCTCCTTGAGCAGTTCAAAGCTGATGAGCAGAATAGCTTTTTTAAACTCTCTGAAGCAATCATAGTGAAAGAACACACTTGCCAAAATATATTTGATTTTTATCTTTTTGCCCAACATATAGAGATTTTTCTTTATGACTGATGAGTGCAGAGTCATGATACACTTACCGAATGATGAGGAGTTCAACCCAGACCCTCACAAAAGCAGGTAATGGGCCAAAGGCCTCCAGGATATAGGTGTAGTGACCACCAGATTTCTTAATGCATGTTCCTAGTTCAGCATAGCAGAGGGCACCTGTGAGAATTCAACAGTGCCAACATGAGAGATATCCAGAAACACCTATCAAAACATTTATAGCCTAAACAACAGAGCTTCTTCCATGGTATCACAACTACTTTTTCTATTTTTAAAATTTTTTCCAATTAATTTTGTAAGTTTTAATTCACTCAGCTAGACATGCAGTAAACCAAACCATTTATCCAGTTATATTTAAAGCCACTGGACCAGCTATTTGCAATTACTACTCTGCTTCTCAATATCTTGTGAAGAGGGACAACAAACTGGAGTGTCACACCAGCCACCCTACTTCCCAGGCAGCCAGAGTGCACCACTAAATGAAAGATTTCTGACCCATTTTCTTGTTATCAAATGATAACAGGCTGATCTATTCCTTTCAGCCTTAGAGATTCCTGGCTCCAGCTCTGAAGGTCTGAAAACTGTATTACCTCTCCTCAGCCATGGGCAAAAGCAACCAAATGGCCAAAATTTGGAAGCAGGATCTGCAGAATAAGAATTTTCCTCAAAAGTACTCCTAACATCCTCCATACAAAACTCAGGGGATGGCTTAGTCACAGCTTTTCAACACTGATGGATTGTTTTTGTGCACTGCAAACAGCAATGAAAGGTCAGGAACCATCAGCCAGCTACAAAGCCGGGGATTCACAGCTCCACAGGTGGACCACATCAATAGTGTTCCACAACCAATAAACACAGGCAGCCCTCTTGGAAGACTCTGAGAAACCAGTAATAAACAGTAATAAAGTTTGTTAGCACTGCATCACACAGAGTTAAGATCAGCAACATAGAGGAACTCATTTCAGCTCTCTTCCCTGCACACCTTTACATCACAACACCTTTAGATAAGAACTACAGTTGTCAAAATCACATCACATATGCAAGCCCATCAAAGTTGTACCACATGATGACAAATCCTCCAGCCTCGTTCATTTGTTTTGTTTGGGACTTTGCAAAAATGTGGCAACTTTTATCTGCTATTCTGTAGCTTACCTGAAGATGCGTTTAAAGGCATCCTTACATTAAAAAAAGGTGTTTCTGCATTTTCTTTTGCCAGCCTCTTCTGCTGAGGTTCAGGATGAAATTAAATTGTGTTTTAATATACGTTCTAAACACAGCCTCAGCAAGACCTTATGTGACCTCTACATGTGATTTAATTATAATTAAGTCATGCAGGGAACTAAAAACCAAAATATTAAATTTAAAAAATTCAAGAACATCCAAAAAACAAACAAACTGTAATAGGTCTATTCTGAGAACAAGACACTATCTTTTGCTGTGCCAATTTACACAGTTCTTCATATCTAGAGGTCTGGAAAAAGACCTAAAAAATCTGTTTGATAAAAGAGAGAGGGTGGTTTTTTTGTTGTTTTGATTTGGGTTTTTTGTGGGTGTTTTTTTGGGTGGTTTTCTGTCTGGGTTTTGTTGGGTTTTTTTTCCGTACAGACTTTATCTCACAGCCAGAAGATTACTACTGCTAAAGTTATAGCAATAAATGCAGTGCTTAAGCAAATTCTGGGTTAAGTAACTCAAAAGACCAAGGTCTTTTGACAGGGTTACAAATAGGATCTGAGGTTTTTCTAGATAGGGGAATTTTGTTGCAGGCAGATCTTCCATATTTTGTACAAGAGATTATGCTGCACATTGTACCCATACATTTATCATTTGGCCCAAATGTGTCCTAACTTACTCGACTGTTTGTTTGGCCTGGGTGGGTTTAGCCTGTGAAGAATATTTCTTTTAAGTTCAGAGCCAATTTACAAGGTGGTATTTGCATGTTCCGCCTATTAAGTAGACACTTAGTCTCTCTTTGTCCTCCTCGCCTCCTGCCAGTAAACAAGCAGTTTCCCTTTTAAATAAAGCCAATATTCATGGTAGTTCTTCAGTTTCTTTGAGATTAACTCATCAAATAGGTCAATGAACCCTCAGTCCCACAGAGGCCAGGGTGGGGTTTTCCACTCTGAATGAGGGTTTTGTATACAGAACAACTTAACTGGACTTCTTCATAATTCAAAACTCTTCAAGAATACAAAGAATTAACAAAAACTCCCACAATATGCAGGCCAGCAATAAAACTCCCAGGGCAGATTTGCTTCCATCACACTATTTTTTGTATCCCAATCTTTCAAAGCAACATCATGAGTGAGGAAGGAAGAGCTGGGAAGAGGGGTTATTAGTATTATTGTTTTGCTCCCCTTCATGCCAATACAGCTTACCTACAGTAGGAATTCATCCTCTCAGACCTTGCTCTAACCTCTGGGGAACTAGTCTGAGCTGTCTAAACATTTCAGTGGTGTTCAAGAAGCGTGCTCATCCAGGTGCCAGGGCTTTACAAGCAAACTATAAATACGTCTTACAGACTAGAGAAAAACATAAAGCACATTCTATAGGGAAAAATGCTCATTTAGTTTTCCTGTTCCTTTAGGGACCCATTAAAAAAATATATAAAATTTATGCTTCCAGCTTTCACCAGCTGGTGCCAGGAGTGGGGGGACAGAGGTTGCAAATCTTTGCACCCTCCACAAACCCATCACGAAGCACAGACCTTCTGTAGTCCCATTGGTGCTCAAGCTCTGCACTCTGACTTCCTATCCAATAGTAAAATCAGAGAAATAATCACAATAATTCACCGGCTGCCCCTCTAGACCAATTAGAAACTTTTCAGAGACTTACCAAAAAGCGAGAGGATACCACATACTGTCCAGACAGTCAAGGACATGCCCACGCTGCCTGTGTTCTTCAGGATGCCTTTGGGAGAGATGAAGATGCCAGCTCCAATGATAGTGCCAATTATGATGGATATCCCCCTCAAAAGCGTCACTTTCTTCTTCAGCACAACTCTCCCCTCCTGGGCTGGCTGTCCGCTGTCCAGAGAGGACAACTTGCCATTAGCTTGTCCCTGCAAGTAGCTTCCATTAGAGACCGTGGGCACAGCAGCTTTCCTAAACATGCTACAGTGCCACCAGCACTCTGCTGGCAAGCACAGGCAGAAAAGTTTTCAGCAGAAACTGAAGGGGGATTTTTCCCTCTCTATGTAGCCAACTACTTTGTTTCTCTTATCTTTCCAGCTGCTCAGTACACACAGGTAACAAGCTCTTAAAGAGTATGTGAGCCCTTCCTGTGATCCAAGCCCAGCTCAGGAACACCTGCGTTTTCACACTGTGGTACTGCCCTATCATTGGAAACCAGCTCAGCTTCCGCATGGACTTGTATTTAAGCTCTTGTCATACCAAGTTACTTTAGCTGAATGATGATGCAAATTCTCCAGGTTTGCATCAGCCATTTGAAAAACCGCTGGCATTACTCAGCATTTCTTTTTTTTTTTTTTCCCTTTTTTTTTTTTTTTTTTTTTTTGTTGTTGTTGTCTTTCCTTTCCCCCCCTTTTTTTTTTTTTTTTTTTCCCTTTTTAAACTGTACGGGCATGTTGTGCAACTGACCTGGGGGTGGTGAGAAGAACAAAGCACTCACAAGAACTCGAGCCAAACCTCACCAATCAATGCGAGCATATCACCCTCGACACCCCGAGACACACTCCCAATTTTTTTAAAGCAGCTCAGAGCCAGAAACAAAAGCCTGCCTAAACATAAAGCTCGTCAGAGCACAAGGGGAAAAGAAATCAAACAGGATACGTCATCCCTGGGTCTAATCCAATTTCATTCTCGAAAAACTCCCAACAAAAGTTCAGTTTGCGGGGGCTGAACTTCTAGTGTCGCAGTTGATCCGCCTCTCCCACGTCCGTGTTACTCATTTGGAAATCTCTGCAGGGACCAGGACACACCGTAAAGGATCCGCAGAGCCCCGGTGTTACCCCAGTTATTTAGCAACAGCCCCCAGTCAGCCGAAGGAGCATACAGGCGTTATTTCCACAGAACAGGCATTTTGGTAGGTGCAGCTGTTTTCCGGGATGTCAGGAAAAGGCACCGTAACACCTCTTTGTTAAAATGCACCGCAAAGGTTCACAGCCACCTCGCAGTGGTGTGAGCAGGCAGCAGCAGGGCAACACCCCCGAGCACAGGATCGCCAACAGCTCAGGAATCAGAATGGCATTTCTGGGTTATCCCTGATAACACAAAAATCCGCAGAGCTCCCCTGACCAGATAAACAGGTAATCAGATCAGATTTGCTTCACCTGCTCCTTTAAATTCAAACGGAGCAATTAAAGTGTTGAAAAGAGGTGCTTTCTCCTAAAACAGAGCAAAAATCAATAGCCTTCAAGCATTTTTGACCTATCAAGGAACAGCCTTTATAACATATGCCAAGGGGGAAAAATTCTTCGTGGTATAACTATAGCAGCTGCTAATAGCTTCAGATTAGATCAGTGTAGTGAGAGGTTATTGCTACAGTTACTGCTCTTACAGGTATTGCTTGATTAGTACCTTGGTTTGGGAGTAAAAAGAAGATCAGTTAAACCATTTTATCCTTCAAAAAGAAGGCACTGAGCTCAGAGCACAACTGTGCTTTCAAATTTATGTGAGAAAGAAGAAATACTGGAGTACCAACATGCTGCAACTGTAAAACTTGAGTGTTTTTAAAGCCTCATATTTTCATTTATAACTCACCTGTAATAGTTGGCAATGAGATAAAAGAAGACATTAAAAAAGCTTATCTGGTTTAAATGCACGCAGGTGAAAAGCAAAGAGATTGCAGCTTTTGACTGCAGAGCAGTCAAGTAGTGCTTGTCCAGTTTTCTGAACATATCCTACTTCTGCCTCCACCTACTGATGTGCCCAGTAGCTGATCCCTCAGCAGTCAGCTGATCCCTGCACAGCAGGCCACATGTGACTGCACAGACTGAGTGCAGACAGGACCTTCCCTGTCACCCCACAGTCCAAACCAAGGCAATTTCCATGGCACTAGTTACAAGTAAAGTCAGGATTAGGCGGCATGCTGTGCCAAGATGTTTTCTCTTGATGCACTTTCCACAGGCTGCCCCCCAAAAAGACCAGGAAACTGGATCAAAACAAGCCAGCAAAAAGCATTAACCAGAGAACTGAGCTGGGCTGGTGACCTTTATTTTCATTTTCAAAGGCTTTTTAATGAAGAAGCACATGACATCTTCAAACATCTGATACTTTAACATAGACATTCTTAACTAATGTTTACCTTTTATTTACACAGGAAGTTGGTTCCAAGATCAAACCAAAAGCTCAATAACCAGACGACCCTGAGGCAGCTCCCAGCAAGCCAGTTGTCTGCAACAACCATCCAGTACAAATCCTGGGCAGTATAATGGCTTTCAAATAACATTTGATTACTAGCCAGGAGAATACATGTTTCCCCTTTGGGCATAGCAATTAACACTCTCCCACGCAGGGAAGAGGGTGCTTGCTCCTTCAGTGGTATGGGGATAGCATGCATGCAAATCTTAGGACTTTGTGAAATTCCCAGGGAAATTTATAAGGTAGGACCAGAGGAAAGCTAGATGCAGAAAACTCCTTTTCGTAACTCCTGGCAGCTTGTTAGTGATCCCATTATTTGAAGCCTTCCCAGGGAGCATGTTTGTGTACTTCTTCACAGCTTCTCAATGCTATCCACTAAAAATAAGAAAAATAGGAGCTTTTCTCCTTTGAGTTCCACCTTACTTCCAATTATTAGTTCCACTCATGGTAAGGAATACTTATTTGGTGTTGGGGGATTATTTGTTATATTCTGGGAATTTCATGAAAATTATCCATCAACTGACCCCAGTTCCAAGGAGGTCACAAAGCTGGAAGAGGGTCATAACTGATTCCTGACCCCACTTACAGAATACTCACAAAATCTCTTCTGATTATTTGTATCTCACCAGCCACTTTTACTTCAATTATTCATCACAGAGCAAGGACCACTATGCAAACACAACAAACAATGCTCAGTGTCTTTTCAAAGAGCTTTTCTGAAAGCACAGGGCTTAACCTGTCCAACACTCAGAACAGCCCCATTCTTCCATAAAAAGCCACTCTAAAAGCAGAACAAAAAGGTATAAGGTGCAATTTTCTTTAGAGTGATGAAATTTTTTGAAGCAGTGTTTCTAAAAAACATGTTCTGAAAATAAACCTCAGCCTCTAATAGCATCTGGCATTGTGCACAGCCTTTTTATTGTTTCTCTCTGGTTGTTTTTTTCCAATTCAAAGACATTTTCTCCTGAACAAACATTTTAAAGCATAACTGAGATCATCACTGTGAAACAGTTTCCTTTTGAATCTCAGTGCCAGCCCTGATCAATCTACACACTGTCTGTTCCAAACAAATCCTTACCAGAAAAGACCACAAGTCCTACACCTACACTCTGCAAAGAGCTAAAGCGTCAGCCAGGAGATTCAGCAACCCAAACTGGTTGTCTGAATGCCATCAGGCCTCTCACAGTGTGAATAACCTTCCTGGCCAGCTGCACTTCTCTTCTCAGTGCTTGAGCACCACAGGGAATAACAACAGCTCAGTACCTCAGGCTGAACACACCTGACACGATGTTAGCCCTGCTTATCGCACTAACAGAGTTTTTGCCAACATCTGGACACAGCTGTATCTTTCCAAAGAAGCTACAATTTTGGTATTTCCCCTGGGGAATGCTACAGCACACACACAAAGCATTCACCTTTATGGTAATGCTACAACAAATGCAGCAAAGTGAAGAACCTAAAGTTCAATCCTGAACTTGACTTCCCAATTCTCAAGCCCACAAAAACTCTACAATTTCTAGATGTAGAGAGCATACCTTGACAATGTTTCCAGGCATTTGTCTATCAGCTTATTGCATCAAACAAATCCAAAGAGTCACAAGTCAAGCCTCCAGCCACACATTGCCATGCTGACTGGAAACAGAGTAATAAAAGAGGAAGTTCAGCAAGACTGAAAAGGCGAGGAAAGCCCCAAACTATTACATGTGGGTGGCATGGCATGAAAAATGTTGTTTGGAAAACTGATCTGAGTCTTCTGTGTATAATGCCAAGTTGTTTGTGAGCTTCAGAAAGCAGCCCTGCAGAAAGGCAGCAGTCTGGTTTCAAATGTCAAAGGATGGCAAAATACCTAAAAGTATTTGTTTCATGTAGATAATCTAGCATTGAGGAGTTTTGACTGGGGATTTCAGCTCCTATTGTAGTGTTGAGAAGGAGTTTAACTAGTACTGGGGGGAGAAAATCTATAAGCGTTTAAAAACTAAGGTATCATTGGGAATAAATCATTATGAAGTAACAAATATCTCAGCAGACTGGGAGAGATTTTTAAAGCTTTAATGAAAATATAGAACTGTGTGAATAACAAAATACTTGGTTATCTCTTCTACAGGTCAAATCTTTAGTTAAAAATGGAACTGCTGAGAATGTTGGGGGGGTTGTTATTTTGTAGTCAGAATCTCACAAATTACTCAATTATTTTGTATTCCACTTTGTGCTGGACACAAACATATTTAGCAGCAAAAGTGAGAAGGAATGAAACACACATCCAACTCACAGATTTTACAAATAAGATAAAACCTCTATAAGAAATCCAAAAGCAATTCAAATATTTTTTTCCTGTATTCTCAGTCAAAAGCTTCCTACAAAATGCAGGAAGCAAATAAAAATCTGATATCAAGAAGACTGCAGGCAACAGCAGTTTAGAAGGCAAATGCTTCTGAAAGTTTCCCTGTGTTCAATTTGCTGATAGCTGCCAGTCAATTTTCAGCTCAAAAATAAGGAAAGAAAAAGGGATTTCAGAAATCCCTCCTATTTTTCCCACTATTAAAGCTCCATTTCAAAAGACATGATGAATTTGGCTGAATGGTTTGACAGTTTAATGGGTCTTTTTTAAGCAGACAGGAATCATTAGCACCTTCTATCAAGCATGAAAGCTCCACATGAGAGAAAGCCAATTCTCACTGAAGCCCTGTGGATGTGAAAATATGAG
Organism: Haemorhous mexicanus; assembly: GCF_027477595.1. Taxonomy (NCBI): domain Eukaryota; kingdom Metazoa; phylum Chordata; class Aves; order Passeriformes; family Fringillidae; genus Haemorhous; species Haemorhous mexicanus. The sequence continues at coordinate 11,546,432 of NC_082344.1, forward strand.
TGTGCTTTATACCATCCCATTTTTCATATTCGGGATATATGTATTCATAACCTAAGCAATGCTGTACATAAATATTATTCTTGAGGTTTCTGTGTTTGCATTTCTCATTAGCAGAATGAGACAACAATTTTCAGAGTCCCCATGTTATTTTTCCTCAGCTTTTGGATGCAAACACTGAGATACTTCATGGCACTCAAGAAATCAAGACCTCAGGGTAAATTTCCATTAAAACTGCATGTGCCAGATACCTGGCACGATGGCAAGATTGCTGGCAGTTTCAGGGAGTCAGGATTTTATTTCAGATGACTCAGGCTAGGCTGGGCATGTGAAGAGAATTAATTGGCACTTCAGGAAAAAAAAAATCTTTGAAAAACTCAAATAGAGACAGAATTAGCAGTGAGAATGTTTTCTAACCCATTTCCCCATTTTTCCTGGGAGAATCCTTCACAGTAGATAAAAGCTTGTAATGTAAAGAAAACATACAACTGCATAGATTTTCAGATTTAACCTTGGCTCTTCAGCAACTCCATATTTACTTTTATATATTTTTCATAAAATTCATACAGTATCATTTTCCATTTGCATTAATCTTCTATTTGATCAGGTGCTGAACTTTCTGTGAATAATGGTTTTCCACTATAAATCATATTTTTCTTTTTTTTAAAGGGTTAATGATACTTATCCCAGTTCACTGGTGCGACAGGTAGATTCAGCTGCTGAATTCTGTTATGAAAAGAAGCTATCCAAAATCTTGGAGAGGAGAATTCAAAAACTTAAAAAAAGTTTTAATTACTGGCCACTAAGTGGGGAAATCTTTCAGATCCCTTGTCATAATCTGAAGCCCAGTTCCTTACCTCCACCCTCAACAGAAGGTCACCTGTCTGTCCCACCAGATTAGGTGAGCTCCTTCCCCTTCTGCTGCATACAATTTAGACTAGATAGAGAATATATACGAAGTTATTTGATTTTTCTTAAGCAGAAAACTACACTCCTACCCAAGAATAATTGTGATGGGAATTGTCGGTCCCATTTTGTTCTCATTCCTGTCTCAATTGCCATATGCAGCAATACTCACACTTTTTCCCTTTTAATGTAGATTTTTCCCCTTTCTCATTTAATGTAGGGGTTTTTTTGTCTGGAGACCAAAAAAATCTTGGTTGGGGCATTGTGCAGGTCATGAATGCAGCAAGGTCAGGCTTCAGTCAGTGAGCTCTGGGGTGGTCAGGGCTTCTTTAGCAGCAACGGCACAACATCTCCATCAATAGAGATGGACAGAAGCATCTCAGTTAAGGATTGAGGCAGTGACAGAGTTTGCCACAAGAAGGGATTTAACCTGCAGATAAGCAAAAGCACATACATGCCCAGAAATGACTGGCAGTCAATCATTCATACAGTCATAGCAGTTTAGCGTTGAAATGCAGCCTGTGGATCATACAGGGAATCATTTTATTGACATCTAAATACATATACTTTGTCTTCTTGAAGTATTAAAAACTCCACCAGAAAAAGCACTTGCTTGGAGCACTGCCAAGGTGCTTCAGCAGTTTGTACTAGTGCGGCTCCATATATTATTCCCACACTTCAAAAGAGACCTGCATTTTAGTGCTGAGGTCAGCCTCTGTTTTTCCTTTGAAAGTGAAGTTTCTATTTTCCACATTCACAATCTATTCTTCAGAGACACTGTCTACTCAAGCATAGTAATTTTACCATGTTTGGTGACATTTAGGAAGAAGATTAAGAAGCTGATGTAGGCAGATGGACACAGTATGTGGCCTTGATGAAGGTATTTGTGACTTGCCACTTCTAGACTTTAAAATTTTGTGCAAAACAGCTACCATACCAGAAATATGCCCTCTTCCCCCTCCCTATATTTGTGAGGAGGTACAGTTTACCCAGATCCTGAGAAATTCAGTCTCCAGGACAACAAAAAGTACTGACATGGATTTCTAAGCACATTTCAAACTCATGCTTCACATATAAACTTAGAAACAGCAAACAGCTCAACCTTCTCTGTGTATAATGCACCACTTGAAGCATTTCTCCATCCCTTCCACCTTTAATCTAGTTCAAAGATTAAGAGAGGGGGCTTTCCTATCAAATGTTTCTACTCTTATCATAGGCTCTTTTATAAAAAAATGGACACTAACCTCCAGGTTTTATTCTTCTTTGTTGCACTTCAAAGAGGAGAGTTGAGAGGACTCTGTAAGAGAGCACAATTCGAGGGCTCTTGCCTTAAAATAAATTAATATAATCAGTATTTTTCACACTTTTCTAGAGGCTTCAGGGCCCTAACCATCCCCTCACAGGAGATGGTGGCAGAGAGGGATTCAACAGGATAAAAGACTCCCACTCCTCTTTAACACACACACACACACACACACACACACACACACACACACACACAGAGAGCACTGAAATTTGGAGCTAATATACAGAGTAGAAAACTTATCTAGCCACTGTGTCTATAGCTAAAGCCAACCCTTCCCACTGCATAACCTCCCCCACACTGAAGAGGCCCTCCCCTTGAGTATGCAACCCTGAATATACAGATATCTCTTTTACTGAGTATCCATCTGCTGAATCAAAATACAAATTGTACTTCAGTTAAAACAGCACACCAAGTTACTGTGGTCATTTTCAAGTAGAACAACACCTCCCTGTAAAAGATATTCTGTGGTAAACAGAAGGGTTGCAGAGAGGGAGTACAGAAAGATGGTGCACTGTAAATCATGTGAACACTTCCTGCAGAATAGGTCAAAATACCACAGAAATTTAAGTGGGGAAAATTTGAGCTGCTCCTGTATCAATTTCTCTTCAGGTTGCACGATGTAGGCTTTTATTTATTCTTAATTTAAACAAGAAATAAATGGACAGGAGTATAGGTTAAGCAGAGAGATTATGTTAATCATCTGCATACACCTTTCGTTAATAATTATCTTCAATTTATAAAACCCTCCAGAGAAACTAAGGAAAATAGCCCAATTCAGCTTTCTGAAAACAACATACATTTAAAGACCTCTCCTCAGGCATGACAGGAATGAATCTGCTACATAAGGAGTATCTTGCCATTAATTGTTCCTTTATTTTAGTTTTTGATCTTTATTTCTCACCATTTTTTTTCCCACCTAAAGGCACACACTCAGTGAAGTCTGAACTAAAGTAGGAGCCATTCCCGTCTGAATTTCTTCTTACTTTCCATATTTTTTCATGCCCCTTTCCAGGGGGCAGTGAATACCCAAGTCTCAGTGAATCTTCATGAATAATGTAGCATTCACACTTTGATCCAGATATCCATAATTGCTCAACCAAGCAAAGCAGTTTAATCCAGAGCTTTTCACTGTCCTTCCTGCCCCCCAGGCTATGCCAGTTCTGCACACTGGAGGAGGAGGACAGGACAGCCAGCTGAGCCAGCTCTGTGTGTCCACACCAGTGCACAGCCAAGCAGAAATCCTGGTGAGGAGAGAGTGGTTCCCAGATTGCCTTTTGACATTGGTGCCATTCCTGCTTCCACCAGAGCAGAGTCAAGAGTCCGAAGACAGGAATTCCTATTTTTTCTCAAAGCAGAGCAAGAATGAGCAATATCATTAAAATAGGAACTACTCTTTAGAGGCAATTAGGGAGTAATTTCTCTGATTCTCCCCTTCCACTTGTCCTCCCCTTCCAAATGGGAAAGGCTTTGTTGCTTCCTTATCATGAAGGGAGAATAGAAGAGGCACTAATCCAGAAGTTCCAACAAATGCCATAACCAGAGTAGGGAGCTTTTTGAGGTGCTCTTCTCTTTGTTTGGACAGCCTTGATATTCTTCACAAAATGGAGGATATCACCATGGAACACGATGTACAGAACTGAAAGGTCAAAGTAGTAAAGAATTTTATTTTCTATAATGTATTTCTCATTATATTTCCAATACTGCTTCTCCTGACAAGAGCTATTCTGAAAACACTGGGCAACAAAAGAGAAATTCTGCTTCCTGACAATTGTTCTGTCAAAAAACTTGAAATGAGAAACAATGCTCTGAGCCACAGTCGATCTTCCTGACTCTCCTTCATCTCCCCATGAAGGATACAAAGACCAGTTTTTCTCTAAGTGTTCCCTTTCCTCTAGGCTTCTGCATGGCAGCCATGTATTTGGGAACCTATGCAAATTTCAGAGATCCTTTTGTATACGCTGTTTTATTTTTATCTCCTGAGCTTATTCTACCTTACCTATCCAGATATGCAAATCCACTGCTATAAACTTCAGAATCTCCTAATAAGTGAATTCATCTTGGTGTAAAAGACTCATACATTTTTATTTCTACTTGCATGATCTTACATTTAATTTCTCTTCTTCCCTTCTGATAATTAATTACTTGGGAGTGTGGAGAGCAGAGAGAAAGGTGAGGAGAAAAGCCAGGAATTGTGCCAACCTCAGGTTTGAAAAAGTACTTTTCTTCTCTATTTTGGCAGCAAAGTTTCGCATTAGTTGTTTTGCATTCCTTAACTGTAGCTGTTACTACATTTTGTTTAGAAGGAGAAATTGTCAGAGTATGCAAAAGTAATTCCAAAGATAAAAAGCAGGAATGGTTTAGCTTCTATGTTCTGGATTTTCATGTCTGTTGGCAGCTTCTGTAATCGAAGCAGCAGATTCATAGCTCAGCACCACAAAGTACAGAAAGCTGCAACTACTGAAGTTTGCTGGGTTAACAGTAAATCTGCCACTATTTTGTTCAGAAAATAATTCCCAAAAGTAAAGCAAAAAAAAAAAAAAAAATCTGGGAACAAAACCAAACATGCTTTGTTTTGTTTCTCACCCAAAAATAAATGCCTAGGTGCTCAGCTATCACCCAGAGAGCAAAATTTTGGCACACCAGGGATTGTGCAACTGTAAATTAAGGAAATTCTTCTTCCTTCCTCCTGCAACTTGCTGACAGACTAGTCTGTATATTTTAACAGAATATGGATGATGTGCCCGTGTCCCTGTTCAGGAATGGAAAAATCCAGCCATATCTAGATGGCAAAATCCATCACATTGAGAAAAGGATGTTTTTTCCTTGGGACAAGACAGATGTGCAGTTTAAACCCCTCAGTTACTACAATATCCCTCTTACCTAGGTGCCAGCTGAACCAGTCACATTTTCACTGTAGCCTGATAACATGAAGTGCAGCACATCTCTGGTATTTGAAATTGTCGTGTCTTTACAGTCATGCTCAGTACTTAACTTTCTCTGCATGGCTTTTCTACTTCCATGCTCCCCTTCTGATCTCAAATTACAGAAATTTATTTGTATTCAGGGCTTCTCAATATACTCTTGATTCTTTTTTCTGCTCGTCAGAAGGATAATTTCCTCTTCTAGAGTCTGATGCTATCCTGAAGAGCAAACATTAGAAATAGATTACAAGCAGTGTGCATTCAAATAAATTTCATGTTTAAATGTGTCAGTTAAGCTATAATGCTCAATTAGACAGCTAATTATGTTGAAAATGCAGTTGTGTGCATAAATTGATGGCCACGCCCACAGCCTGCCTGGCTGCTTCCATTCACACATTGTCCCTTTGTAAGTTTTATCTTTCATATATCACCCACTTTAAGATTTATCTAAGTGCAGTCAGACACTGCTTTACTGTTATTTCATTTTAAAATATAATTTCAAATACGATTCAACCTTTGCGCTGATTTTTACTACTTGCCATCAAAAATTTAGTGGCAGTAGGATTTGTGGACCAGGTCCCCAGGCTTTTCAAGGTAATATTCCCAAAATGCTTTTCCTCTGTTTATGATGACTCACTATCCAGGATGCTTTTTAATCCTTCTCACTGCAGCATTTTACGAGGCAAAACTAAATTTCTTTTAAATTTACATGCCCATGTGAACTTTAGAGATTGACCTCATAGAGAAGCAGCGCATGAAACTAGAGATGACACACTTACATTTAAGAAACACAGTCTTAAAATTGTCACTGAATTCATTAACTCTAGTTACAACCTGAAAATCAGTTAGGAAGAAGAAAGAGTCTGTCAGCATGAGCTAAAAGGTTTCATTTAAGAGTGATATCTTGGTATGACAAAATACATCCTCGTACTTAATTCCTGACATATCATCTCACAACCATCAGATAAAATAGATATTTTCATATATATTTTCTGTGTTTTACCACTCATTCAGTTTCTGTAGGTTTATCAGTTCTATTGGCAACCAATCTGACTGAAGCATTTATACATAGAAAAACCCAAGCTCTCATAATTGATGAGATCTGAGAAAAGATAAATTATTTGTTTGGTGTTTCCAGACAGCTACATATTTCATTTCTCACAATATGAAAGGAATCATACAACATCAAATTTCATCACTGTGACTGCATTAAAAATTTAGGCAAAATAAAGACAGTATGATAGCACCTAAGGGAAAAAAATGAACTTCACTTGAGTTCAGCATAAAATACTATTTCAAGCAGATAGCTGTTCTCTTGAGTTCTTATGTGTAGCAATGCAGAAAAATTAATGGTGAAATAAAACCCCCAAACCTGACCATTTCCTTTCTTTTCTAGGTGGTTCTTTCCTCTGAATGATGAAAGGTATAAGTTTCATTTTAAGGTCTAAAACTATTGTCATACAGTTAATCCATACAGTTAGACCATATGAGCCATATTATAAGTGTTCTCAGTCAGCCCACATTTCATGGTAATATATTTAAGACCCCACACAATCAAGAAAAACTGAAATAACCCCATGTCTGTAGTTCTGGGTGTACATGGTAGTAAAATCCAGCTCCTCGAAAGAACCAAAATTAATCTGGATAAGTACTGAAAATAACAGTGTATGAGCCTACTCCAACTTTGACAACATAAGAGACAAAATTATCTATTGTATTACACCTTCTTTCATTTTTTTAAATTTGTTACCTCTACAGCCATTTAAGAGGGAAAGCTTTCAGCACTATGTTCTGCTTTGTCCTTTCAGGACTTTTAGTAACTCCTCTGAACTACCTTAACAGCTGAAATCCAGGGTATGTTTTTTTTGGCACACACTACAAATTATTAAATTCCACTTTGAAAATAAAAATTCTGTTCAAGTCTCTTTTCAAAAATGGCATTAAAGTCCACACATCCATTTCTGACATGTCATTTTGAACCAGTAGTCGTGGAACAGACTAACTGATATATATAGAAGCAGGCTTAGTATTTATCATTTGGTCCAAGTCACTGAGCAGGGCTGGTATGCCAGCCTAGAGTCAGAGAGTGACACTGAGAGGGGCTAGAAACTGCTCAGAGATTTTTAAAGGTTCTTATGACTGTCACTAAGCTCGCTGCTTCACAACAGATTGAAAAATGTGAGAGGTTTTCCAGCTGAGGTCACATGTGTCTTAAAGAGGATTAACATGAACAGCCAACTAACAAATGCCAGGTTTTTTTCTTCCCATTTTTTAAATCCTTCTTTCTTTTCTATCCTGTAATAAAACTTTTTTTCTGCCTTCTATTCTATATATCTCCCCCCTTTCTCATAGCACATAAGGAAACTGCAAGTCATTTAATAGATGCACTTAGCACAACAAAACTCTGTGCTACAGACTCCGAGGATACAGAGTGCAAAGTCTCTGAGTGAATCTCTCTCAAAGCAGGGAGTATTAAATCACATAACCAGTGAAACAGTTCAGGATCTCAACTGCTCTTTTACACATTTCAGTTGTGGCATGCTTATCTCTCCATTCTCTACTATCCCCGCTCTGTATATCACTAGAACCTGTTCAGGCATAAAAACACCTTTGGCTTAGCATCCAAAGTCTTTGCAGAAATAAAATAGAAATGCTTTGGATGAATCACACTAAAAGGCAGCCTTCAAAGTGACACCTCCATCAAGGCAGAACGCAGCACCCTTGTGCAGCCTCATCCCATCAGCTGGCCAGCTTTCATCTACATCTCCAAAACATTAAAGACATCATGGTTTGGCCCAGTTCTACAATTATTGTTCACACACAGTAGGTTGGCTGAGTACAGCAAAAAAATCAGAGAAACAAGCACTGTAACTAGCAGATGTCACCATTTTTTCAGATCTGAGTGGTTTAATCAATAGTGTCATACGTATTCATGTTGAAGTCTTTCCACTGTAACCTGATGTTCTCTTGGTGCACTCTCAACTGAAAGCTAAGAGAAAGAAAAAATACCAAACTTTTTTTTTTTGGTGGAGAAAAGTGAGACAAGAGGCTAATACTGAGCTGGTATTGTTAACCTTTCTCTTCTAGGTTCATCTCTTTTCACAACAAAGAAGTAATTTCTTGTTCCCTAATTAACTGCTGTGCACTAGCTTATTGTCATCATAGCATTTCATACTAGTTCTTCAAAGCCTGCCAAATTGGATTTCCCAGCAAATACATCCACCTATAGGACATAGGCTTAACTCCAGCTGCAGTCCCAATAGCTCTTGACATAAAAATTGCATCTGAATTACCCCAATTTTTATTGCCAGAACACTACTCCACCATGAATTTGCATAAGTTCTTTTGAGACATATTTAACTCTGGAAAAAACAAAAAAAAAAAAATCTTTTCCATATTTCTGCTTAAAATATATTTTATTTTAGAGCATCCACTCACATTAAAATGCCACACTATCCTGCTCTTTAATTCATTTCCTTTCAGTTTAGAGGGAAGTTTTCTTAGATGTATTTTTCACCACTTTAAGGAAACATATGAAGAAAGAAAGAGGAAAAAAAACCCCAAATCTTGATTTTCACCAATATCTGTCATAGGACTTCTTCCCCTTGTTAACACTCTTGAATATCCTTCACAAAGCAATTTGACATCTGTATGCACTTAAACTATGAACATCTCAACATTTCCTTTTTAAATTCCTCATGAAATAATGGTCAGGCTTAAATGCTAAAGAAGAGGAAGATAAATTTCTGAATGGGACCTCTGAGAGACAGATTATAGCACATTTCACTATTACAATAAATTTTCTCCTGGCGATAAAAAAAAAAAAAGCCAAAGGTAAAGGAGACCTCTGAGTCTCTCATACTGTTCATTTAGGTCAGTAGACTTTAGTGCTTAAATATTTCAAACTAATTCTTCCAGAAAAATCTTGAACAAATAATATTTCTTTTTTTTCAGTAGAACTCTCTCAAAGTTTGGATGAGCCAATCTGAGCTGTAGACAGGAAGTGGTACATTAGTACAGTGAGAGACTGATCTCACTATAGTTATAAATCAACAGATTAATGCTTTAGTGCAATACCTTCCTCTCAGCAAGTGAACTATATATGGACCAATTCTGTTCTCAGATCAGGCTCCAAAAATTTGGATGTCATAATAAAATTAACAGTATTTTTCTCTACTGTAGTTGTTTCATTTCTTATAATTAATGAATTCTTCATTAATTGCTTACACCAGAGAATCTATCTATTCAGACCTCAATGAGCACACAATACCCTTCAAGAGATACTTGTTGGGTGTGCTTAAAGCTTGAATTCAGTTCTCACAGACATATTCAGCTCCTTTTTCTGGCTGAGGTTTCTACACATAAGAAGCACCATTTAATCAGATTATCAGCCATGAACTTTTTCAGAATATATTCAATAGCAAATTAAACAACAAAAAGACAGATTTTATGGATGAATGTATGTTTAGCAGTTCCTCATTTTGAAGCTAATGATGTGTGTACATTTAAATGGCTAAATCTACTATTACTCCTAATATGTGGCTAAGAACAATTCAGCTTTATGCTCTCTTTGGAGGAGGCAGGGCTCAAGGTCCAAAAGCAGCTTCTTTCATCCAGTTGTTCGTAGGAATGTGCACTGGTTGCATGACAATCTCTGCCATGAACCATCAAGAAAATGCTGAACCTGGTGATAAAAACCACCTCTTCTGCAAAAGTAACTCCACCATCTGGCAGTAGTAACCAGGAACACCACCCATTTATTTATCTATCATACCACCAACTGCATGGAAGGAAGGGGAAGTAGCCACTGTGTTTACTTCAGCACAGCAGTGCAGAAAGAAATACTGCTACAAGATTATGTGATTTAGCTATGCTTACTCCAAAAGTTCATTCAGTGAAATAATCATTGACTAATCCCAGCATATAGCTCCAGAGACACTGATGGCACTGGTCATTGATTTTACATGACTATCAAGTAATTGATTTTAGTTTTAATAGAAAGCAGTCCACCTCCCTTAGTCTGTTGGCTTTGGTTATGCCCATTACCAGTAAGTAAGTTGCTTATACTGCTTTTGTCATAAATTTCATCATGATCTTGTGCTTGTGACATCATTTTTGTTGTGAACATCATTACATCCTAGTGAATTATAAATGGCAAAAGAGTACATGTCAGGTTTTCTAATGCAAAATTGTTGTCATTTTCTCAAAACCTCCCTAATGCTTATTTTAGAGTACATGTCAGGTTTTCTAATGCAAAATTGTTGTCATTTTCTCAAAACCTCCCTAATGCGAGTAACAAGCAAAAGGGAATTTTGCACTCTGCTTTTAAAATTAGGAAAAACTTATTAGCCTCCAAATGACAGTGGACCATAGGAGGAGAATCCTTCAACAACTTCTCTTTCCACCACCTGCCACATCATCTTTCTTGTATTTACAGGAAACATCTCCAGTCCCACTGCCTGCCCAGTGACTCCTATACTTTATTCCACGAGGTATTTTTTTAGGTATTCCACTAGGTATATTTCAGTAGTATTAAGAATCATCAAATTATTTAGGTTGGAAAAGTCCTCTAAGGTCACCAGTCAAACAATACAGCACTGCCATCTTCATCTTTAAACCATGTCACTAAGTGCCACATGTAGATGTTTTTTTAACATTTCCAGGGAGGGTGATTGCACAGTTTCCCTGGGAAATCCTTGACAATCCTTGACAATACTTCCTGTGAAGAAATTTCTCTTAATATCCAATCTAAATATCCCTGGTGTAATTTGAGACCATTTTCTGTTGTCCCATCACTTGTTACCTGAGAGAAAAGACCAATTTCCACCTGGCTACAACTTTCTGTTCCTCTCCCCCAAGCCTCCTTTTCTCCAGACTGAACACCTCACCTCCCTCAGCCACTCCTCATCCATCACGGGCTCCAGACCCTGCCCCAGCTCCATTGCCCCTCCCTGGTCATGCTCTTGCACCTCAATGTCTTTCTTGAGGCAAAGGGCCCAAACCTCAACACAGAATTTGAAGTTTCAAAGACTTTAAGGCAGGGATTGGGTCTTTAATTTACAAATATAAACCAATCAACACAACAGAAATTCCTCAGACCACTCTGTACTCAGGCTCACACAGGCATGCTCTCATCCTGGTTTACACACTCCTGTGGCTGCTCCAGTGCAAGTGCTCATCCCAGCTGTTCACTGATTTGGCAGACATCTCTCCTCCATCTATCACATAAACACACCAACAAGACTTGGTCAGTTCTCTAAACCCAGCTGGACTCAAGGCTATGGAAAACAAAGCCACAAAGTTTCTTGTCCAGCTCTACTGATGGACCCTAACCAAAGACTTCTCCACAGCATCGGAAGCTGAGCAAGACCACCACTTCTTCACTAAAATTGGTGTAATACGCTATGTACAGAGTGGTGACCACTAAAAGCCTGCATCACCTTCTGTCTCTTCCCTCAAATATTTTTCAAAAGGGGCCTTTTAGACCACTGTGATTTCTGTACTTTTGAGAGGAAATACTATTCTTCTGAGAGGATGCTAACTAAGCATACCAACTTAGTTTTCAACTACAACCACATCCATTGGCAGTGGAGAGAACAAATCAGCCCAAGTATGGATGGCAAAATCCCCAGTGTAGAAAGAGATTCACTAAGAGCTGAGTACTTTTGCAGGCTTAGGGTATGTCACTTGTCATTTTTTATGCTATGGAAATACTCGGCACCTCTGCTAGAACACACCTCCACCTCCACCATGTTAACATCATGACATATTCCAACATATGGTACCTTGGCCATTACAGTGGCAAGATCAGCAACTCTGGCATTTTATTTTCTCATTTGCATATTTTTTTAGAAGGAACAGAAATCCTGCCTGGAGAAAGTTGATTCATTACAGTATTTCTCCTTTTCTTCTTTCATGTATGGGTCATTGGAGGCAGACAGAGGTTAGACTGGGTTTATAAAAAGAGGCAGAATATGTAGAGTATGCTCTAAGAACTGTCTTGTTTTCAACTTTTTCCCTGTTCTGAGTTAATATGAAAACTGTGAGTGAGTAATTTTTAAAACTTAGAAAAGATGATGCCTAAGGCATCTCTAATCATTTCACTGGTGAGGCACATATAATTCTGCTGAGTCCTACATGGCAAATAAGTTATGTAGAATTTTAATACAGTAATTACCATCTGCCAATTCAAGATAATGATTAGCTAATGACCCATTTAAGATGCATGTGTATGTTGCAAGCTACAGGAGAAGAGGCAGCAGAATGAGATGTTTGCCAGATGAACTACCCCTTAATGCTTCAAGGAGGGTAAAAATAGAGTGTATGCCCTTCAAAGCTTCAGCATCAGGTACTAGTGACACACAAAAAAAAAAAAAAAAAAAAAAAGAAAAAGAACAACCAACAGATATAAGAACTCCTAGCCTTAAACTGAATCCCTTAGTCTGACAAATAGACTGGCATAGGCATATCTTTGGGCAGAGAAAACATTAATAACCAAAGAAACAAACACAGGGAAAAGTGGAAAGGAGATTTTTGGAGGGCATGAATAATTCAGGAAAAAGAAGAACTGCCATAGCAGAGACTGACAAGACATCTTTTCTTCATGCAGTAATAGCCAATCATTATTGTTCACAGCAATAATGGTTTCCTAAAAGCATAATGTTTAATTTTAATCAGTTAGCAACTTGTTGCTACCCAGTTCATTGGTTAGTAGTTGCTAGTGTATGTTCTCACCAAAGACTTTCTTCCCAAAGATGTTTACATTCTTTTTCACGGGTACAAAATAATTCTCATGGGTACAGAATCTTTTTCTCACGGGTACTTGTAAGGCTTTACTTATGTGCAACAAGGAACTTGAAAACATGTCATCATTTTCCTTTCCTCTACTTGTCTTTCTGACCTGCCCCTTAGCTCCTCGGGTTTTAGGGCATATCCCTATAATCCTGGACCATAAAAGGCTCTCACAACAAAAGGTGATGTAGTTACCCTGCTTATCTAGCATTACACAGCCCAGCTTTAAACCAGATTCAGAAGTCACTGGCTATCTTTAAGCTCCATGTCTCCAGGAAAAGCTTTTCCCATGGTTGCTAACTATCAGAGGAAGCAATTGTGTGTACTCTAGCGTATGTCAAGACATTGTTATGCTAGATCAAATCTATGGCAAGCTTCTCTCTAGCTACACAAAAGTATCACTATGTATTATTATGACACAGTCATGGACAAAATTAGGCAGAAATAATTTTTTAAGGAAAAAAAAATACAAGAAGCTACCCTTGGTGGTGAAGGAAAGCCCAAAACAAAATTACTCATAAAAGCACGGCAAGGCATAATTTGCTCATACTTGGTACTAGTGGACCACGGGAACATAAAAGGAATCACAGAAGAAACAATTGATTGCTGCATGCCTTTGCCCCAGCCAAGGGAGCAGCTTTGAAAAACAGTCCAGCTTTCTAATGGGTTTCACAACAGCACATAGATGTATTCAGAAAAACAGGAGGTGGCAGTGGAAAACATTGAGGTGTATCAGAAAACTGCAGGGTTTTCACATAGGGATAGATGCTGCAATTAATTTCTTGCCATGAATCCGCTCTGTTTTTGTCTTAGAGTATGAACCAAATACGTCCACAAAATTCCATCCAAACTTTCAATCTCTGGTATTTTACATAGGATATATAAGTATATATAAAAACTCAACTCCACACTACTTAAGATTAGTAGGATGACAACCACTGAACCTGTAGACAGAATGAAAATTTCTACATAAGATTTCTCACTACATATTTCTGAACAATTTGTGGTTAAGTGAGAAATGGTATAAAACAGGAAAACTGAAGAGAAGTAGTACAAATTATAAGAAAATTTCCAAAGTCAAAGTAGCACAAAAGTATGAGGCAATCACCCACTAACAGAAGCTGGACAACTTAGCACCTTACTCCTCAGGTTTTTACCAAATGACTTTGCAGAACAGATCTTCTCCTTAAAGCTTGGTTTGTCCTGTGTTTAAGGTCTACTTTAAAACCAAAACATAAAACAGGCCAGTGGTGGAACTCTACAATCCAATGCATACCTTCTGTACTGCTCCTCTGCTGAAAACTCTCTATATGAGTAAGCATGGGAGATGGATTTTTTAGAAGGTTGGAGCATAATGTGATACATTCCTCACTTTCCCATGACAAATGACTTATAGTTGGGTCCTTTTTCTGGAAATTGCCTATCACTGCATGTCAGGTCCAGAAGATTTGTGGTCCAAGAGAGATTAAGCACTTCTACCTCTTCCAGCTTCGTCATTCTTTCTCCATCACACATTCAAACATACTTAAAATCAAACGTGCTACAGGATTCCTCCTCATATTTATGGATAACTAAATAATATTGTACATGCAATTTTTAAGTTTCACCTCCACATCATCTAAAGATCAGTGTTTTCATTTTTGCATAAATCTCTTTGCCAGTTTAAAGAATAGCTGAAGAAGAATCTAAAGCACTGTCATATTCCCTTTTCTGGATTTTTTGGTACTTAAAATTCTCTCCCCAAGCCCAGTACTATACCAAAAGAAGAGTAAGTATTACCAGAATAAAATGTAAAGAAAGAGGATCATCTTATGCTGCAACTGAGGTCAAAACATTCAGCAACTTCTAGAAGTGTAATAATTGCAGCAAGAAAAGATACAGAAAAATCTATTGTACAAGGAAGTCTTTACTCCATGTGAATGACCAGAGCTAAAGGCTAAGCTGACCAGCAGCTTTGCTGCTCTGGCAGGTGATTCCAGGACTAGGGTTTTTGGAACAAAAAACTGTTAAAGCACAGTTTTTTGTTGCCTCACATGACAATGAGGCCATGGCAATGAGGACTTGTAATCTTGTGTCCTGTGGATAGCTTTTGATAGTGAAGTCTCTAAGACATTTGGCCTATTTTTCTTTTTTAATTGTTTTTTTTTTCTATGTCAGGCAGTCAGTTTTTGTGCTAAGAGTAAACTCAAGCAGTAACAGCATCACTATTTCAAGCTGTAGAAAAAGGAAAACCTGTAAAGCTATCTACATTCTGCTTCAATGCAGTGTTAAGATTAGTGCTAGACAGTTGATACCAGCAGCAGTTTTATCAAAGCCAAATAATTATATATTTAGCTTTCCTTCAAAACACACTTCATGGCTGCTGTAACCTGCTAATAAGCTTCTGCAACATATGGAGTTTCTCTGGAAGTCACACACTAGGCAAAATAGGTTTGGTCGCCCTTTAACCCCACTGATAAGTTTTCAAAATTATATTCTAGTTCAATTACATTATTCTTCTGTTAATTTACCAGGACATGAGAGTGGATAGGAAATCATTACTCAAGCTTGCAGTCACATCTCAGGTATAACTCACTTTTTCATCACTGATTCAAGAAAAAGATGGCATCACTTTTCAAACTCAAGAAAGAAAGATGGAAAATTTCCACCCTGTACAGCTAGCTGCTTTTGGAAGACATGACTCACCAGAGAGCCAGCTCTAAGTGTACTCTGGGGTTGAGAGCTCTGGCAACAACTGCCAGCCCTCATCCTCTCCGCTGTTCTACCTCCCTCACCCAGGCAAGGCACTTCTTTCAAAGAGACATGTACAGCCCTGTCTGCCATAGAGACATCTAGATTCCAGTCCTTGAACAGCTACTGGGACATTTTGCCCTTTTCCAGCCTTCAGAGGAACAGACTCGATATCCTGCATTGTTTGCTCTGTATCATTCATCCATAAGCAAAAAAGTAAGAGAAGTAGTGGTGGGTGGCATCCAGCCACACACAGACATCTCCTGATAAGTTTGCTTCTCTTCCTGACTAGCTACTTCCCATGTCATCCCAGCTGTCATTTTGCTGCAGGACCTGAGCTGAAGCTCTCCTGAAGTCACAGAATCACAGAATGGGTCAGGAAGGGACTACAGTGGGTCATCTGGTCCCACCTTCCTGTTCAAGCAGGGTCATCCCAGAGCACATGGCACAGGATTGTGTCCAGACAGTTTTTTAATATGTGTGGAATCTCCCTCCAGTGAGGGAGACTCCACACCCGCTCTGAAAAATCTGTTACTGTGCTTCGTCACTACATAGTGAAGAAGTTCTCCTTCGTGTTCAGGTGGAACTTCCTGCTGCACATCAGTTTCTGCCCATTGCTTCTTGTCTAGTTGCTCAGCACCAACGAGCAGAGCCTGGTCCATCCTCTGACATCTCCCTGCAGACACACACAGACATTGATGAGGGCCCTGCTCAGCCGTCTCTTCTCAAGGCTGAACGGAACCAACTCTACACCTTTCCTCATAAGGGAGATGCTCCAGTCCCTTCATCATCTTCATAGCCTTCTGCTGGATATGATCCAGGAGCTCCATGTCCCTCTTTTACTGGAGGAGCCCAGAACTGGATACAGCATTCCAGATGTGCCTCACTGGGGCTGAGGAGAGGGTCTGGATCACCTCCCTCAACCTGCTGATATTGCTCATTCTAATGCACTCCAGGACACCATTGGCCTTCTTGGCCACAAGGGCACTGCTGGCTCATGGACAGCTTGTTGTCCACCAGGTCCCGAGGTTTTTCTCTGCAGACCTGCTTTCCAGCAGGTCACTCTCAGCCAGTGCTGGTGCAGAGGGTTATTCTTCCCCAGGCGCAGGACCCTGCATTTGCCTTTCTTGAATTTCAGATGGTTCTTCTCTGTCCATCTCTCCAGTCTATCAAGGTCCTTCTGAAGGGCTAACAGCCCTCTGGAGTATTGCTCACTCCCCACAGATTTGTGCCACCAGTGAGCTTACTGACGAGGCGTCTGCCCCTTCACCCAAGTCATTCAATGGCAAAAACCACTACAGATGAGTAAACTCATACGGATCCCAGGATCTGTTCTTTACTGCTCTCCTTCCTCCTTCTTCTCAAGATATTGAAACCCACTGTTTTGGACCCCACTGTAGCTGCGTGGGTGGATGGTAAATTGTCACTACCTTCCCAAAAGTGTCTCCAGGTGAGGGCATTCGGGCAGGTGCTCTGACAATCACTCAGTCACACACGCTCTCACCACAGACAGCTGTCAACAAATGAAAAGGGGAAGGGTCTTTTATATGGAGTTACAAAGGAGGTTTATTGAATCCACATGCCAAAGGGGTCCAGGGAGAGAAGCCAGGGAACAAAGGAGAGACCAGGGTAAGAGGGAGTGGAGCAGAGCATCAGGGAACAATGATCTGAGGGCACATGGATGGTACATAGGCGGGGCATACAGTAACAGCCAATAGGGAATGCCAGGGTGGACAGGCAGGGATACAAGGGCCAATGGGCAAACAAGGAACAAAGAACTTTCTAGAACTGGGGTACAAACGTGGTAAAAAGGGTAGGTAAGGCCAAGGGGCCAATGGGGAGAACAGAACTGGGGATAATTAACATTGTGCTGCAGAGCACCATGGGGAAAACCCCTTTCCTCACCATAACTTGTGGGAATGCCCAGATCCTACAGTCTACCCTTCCAGAGCATTGCCATTGACTTCTCCCTGGAAGACATGACTCACCAGAGAGCCAGCTCTAAGTGTACTCTTGGGTTGAGAGCTCTGGCAACAACTGCCAGCCCTCATCCTCTCCCGGCCTCATGGGTCTCCACACCCCACAGCCATTGTCCAGACAAACTGTGCATGCCTCATCGCTGCTAGTGTTCAAGATCAGGTTGTATGGGGTTTCAAGCAACCTGGTCTAATGAAAAGTGTCCCTGCCCACGGTAGGGGTATTAGAACAAAATGATCTTCAAGGTCCCTTTGATTCCAAACCTGACTGCTTACCACATCCCAAAGCCATGTCTTCCCGGTTAACAATGAGCAGACCTGTCCGTGCATCACCCTAGCTGCTCATTCCAGTGCTTGAAGCAAGAAGTTATTCCTGATGCCCTCCAGAAATCTCCTTGACTGTTTGTGTCCTGCCATTAGGAAAGAAGGTCTCAGGGTGGGTCAAAAAGCTTGCTGGTAAAACTGTGTCATTTAATAATGAAGATAGCAGTGTTAGGTTAATGGTTGAACTCTATGTTCCCAAAGTTCTTTCAAACCCAAATGATTCTATGATTCTTCCGAAGAAACAACAAATTCAGAGTCCAGTTGGGATCAATAAAGATCAGGTAGCAACTTTATAAAATTAACTGTAACTAAATTTCTGTAGCCATAACTAAATTTCTATTCAGATTATGATCAGCAGCTCCTGCACACCCCCTGCTCCCCTATGTCCCTGCCTCCCTCCTTCCCTCCCTTCTTCCCTCCTGTCTCCATTTCCCCTGTGAAACTTGTCAATGCAGCCACACACTCATATTTCACACACTCCTGCATTTCAGGAGCAGCCAAAGTTGACTGCTCAGTCTTTCCATGTGCTGTGGAGACACCGTAAGTTACAAAAAGGACACCAATAGGACATGTTTCTCTCTGAAGGCACCAAAAACACTTAAAGAAATTACTTATTATTTTCAGACTGTCCTGTGCACAGCTGTTCTCTTTCTACATTCAAAGTTTTCAATATAAGGAGCAGAATTCCCAATAAGCCAACTTGCATCAATTTTTACTGTATATTTTTCATATTATTGCCTGACTCATACTACAATTAGCCTTTCTTGGGCTCCATGCAGATGAGCTCATGAGCTCCTAACACATCCCAGATCCAATGGGCTTCCCTAATTATTCATATCTACACACATCCTCCTCTCAACCAACTAGACATCACCACATACATGCTAAAGAAAGACACATTAAAGTGAAAAAGTTTAACTGTAGCACATGAAATCCAGGCTCACTGATACTCTGTTTTTCCGCAGCTGCTTTCTTTTACTGCTGGTTTCTTGGGGTTATATCTATTTTGGTCCACACAAGAAACAAAAGTCCTTTCCTACTTCTTATAAATCCATAGAAATCTGTGTGGACATAGCACCTCCCAGCCTGCAATCAGACTTAGGCAAGAAGTCAGGATTTATAAAACTGGTGGCAAAATTTATGGCAGCACTTAAAAATAATAGAGTTTAATTAAAATGATACATGCTAGGGTGGATTTTCTTTTCTCCTTCTTGTAGTTTCATGGCCAGGCTACTGTGGTAATTCTGGATTCATCATCTTCTTATGACCTTCATTGTAATTATTTTTCTTTGTTTATTGTTCAAACTGAGTTTTGTTTCCATCCTCCAGTTCATTTTACAGATTTTGATCTTATTAGCAGCCTGGACAGCCTTGTTTCATTATTCTACATGTTAGGACCAAAGAAGAGAACTACTTAAAAAGAAAAACTGTGAGCACAAAGAAGGTTCAGGATGGGAGGGTTATGAGGGGTGGAAGCAGCGCAACAACAATAATCACCATTAAACACAAACTTCATCAGCAAGCAGAGTTATTGAGGTATTACTCCAAGGAGAATTCTCTTATCCCAGTAGTTCTGCCTTTCCTTATTCAGTCTGGAAGAGAGTTTCTAATTGTATTTTCAGGATGCACTTGCAGATGTAAATTTCCTGTGTAATAACTTTAGGTCACATTGTGCTCCACAGGAATCCTCACATTACTAATTTGCCTAAAACTAGAAATTACTTATGCCACAAGACTTCCCTTGTTCCCCATTTTCACTGCAAAATTTCACCCAATTTACAGAGTATTATGAGGCTAAATGCTTATGTGCAAAGACAGAAAGTTATGTTGTAACCCAGGAAGCAATAGATTTGCAGGGTTTATTCAACTATGATACAATGAATTTGAAAACCAGCTTAAAGTTACACAGGATTTCTCTGAAAATTAGATGAAGTTGTTTGCTTTACTGCAAAAAGGCACAAATGATCATGTTAGCCATGCACTTAAACTCATTTAAATGGCAGACAGTTGTTCTTGGCCAGTACTTAACTATTGTATAGGTATAAAGGTATAACTATTGCATAGGTCTAAAGGTATAACTATTGTATATGTATATGGTGACTTTTGTCTTTTTTTCTGTACCATAGCTTTTGCATTTTTATCAGCTGTAATAGCTGTCATTTTAATGAAAATACATGTTAAAAGACCTCACATTTAAAGACTTCAGTAGAGAATAAAGAAAATCTAGCAAAACCAGTACAGCTCCAAACTTTCCTGCTATAAAGTTCCCTATAAATAAATATTGAAAAGTAACAAATCACCCTCTAACAGTTTGTAATTAAAATCTTTCAAATGCAAAAAGTTTACTTAACCATTTGAAAGAGGAACTGCTCTTATGTTTGGTTGTGATTTCAAAGGAAAATATTTGTAATTTGTGGCTTCTACAGAAAATGTTTTGCTGATGTTCTCTCTCTGACATTTATGAGATTCATTTCTATCTCCTTTAGGCACTAATGTGTGTAGGATCAATAGTTATTAAGAAAGACTTACTTGTGGATTGTTATTGGGGATCTTTATTTTTTTCTTTTTCAAAAAGTACCTGACATTTGAGGTTAAAATTTAATTGGTGAGCAATAAACAGTACTCTGCATTTGTTTCCACTGCTTAAGGGTGTATCCATTTTCCAATAATATTTTTTGGATGTAACTTTCTGTGAAATCCAACTGCATGTGCTTTAGGGGTGTCACCAAACTATAACAAATTCAATGGCAGTTAAAATCCCTTTAGAAGTTCATGGTTCTTGCAGTTATGTCAAGACTTCCTCAGAAAATTAATTTCATCTCAGTAGTTTCCAAAGCAAGTCTTGATCACTCTGCAAAAAGTACTGCATCTGTCTGTCAGTCCTGTAAGCTTTTCCTTGGGCATCAGAACTCAAACACACAAGTCATGTATTTTGTTCCCAGAACATCACCAAAAAGACAAGGATTGAACATGCTTGTTTTGTCCTGAGGCAGGACACAGTTGTCCTCATTAGGGTCTGACATCACACATCATATAATGCCTGATCCTTCAGATGTCCCTAGGATTGACTACTCCTAAGTGTAAGGATTAAATTTCAAAAAGTAATGAGAAGTGGGGGAGAATAATGGGATTAATTGGAGAACAGGAAAATTAAACTTCCTGCCTATAGCCCACATGCTCAGGTGGGACTAGCTGAATTCTTTACTTTGCTTAGTTTCTTCTGCTCTCACAAGGAGCTGGGGGTGACCACACTTATAGACTTGCACAGTCCCTTCTGGAAGCTTCCCTCCTTCAGCTATTAAATACCATAGCTAAGTATAAGATTTGTTCTGGAAAAAATCCTCACCTGGCAGGAGCAGTAATTTTAATTCCTTATAGACCTCATGACCTTATAATTATCAGAGTTATAGCAAACTAACTACCACCCCACAACACAAGGCAACAAACATTGCTCAGCAAAACACTCTGGGTTCGGAACATTGTAAACAAATAAATGCATAGTCCTATAACAGCTTTATCTCATCTACTTTAGAATTAATCAGATATTACTCATTTGGTTTGCTTCTGCAAACATCACAGGGGGAGAAATTTAAAGAATATCTTCTATAAAAAGTTAAAGTTATTAAAAACCTGAAAATTCTTTTAGATAAGAAATTTCATTTTATTGCAGCTGTTTCACACTTGGGATTTTCTTTCTTACATTAACAATACATGATAGAACAGTTTTCGTAAAGTAAGTAAATCAATTACTTGTATCCATATTCATATACTCTTCTCCATTTCTTTAAAATATGGATGATCAGTCTATGATGTAGTTCAATATGTGCAGCTTTTGGACCATATTTAATAAAAGGATTCATTCAAACCCAGGAAACTTATATTTATTTCTTTCAGTTCCTTCTATCTTAATTTCCTGAACTTATCCCATCTATAAAAGGTGAGAAGCTAGAAATACAGCAGGTGACAATTTGAAATTTTTTATAATTAAAATAGAAATATGCCATAGAAAGTCAAGCATTAAGCACTTTATGGATTTTTCTTTTTCTTTAGGTAATTCCCTTGCTCTGGAGTACAAAGAGGATTTTGGTTTTATTAAGAAGAGCAATTAATTTTGCTGTTTGGTTCACTGATGACATATTCTCAAATTTGATTATTTTGTTATTATTTATATATTTTTTATTGCCCATCAATACCTTCAAGCAAACAGAGTTCAAAAAATTTAACATTTTATTTTAATAGAGAGGAACAAAGTCATTGCCTAATCAGGACTACCTAGATACAAATATCTGAGTGAAAAATTTCCAAACTTCCAAAACAGGGTTAATTTAGTTGAAGGATGATCAGAGTTTTGACATACTTCTCCTTTTACCAATGTGTCCTTATAAGGCACATATCAAGACTACCACCTGGCCAACACATTTTTGAGTTGGGCATGATATCTGCATGCAGAGACAGCTCCCAGTCACTAAGTGACAGCAGATATTGCAGCCACTCATCCTTAAAGAAAACACATTTTCAGTTAGTACCCGCAAGTGCTCTGCTAACAGGAATTTCCAAAATCTGTATTATAATGACTTCAACATGCTTTATTGATCTATTTTATTTCTTTATTGGAACATGGATAGAAGAAGCTGTATGTTTTATATAATGCCCTGACCTTCCCCTGAGCTTGGCAAAATCTCAGGCAAAGCTGAAAGTCTGGATTTCATGTTAAAATAGAGTTTGAAAAGGCTTTTGAAAAATCATTCTCTGGCTAAAGGTCACTGAATACTGTTTAAATTAGATAAAGGGACTGGGAATTAAGATTATTCGCGTTTGACTGTTTTCCTACTTCACAGAATGTGAGGGCAATTAATAATGCCAAGAGCTTATAGTATTTATTGATGCAAAGTGCTTAGCAGAAAGAAATGCATACCCATTTTATTTCCAAGACACCACAGCAGACTGAACAGGTTTGCTGTTCTGCCTGCAAAGGATATCATCTTGTTCCTTCGTGATTTTTGAAAGCACTACATTAACAACTTTCCTGAAGAAAACAAACATAATCCAAATTCCTCCTGCTTAATTATCTTGGAATCATAGAATAGTTTGGGTTAGAAGGGAGTTTTAAAGGTCGCCTAGTCCAACTTCTCAGCAATGAGCTGGGACACCTTTCACTAGACGAGGTTGCTCAATGCCCCATCCAACCTGGCCTTGAACACTTCCAAGAATGGGTCATCCACAACTTCCCTGGGCAACTTGTGCCAATGTTTTCCAGCTCTCATCATAAAAATGTTTTCCATATATCTAATCTAAACCTGTCCTCTTTCAGTTTAAAGCCCAAAGTTGGATGGCTCAATGCACAGTGCCTGGGTCTCACACTCATGTATGTGCTTGTTGGAAAAAGAGAGTCAGGAGCTGCAGAATTCAGTGTTATTGTAATGCTTCCCTGAGGCATACACTCAGAATAAGAGATCAGAATGAGAAAAAGGAGGGACCACAAGAAATAACAAAACTTCAAAGGTGATAATGAAAGCATTTGGTTGGCAAATTCACTTACAGCCCCTCAGTAACAATTCTTACAGAGGAAGCTGAAAAACTATAAAGCTGAATGTGTGAAAACAGTAGTTGGGGAAGACTGGCTAGAAGAAAAGGGATCAGAATAGCCAGGCACTTCAGGACTTTGGAATAGCAATGCCTTCCCTTTTCCCCACTCTCCTTCCAAGGCAGGTCATTGTTATGAGTTTTAATCCCTTGGTATGGTGTAATTAGACACATTGGGACATGCTGCAAAGGTTACGTGGGAAAGAGTCTTGTAGCAGTCTGCTAGGAGTCCAGTCCAAGTCTGTCTGTGGCTGTGTTCCTTTTCCAACCTAGACTCCATGCAAGCCCACAGGAGACACCAGATGTTTTCTGTCTTCATCAAATAATCAGAAACTGAACAATTTAATTGGAAGGAGCGTGGATAAGCATAGCAGCGGAAGAAGTAAGAACACGCCCAGCACCACACCTGACTAATTCACTGTCCAGCACTCATTTCAGAGAGATAGAAACAGATGGAATATCTGATGAGCTTTATTCATAACTTTTGAACCAAATAAAAAACCAGAACACTAAAACAAAATTTGGCACAAATCAAAAAATTAAACATTTTGGAAAATTGGACTTTTTCCTGTGCTACATTAACCTCATCAAATCTTTCTTACACTAGAAGCCAAGTGATTCAATAAATTTGGGATAAAGAAATAATCTAGTTGATAGTTTTAATTAACTGACAACAAACAATCCCTTATTCATTTAGGGGTTCTGCAAAAGAAAGTGAGCAAATGAAATGAGAAGTGGAACATTTATTTCAGAGAACTAGCACAGATTATTCCTATCATGCAAGTGTACTTAGTATACAACTAATCTGAATATAGTCCTGAACTTCTAATTTTCTCATCCTGAGCAGACTAAAAATGAGTGAAGGTACACATCAGGTATACCTCTACTAAAATATATCTCTGATTTGGCATCTTAATAATAATCTTGTAACTTTAAAATATCAGGATATAAATTAGCTGTGAGGAAAGCATGGGGCTTTTGACAGAATAAGGTTTTACAGTATAAGGATGTTTTTCACTGGGACTATTGCTATTTCCCACACTCCCCTCTTGCCTCCATATTCTGCCCATCTGCATCTTCATGCTCAGACTATGCTCAGAATGACGGAATTGAGAGATCCTCTCCAGATTTTACATTATGGCAGAGGTTGAGCACCAGCAGTATTTATTTGGTGTTTGTCACTAACTAATACATATAAAGAAGAGGCAATGACTAGAAAACTGTTTAAAAAATATTAAGAGAACCAAGAAGAAAAATTCGTTTCTGATAAAACATTTCACAATATGGTTTGTCCCATTTACCCTATCTCCTCTATTTTCTGATGTTCTTCCTCATTATTTAGGTTTGCTGAGCATGTACTTCCATGACATCCTACAGCTAGATTCTTTCAGTTCCACTTCCAACACAAGAAACTCCTTCAGCATAAAAGAAAAGAACAAGTGTCTCTCTTTTTAATGGATTTCATACCAGGAGGAAAGGCAATACTATTTACTATTTATTTTGTCGTCATAAGCAGAAACAGAAGTCTGAGCTGTATCTGTATTACCAGGCTTGGCAGGAATGCGTACCCTCTCCCAGTTCTGCGTTCTACATCCCAAGGGATCCTTTACTCCCGAAATCCAATTGCTATACATAAAACCCCTGCATACACCATAGTTGAACCCAGCATGTAGTCTAGATGTATCTTAGAAAATATCCTGAATTATGCAAACAGATAAATTTCATTAAGCAAATCAATTTCTATCTTACTTGAATTTGGGAAGTTGATCAAGACAAATACAAGCATAATTAACAAATGTGAGCAACTTCTTTACCAATGAAGAACTTGGCTGTGACTGAAATTTCTCAGACGCTGGCAAGACTTTTCAGATGATCTGGATTCCTCAGCCTGTAATCTGCAAGACATCAGGAAATCATTCATTTATTATCTTTAATAAAGAAACATAGAGACTCCTACAGATAAAATCAAGCCACCAAACAAACTCAAATTACAACTAAAATTTTTAAGTTAACTATTTTACGTAAAGTGTCCAGGACTGACTGCAAATTTTTGTCCATGACAGCTGATCCTTAGATGGAGAACAACTGGGATACCCTAAAACTGGGTTACCAGGCCAACCTTGTAGCATTTGGAAGGCTCACTGGTGCCTGCAGCTGAATGAGCACTGTCTTTAAGATACAAACAAGGAAAAGATTTCCTGAAACACATTAGAAAACTGCAGTGCCAACCCAGTAAGGTGGGGAAGATGTCAGGAAAACAGAAAAAGCAGGAAGGAAAGGAATTTCAAACTGCAGCCCTCCCCTCTCCATATGCTGAGGGCTGGAGAAAGCATTGCACAGCTCAGGCTCATCAGGTAGGAAGAGTTCACTTTTGCAGTAAGCAAATAGAGCCCGTGGCCATATGTCAAGCAAAGCTAGAACCTTTGATCCTGTAAACCTCAGTCTCACTGAGAACAATGAGCAGCAACTCTGGGTCCAGGAAAGACATTTTAATGAGGGGTAAGCTGTGACCACAGGGCTCTGTCAGACATGCAGGAGCAGGAGAAAATCAGGCAGCTGAAGCTGCTGCCACTCCCTGGCTTCCTCCCCCACCTGCCTAACAGATGTTGCCACCCCGAAGGCAGGGATGTCTGATTCACTCATGAATCAACTCCTAACTCATCCTATTTTAGCATATTAAGGTAACCTGACATCAAAGTTGGTTGACAAAGTTGGTATGGAGCCCATGTAGGCAGTAACAGCTCTAGCCCTGTGATGCTAATTCACCTCTGCATTCCTTACAAAGCCTGGGCTGACAGCTGAAAGAGCAGAATGGCAGTGGTTCATCCTGGAAGCAAGCCCCAGTAGGGGGGTGGTTTGGCTCTCTCTATTTACCTGCAGATTTCCTCCAGGCTTCAAATAGGTCAACAGCTTGGGGGAGAATTCACAAGCACAGGGAGATTTAAGCTCCAGAAAGAGGCTGAGTCCATCATTTAAGCATAAACTCAGCCCTAAACATGTGTCCTTTTATGCTGTAATTCAGTGTTTTGGTGGGTTTCTAAGGCTAATCAGAAAAAATAAATGTAATGCTTACTAATCAATATCCACATGCCACCTAGAGGTCCGATAAGCATCTTCTAGATAAGCTAATTTTGCATAATATTTCAACTATAAATTCACAGATTATTTAAATTGTCATGAGGCCGTTTAAAATAACTGCCTCAGTAAGGGGTTCGTTTTTCAATTTGCATTTATGAGTATGTACATGAGGTCTTCTTTATGCATGGAAGAGCTTGGGCAAAATTTGCATGATAATATGCAAAGTTTCCTCTACCTGTATTGACTACCAACTCCTCCTTCAGCACAGGCTCTTCTTTTAGCCTTTCCTTTCTAATCATTTCCCTAGGGACTATGTTTTTATAAGTAGTTCCCTTCAGAAGCCAGCCTGGACAGTCAGAGAGAGGATCCTGCCAGAAAACTAACCAGTAATACAATTTAATTAAATTGGCACTCAGGGTGCTTTACATTTAAATCTAATGACAAACTAAAAACACAAAGGTTAGGGGATATGAATTTAACAGTGTCCGTATAAATCCTAAACAGATCCAAGTTCAATGTGAGAATATACCAAATTAACAGTAATGTCTAGAAAACAACTAAAGAAGCTGTGCTTCAACTCTGGAAAAGTCTTCCAGAGTGAGTTTTGCAACTTCTTCTCTGAGCCCCTGTGTTGGGTTTTCATGGCCAGGTTTTGGAAGCAGGGGGATACAGGGGTGGCTTTCTGTGAGAAGCTGCAGAGGCTTTCCCTATGTCTGACAAAACCAGTGCCAGCTGACTCCAGGATGACCCCACCACTGGACAAAGCAAAGCCCATCAGAGATGGTAGTAGTGCCTCTGGAATAACATTTGTAAGAAGGAGGTAAAAAAATTATTGAACAAAGAGAGGAGTAAGAAGATGTGAGAGAAACAGCTCTGCAGACACCAAGGTCAGTGCAGAAGGAGGGGCAGGAGGTTTTCCAGGCATCAGAGCTGAGATTCCCCCCTGTGGTGCAGCCATGGTGAAGCAGCTGTGCCCCTGCAGCCCGTGGAGGTCCATGGGGATGCAGAGATCCACCTGCAGCTTGTGGAGGAGACCAGGCTGAAGCAGGTAGATGACCAAAGGATGCTGGTGACCCCATGGGAAGCCTGTGTTGGAGTAGGTTTCTGGCAGGGACCTATGGGCCCATGGAGACAAAAGCCCACATTAGAGCAGATTTCCTGATGGGACTTGTGACTCTGTGGGGGACCCACACTGAGCAGCCTGTTTCTGAAGGACTTCACCCCATGGAAGAGTGACCCACATTGGAGCAGTTAGTGAAGAGCTATGGCCTATGGGAAGAACTCACTTTGGGGAAGTTCATGAAGAACACTTTCTGATGGGAGGGACCCAGGGCAAGGACTTCACTCCCTGAGCAGCAGCTGGAAGAATGTGTGATAGACAGACCATAACCCCCACTACTTGTCTCCCTGCCCAGCTTGTAGGGAAGCAGGTAGAGCATGGGCAGAAAGGAGGGTTGGGTGGAGGTTTTTTTTTAGATTTTATTTCCTATTATCCTGATCTGATTTGCTTGGTAATGACTTGACTTCCCCAAGTCAAGTCTGTGTTGTCTGTCACAGTAATCAGTGATTGATTTCTCCTTGTCCTTATCTCAGCTCATTAATCCTTTATTATATTTTCTCTCCTCTCTCGAGTTGTGGAGAGGACCTGGTGTCCAGCCAAAGTCAACTCGCTACAGTCCTTTGACCCTGTAAGCTCTTGGGAAACCACACTGAGTTAGGTTGACCACTTCAACACCTGAAATGGGTTGCTGTGGAACAAACAACAACTTCTTCACTTCCATCCCACCTGAAAACTCCCTGTGCTTTTAAATGGGTGATCTGGAACCATTTGGAGCAGTAGAATTTCTACTCCCAGGCACAAGGAGGTGGCAAGAGTTCTGGTCTTGGTGGCTATAAAAAAACTCAAGACCCACCTCTGTCTCAGTATGGATCAAACTGAAAAAATAGTTTTGTAGCTATCCCAGGCACTGTATACCTGCTGAGCCCTAAAGGAATAATCTGAAGACAAGATACTGTTCTTTACTCCTATCTATCTGAACAACAGCCAAAAAAAGTAACCCTACAAAAGACAGCCATCCCCACCCCAAAAAGGACATAAATTTTTTTAGTGGGGGAAAAACCAAACACCATTAGGATATTGAAGTATGTGGAACTGATACACAGATAACAAAAACCTGAGCACATTGAACTCAAATTCTGCTCCTTAAAGAGTTCCTGTTCTGTTTATATGGAGGCCAAATGCTAAAGACAAAATTATTTATAACAGGTAATAAAAGCACAACTCAGGTCTTTCTAAAAAGTAAGTGATATTGGTCTTAGGTTCCCTATAGAAGACAGTATCTGTTGTTTTCCTACAATGTTATTCTTTTCCTTCTCTACCAGATCTACTACCAAATAACTCAGTTCCTCTTTTAGTTCTCACTTTCCAAACACTCTTGGCATTTCACACTAAGATCATCAAATTTCTTTGGAAAGATGAGCAGACATCAAAAGTCTGAGAGCACTTACTAGAGTCAACAAGAAACACTGTCTTCCTTTAGACCGGCTCAATATTAAGTTCCAAATATTTATTGCCACTTCTAGTAATCACATGCCAGAGCTTTCAAGAAGTCTTTATAATGAAGTGTTTACTGGAAAGTGGCAACAGTAAATGAGTAAAAATATGTCCAAAGAGAATATTCAATATCCATAGCCTTCTCCTATCTAGGGATTGCTAGAAGAGGAAAACAAGTACTTCTTTCCCTTTTTCCATCTAAGAAAAAGACTCACAAAAGGCTTCAAACAAAGCTCAGGGGAAGCATTAGGAAAGGAACATCATCCAGCAGAGCTAGGATAATCCTGCAATTATTATTCTGATCTGGAATTCCCAGCAGGTTAACAGCTACCTTTCAAGAAACACTGTTTAATCAGGTAGCCATCCACTTCCTATGGAAAATAAAAGCAAATCTCGACAAGCTATGCTTAGATGCAATGGCACAAGAAAATTTCTGGCTGTCATCCCCAAACATTTCTCCAGAGGAAGCTTTTCTGTTTACATTTCTCTGATCCCTTCTTGGATCAAGAAGGGGTTTGTGCTGGTTAGTTGATTGGTTATGGAATCCTGCTCCCACTGTTTCTCTTATATCAGGGACTAGCCTTGTTTGTAATTCTGATGCAAACCACAGCACTATGCCAAAGCTCAACATTTCAGGGATCTGCCTTTAGCCATTATTATATGCTCACCTTTGTGCCCTCCACCTTCAAGGGCAGCAGCTGTTAAAAATTACCACAGATAGAAAAAAAAAAAAAAAAACAAAGTCCCAAAACAACAGCAGCATTCTTGAAGAGGCACCAAATAAGATACAAGTTTGCCCACTGACATTTTCTTCCTGTATAACCCTGACCAGGAGGTAAAAACAATGGCTGGCTAACAAGATAGCATACAGGGAAAAGGTTTCCATGAATAATGCAAGAGAAGGGCAGTGTGTGGACAAGTAATGTAGGAAAAACACACCAAGATGACCATTACGTTACAGGGGTCACGCAAGAAAAGACCAGATGATAGTCAGAGAAATTATTTTCTAAAAAAATGTAATTTTGTTAACTAAGCATCCTTCTGAGTGGTCAATAACTTCTGCTCCCTGTGTATTTCCTTCAGAGGTAGAAAATACAGACCTACTGATGATCTACTTTGTTATTAAAATAAGTGCTTTGATAATATTGCCATGTGACTTTCCTTAAGGGCCTCCAATAAAACAGATAACTAGAGAAAAAGGAAAAGAAAAAAGAAAGGGAAGCACCTGATCCGTGTTGCTCAGGAAGATCAGGAGTAGGGGATTCCCTGTCTGTGGCAACAGCACAAGCAGTGGCAGGTCAGCCTATGGTGCCACCCATCTCATGCAGTATTCCCAAGCATTTTTTCCAGCCTGATTCAATCTTTAGTCTAACAGATAGCTACTGCATGAGACACATGCATATTTACTACCAAAAATATTCATGCAGGAAAATATTAATTCCTGAAGGAAGTTCATGTCCACTGACAAGATCAACTTCAGTGGTAGCTGAGAAAAGACTACATCCCAGCATTTCCAGACCTACAAAGAATTGAGTCCTGTACAAAACAAGTACAATTTCATTCTCATAAGCAATATTGGCACATAACAACTTTGTGTCTAGTTTGGCTGTTAGCTGTAGTGCTTGGTTTCCTTTCTTTGAACACTGATATGGAAGCCTTGGTAGTGGAAATCCAAAAGCTCCTAAAGCAAGCAGTGCAGGCTAAAATAAAAAATGTCTTTTTCAGACACAGCTGCACTTCAGCAGAGACTTGGAAGTTTACCATTTGAATGGTGTGGATTCCTGATTTCTAATACTAATTCCATCAGCAGCATTTTGACCAAGAAAATGCCTTCCTACAAAACACACATAAATTTAAGGTTCTAGGAATGCCAGGCATTAGTAAATTGCAAACCTGTTCCATTTTCTTAAAGCTAATTATTCTCTGACCCTTCCCTTACAGTACTGTAAATCAGGAATAACTTCAGTGAATTCCCATGAGTTGCAGCCATCTAAGACAGAGACAGTGTGAAGGTAATCTTTATTGCTAAACAACCCCATCCTACCCTTGCAAAATAAAAAGCAGTTTCAGGAGTCTTTTGCCTGCTTAACAAAAATATACTCACAAAGAGGCTTTCAATCACTGTCTTCAAGTACAAAAACAATTAAAGCTATTTCAGAACTGCTTTTGGTGAATTAGGTAGGTAGGTAAGTAGATAGGTAGGTAGGTAGGTAGGTAGGTAGGCAGGTAAAGCAGCCTCAGCAGTGTATCCTTCCCTGTGAGCTCTGTGGTACTGAGGGAGATAACAAAAGTTTCCATTTCCTAATATTCTGTCTAATTCTGACCCCAGTCTTGTGATTTCAGTTGATCTCCATTGTAGGCTACTTAATGGGACTTTAAGTGGGGCTTACAAAAAATAGCTGTTACCTACTTCATCAAGAGCTATCATAAAAGATGTATTAGGTCAGAAGCCCATCCGGCTGTAATTGATGCTGACTTGTTGATAATTGAAGAACAAACCAAGTTTCTTCCTTGCAATGTGTCTGAGGTGTAAGCATGAAAGCCTAAGAGAGAAACAGAACATTTTTTAAAAAATTAAACATATTAGAAGTAATTATACTTACTTTAAGGATATAACCCCTTCAAAATTGATAAAAAATTACCATGAATATGAAATTATGCACAAATCAATTGTGTTGCTTTGTACACAAGATCCCCACGTCAACATGCTGAAGAAGCTTTCCTGCGTTTTGTATTACTTCCTTCTTTGAAATGTCAGACATCTTCCTCAAAAGCACAAGGACTATAGAACAGAGGCAGGTAAGATGTTCATACTCAAACCAATTAATTTCTAGCAATATTTCTAGCAATATACCAAGACCTTTGGAACCTCATTGATTTCATACATAGACAAATCCTCTGTATGGTAAGGCACAAACCCAAAATTTTCTGGACTAAGCATTCTCTATCAGTGATGTTCCTACTGCACCCCCTCTTCTGACAGTGCAATATCTGGGGAGAAAAGATGAAGGAAGAGATGGTGCCAGCCAAGGAGCCAATGGACAGTAATCCATCATCCTTCAAGAACAATGAACAGTTTTATATAAAGCTGCGCTTCTTTTTAACCATCCAGGTATTTAATCTCTATATCAGAGCCATACCAATGAGAACAAACCAGGGTACAAAGACAATGAATTTTGCTAGACTTGGCATGTATGAGCTCCAGCTACCTTGGGTTTACAAATCCAAAGCAATGAGGAAGTCAAGCTGAGGGCAAGTAAAAGTGGTTTTCCTGTGACCTAAAGACTCCCTGAAAAGCACACAAAGAAATACGCAAGAGAGCACCCAAAGTTCTGCAAACATGTTGTTATGATCTAGTTTAAACCCAGAAGAGCAAAGAAAATTAGGTCTTTGTGAATAAAATGGAAAGAACTTTGAAGGTTCAAAATATACCCAAAAAATGTTGTTAAAACCAAACAAGGTTAGATACTGGTGCAAAAAAATTATTGATATATTTTATTTAATAGCAAAAGAGGCAGAGATAAATGTCTTGGGGATGTTTATTATCCCACCCTAGTTTTGGGATTTGATCTGTTTTGTTTTGTGCCCAGGTGTGGCAGCTGTCCCCACTCCACTCGCAATCCTCTCTGGTTCTGGGGCTATCAAAATGAGTTGGAGCAAGACTGGCATTCCTGGAGGGAGGTGGGGGCAGGGTGAGAAGCAGCCCCTCTTTTCCGGCACAGATGGTTCTAATGGAGTCACACAGCTGGTACCTGGGACCAGGGACCCTGCTGATCCTGTGAGTTTTGCTGGCTTCTTTTTTGTTGCTGTTGTTGTTCTGTTTTGTTTATTTGGCACTGCGACTTAGCTTGCTGGCTTGCCTTCTTTTGCTGCTCTGCTGTCAGGGAGCCCAGAGCCAGCGTGCGCTCCTCCAGGACCCAGGAACACCTCGCTTTCCTGCCGGGGACTGCCTCCCTCCACACAGCCTGGACCCAGCTAC
Source organism: Haemorhous mexicanus (assembly GCF_027477595.1). Taxonomy (NCBI): domain Eukaryota; kingdom Metazoa; phylum Chordata; class Aves; order Passeriformes; family Fringillidae; genus Haemorhous; species Haemorhous mexicanus. The sequence continues at coordinate 11,579,577 of NC_082344.1, forward strand.
TAGCAGGTGAGAAATCCCCCGCCATACCTCTGCCCCTTGCTCCGAGTTTGTGCTACACTGTAGCACTTCACTGGAGGTCCTGCCCTTCCATTTGCTTCCCCTAAGGTTCCTGCTACAGCTCCTTTTGCAACCCGCAGGGCGCACCAGGATTGGTGCCGGGAGCTACCAGCGCCCCTGCTGGCCGTGACCGGAACTGCACCGGAGGGGAAAGTGCCCAGGGCGCGGGAAGATACTGTTCATGGGGGGTTCTGCTCTTGTTACCATTGCTGTCGTTTGTTGCCTTGTTATGCATACACACACTTGTAAACAACTGTTATTCCTTTTCTCCTGCCTTTGCCTGAAAGCCGGTTTATTTCAAAGTTATAATAATCCAGAGGGAAGGGGGTCATATTCTCCATTCCAAGTGAGTCTCCTACCTTCCCTAGCAGAGAGGAAGGAAGGAAGTGGCTGAAGGCAGTGGCAGAAGGCAGTGGCGGAAGGAAGGAAGGAAGAAAGTGGCGGAAGAAAGTGGCGGAAGAAAGTGGCGGAAGAAAGTGGGGGAAGAAAGTGGGGGAAGGAAGGAAGGAAGGAAGGAAGGAAGGAAGGAAGGAAGGAAGGAAGGAAGGAAGGAAGGAAGGAAGGAAGGAAGGAAGGAAGGAAGGAAGGAAGGAAGGAAGGAAGGAAGGAAGGAAGGAAGGAAGGAAGGAAGGAAGGAAGGAGGGGGGTTGGATGTCCCAACAACGCTCGTTTCTCCCCTCCATCTGGTCTTCTTGGTGGTGAGGGTCCCCTGTTGCAACACCATGCTGTGCCGTGAAGAAGAGTAGAATCCAGTGGATTAACATATTTTTTGGGCAGGTGGAAATGCACACATGCTTCCCTTGCAGGAGGCCGGTTTGGCACTGTCCCTTGCAACACTGTGGATCCATTGCAACATGTGCAGTGCTCTGCTGCAGGGTCTGGGTATCCGCTGGGGGGGCCTTTGATGGGCCATGACATCCCCTCTGCTGTGGGCAAGCTTTTCCCCAGGTGAAGCAGAGAATGGACGTTCACTGCACCTCTCACCAGAGGATCTTCCAACACACACCCAAAGCCTCTCTCTCCCCCACCCACCCTTTGGTATGAGAGTCTGTGCAAACCTGGCAGCTGATAGCCTTGGGGCTGCGGCCTCCACCCTGAAGATGCTAAGCTTGATCCCTGTGTAAATGCATTCTTTTCTCCCCAGACCTGTGTTTATTTTATCTTCTCTCCATCAGCAAGCAGTCCAGGGCCTCAGTCAGAAAGCCTATTCAGGGTGCGGTGGTCCTCTCTGCACATTTTGTAGTACAGTTTTTGCTAGGCAAAAGTCCTTCATGAAAATGTTTAAATCATAAACTATAATATTTCAGTCTCTGACACATGTCAATTTAACACTGGCATGCATTTTGTATTGCTTATTTAATGGATGAGTGAATTCAGGCAGGTGTTAAAGGACACTTTGTATCTTGAATATTCTGTTACACTGTCACATTTTATTCACACCACTTGAGTAATAAAACATACAGAAATCAAAGTTTAGCTGAGCACAAACAAGAAAATGATACAGTGCCATTGAAGAATCACTACAATTTATGCAGTGATTCTAATGGAACCAGTTGTCCATTTTCTCCTCTCACCCAAGCTGACACCCTTAAAAAAGCAAACAAAAGGGGTACAGAAAGGACAGACCAGTGAATGAATACTGATGGACCTACCTTTAAAGCACCTAATCCAGCAAAGAGGGTGACAGGCTACAAAGGAGGCCTGCACTCCTTCACAAGCCCATGTCTCTGCAAGTCGGTGTCAGCAGCTGTTCTGCTCTGGGGAGCAGGGAGTAGTGAGGGCAAATGGGGAAGGGTCTGACAGCAGCCCTTCAGGCTCTTTGCAAAGGAGACAGAGGCCAAGAACAGCCTCATCTACCACCCCAGAACACATCTGTTAGCAATAAGCCCACATCTGGACTACAGTGAAACACACCATAGAATCCTAGAATAGTTCAAGTTGGAAAAGGATCTTGAAGACCATTTCTTTCCAGCACTTTCAACTAGACCAGGTTGCTCAGAGCCCCATCCAACCTGGCCTTAAACATCCAGGTCCCATCTCTCCCAATCTCATGCACACCTACTCAAGTTTTACACACTGATATAAAAGATAAAAGAATCAGAAGATGCCATGGTTTTGATCAAGACTGTTTTACACAATAATCACCCTGAATCAGCTGGGACTCCTGCCAACCTCACATCATGAATTTTCTTTGAACAGCAAATCAAGAAGCTTTGCATAAGTGAATAATTGAAGAGGAACACCAGATTATTGTTTGTATGACACCTTCTTTGGTTAAGGTGATCTCCAAGATGGACTCATAACTTCCTCAGAAGAGCACACTGCTGAGCACCAAATTATTCAGTCTCTAAATGCATCTATTTAATATCTGAAAGATTATCTCAATTTATAACACACAAACAGTGGGAAGATGAGAGTAATTGTCTCACAAGCACAGGAGCTTTCTGTTCCTGTAATCCACTGACCAAGAAAAGCATCTGACCTGCACAGCAAACAGAGAAGATTAAATTGTTAGCAGACACAGGCAAGATAAAAGGGAGAAGTTATTTCTGTGCCTCCAGTTGCACAAGTTCAGTTCCAGCACACAGACAGTCTTGTCAATTCCTGGCCTTATAAATTCATTAGTCAGCCTTTACCCCTCCTGAAACAATCCCTTTCCTCAAATGCCTTTTAAAAACAAATTTTTCTTCTGAAAGATCCCTTTTTATTATATAGTCAAGGCACTAGGGAGGAATAAATCTTATACTTTCAGGCTTTTCCATGCAAAAGGGATGAACCAAAATATCTAAAACACATTCTTATCTTTTTGTAATAGAAATTAGGGTCTTCCCTCCAGAAGTCAGGGCTTCCAGAAAACTGCAAAAGTTTCTCATGAAATGTTGGCACTAGTTAACAGCTCATACTATTCTCAGACATGATGGAGAGAAACCAGTGGTGGAAACTACTTTTGACACAAGATGTCATTATGAATGACATGCAAAATAAGCATTAATTAACTTATAGGTTTTTTAGGTTCTCACATTAATCTATGTTTGAAACACAAGAAATTGCTTGTGTTTCAAACAAGAATTTTATTCTGTATGACAGAGAAATACGTGGAGAACTGAAGAGAATTGCATCCTTAAGGGAGTTTGGCATTAGCCAGTCAGAACCAGCCACAACAAATTTTAGTACCATTCAAAACCTCTCAAGTCAAGCATAAACGATTGGGCTCATTGCTGGCACAAAGAGTAAATTTCTGTGGCCTGAAATACTTGTTTTATAAATACAAAATACTGATTAATATTCATAATTTAGATTAATGCTCAGGAAGTTTCAGTGCTGAGACAGTTTTTTTTCAGTGTTGTCTGATTTACCAGACAACACTGGTAAATTTAAAGATTTTTAAAGATTCCTTTAAAAAAAAAAAGCAATTCTATACCTCACAAATTAACATGCAAGGAAGCTTTGATTGTCCTTACTTGAAACTAAAACATACAGAGCAGCCCTGTTCTTCTGCACTCACTAGAGAATTTCAACCATCCCAACCCAGTTCCATTTTGTAGCTATAGTTTGTATCTGTAGGGTACCCTGAACTTCTGAAATTCTCAGAACCTATACTTTGTAGCTGAGAAAACACAAAAGGAAGACAATCTGGCCAACAGAAACACATAAAAATTGAACTTGTAGGGTTTTACTTTTTATGCTATTTCTGCACGCATTAATGTGTTTGTAAATGTGCCCAGAAGCAGCACTTAATCAAGAAACAGCATAAGCCAAAGTAATAGTGTTTGAAAACTTTGATTTCAAATTAAATTCTAAGGGAAATTTTTGCTTTACCTATGTATTTAGATTATCGCATTTCCTCTAAAACCAGTGTTCTGAGTTCACTCCTCAACTCTGCTTTCCTGTATTAGTGAAAGAAAGCAGTTTGTGAAATATGCAGCACTCTTTAAAAATGTCAATTACTATACAGCAATGCATCATTCCTCTGACAAGATGGATATATCTAAATCTGGTATCCCATATGCTCCTGGACTTTAAAGTTAGAATCAATGGATAGAAACAGAACAGAGAATTGAAGGGGCTGTAAAACAGATCAGGCTAATCACATATTTGTATCAGAGAAGTCCCAGATTCCAGCAATCATAAAGGTATACACAGAGAAGATAAAACAAAGGGGAAAAATCAGAATAACCAGACGGAATACTGTTGCTGAGAGCTCCTAGCTTTGTCAGCTGTCATCTGACTTACAAGATCAATTATTTTTTTTACAAGTGCTGTATTATATTTACAATATATTCAGATTTTAGAGGGACAGATTCCCTCCAAAATTTAATTGAGTTTGTTTCACTTGTTCTCCTGCAGGAAAGATGTCTTTCCTCCATAAATATGTTTATTATTTTCCTCCATTTTTCAATTAAAAGTCATCTAAGCATGTCATTGAAATTCCGTACCCTTATTTTTAAATGAAGGATGTGTGCTATAATTTTTAAGATTTGTACTAAAGTGTGTCCTTAAGAATAATTTTATATGACTAGATATCTCACCAGCAATCTAAAAGATATCTTAAATTGCCTCTCGAAAAATGCACTTCTAACAGAGAAGGGTATATAGTTTATAAATTTTGAGCAGCTACTAAACTGTTATGCAAATGTCTTTGCAGAATGGGGACTTTAAACTATTAAAAAAGAGAGCATTGGTTTTATTCTCCTAGGAATTTGTTCTAAAAAAACCCCAGCACATAATTAGATAATATTCAAGAACTGCATGTTATTCTAAGCTATTCAGAACCCAGGTTTCTCAGGGAATACAGAAAACTTCACATTTGTTTTAATCTCCACTACAGATTCTACTTTCTAATAATTTACCATGAAGAAATGGAAATTAATTAAAGACAACATTTAGTAGTGGGAGAGACAAAAATTTAACAAAAGGTAAGCATTCTGAAAGAACATTGAAAAGAGAACAAACTGTTTTTCAGTTTTAATTTAATTAAAAAGTTCTTTACTTTCTCCTTAAAAAAAAAAAATTAAAGTGGGAAAAATACTTTAAAAAATTATAATATAGCTAATTATAATTAAACAGGCATCCAAAACCCCAATGTATTACTTAGTAAATTGCATTTCAGGTAGTGACTTTAGTTTATCTGGGGATTTATCATATCCTCCATTAACTCACCGAAAATCGACAGTAGAACACATTTTACTGATTTGCCTAGAGTGAAAGGTTAGTTCCAGACCAGTCTTTGTTGTTATCTCATTATAATTCCTGAAGGAAAAATATATAACCCCTTTCTTTCTGTAAAGGTTCCATCCTGTCCTAGGACCTCCATCTCCCATTGCTGGTACTGCTGTTCCCTACTGGAATGTTTTGCTCACAGGTGGTGACAATATCACCATGCACAGATCTGGCAGCAGTTTTCAGTGTAGGGTAAATGTTTCTTATACCTCTCCTTCATTATGAAAGATCTATAATAATATTTTCCCCATACTGTAAATTATGTGATCTACAAAGCCGAGAAGTTTGCATGTAGGTTTGGGATGAAGCAACCACCCATCCTAAATCACTCTTTAAAAGAAAATCTTTATTTTAAAAAGCTTCTCATGGGGCTCTCCAGCTTACTGTTTCAGTCTCACGAAATTCCCATTCCCCCAGTTCCTCTCTCCGGAAATGGAAGAACATATAAACCCAATTTTAGCATATGAAATAGCCCAGCTATTTTATATTTACCAGGAGTTGAGTCTGTTTTCCACCATTCAAAGCCCATCCTGATGAAGACCCAGCTCTCTGGGAGATGAGGCCCAAATATGCCCATCACAGCTGTCATTCACCCAGGTACTCAGCGTGTACCATCCCCCAGGACAGGTCCAGGTCATGAAGGAATAGTACAGAGATCAGCCTACAAGTGCCAATTAGTGTTCAGATTCAGGCCGATTCAATGGCAGCGAAGAGGCATAATCCTCATTTTCTGTGTATTAGCAATTTTCTGCTTTCTTGTGCCTAACCTGTAGCTATTACCATGCTTCACAATTAAGACCAGGGTTTTTTTCCCTCAACTCCAAATATAATTACTGTTTCCTTAGGCTCCTGTCTTTTCTTACTTTTTGTTTTACAGGCTAATGATCTGTCAACTAATATTAAGTTATTTGCTCTCCTAATTGCCTATTTTCAAGTAATAGATTGTGGAAGAAGGTGGCTACCTTAGCACTTTCTCTGTATATTTCAAAAGAAGAAAGAATTGCTACCTTAGAAATGAAAGGCTCAAATCCCAACACAGCTCTAGTCCTACTTATAACTCACATATATATTTCATCCACAATATTAAAATATTTAACAAAATTTCTGCAGTATTTATTTTTTCATTTCCCTTCCAGTATCAGTTACTTTCATTCCAAAGCCTATGAGTTTTTCTCATTTTCAGATCAAACATTCAAAGCATCCTGAAAATTTAATACTGCCATAATGCTGCATTAAAAAAAAAAAAAAAAAAAAAAAAAAAAAGGGAAAAAATTATTGAATACACTGATATTTTTTCCACCTTGTAAGAATTCTTCCTGTATGCCAATAAAAAACAGGAAATCACAACCACAGACAGCTGACTAGGTTACCAGTTTGAGATGAGTTCAGCTGTGTGACACAGGGGCTACATAGTTTATATACTTCAGAGCATAAGCTTTCCAAATGTTAAAGTGACTCTTCTGCTGAGATTCTCCCTGGAGAGTTTTTTGTGAAGTTAGACATTAAACATGTAAATGTATTATGCATAGCATATTCATTTAGGCCTAACATTTATTTATCAAGATGGGCAGAAAAATAAAGAACAAAATAACTAGTAAGACTTTAAGACAACCTGAAATCTTTAATAACAAATTTTAAAATCTTAAAATAACTTTCATGTTTTAAAAATAAAGAACTTAAAACGTACAACTTTAAATTTTCTTTCATATGACAGTTAATTGCTAACAAAAATATAATCTGTCAGCAATTAACAGTAAGTGAATGTAACTTCCCACAAACTTAATTACATGTTTCATCTCTAACCTTATAACCTAATCTAAAGGTGACAGAGAAACACTTGCAATGCTTCCATCAGCGCCTTTGTCCTTTAATCCATCAGCGTGATAAATGATCACTGAATAATCATCTTTTTATGCCTTCATTCCCAGCAGCATATAGCACTTTCCCAATCACAGGAAGTGCCCTGTAATCACATTTCATGATCAGTCTGAATCATGGGCTTAAGACTCTTCCACGGTACTTACTGTCAGGGAAACTCCTAGTGAAAAATAAGCACTTTTTTAGGCAATGCCTTGCTCGTATACTTAGACTCCTATTTTCCAAAACCAGATAACATTAATATTTCACACATTACCTGCTAAACTCAGAAAAGCACATCCCATTCTCTTAGAAACTCCAAATTTGCTGTAGTTACTGGGGGTCCCAAAATCAGAGGTAGCAATGAAAAATATGTTCCTTGTCCATCTCCTCATGCTCCCTTAATTTAGGTTTTCAAGGGGTTTTGAATGGATTCCTTTCCTCCACACAAGCATTCTTGGAACACAAAAATGTTCTACAGTTTTTATGGACTGCCACTTTAGAGCACATTTCCTTCAAAGAAGGAAAGAGCTTGAAGCTATAGTTCTTCCAAACAGAGGCAGGTACTGCACAAAGGCAATGGATAATAATTACTTTAAAAAATTATTCCACTCAAGCCTCAGTGAATGAGACAAAATTTCACTAAGAGTTAAGTGATTCCAATATGAATTCAAATTTGGGCAGAGCATCAGGTAATCACCAAAAGCAGGAGGTCATCATGCTCTGCCCTTACATTTCTGTAACAAGTTTTCAATTCTCATCACCCCTTCCCTTTGAGCCAAAGCCAGATGTAATTCTGTTTCTACTGCCGTGGCAAATAATAAAAGAGAGGCCATTAGTCTTTAATTTAAGGCTTATGACAGAGAAAATTTTAACGGAAATTAAATTAACTATTGACATTTATCACAATAATTTCTTCCATAGCCTCTGACTTGCAAGACAATAGCAGGATAATAAAGACTTCAGGGCATGACTGAGCTGGGAGAAGAATCCAAGTAAGCAGCCTGTCAAATATGAGACTTCTTGTTTTACAGACACAGAAAATCCAGTAGTGACTATTTTATCTTTGAGATATATTCACACACAAGCAATCCAAACAACATTCATATCTGTTCATTTCATGAGCATATGCAAAATGAGGTCCTGAAAAGTCTTTTTAAAGGAAGAAAGTGGATTGCTACTGACCATTACAGCATACAAAACAGCCAGAATGATTTTTATGAGAAAATGCTCAAAAACTTTCAAGTTCTAAGCTTAACTTCAAAAATACTCTACCATGTGAAGGATTTAAGTTTTAAACACTAGGCAGGATATTATAAAGGAGATCTGAGCTAATAAGAGACAATCTTTTTGATTTAATGCTTTGTTCCAGTTATATTGAGAAAAACTGGAATTTTGCATATTTCCTTTCAAAATAATTTTTTAACACTAGCTATTAATAACACATTGCAGGCAGGCAGGTCTATATTCATCCAATGTAATTTCACTGTATTTTGCATCAGATAATCATAAATGCATTTTTTATATTAATAAAAGTATAATACCAGAGCATATAATTGCTAAAAGTCTCCACTCCAGAATTTTTTAATTAAAATGCCGGTACCATATCAACATGACAGAGCTTGTGCAGCCCAGGAGCAAAAATATGCTAATAAATATTTTTGGTCTACCATACAAATCCTGTGGCTTTGCATTCCTGCAGGAGGCCTCATCTAGTAGCAGGAATCAGCTCTAGATTTTATAACCAGATCCTTGCCCAAAACTGTTCTGAAGCCATGAGTGTAAATTGGCTTTAACATCACAGGGCAGGATAACTCCAGCACGTCAAGCCAAACATTAGCTGACTTTTTCATAGAAATATTTTCCTAAGTAAAGGAAGCAAAAGAGGTGGATTAAAACCAAACCCTGTGTTTAGGCACCGAGCAGCATTTATTTAAATATACCCATTTTTGCAATTATGCCATCCTGTGGAGAGGGTGGGACAATGAAGCCAATCATACAGGCTTTAATTAGAGCAAATTCTAGTGAATTTAAGAGAAGCTTTGTTTCTTTAAAACTCAAAGCTCAGATAGTTCCAACACCCAGCAGATGATAACTGTTTCTCCTTTGAATCTTCATTAATTGCTCATATAATGTAACTTTTTTCCTGACTTGTGTAACAACTCCTTTTCACGTGTGTCTCTTCTTTTTTTTTACCTAAATCAGGCTATTGGCAACAGCATTGTCCTGCCCTGGCAACTTCTATAGATTAAATAAATGTTGCATGAAAATGTGTTTCTCTTTATCTGTTTTAAATTCGTTGCCTTTAATTTCAATATCCCTTTGTACTTTTATAATGAGACAGAGCAAAAAGTGAAGCATCTGACTGAGCTCCTCCACCCCAGCTCATCTTTCATACAGCACTAACATATTTTACTTCATCCATCTTCTTTAAATAGGTCAGGCAAGCCTTAGAAATATCTCTCTTGGTGGCCCCTCAGTCTCTCATAATTTCCATCTGTGAGGGTCATATTTACCTCTTTTCCACAATTTTGATCTATCTGTTCCTATGCTTTGGTCTTTTTGAATCACTTCCTAAGGCGTTGGTCATGTTTTTTTATGGGTGACCATTTCTCTTATAGATAGGTTAATTTTTTTACACCAATAAGGCAAAGATATAGCCAGAGATTACAGCTTCTCTGCCAAAAGTTACTTATCAGTGTTAAGAGCCTGTTGGCTTTGGGGTTATTAAAAAAGTCTTGTTTACCTAATGAAGGAGCAGCTTATGTCATGTCAGTAGTTTTCAACACAGATTTAATTTTTAAAACTCCAATACTTTAACAGTATTTGCTGTTCTCTGTTAAAGACAATATGGTATTGTATTTACATTTAGTACACCACTGCCCTTAAACCTGCTCCAGAGTTCAAGGCATAGCCTAAGAGATCAGTAAGGTGAGTCTAGCAGTGAGCCCAGCAATGAACTTCAGGGTGGAACTGGTGTCAGCAGTAGCAGCTGTCCTTGGCCTGACCACTAGTGTCATGGCTGCTCATGGTTGATCTGTGTGGATCTGAAGTTCCTTGGCACTGGCCAGTTTTCAAAATACCAGAAGACTTCTCAAGCAATATTACAATAAAACTATTAAATACAATTTTTTTTTTTTTAATTTTAAAACTTTTTTTTTTTTATTCCCCTACTCAGGAGTGGTTTAGAAGGGGAGGTTACTCTGGTATTTTTGAATCAGCCAATCCAGACACACAATCACACATCTTAGAGATCCCACAGCTGGAGAATATCAGATGTTCATCATCTGATGACAGGCCACTTGTAAAAACAGAACCTTAGCTATGGAACAATCTGCCAAGATCTCACTGGGCTCTATGACACTTCATTCTCAGAGACCAAACTCCACATAACAAGCAAAATATAGCATTTTATAAAAAGGAAATGAAAGATGTTGACCTCATTATACTGTTAGTACTCATGGCCCTTTCTCACTCCTAGTTGTGTAACATAGCAAGAAATTCTTTTGAAATATCATGGACTGGATTAGATTTGCAATAGGCAATGATGAAAGGTAGGTGCCTGAAGAGAAAAAAATAATTGGACACAGGTGCCCAGCATCTGCCTGAGGTCTGAGGGCCTATATTACTGGGGCAGCAGACAGCAAGGCAACATCCCAACACCTCCATAAGGATGAGATGTGTATGACTTACTGTACCAAAACCATTTTTCTTCTCTCATGCCTCCTCACTTTGTTCAGGTTTCAGGGGCAGAAAATCAGGACTCTCGGATTAGGAATAAGCAGTGGCACCCCCTGGCCAGTTTGACTGTGCACATCATGAGGAAAGAGAGTGCACCAGGGATGTTTTAAAGTATTTTTAAATGCACTTCTTGAACTCATAGAATATTTTTTTCTTTGTGGAAAAAAAAAGTATGTTGGTCAGCTAGGAAGAAGTTGTTTTGTGATTTCTTACCTGCTGACAGTTACTTGGGTTTTTTTCATAAATATTCATAAACCTTTAAGATCTCTTTGTAGATCTAAGAGACGAATTCTGGGATTTGTATATGAAAAACAGATTTGGACTCTACAGAAAACAGAAAAGACCTATCAGAGTGCTGTCTGTGGCAGCTGTCATCTTCATTTTTGTTTCTAGAAAAGAAAAAAGGCATCTGCCGTTTGTGAAAATAAATTGCCATTTAGAAACAAAGAGATATCAAAGTAATGAAACTTGGCTTTCTGGGGCAAGTCCACACTGACACAGCAAGGTGTGTGTAGAGGTTTCCTTTAAATCTTATAGGCACAGTGAAATGGTGGTGATGAGCTGAGCTAATTAACTCTGGTTAAACAATAGGCATCTATACACACGGTGCATTGCATGAGGCAATCACTTCCCAGAAAAAATGTTCTGGGGAGAAACTGCATTAGGATTATTTACCAGGCAGTTTACCTGTTTTTGTCAGTGCCCCTGTGGGAGCTCAATCACTGGTTTTGGTGGGAGCCAGTTTATGCCAATACCTGAAACTTCTAATCAGCGGGACCTAAAAACATATCCACTAAACATACAAAACTCCAAGAGAACACTAACGATCTCGTAATCACTTCTGCACAAACAGCACCATAACAAAATGGATAAATCTATATTATTTGTTTGGACTACTGAAAATGAAGAATTTCTTACCATCTCTCCTTGCCTTGCAACAAATAACTGTTTTGTTTTATTTTTTATGAACAGGCTGGAAAATTACTTTGTGGCAACATTCTTTTATTTACATCTCACCTTTTAGAAACACTCTATTGACCAAATTTTACATGTAAATATTGATTTTAGATGAAAAAAAAAAAAAAGAAAAACAACAAAACAACAGAATAACCATGGTCATTAAAGCCATCCAACCTGGGGAGGAGAAACGGACTTCTTGAGAAAGAGTTACTTTAATGAAGAAGGGTGTGACAGGGAAAAAAATATTTTGTAGAGTTAAAGCATGCTTGCTGCTAAATAAACTCTTTGTACAATTAGGACTTGCAAAGTGGCAAAATGCAATCCAAATAAGTGAGTTAGGTTCATGTGATTAACACCAATCTGGCAGTATTGCTCTCATAGTTCAGCAGCAGCTTTACTAATTAGGACTTCGCTGAGTAGAGGCATCTGACCTTGATGTAGCCAGTTCAGGTTATTGTTTACCCTTATGAACTCTCACTGCTTGCTTCTTTCCTTCCTTTCCTTTCTGGTGGACCTCTTCCTGTGACATTCTGCTCCATCTGAAATCATTTCTAGCAACCATCAACATCAAACTGTTAGCGCCTCTCTGCTCACTTACTGACGAACACAAAAAGAAAATAAAAAAGGTGAAAGCACTTTCAACAGGTATATTTTTCTCCTCATACTTTAAATTCTCTACAATACCAAAATCAGTGCAGGATGCATAGAAAAGCAGCCAGGAAGTAATTATAAGTTCCAAGTAGAAAAAATGGAAATTATCTTTGCTACCCAAATACTAACAAGGGAGAACAGTGTTGAGTGGAAACAGTGTCCCAAATGTTGCTCAAAATAACAGAAGATTTTCTAGATACTATCTTTACAGCTCTGTGGTTAAGTGCCTTTAAAATGACAACTAACAGAATAAAAGAGTATGGCAAGTACACACGAATTTGTGATGGTGATGAAGCAGCAACTAATAAGCATAATATAGGAGTTCTAAGTATCAAGAGAAAATATTATAAATTTAAATTTTTTTCAAAAGCAATTCATCAAACAGAATTGCTTCATAAGATGTAGAATTTGCAGAGCACAAAGAACTCGTATATTAATAATTTTTTCCATTTGACATCAGAATTCTTTTCTTTACATCTCCTAGCAATAACTGCCATGCTACAGAAATAAAAATTATGAATAAAAATTAACCATAGATCTCTGAGGATAAACCCCATCAGCCTGATGCAGTTACAGCAAAAATGTATCTATGATATTAAAAAGACATTAATAAATGTATTAGGGACAGGGATACACAGTGAATTAAGCAAATTAGTGGGAAAAGGAAATTTCTAAATACAAAAGAATGTTAATTATAGTATTAGAAAGAACTAAGTGACAGAGCCTGTGGTGACAGGGAACTTTACTTCATAGTCCTTGAGATCTCCTTTTGTACTGCATTTCTAATCTTTCTAGGAAATCAAGTTTCACTGCTGTATAAATCTCTCAGTGATCTGTTTAGTTTATAATCTAACCAAACTGGTTTACAGCTGATGTAAATAATTTTCAAAAGAAAATACAAGCATTACACTTTGCTCACCACTCCATTCCTTCCTCTGATTTATCTTGTGGTTTCCTCTTCTACTTGATCTATGTCACTTTAGCTGCTAGAAATGCAAATACCAAGGATGCCTACTAAACCTTCCATGGACCTTGTAGCTTAGTTCCCAACCAGCTTGGTGTCAATGAGTTAATCTTCACTTGTTCCCTAGATCAAGGCATATTTTCAGATACGACGCCCATGTCTGAGAATATTGTTGCAGTAGTGAAGCTTGGTGTGGATCTCCGCAGGAAAAAGATTTTTTTTAAAAACCATACCCACTGCTCTCCAATAATATCCAAAAAGCACAATAAACAATAATTCTAATTCTAGCAAACAACTGGATACAGAACTCAAGTGCAACAAGCTGTACTTCATTCACATTTCAGTGATAAAGAAATCACTTAATCTAAAATGCTTCACTTGCACTCTATCAGTTTCTCTAATAAATAACTCAGAACAAACCACTCTCCTTTTCAGACACTTGAGTATACATTTTTAGAGTATTCAACAGATTAATTTCTAGTGGGGGAAAGGTTTCCTAAACTGTATACCCACAAACAAATATCTGCAAATGTATCTTGTGATAATGATGAAAAGAAAATTAAATGCAGACTGGAGATAGAATGATAGAATGGTTTGGCTTGAAAGGAACCTTAAAAATTATCTAATTCCACTCCCCCTGCCTAGGCAGTGACACCTTCATCTAGACTAGGTCACTCAGAGCCACATCCAACCTGGCCTTGAACATCTCCAGGGATGGATGAAGAGACGGGCATATGGTAATATGGTATACAAAACTACTTACTATTCAGAGTGGGGATTTTTAAAACATGATCAGTGCTCTATATACCATCTCATGCTTATTGTCCTGATTGCTGTCAGGTGAAGCTCTTGGGTGAGTGAATGATCCAGAAGCTTCCCTTTCCACAGAGACCCATGCACAGGTGTTACTGGGCAACTGTTTTATATTGCTTCTTTGATTGCAAGTTCCTTAAAGGATTGCAGCACTTGCTGTATGACAAGCATATTGTGGCTACTCCATTTGCCCCCAAAAAGCAGAATTAAGGTTATGGGTAGTACCTTTTAACCTCAGATTAAGTACCTTTAAAGGCATTTGTAGTACCTTTTAACCTCAGATTTCATTTCAGTTACACCTGAAGTTGCATCATTTAAACTTGCATCTATATAATTTATGATGGATTTTGTTTAGAATACATAAACCTAGACATACAACTTTGTTTTAAATCTTAGAGTTGATTTAGGACATAAGCCAAACTAAGAAGTTTTGAACTGGTATTTCTAAGATACTGATTGTAAGCCTATTGACCCACCTCATTTGCAAGAGGCTTCAGGTCAGGATTACAGCTATCAGTATTTCAATAACTTCACCAGAGACAGCTCAGGAAATAAAGGATTTGAAGGCTGCCAGGGATCTAGCTTTGGCTGAGGAAATTGTACACACAGATTCAAGCCAGCTCAGGTGGGCCTTCATAAAAGAGAAGATGGGAAATAGCAGTAGGAAAAAAAGTGACTACCTTTCAAGAGACATCCTTACAACCAACTGAACCGAAGCAGGATAAAAGACCCCTTGCTTGTATCTGAAAATATGGATGTAATTCGATTAGACATAATACAACCAAGTTTTAGATTATCAAGGCAATTTAACCCCTCAGTTGGGATCCAGATAAATCAGTCCTTCCTGTACTTTATCCCTGGGATTTTTCTGTTTCTGCCCTTCTGAGCACAGTGGTGACTCCTCACCTTCTGCTTCTTTCCTTTATGCTCACATTATCCATGATTTTTTTGCTGTAACTTTTTCTCCTTCTATAGAGAGCAGGATTTTGAAAGTTTTCTGGAAAGAGTCTAGTCCCTCTTTGTCCCCTAGTGTCCCACTGCCATGTTTGACCCAGTGTAACCACATGCCATCATGAGTGATCACCACACACCACCACCTTCCCACTCTTACCCGGCCATGGAAAGATACTTGGCATGGACTGGAAACTCTGGTGAGAATTACAGGTTCCAGGAATCCAATTGCACCAAATCTCCCATAACCCTTCTTGAAAAGAGCTCCAGAAAGAGAGGGCATTGCCAGAAAGACAAAAGAAAAAAAAAAAAACCAGAACTGCTAGTAACCCTAACCATGTGCAGTTTTCTGGGTGACACTAATAAATAAGGATTTGCATCTGAATATTAACTATTCAGGTAATTTTCACAAAATACAGTGCCTAGTGCAGACACCCCTGACCTTTCACCAGGATATAACTTCACAGAGAAATAGTTCTTTGATGCCATATCTTGATGTAACAGAGAAAATCTCTTATTTTTCTTGTCATATTGTCTATTGAAATTTTTTGCCCAGAAATGCAACTCATATCTATAGATCTTGTGGGAAATAAGTGAATGTGTCTTTATTGTCAGAAAAAAGCCATTTCAAAGTATGTTAAGTGGTTTATATGGATTACAAGAAATCATTTATTGTATTCCTCAAATTCAGATGACCTAGATAAAAAAAACAGTCTTACTTTAATGAAAAATCAGCTCACTGAAAATGTTTTAAGTGAAGATGCATAAACTAAATCTTTACCTTGATTTTATCCAGTGACACTACATTACTTCATGCATGCAAATTTAATCTATGCTACTTTACAGTATGTGCACATGACACATTTCAGATTTGTCCCAAGGCACTTCCTGTGTTATTATGGAATACATATTCCTTTGTCGTTTATGGTATACAAGTCATTAATTATAGGGTAAGAATTATTATTTTTTTGAATGGACATTTATTTTAATATTTTCCCAGTGAAAAGGATAAAGAGATCATTTTCATAACAAACATTTAGTAATAGAAATCTTCAGCATTTTACAAGCCGAAAATACTCTTTCTTGGAGAAATATGTAGTGCTTCTGAATCTGTAGTGAATCTGTCTCATTCCACTGAGGGAAAATGTGAGGTGTTCTTTTAGAATCAGATGGTCAGGAAAAAAATTAAGTCAAACAAGGCAAACCTTGTCCATAGGTTGGAGACAGATTCACGGCTCAATTCACCAGAATCATGCAAGAGCAGCATGTTTGATTGTTTAGAACCTTCTCATACAGGGATTTCGAAACTCCCAGGTCTAGACAACTGATTTGTTGAGGTCTCAGCACCACCCAGCTCCTTGAGCAGTGATATCTCCGCATTCTGGATTGACCATGATCAGATGAGGTCTCTGTTTAAGTTTAAATCTATCCTATGATTGCTCACCCAGAGATTTGCGTATTTCTGAACTAGGTGAGCCAAATTGGATTTATGTTATGGTTACATTTATCTTGTCCAGCTACAGAATAGCTGTACTGTGACATCTGAGAATCATTTATTGGTAACAAAAAAAGAAAAAGGAGTTGCCCAAAAGAAAGAGGACTGGAAAGAACAGAAAAAAAGAAGGAAAATGGAAAAGGAATACAGGATCAGGGAGTGCCATCAATATCCATGCAACAGGGGGTGTGCACACAGCTCCTGGAGAGGTCACGGCTCCCCAGGCGACGGGTGACTGAACATGCAGTGAGTGAGTGGGCGCTCAAGCAGAAGCAGGTCCAGGACCCTGGGCGCAGTCGTGGCACGGATTGCAGCAGTGGGCTGGATCAGAGGTGGGCAGGGTTGGACACAGAGACAGGACAGGCACAGGGGTGAGCAGGAGCTGGCGAGGGCAGGAGAGCCAAAAGACAGGCTGGGGCCATGGCAAAGGAACGAGCGAGCCAACAATCAAGAAGCAGTAAGTTTTTATACCCTCTAGCCCCTACCAAATTCCACCTGCTGACAGGAGACCATTGGCCCAGTCCAACATTTCACTGCAGACCATTGGTGGAGACCTTTTGCTATCTGACTGGAGAAGCCCCTCTGAGGAGTACAGTGTCTTCTTCTGACAGCCTGTCCTATGTGAGGTGTTGTTGAGGCGAAGCCTCCCCAGAGACAAGGCTTTCTCACATCTTCTAATTGGCTCCTGTACATGGCACATGTGCGCTCCCTCCCCACCTGCCTCTGACAATCAGTATTGAGACAAACCAAAACTAAATTGGCTCCTCACAAGCATTTAGAACAAGATACAACCACCAGTGTATCTGATTTAGTATCATCTCAAATAACAAAAAAAAAAAAAAAAAAAAAAAAAAAAAAACAGACCAAAAAATAAAAAATAAAACAACCCACATTCTTCTTGGTTTTGCCCAAATGGTTGCAAACTCTTTACCTTTTTATAGAGCCTTCTGTTTCAAAAAGTTAAAAATATTCGCAGAAGAAAGAAGATGAAAGTCTTTTTTTCTCTCCTGCTTTCCCTTCCCCTTTTTATGACTATTTTATACACAGTTCTGATGAAAAAAGTCAAGGTTCACCTAAAATATTTTTTTAATGAAGCTCAGGAGAAAACACATTCATGTTTTCAGCTCTGTGAGAAGTATTTCACATAACAATTTCACAATTAGTTTAACACACATTTAACTTATATTTATCTTTCTGGAGAAACCACAACTTGCCTTTTTTATTGTTATTGTTGTTAAATATTCATTCCACAGCAACAGATCCCACTCATCAAGGAGTTTAGAAAAGATCATCAAGGTCCCTTGAAGTAGGGAATTTCACATTGTGTTAGTATAACACCCAGAAGAATGCCTTCCTAATATTTATTAGAGACTCTGCTGAGCAAATAAAAGTGATATATAGAGAGAACCATAGAAGCAATTTTAAAAGTCATCTAGTTGCAGCTGCCATTCCATGGTCAGGAATGCCACTCACTAGATCAGGTTGCTCAGGACCCCAGACAACCTGGCCTTGAACACTTCCACATATTGGGCATAATATATATCTCCCACTAGTGGCAGAAATATATATTTTTTTTTGTTATTATTAAAGATATCTTCCACTATATTTTTCTACGTATCCATAGATATATAGACCTTGATCATATATTTTAACATATATAAAACTCATTTGAGTTAAGCTCCCTGTATTTAAGTGAATGCAATGTAAAGCGCATCATGTGCTTTACTCTTCCACTTGGAGAATAATACAACATAAGTGAGTGTAATGTCATGGATTACACCCAATCCCTGCATTGTGCCAGAGGTAGATCACACTTGCTATTAATAGCAGCAATCTGGCTTTTATAATGCCTTTCATAGAGAAGAAATCTAAATGCTGTCAGTTTTAGAGCGATAACAGCAGCCAAGCCCAGTGTGTTGGACTCGCTCTGTTCAGGGTTGTAATGTGAGGAGGCAAAGGCACCAGCCATGCCTAACAACCTTACACAACCAGAGCATTCTTTATGCAACTGGTGTATTGTGCACAGTACTGGCCAAGGAGTAAGAACAAATAATTCTTTTTCCTCTGGACAGTTATTCCTGCAACAGAAGGATCCTGTCATCAAGCAGAATTTGCTTACAATGCCCTTGAAAAGGCATTAGGAGCTAAAGCCAGGACCAAAAATAAATGCCAGCACCTCAACTGATGCTAGCCCCTCTATTGCCCCTCTACCTATAAGTAGGTTTGTTTTCCATAAAAAAGATTCAGAATCCACCCAAGGGAAGGAATAGGACAGATATCTCATTCTGAAAACCTTTTGGTGAATGATCATTTTTGGAAAATGTACATGCTACAGAACCCTGTCCTGTCTGTGAGCAAGAACAAAACCTCTAGGCAGTTCATCAGGAAAGGAAAAATATTCGCTATGCAGTTACCATTAGTAAATGTACAATCTGGTACTAAGGTTTTCCAGTGACTCTCAGGAGAATGTGTCAGACAAGGGATTCTTTTCCACTCTTGCTTTCTCTCAACCCTCTAGAAAAATTATGTCTGTAATTCCTTATCCAGCCCCCTGTCTATGAATATCTGCCCATGGTACTAAAGGAGTTCATATGTACTTTTCATACGTTTTCATACTTTTCATAAGTTTCAGGTTTCTGACTTCTCTTTAGCACACAGACTGGGGACCTTACTTGAATCAGAGGAAGAGTAATGCAAGGAAAAGTTCAAAAGCAGATATGCGCATTAAAGGATTAACTGGGAGAACTCAAGACAATGTGAATTACTATTCTGAAATTTTCCCTAAATCCAGTGACAACCAGAGCATCTTCAGCCATCCTATCATCATGCTGCTAGCCTTGCCAAGACTGAGCTCAACCACTCAAAAAGTGCCATAGGATTTCCAAGGGCATTGATCACTTATGTTAAGTCATCAGGGATAGAATACTAATCCCCAGAAAATAATAAACTGAGCTGTCCTGTCAAATCTTTGTATCAGCAGCCAGTAGTGCTGTGCCATAAGATCTCAAGAGGTTTTGAAACTGTCCTCTCAGCAGGCTGCCATGAATGTTTTGCTTCACTTTGAGAGAGCTGACTGGTATAGTTTATATGAAATAAGTCAAACCAGCACATTCAAGGACAATTCTTCTGTGGTCTAGATGCCAGAGAGGAGTATATGCTCTGGAACTGAAGCTTTGCCTATTTGAATGCTATAAAAAAACCAACAACAACACAAAACCCAACACTTTACCTTCTTCTTTTAAGCGTTGATTTAGTACTTTCAATCTTTTGATCAGTGATTCAAAACATAAAAAAAGTGGTAGCAAGGACAACAAAGAAATGATGGCCTTGGAAGTATTAGACAAATACATTTTCATGAAAACATTTTTCTATAGAAATTAAGGGATGTGTTCTGAAGAGAGATACTAGTCAGCACAACACATCTGTCTAATTGCTAAATCTCAAAGAACACTATTAGTCCAGCTCAAAAAACGTAAAAAATTAAAAGAATCTCAGCTAGCTCTACAGAGAAAAATCAAGGGGTGTGGGGGGGTGGGGGGGTGGAATACAATGTCTTTCACAAATAACAGAAAATATTAATAGCCATCTCCAGCTTTTGAAGCTCTGTAGATTCTAAGAACAAACATTAGAAAGACAAATATTTTTCTGCTTAATTGCTGAGTAACTTAAAACCAAAGTAATTGGAATTCTATTTTCCTTATTAGCAACCAGAATAGAAGCTGTTGTAAGGCAACATTAACATCTCGATACATGTGACAAAACAAAAGTCACATTTGCTTCCAGAAATTGGGCAATGTGAACATTTTTACAATGGGCATAGATGAATGAGACTGTCACGCACTGAAGCTTCTTTGGGAAAGTTTTAACAAGAACAACAACAAACATTTTCTTGTGTGATCTTCCAGTAGTCTAATTTTCACAGCTTGTCTCTGAGCCAATGCCAGTCTCGAAGCACATCCAATGCAGGAGGAGAATCTTCATTGGAGAAAGGCAGGACACACTCCTCTATGTGCTGAGGAACACAGTACCTTTGAATGATGTGAGGGTCACATTCCTGAACTGCTTTGGGTTGGCTTCTAGGCTGGAACCTATATGACTTTTAGGGAAGAATCAGTCAAGTACAAGCTCAATAGTGGAGATGTCAGTGTGCCAAATATCATCTTAAAGACACAAATTAAGGAACACTAAGACTGGATTGCAAAGGAACAATGTTATATGTGCATTAGGAACTGCAACAATTATTACTGAGTTGGCATGCATGCTAGTAACATGAATCTGCAGACAGCTTGCAGACTGAAAATGGATAATAATTTTATCCTGTCATAATAAAAACAAACCTGAACTTTCTTTCTCTGTCGATAGCAAAAGCTTGAGATTTTACCACTTTACGTGAATTTGACACTATGGTTTAGAAAAAAAATACCCATGTTTTGCTATAGACCTCACATTAGAGATTGAAATGAGATGGACAAGGCATTTGTTTTTTTATGCAGAATAGCCCCTTCCTGTGCCCTACACGACCACCTGACCCTTCCGCCTCACAGCATGGCCAACAGACTCCAACCAAAGGCTTCCCAAGCAGACTCTGACTGCAGGCTCCAACTGTGCTCACAACAGACCCTTCTCTCAACTACTTAACCCAGTCTTTTGTAACACCCATGCTTACTGGATATAGCCGTGACCCATTTAGGGCAAGGCTGTTCTTCCTCTTTGGTAATTAGTACAGCTACAACTCATTAGGGCTGAAGTTGCTTGCATACAACCCTGATTTATAAGATAGGAAAGATCTCAGGTTTGCTCGTGTTTTAAAAAAACCCAAGTTGTAACAGGAAGACCTTTCAGTACACCAGGTTGCTCAGAGCCCCATCCAAGCTGGCACTGAATGCTTTCAAAGGGGGAGTTGGCTGGATGGGAAGGCAGGACTGAGAAGTGAAGGGACCGAAAGGACCTGGATAAAAACTAGCCTCTGCCCTTCCCAAGCCACTTACTTTATGTGATGATGCATCCATGAGCAATTAACCTTTTAACTTCCACTAATGGAATTTACTATCATTAATTGCTTTCTAAACACATCTCATTATATTTCATTTAGCACTCAGTCATTGTTCAGACTGCTTTATGACTTGGTTGGAGGGAGGAGGTGTTTAGCATGAAAAATGTAAGATCTTAGCAGTGATAGGAGTGACAATCAAATTAATATTTGTGACAATTAAATTAATATTTGACTTTTTAACTTCCACAGTGCTTATACCCTTCTGTTTGGTACTCCTTTAAAAACCCATCAAGGCTACTCTGTATTATTTTTCATTTATTTTGAGGAGGATAAAGAAGTACTGAAGCTTCCAGCAAGCTCATAAGTTTGAAAATCTCTGCAACTGTATCTTTTTAAGCAACTTGCCCCCTTGAAGTCTGCTCTTTAAAGACAGAAAGACCATATAGCCTATTAGAATATAAAGTAGGATGTAAACCGAATAGAGTAACTGCCAGATAAAGCACTCCAGGAATTAAATAAGATGAACATGTTTATTTCTGAATCCCTTTCAAATTAATTCTCTGTAGCAGAAAGAATTCAAAACAAACTCATTTGTTGAAAATTCTGGTAGCTGCCATCTATCAAGTTTGTAAATCTTTATAAATTTGCTAGTTAAAAGGAATGTGTCATTTATATTTGACACTGGCAGAGTTCCAGGTACTATTAACCAGACAATCCATTAACACTTGGGGAAAAAAAGAAATACAAACACAAAATAATCACCCAGAAAAAAATTATGCCCAGGCTTGCATTGTTCAAAAGAACATTTAACTAGGGTTTATATGCACAAATGTAATCTGATCTGTTTGTCCTAGTGTACTATGATATTTGTATAAAATACATCTTAAGTAACCATTCCAATAGCTACTAAATCCTTCACCTAAATATCAGCCCCTGCACGGGGGAAAGCTTTAAGACATGCAGCTCCAAAAATGCACCAAAAGGTCCAAATAGAAATTTTCAAGAACTTCTGCCATCAAAAGAGTTAATCTACCCTTTGAAGATCGATCCTTGCACAAGAACAGTAGAACAAGTTCCAATTTATGGCAAGTTCCTTCTTCTTCAGCTTTCCTTCTCCTTCTAAAAAACATCCATGACTGTGGACCACCACTACTCCATAAGATCCTCATGATTCCAAGCTGCCACTGTGACGGGCATGTGAACTACCAGACATGTTTGTGCCTATTCCAGGCAGAACCCTGAGTTATGACACCACACTAAAGAGAACCATGCCCCAGAAAGCAAAAACAATTTGGCAGGAGGCACAAGTGGGAAGGTGGCAAATGTTTCCTCTCACCACCCTCCACTGATAGAATAGTTTGGGGAGCATGGAGTCCTTTCTTGCATGCTCCCAGCAATGAAAAAAAAAATGAAAATATGTGACTTGCTCTGGACAAGCTGTGTTTCTTGAAAGCCATACAAAGCTCAGAGAGCTGGAAGTGCTTTACAGGAGTCAGTGGCATTCTCAAGTGATGGATCTCAAGGTCACACTTGGCCCTGTGCCTCAGACGACTAACCAAGAAAGGCTGAGATTACCTTGGAAGTATGTAATTAAGTGATAACATCATTGCCCCTGTGCTTTGCAGAACAATTCACTTGTGATGAACAATTTCTTCTCCAGCCTTGTAACTGAGTCACTGAACATTTAATTGTTCTATCAAAGAACAAACAGGCAACAATGTTATTGTTGTTGGAATTCCTAGATGAAAAAAAACAGTAAAACTTGCCAAATGGAAAGAACCAACTGCCCCCCCACCTCATGCTCAAATTATAGCAGGTAAGAAGATTAATGAAGTTGTTTCAGTCTTATACTTCTATACAATCTTGTGCAAATTAGAGAAAATAATAAAAATTGTGACTTTTCAAAGTTTTCTTGACCTTTCTTCCAGCAGAAGTTGGGCCACTCAGCAGACATTGCTCCCAGATCAGCTTTTCTGCACCCCTAGGAGCACCTCATTTAACCAGGTTTGAGCAAAACCACGGAACTGGTGCTCAAGACTGTGGCTATATTGCCTCAAATTTGCCCTTCAAAATAAAGTACAACATATTCTGACCCAACTTACACAGGGTGAGGACAACAAGATTTTAATTAGCACATGGGGAAAAGGCAAAGCTCCTTCAAGACAGCATCACCTGATTTTTGTCTCTATGTTGCCTTTCTAAAAGTCTATTTTTGTAAGGAGGACATGCATGTTTCCACACATATATAGGATGTCACTTTACTATTTTTAGATATCTGCCAGTCTGGTGGTGCTGAAGTTCTCATTGTATAGAACATAAAATGATACATAAATTAGCAAAACTGAGGGTACCGTCACCTCAACAGTCTTGTCTTGCCAACAAAATTTCTGTGAAATATATTCTTTCTGTGTGTTCTGAGAGCAGCAATTTTATTGGGGTAGTCTACTATGAGACCTAAGAAAAAAGATGGCAGTCCAGTGATGCAGCATGGTCCAGCTGTTAGTAAAGAATTAAACTAATCTTGCAGTCCCTACTTGCAAGATTAGTTTATTTGTGGAATAAAAAGTGAAGAAAAAGTTCCAGTCTCACCCCAAACAGTACACTGAATATTATTGCTAAAAAATTTATACCCTCATTATGCTACTTTCTAGTACCATAACTTGCTTTCTGCACCAGTATCATGAAAAAACACTCCTAGAGTCCTGAAAGAACCAATCTCATCTTCTTGAGTTCAACATGTGGGCAAACCTAAGCTATACCAGATCCAAAATGACACCCAAATAGTCTCATAACTTCAAAATTGCTCTGATCAATGGCAATGAGAGGAAGGGGTATGAAATTTTCTATACTTGAGAAAATGTAGTTTGCAGGCCACAAAATGCCATTAGAATCTTAATAGCAAAAATGGGCATTTGATACTGGCTTTCAAGCACAACTCTGATCTCATCAGAACTGAGAGAATCTCAGCAAAACCAAAGTAAATATTTAGCACAGATCTAGTCAAGTTCTAAACATTTAAAACAAGGTTTTAAATTAAGAGCTTTGATCATTGGCAAAGTTGGAGCAAAATTTGATATGTTTGCAAAATTGCTTAAGAGGTTATGGAATAGAATCTGACATCAAAAAGTAGCTACTGGCCCTTTATTGTGGTGTTAGTTCTAAAATTTAGGTGAACATTTATTTCTGTGAGAAAATCCTACCAAGATGAGAGGACTATAGCTTTCTCCTGGTGTTTTGGACATTTGGCATTGTTTTGAAGTCTGAATGCAAAGCAGTAACACAGAGACAGCAAGAAAACTCCCCACATCTCAGTGTGTAACATCACACTGACTTAGTGGAACAATATAAACACCATGTTGACCTCACATTGTTATTGGAGGGAGAGATCTAAAAATATCTCCATGCTTTTGCAAACCAGAAAATATTTATGTGACAGATGGGCAGTGAAAAAAGAGGAAATAAGAACACATTAGAAAAAAAAATTCTGCACAAATTTTCATTTTATTGATAGTTGGAAATACAAGAATTGCTGTATGCATGTCATGAACACATGTAGAAAAACCTACCAAGAAGCTAAGATCAACTCTTTATTGGATATTTAAAAATTATTTATTCTTATGATTGATAAAGTTCACAGCATACCCACTTCTAACACTTCAACCTTCACTCTGTGAAGCTTTGTCAACATAACACAGGTTTTATCACTAGAGATTTATATATAGATCCTTAAAATTTCAGATCAAGCAAGAAAAACTACATTTTTGAATTTTTTAATATTATCTCCTTAAAAGCCACAGGCTCTCAGCTAACAGGAAACAATCACCAACTGCTGTGACCCCACAGCAGTCACAGCTGTTTGTCTGCAGAGGGTAGTGGATGAATTCTGCCTTGCCTGTCATCAGAGCAACTGGAGTCACTGTATACGATTCGGGTGTGCCATGACTCCTTGCCCATCAACTGTCTGGCATTTCATTCCCAAGGGAGCCACAGCACAGGGAGGGGGACATATCAGGTGTAGGTGCTTGGAAACAGTTCTCTGGCCCGAAATGTCATCTATAGGCTCTATCTTTTTTTTTTTGTTGAAGGCCAGTTGTACCCCAGGTTTAACCCCACAGCACCTACAATTTCAGCGTCATGACTTCAAACTCCTCTGACCTGGTCTTCTGCACTGGGGGTGAGGTAGGAGAGAGATGCCACAGGGCTCCTTTTAAGCAAGGTCTTAGCAAGAAAGTCTAACAACAAGCAGCTTAGTAAAATAGCTAGTTTGAAAAGACTGAACAAAAAAAAAAAAAGATAACAAGAAGTTCTCATGACCCTTGCCACACTGGAAGCCCACATTCATGCAGCATCAGACACACCCTGGATACCAGTGTCATCTGTGGAGAGGTTCCTCTTTTATGGTTATTTGAGCTACTATATAATTTTGTCACCAGAAAGCAGCCCTCTTCAACACTTCTGCTGTCAAACAGAAAGGATGTTGGCTTGAGAACTCACTGCTGGAGGGTTACAAAAAGGCCAGCTTGACAGGTAGCTGTGAGTGGAAGAAACCCACAGACTCTTGTGCTGCCATGAGTGGGCTAAAATGACACTGAAGCAAATTGGCTGTAAAATCACAGAATCATTAGGTTGGAGAAAGTCCTTAAGAATATTGAATCCAGTTGTAAATCTAGCACTTCCAAGTTCACTGATGCTCCATCTGAAAGTCCAGGTGTTATCCTCCTACCTGGAGAAGGGAAAGATAAGAAATCCAGGGGTGTCCCATCATGATGGGGGGGAATAGAGGCAGGCGAGGAGAGCTCCACCCCAGTTGTTAGGCAGGAGGAGATGGGCACACTGCTGAAGGCATCTCAGGGAAGGCTGAGAGGCATGGGCTTTGACAGAGACAATCAGTAGCTTTCAAGAAGAGGGCTCTGAAGCTGGGCTTCAAGAGAAGGTCATACAACAAAACACCAGGAGCTAGCCCAGGAATTTTCCCTTTCACACTTGGGGGGAAACCACCCACACCTTGCCCCACCACCACAGTGTTCCATATGAACTGGGCCTCATACTTTCAAGTACATACTTTCAAGTACACAGCAGGGGAGAGAGGAAGGCCAATGCCAAGGGTAATGTCAACCCACCTGAGAGAGCCTGGAGCTCTCAGGAACACCGCAGGTCTGCAGCCACCCAAGTAACAAAGAGCAGTCAGGAAAGATAAATGTCAGAGATGTTAATTTTTCTTCACTTTCATGCTCATTCTTAATTGAAAGTCACCACTCTCGCTAATTTCTGATGTTTTTTCATTTCACAAATATGAGACTGCTAATATTAGGTAAATCCAGAGGCACTAGGCATTATTTTAATTCTAAGTTACTAGAAAGTAATTTTTTCATGCAAAGCATGTTACAAAGAATAGAAAGAAAAAGTAACTTATTCTACTAAAAATACTGAGAGAGGGAGAAAAAACAAAACATCTCTCTGCAAGGGTTTGGATTCCTGCTGATAGAAAAAAAAATTAAGCATAAAAGGAGCTGTAAGATTTATCATTTGCAAAAAATCTGGGCTGCAAAAACACTGAGAAGGGAGAAAAGCAAATACATGACCTGTCCTGTTTTTCCTTAGTATTACAAGTACTTTCATGCTAATCCAATATTGGACAACACACTTCAATGGTCCATGATTTTTTATCAAAGCATGGAAAGGAGGTCTCTGCTTTTTCTATCAGAGAATACATCAGCCTTAGCTGCTACAGGGGTCAGCTACAAGGTGATATGTGATCAGCATTAGCATTCTGATGTCACTGTCACCCATGCATACATCTGATAACTACTACTCGATAACAAAACTTGGAGCACACAGGTTTGTAGCACAGATCTGTTTCCCGAGTATTCCTAATGACATCTGCAGGAACTATAGAGGAATGGACTCAGCACAAGTGAAAATATAAGATAAGATATAACAAATATTGGAAGTCACGAAATGCAGAAGATTTATCTGAAGTGTTGCACTATCTCTATTCATTATAGAAAATATCAAAGCATAGTGTTAAAAACCAGAGTAGTTTTGCCTCTTAACAAGTCTACAGGAAGCCTGCACTTCCTCAGGAAAACATTAATAGTAGCTGAAAAGTGAACTCTAGCCACATTTCTCCTTGCAGGCGTAAGTGCTGAATCCTTGTTTTCTACTGAAGAGTAAAATTCAAAGCACACAGTCAATTAAATATTGACCTTCTTCCTTTGAAGCATCTGTCTGCAGGGCCATCAAAGGAGGCAGCTGTTTTTGTTGTTGTTGTGGCAGATGTAACAAATTCTGTTCTTCTGAAATATTCGAAGAGCTCACAAAAGGCCATAACAGTATGTGTAAGAGCTGGATGGGAGGAGAAAATCAGCCTATCTTGCTGCAACTCCTGCAGGTGAGGCAGGATGGGCTGTGAAGGGGCCATGCTGTTTGTAAGTTAGCACAAAAAAGACTGGCATAGTCCCAAGTGTGGCTGAAGGATGAAGGAGTCTGTAGATATCTACAAGCTCTTAAGAAAGCACAGATTTGGTGGAGACTGTGCCAGAGGGCTTGAAACTAAGACATCCATGTGGCCTTCTGAGATGCAAAGTTGCTTTATTTCTCTGCTGCAACGGGAGCCCTTTGCCTGTTTCCATGCCAGTTCACAGTGCTGCCACAGGGACTGGAATACTAATATTCAGGGAAGGACCAGAATCTGATTTTTGCACCATTTTCATGAAAGCTTTTCTAAGCTCCAAGCATTACACTAAAGTGCTAAAGAGGACCCTTTATTTGCCAAAGCCATAAGTTCAGGTGGTCAAATTTGAGCACATAACAACAACACATGCCAAAGACGTAGTCTAATATAATAAATTAATTAATCTAAAATAATAACATACTTATTTTCTTCATTTTTGTCAAATACAGTAAAAGGCTGACTACTTACCTCTGTGCTAGGCGCTCTCTGTTAGACTCTTAGTTATAACATCTGAAGGCAGAGATCTAAAGAGATATCTCTTAATAAATTTGAATACATCTATATGTCTGATCATGACCTGCTTAGCTTGTTACCAGAGCCTGAGTCTTCATATTCATAGTGGTTTAAATCAGTAATTTTTGCTCAGATGAGTGAAGCCTATTAAATATCATGACAGGTTTTATCTGAGGATTTGAAACTGATCTACATCTTGCACACTAGAAACAAGTCATCGTGCACCAATTTTACCAAGAGTCACACTGATTGCCTATGCAGGGGAAAACAAACAGGGATTAAAAAAAAACTAAAACCAATAAAATATGAAGAAAGTAAAGCAGACTAAAGGCTCAGACTCGAAATGGACTCCAAGCTCTTGCTCTGACAATATTAAGTATTACATCTCCAGGGCTGAGTAAAACCACAAACAGAAATAACCCTAACATCAGATACTAAAAACACTTTTTAAAAACACCTTACTTGAAAATATATTTATGACCCCAGCACAGGGGAACAGATTACCTCTAATTTTTATGAGAAAAATGAACCTGATGTCCATCAGGTTCTGCTAAAAAACCCCACCCCATTCTAAGGAACTATTTCTCCTGAAATATAGTAGATCTTAATTTCTTCAATCTATTCAATGCATGGCTTTTGCCCTACTGATGCCCTCCTGTCTTAGAAGTATGAACATTTTAGAGGATGCTGAACAATAGAATAAAGCTCAGGAGGCAGACATGCAGCAGGCCCATTACCTTAATTCATGGGAGCTGCATCAATTCAAGTCAATTGAGGACTTCACCAGGACAGCCTGCACTGCATTCAACCCCCAAGTGAAAATCTGCCGTTCTTTTGAAGCCAAAGGCAGAAAGAAACTACTGAAAAATCCAGATTTCTTCACATATGAAAGAGCTAGGTTAGAAAAACTGACTCCTCCGTTGGAAAATCACTCCTGTTTATCTGGGTGGCTTTTATAGACACATTAAAACAGAAAGCTGGTTTCCCTTCAAGCACCTCTTTCCTGCCTACCTTATTTCTTGCCATTCCCAGAAGGTTCAGATCACTTTAAATTCCTACAACACCCTGCAGTTTCCTCTGGAGCTTCCCCATACAGCAGGTCCTGAAAGCTACTGTCACACCAGACTTTCCCCACCAATGATAACCTGTTATAGAAGACTAATGTGATAGCTGACTCTCACAATTAAGAGATAGATGTGTATCTTAAGAGAAGTTTTGTAGATGTATAGCGATGTTATTGTAATATGTGCTCCCATAGTCCTCTTTCCCCTCCCCCTTGTAATAGCCTTGGTAGTCACGGTACTCGGGGAGGGCTGGCTTATTACTGAGGCACAACATGGCAACACCTGACCTCCAGTCAAGATGTAAAAAAGTGATCTCCACCGATGGACTGCAGAGAAGGAGTTGACTGAAAAAACCTTGGGAGGTGCTAAGGGTATAAAAGGCAGAGCACCCATTTTGTAGATGAGCACATGGCTGCTGGTCACAGAGACTCCCAGCACTGTAATTTTTCCTTATTCAGCCCTTTGTTGTATTTTTGTTAAGGTTTAATAAACCTTTGAAATTTTAAAAGTGAGTATCCTTTCTTCAATAACCTAGCAGTAAAACAAGTCTGAGAGGAATCTCCCAGTTTCTTCACAGTAGGGAAAATCCCAGCCACTGCTGGAGTAAGTTCCACATCAGCATCCTCTAGCCTGGTTATTTCCACACATGACAACATTTAGTTTTCATTCTTGTCAACCTTGTGGCTGACAGGGACTGTTCACCAGCTGGATGTACAGTCCTTGGGCCAGGTTTCAAAGTTTTGCCCTGAGAGTCACTTCTTGAGAGGCTGCACAGAGCAGTAACAAACAGGAGAGAGAGCAGCAGCACAACAGCACAAGTTAAAGGAGGGAATAAAAGGCTCATGGAAGGGAACAAAACTGTCCCTGATAGAGTAATGTAGATGTACAAGGACTCAAGCTTTGTTTACAACTACCCATACTCCAGCTTCTTCTGCCCACTTCTGTATTTGTAGGGAAGAGTAGCACAATTTTATGTATCAGCAAATCCCAGCTATTGTCATGAATGGCTTTTAAATAAGCATATATGTCTATTGGGGGATAGGCTTTGTTCATTTTTTTCTTTCTCTTAGGGAATTTTTATCCCATTTGTTGCCTCAGAGACCAGAATGATGGATACTTAAAAGAGACAAAGGATGTGGCCAAGGTGCAGGGAGGGGTGCAGCTAGCTGCATCTCTTAGCTTTCTCTTGGGAAAGGCAGAAACACCACGAGATTTTGGCTGGGGAGTGGGGGCTGGGCTCATCCCTCACTCTCTCTGGCTCTCAGGACTGGAGGGGAAAGGTCAGGCTGCTGCTACTGAGGGCAGAATTCGCTGACACCGCAGAGATCAGCCCTTGAATGCTTCTCCGGCTAGGGATGAGCCTTTGCTTGTAAAAGCAACCTTTGAACTGGGACCTTTTTCAATGCCCAGCCTCACTGAGAAGGACCCTCAGCAACTGCTCGGGTGCCTCAGGGAAAAACCCAGGATCCCAACCCTTTCGCTGTTCCCAGAGGGAGAATCTCCCGGCTGCATGTGGCAGCGCCCTGCGGCTGCCCACCTGCACTGCCCAGCCCGGATGTTTTCTGGTGCTGCTTTGGGCTTTTTGCTACACTTTAACCCAACATCCCATGCCCGACAGGACACCCTGCAATTTTTTGCTACCCTGGGTGTGCCCACCTCTGCTGTTCCAGCCTGCTGCTCCAAGGTTCCTCCTGTACTCCATTACACAACCTGGAGGGGCACTGAGACTGGCTCCTTCCTGTGGCTTTGCAAAGGGAGCCCCTTCTCTCCTCTCTCCCTTTGTGCCGCCCGAGCCGCCATGGCCGTGTGGAGAGGCGGCCGAGCTCGCGCCACAGCGCCCCCTGCAGGCGCGGGGGAATCATCGCACCTGCCCTGCCCGGCCGGGAGCCACCAGCGCCCCTGCTGGCCGTGACCGGAACTGCACCGGAGGGGAAAGTGCCCGAGGGCTGAGCGAGGCTGCGGGTGGGTCTGTGCTGCTGCTCTGCTCGCCGCTGCTGCTGGTGGGGATCTGTGTCTGGTTTTATATCTATCTATCTATCTATCTATCTATCTATCTATCTATCTATCTATCTATCCATAGATATAAGTAAAAGCTGTAATTCCTCTGCCCATACCTTTGCCTGAAAGCCCAGCAGTTTCAAAGATACTATAATTTGGAGGAAAGGGAGTCCCAAGGGAGGTTCCTGCCTTCCTTGGCAAACTCCTGTCTCTAAAACCAGGACAACTTCACATTCCAAAAGAGGCTTTGGTAGAAGTAAAACTCTTCAAGGTATTTCAGTATGAATCCCCAATCAGTTAATACATTCTCTGTGAACTGCTTTACCAGCATTACATGCTGCAGCAGAAGGAACTGTATTAATAAGCACAACTGGCCAGCTTTTACTTCCAGCCCCCCCACATTCCTCCACTCCATTGTAACCAAAGCCCTATGCAGAGCAGCAGCACTGAGGTTGTGATGGAGGTTTGGTACCTTCCCTGCTTATTTAGAAACTGAGTTTCAAGTGCAGGAATTTCCCGCTGGGAGAGAACAGGTGTCCCTCAGTCCCACACCGTGCTAAGGAACACTGGATGTTTACAGCTGGGCATCATCTTCACTGCCAGTCTGGGGTGAGAGCTTGGGGGTAAGGTCAGCATTTATGCATTCACTACTCTGGTGAACAACCACTTGTTACTCTGAGGGAAATCCCATCATATCCCAGGTGAGCCCCTTGCAGTTCTTACAGCACTGTGAGATTTTTCTTTTATTCCCCTGGCAAAAAGTGCTGCAATACAGAGATGAGAGAATCACCTCCATCACGGCTGAGCTTCATTGAGGTGAGGTGAACTCTGTACAATGATGAAATGAGCTTCGTGTATGGCTGGAACTTGTTTTTGTGCTCAGTGACCTAGAGGATGTTCAGCCCCAGGTTTCTGAACTGGGACTGCACTTGGCCCCATTTTGCATGCACACCTTTCCTCCATTTGGTCCAAAAACCCCACAGCACGGGGCAGGAGTGGCAGCGACGCATACATAACTGCTTTGTTTCCATTGTGTTTTGGGTGGCTTTGGGTCACAAAGCTGTGCAGAGACAATTCTGCTAAGGCCAGCTGCTGAAAGATCAACTTAGTGTAAGACAAAGACTCAATGTTTAAAATACAAGTTTTCTCAATACTCTTTCTTATTCCCAGGCAGAGATCAATTGTTGTTTGACCTAATGATTCTGAACATGAACATCCACATTTTTGGGCAAACGTGATTTTGATTTTTGGTGATGTGTTACTAAACATCTGACATTGTAACATCACAAGGATTTTTTTTAGTAAATAGATCAAGAAACAAAGAAAAGCAGTGAGAAGAGTATTCTGATAAAGTGTGAAGATCTATTTTGTCCTTCAGCTGCACTACATATCAAGGATAGAGGTGTCACATCATAGTGCTGACCTGAAATCCTGGAATATGCTTTTGAAAAATACAGTTTTGGGTTTGTAGAAACACTCACTGACAATGAAGAAAGCCTTTAAAGGAGCACCAAAACTGTACAGAGGGCGGTTATGAGGCAAATCTCCAAAGTAAAAACATGAGGCTACAGGCAGCACAGTCGGAAGCACAACAAAGGGATTGCGAGGCTTAGCAGAGGCATGCAGGAGATGGGTTGGGTTTTCCTGTCTGCCTGCATGGGGCTGGGGAAAAGGGTGATGGAACAAGATCAAAACCTTTTTAAGATTTCTGCACAGCTTGCACAGTTGACTGGGAAGGCAGGGCAGGCCCCAGTTGTTGGCACTGATCTCTTTCCCCAAGCACTGCTGGGCTGAGGAGAGTGGGAGTGCTGCTGCCCAGCTGTTGCTATGTGCTTCTCTTGGGAGCTCTCCACAGAAGGATGGAGAAGTGATTATGAATATCTTCCCAGTAATTTCTTGGAGGGACCTTGAATCCTTCTGCCATTTTAAAACCTCTGCAATATGTGTGAGGAGCCAGTTCAATTCTGATCTCTTTCAACACCGTCAGTGGCATCTATGGGAGGGGGTGCCACTTGCAGGAGGCAATTAGAAGAAGGTGGGAGGCAGTCTTGACTCTGTGGGGACTTTGCCTGGCAGCCATTTCCCATCTCATATGGGACAGGCAGTCAGCAGGAGGCCACCAAAGACACTGTGCCCTGCAGAGAGGTTTCTCCAATTGAATGGCCAAAGGTCCCTATCCATGGACTGCAGTGGAATGTTGGAGCGGGCCAAGGGTCTGCTGTCAGCAGGAAGAGCTTGGGAGGGGCTGGAGGGCATAAAAAATAAATGTGCCACAAGCTCTGCAACATTTGAGCTTCTTGCCCTGTCTCTAGCATGGTTTTTGTCTTTTTTTCCTGGCCCCAACCTGCTCTTTGGCTCTT
Organism: Haemorhous mexicanus; assembly: GCF_027477595.1. NCBI lineage: Eukaryota > Metazoa > Chordata > Aves > Passeriformes > Fringillidae > Haemorhous > Haemorhous mexicanus. Next base: position 11,613,668 of record NC_082344.1, read on the forward strand.
CTGCCCTTGCTGACTCTTGCTGACCCTTGATAGCCCTCACCTGTCCTCCCTTTTGCTGAGCTCATGGCAGAACACCGGCTGAACTCTGAAGCTCATATGCAGCATGTTTCCTGCCCTGTCCCTTCATCTGTCCTGCCTCCCTGTGTCCCTGCCCGTGCCCTGCCTGTTCCTTCCCTGTGCCCCTGCCTTTCCCGCACCGATCCCGCCGCGCTGCGATCCCCGCTGCGACCCTGTCCAGGGTACTGCAGCTCCTGCCGAGCGCCCACCTGCCTCTGTCCAGGCTCCTGCCGGCACCGAGCTGCGCCGGGGAGCCTTTGCCAGAGCCGGGCAGGCTCCCCGGCAGGCAGCGAGCACACGCTCCCTGCTGCTTGGACCGTGGTGGCACTCCCTGACCTTCTGGTGGTGACACCCGCTTTTCTCCCGGTCTCCTCTCTCTCCCGCGCGCCCTCAATCCTTTTGCACACTCTTCTTCCACAGGGCAACTCGCTTTTTGTTTCCTATAAGCGCTTCTCAGATACAATAGTGTCTCATTTGCTTTAATTTCATCCTAGACCAGAAAAGTTTCATAAGAACTCCATGCAGTTCCCCGTAGTGGAAAGTGGCAATATGTAACACAATGTAGTATTGCACATGGGCAATTCTTGCATCCCTCCAAACAGACCATAAAATGAACAAAGTACAGTAGCTAATCTGAAGGTAGTTTGAAAGTCCTAAATAAATAAAATGTAAATAAAGTACATTCTGAGTACAGTAAAAGGAAATCCTAAGTAAATCCTGAAGTAAACCCTACCCTAAGTAAATAAAATGCAGGATTTGGCCTGAATGCAATTTGCAGCTTGGAGTGAGCATGACAACTCACCTCACACTGTGTATGGCTCCTGCTCTTGCAGAAAGAGCAGTTTATTGTCCTGAAGACTGGGTTACATGCAAAAATGCTGCCATAGGGCTCTGTCAAGGCGGTTGTCCTGAATTTTTACTTACAGTTGTTTTCTCTTTGGAATAGATGCACGACACAGATGCAAACTCCTAATCCCGTGGTGCTTCTGGTACTTCAGTGCTAAAACACCTTGGCAGCTCTATGAGCATTAAAATGCACATCAATAAAAAGCTGTTTGAGCTTGTGGCTAAGAGCTGTTTCCACCAGGGTTTGGCAGCAATCTTGAAGCCAAGACCTCTGAGCTACTCTATTGTGAGACTTCAGCCATGGTCCTAATCACCTGTTGTCGCTAAACATTTCTTAATTTTTTTTGGCCTAGGAAGTTTATCAACTCTGATGTTTGCATTAACTTCAGTTTGGAGAACTACACTGTGGCTAGATGAAGTATTACACCGCAGTATTTTCTGGTGGTCTCTCTTCTCCTCTTCATCCTAAACCATGGTGTGGTAGTTACAGTTTGTTCTACAGTATTTAGCATGCTTTATCTGTGTCAGTAAAGCTAAGGCCCACAAATGGCCAGGTTGCTGCATCTTGCCAGGCTGGTGCAGCACTGCTGGATAAAGCTGCAGTGGGGTGTGTTGGAGTGGGAAATGGGCTGTCTGGTGAGAGTGGGCACAGTGGAGTGTATCTTGTGCCTTTTGTTGAGCTGTCACGCTTCCCTTTGCCTCTTCTTCGGAAATTAGTCATCATTTGTACCTCTGAGAGATTCAGTCATGAATCTCTGTGGCTGTGCCCAAGTGGGAGAAGAACATTCTTCAGTTTTTTGCCACTTCCTCATTTCAAGGTTTAGTCTTATGACTTGCCTCAGTACCCGAGGCTGTGCAGTTTACTGATCCGCATCCTGCATCCACCAAAACATCTGTGCCCACATTGAGGTACCTCATTCACAACTGGGACATGTGGTAATTTCTGAAAACTGATGCTGAGTATCTTTGAGTTTGCAAAATCAAAGGCCTGCTTCCACTGTGATGAGTGGTGACTCAGAGAAGAGCTGGGTGATTTTGTAGTTCCACAGCAGGAAGCCAGACTACTTCTCTTTCTGAAAGAGTGCTTGTGTCCACTTAATTGCTAAATCTGGAGCACCTCCAGAATATTGGCAGTCTTATGAAAGAGAGAATATTGAGGTTTTTTGAAGTTTAAACAGCATCAGAACTAATGTAAGCTGCTGTTTATAGCTATCTTGGCTTACCTTTTTATCATGAAACAGAATATGTTTGTGTATTGCACTCAGATGTTGCTGTTGTTGAAAAAACTGCTTAAATTGTGAGTGTTAACAGGCAGCAGATGAGTATATGAGTAGCTAAGTGTCTGAACTTCAGGATTCCAGTATGCTGCTTCCTGGAAGCTGATGGAAAACAGTATTCGGATCTTGTTTGCATGCATGAAGGTTCTAGATTCTCAGAAATATTTTTTCTTGTGCATCCTTTCAGATGTGGCGTTAAACTTACACAGTAAAAATGGTCCTTGAACATTCCCCAGCTTGGGACACATTGGCTTCTAAACCTGGTTTTGTTGAGTCTGGATTAATTCCACAGTGGCTTCTGGCAAGCACACCCAGTCATAACATTCCCTTTTCTCTTCCAAACTCAGTGTTTGCATGTATTCCACAAATCTGCTCTGACTCAAAGGGAATAACAGTTAAAATATCTGGTGAAAGGCTGGAAAAGTGAAAGGATAACATGACTTTAGAGACCTTGATAGAAGAAATATCCATGAAAATATATCAGAGAGTTATTTGTACAAGATCTCCTTTAGACTATGCAATGCTTTTGGCTTTCAATGTTATCTGTATGGCCAGAGAGAGAAGAGCAAGAAAACAAAGAAAACAGTCTTTCTTTGCCTCAAAGAGGAGAAACAAAAGGCATCTGACAGACTGTTTGGATGGATAACTGCAGCCAGGGATTAGGAAGGGAAGTGATAAGGAGGTAAGAGGGGATATTAGCTTGATAAAATATGGGGAAAAAATAAAAATCTGGAAGAAGTGCTGAAGGCAAGGAAAGAGGGGAGAGATGCAAGGGGGAAAAGCAATTCTGAAAAGACATTGAAATGCTTGTCATGCTATTAGTGTGCTGTAAAATGTGTGTTATTAACTTCTGCTACCCACTGTATTACATTTAAAATTCAAATGTTGAAATTGTCTTTCTTTGCTTTTCTCTTGTAATCTCTGTTTAAGGAAAATGCTGTGATGTGAATCAGATAGCAAGGGATTCAGCAGTGTGGGTTACAGACTGTTCCACACCCAGTGCCCTCTGTCAAATCCACTCTATTTATCAATTCCTGAACAGAAGCTATTAGAATGCAGCAAAATAAAACACAGTAATATCACAGTCTACCTATACCCAGCCAGAAAATTTCTTTATATGGCACAAATATAGACTTTGCTTCCAATTCTACTCTCCTGATGTACTGCATTTGAGGACTCACTTTTTAAATAATCCTTTAATATCAGACTCTTTGACTTTTCATTTCTTCAGCTGCAAATGAAAGGTATGGTTTTTTGTTCTGGTTTTGGTAATTTTTTGGGGGGAGTAGGGGAGTGGGCCATGTAGCACAGTTTTCACACAACACACTAAATGCACAGATTTGCACCGCTGACTCTGGTGACCATTTATTTGCCTTGTTCAGACACAACTCCAAAGCAAGTCTTTTTAGTAATCAGTTACTTGGCTTCCAAGCAGTGGGATCTGTTTAGGACATAGACTCAAAGAAGGGTTTGGGTTGGGAGAAACCTTAAAAACTATCTAGTTCCCACCATGGAAAGGGACACCTTTCACTAGGCTGGTTTGAAGCAGGATAAACAGCTGTATTTTCTAGTGGTTTAATCATTCTCTCAAAGAAGCCTGTCACCTGAAAAGCAGTAGAAAGGAGGATTTTGAGGCAGGTGAGGACACACATAGTGAGGACAATGTCTATCAGTTGGCTACCACATCCAGTGGCACCAGTGTGCACACTTTGCCGTGTCCTCCAAGCATGGGACAACTCACAGAGGGAGTTCGAGGCTTCAAATGAAATGAGAAATAAAGAGAAGTGGACTATGCTAAAATCAAAGGGGCAATTGTGCTACATGGCCCACTCCCATGCTTCTCTCTTTCACAAGACTGCCAATATTCTGGAGGTGCTCCAGATTTAGCAATTAAGTGGACACAAGCACTCTTTCAGAAAGAGAAGTAGTCTGGCTTCCTGCTGTGGAACTACAAAATCACCCAGCTCTTCTCTGAGTCACCACTCATCACAGTGGAAGCAGGCCTTTGATTTTGCAAACTCAAAGATACTCAGCATCAGTTTTCAGAAATTACCACATGTCCCAGTTGTGAATGAGGTACCTCAATGTGGGCACAGATGTTTTGGTGGATGCAGGATGCGGATCAGTAAACTGCACAGCCTCGGGTACTGAGGCAAGTCATAAGACTAAACCTTGAAATGAGGAAGTGGCAAAAAACTGAAGAATGTTCTTCTCCCACTTGGGCACAGCCACAGAGATTCATGACTGAATCTCTCAGAGGTACAAATGATGACTAATTTCCGAAGAAGAGGCAAAGGGAAGCGTGACAGCTCAACAAAAGGCACAAGATACACTCCACTGTGCCCACTCTCACCAGACAGCCCATTTCCCACTCCAACACACCCCACTGCAGCTTTATCCAGCAGTGCTGCACCAGCCTGGCAAGATGCAGCAACCTGGCCATTTGTGGGCCTTAGCTTTACTGACACAGATAAAGCATGCTAAATACTGTAGAACAAACTGTAACTACCACACCATGGTTTAGGATGAAGAGGAGAAGAGAGACCACCAGAAAATACTGCGGTGTAATACTTCATCTAGCCACAGTGTAGTTCTCCAAACTGAAGTTAATGCAAACATCAGAGTTGATAAACTTCCTAGGCCAAAAAAAATTAAGAAATGTTTAGCGACAACAGGTGATTAGGACCATGGCTGAAGTCTCACAATAGAGTAGCTCAGAGGTCTTGGCTTCAAGATTGCTGCCAAACCCTGGTGGAAACAGCTCTTAGCCACAAGCTCAAACAGCTTTTTATTGATGTGCATTTTAATGCTCATAGAGCTGCCAAGGTGTTTTAGCACTGAAGTACCAGAAGCACCACGGGATTAGGAGTTTGCATCTGTGTCGTGCATCTATTCCAAAGAGAAAACAACTGTAAGTAAAAATTCAGGACAACCGCCTTGACAGAGCCCTATGGCAGCATTTTTGCATGTAACCCAGTCTTCAGGACAATAAACTGCTCTTTCTGCAAGAGCAGGAGCCATACACAGTGTGAGGTGAGTTGTCATGCTCACTCCAAGCTGCAAATTGCATTCAGGCCAAATCCTGCATTTTATTTACTTAGGGTAGGGTTTACTTCAGGATTTACTTAGGATTTCCTTTTACTGTACTCAGAATGTACTTTATTTACATTTTATTTATTTAGGACTTTCAAACTACCTTCAGATTAGCTACTGTACTTTGTTCATTTTATGGTCTGTTTGGAGGGATGCAAGAATTGCCCATGTGCAATACTACATTGTGTTACATATTGCCACTTTCCACTACGGGGAACTGCATGGAGTTCTTATGAAACTTTTCTGGTCTAGGATGAAATTAAAGCAAATGAGACACTATTGTATCTGAGAAGCGCTTATAGGAAACAAAAAGCGAGTTGCCCTGTGGAAGAAGAGTGTGCAAAAGGATTGAGGGCGCGCGGGAGAGAGAGGAGACCGGGAGAAAAGCGGGTGTCACCACCAGAAGGTCAGGGAGTGCCACCACGGTCCAAGCAGCAGGGAGCGTGTGCTCGCTGCCTGCCGGGGAGCCTGCCCGGCTCTGGCAAAGGCTCCCCGGCGCAGCTCGGTGCCGGCAGGAGCCTGGACAGAGGCAGGTGGGCGCTCGGCAGGAGCTGCAGTACCCTGGACAGGGTCGCAGCGGGGATCGCAGCGCGGCGGGATCGGTGCGGGAAAGGCAGGGGCACAGGGAAGGAACAGGCAGGGCACGGGCAGGGACACAGGGAGGCAGGACAGATGAAGGGACAGGGCAGGAAACATGCTGCATATGAGCTTCAGAGTTCAGCCGGTGTTCTGCCATGAGCTCAGCAAAAGGGAGGACAGGTGAGGGCTATCAAGGGTCAGCAAGAGTCAGCAAGGGCAGAAGAGCCAAAGAGCAGGTTGGGGCCAGGAAAAAAAGACAAAAACCATGCTAGAGACAGGGCAAGAAGCTCAAATGTTGCAGAGCTTGTGGCACATTTATTTTTTATGCCCTCCAGCCCCTCCCAAGCTCTTCCTGCTGACAGCAGACCCTTGGCCCGCTCCAACATTCCACTGCAGTCCATGGATAGGGACCTTTGGCCATTCAATTGGAGAAACCTCTCTGCAGGGCACAGTGTCTTTGGTGGCCTCCTGCTGACTGCCTGTCCCATATGAGATGGGAAATGGCTGCCAGGCAAAGTCCCCACAGAGTCAAGACTGCCTCCCACCTTCTTCTAATTGCCTCCTGCAAGTGGCACCCCCTCCCATAGATGCCACTGACGGTGTTGAAAGAGATCAGAATTGAACTGGCTCCTCACACATATTGCAGAGGTTTTAAAATGGCAGAAGGATTCAAGGTCCCTCCAAGAAATTACTGGGAAGATATTCATAATCACTTCTCCATCCTTCTGTGGAGAGCTCCCAAGAGAAGCACATAGCAACAGCTGGGCAGCAGCACTCCCACTCTCCTCAGCCCAGCAGTGCTTGGGGAAAGAGATCAGTGCCAACAACTGGGGCCTGCCCTGCCTTCCCAGTCAACTGTGCAAGCTGTGCAGAAATCTTAAAAAGGTTTTGATCTTGTTCCATCACCCTTTTCCCCAGCCCCATGCAGGCAGACAGGAAAACCCAACCCATCTCCTGCATGCCTCTGCTAAGCCTCGCAATCCCTTTGTTGTGCTTCCGACTGTGCTGCCTGTAGCCTCATGTTTTTACTTTGGAGATTTGCCTCATAACCGCCCTCTGTACAGTTTTGGTGCTCCTTTAAAGGCTTTCTTCATTGTCAGTGAGTGTTTCTACAAACCCAAAACTGTATTTTTCAAAAGCATATTCCAGGATTTCAGGTCAGCACTATGATGTGACACCTCTATCCTTGATATGTAGTGCAGCTGAAGGACAAAATAGATCTTCACACTTTATCAGAATACTCTTCTCACTGCTTTTCTTTGTTTCTTGATCTATTTACTAAAAAAAATCCTTGTGATGTTACAATGTCAGATGTTTAGTAACACATCACCAAAAATCAAAATCACGTTTGCCCAAAAATGTGGATGTTCATGTTCAGAATCATTAGGTCAAACAACAATTGATCTCTGCCTGGGAATAAGAAAGAGTATTGAGAAAACTTGTATTTTAAACATTGAGTCTTTGTCTTACACTAAGTTGATCTTTCAGCAGCTGGCCTTAGCAGAATTGTCTCTGCACAGCTTTGTGACCCAAAGCCACCCAAAACACAATGGAAACAAAGCAGTTATGTATGCGTCGCTGCCACTCCTGCCCCGTGCTGTGGGGTTTTTGGACCAAATGGAGGAAAGGTGTGCATGCAAAATGGGGCCAAGTGCAGTCCCAGTTCAGAAACCTGGGGCTGAACATCCTCTAGGTCACTGAGCACAAAAACAAGTTCCAGCCATACACGAAGCTCATTTCATCATTGTACAGAGTTCACCTCACCTCAATGAAGCTCAGCCGTGATGGAGGTGATTCTCTCATCTCTGTATTGCAGCACTTTTTGCCAGGGGAATAAAAGAAAAATCTCACAGTGCTGTAAGAACTGCAAGGGGCTCACCTGGGATATGATGGGATTTCCCTCAGAGTAACAAGTGGTTGTTCACCAGAGTAGTGAATGCATAAATGCTGACCTTACCCCCAAGCTCTCACCCCAGACTGGCAGTGAAGATGATGCCCAGCTGTAAACATCCAGTGTTCCTTAGCACGGTGTGGGACTGAGGGACACCTGTTCTCTCCCAGCGGGAAATTCCTGCACTTGAAACTCAGTTTCTAAATAAGCAGGGAAGGTACCAAACCTCCATCACAACCTCAGTGCTGCTGCTCTGCATAGGGCTTTGGTTACAATGGAGTGGAGGAATGTGGGGGGGCTGGAAGTAAAAGCTGGCCAGTTGTGCTTATTAATACAGTTCCTTCTGCTGCAGCATGTAATGCTGGTAAAGCAGTTCACAGAGAATGTATTAACTGATTGGGGATTCATACTGAAATACCTTGAAGAGTTTTACTTCTACCAAAGCCTCTTTTGGAATGTGAAGTTGTCCTGGTTTTAGAGACAGGAGTTTGCCAAGGAAGGCAGGAACCTCCCTTGGGACTCCCTTTCCTCCAAATTATAGTATCTTTGAAACTGCTGGGCTTTCAGGCAAAGGTATGGGCAGAGGAATTACAGCTTTTACTTATATCTATGGATAGATAGATAGATAGATAGATAGATAGATAGATAGATAGATAGATAGATATAAAACCAGACACAGATCCCCACCAGCAGCAGCGGCGAGCAGAGCAGCAGCACAGACCCACCCGCAGCCTCGCTCAGCCCTCGGGCACTTTCCCCTCCGGTGCAGTTCCGGTCACGGCCAGCAGGGGCGCTGGTGGCTCCCGGCCGGGCAGGGCAGGTGCGATGATTCCCCCGCGCCTGCAGGGGGCGCTGTGGCGCGAGCTCGGCCGCCTCTCCACACGGCCATGGCGGCTCGGGCGGCACAAAGGGAGAGAGGAGAGAAGGGGCTCCCTTTGCAAAGCCACAGGAAGGAGCCAGTCTCAGTGCCCCTCCAGGTTGTGTAATGGAGTACAGGAGGAACCTTGGAGCAGCAGGCTGGAACAGCAGAGGTGGGCACACCCAGGGTAGCAAAAAATTGCAGGGTGTCCTGTCGGGCATGGGATGTTGGGTTAAAGTGTAGCAAAAAGCCCAAAGCAGCACCAGAAAACATCCGGGCTGGGCAGTGCAGGTGGGCAGCCGCAGGGCGCTGCCACATGCAGCCGGGAGATTCTCCCTCTGGGAACAGGGAAAGGGTTGGGATCCTGGGTTTTTCCCTGAGGCACCCGAGCAGTTGCTGAGGGTCCTTCTCAGTGAGGCTGGGCATTGAAAAAGGTCCCAGTTCAAAGGTTGCTTTTACAAGCAAAGGCTCATCCCTAGCCGGAGAAGCATTCAAGGGCTGATCTCTGCGGTGTCAGCGAATTCTGCCCTCAGTAGCAGCAGCCTGACCTTTCCCCTCCAGTCCTGAGAGCCAGAGAGAGTGAGGGATGAGCCCAGCCCCCACTCCCCAGCCAAAATCTCGTGGTGTTTCTGCCTTTCCCAAGAGAAAGCTAAGAGATGCAGCTAGCTGCACCCCTCCCTGCACCTTGGCCACATCCTTTGTCTCTTTTAAGTATCCATCATTCTGGTCTCTGAGGCAACAAATGGGATAAAAATTCCCTAAGAGAAAGAAAAAAATGAACAAAGCCTATCCCCCAATAGACATATATGCTTATTTAAAAGCCATTCATGACAATAGCTGGGATTTGCTGATACACACACTTGTGCAAAAACTTGGAAAACAGCCCCACCAAAGTCAGACATTAATATCATACTACACTCTAAAAGTCATCTTTTTAAAGGAAATCTCCTCCTGAGCCTGAGTTGGTTTGGGTGCTTATAAATTCAGATGGAGAAATGGCACAGAGATGCAAAGGGAAATATTGGCAAGATAGCACTTTTGGATACAGCAAAAGAAGCGATGAGAGAGAAGATGCAAAACCTGACATTTTGAGCATGCATTTGAGGAGGCTGTTATGGGGAGGAAAATTTGTTGTGTCTAAATTTTTTACATTCACACTTGCCCAAGATTAAAGCAACCAATCCCGGGAGCAAACTCGATGTCAATTCTAAGCATCCTCTAACACCTAACCTAAATGTGCCTATTCTCAGCCCCAAAAGGCCACTATTAGCTTCACCATGAATGTCTAAGGACCCTGCTCAGACTGCCAGACACAGCATATCACCAGTCAGACAGCCACCTTTCCCACCCATGTTATGTTTTTCCCACAGTATCTTCCTGTTGTACCAGACATGAAGCTGGGTGAAGAGCTTCTGGCCAAAATCCTGTCCCTCTCCATCTCTAATTCTGGAGCAGTGCTAGAGGCGTCATTCCTTCTTTGATCTAATACTCACATCTACTGCCTCACTGCAGCCCTGCAGCTGCCTCATCTGAGATCCAGCTCAAGGGAGATCCAGTTTGCTGGTTCCCACATCTGCTACTCAGCCTTACAGGGTGAGCTGGAGTCAGAGAAGCACAGATGTAAATACAAACCATCAGTATGGCAAAGGGTTGGGAGTCAAAAATACATACATCCTTCTGGTATGACAAGACTACCTTTTTAATGAAAGTAGATGTACTCTGCCTGGATATGAGGTGAAGAACGCACAAAAAGCAAGTTACAAAGGGAAGGTTCTTCATGCGAGAGACGAGGTATATGTCATGTTGGCCCCAAAGTCTTTATTTTCCTCCTGGTCAGCTTCCCAGGCATACACCATAGGTCAAGAGCCCCAAACCATAAAATTCCTTCTAGAAGAAGCAAAACCCAAAGTCCCAAAAAGCTGACATTTTGCATCCAAGGGGAATGCAGGAGCAGACCATAGAGGGTCTGGGCAAATACAAAAAGATATTTTTGGCTTCTACCCAAGAGTTAGAAGTCCCAGTCATGTGTACTTGAAAAGCTAAAGTAGATATGGGCAACTTAAGCATGCTGGTACTTTATGGAAATTTCACTTCTGGTCATAGGAGATGCAGGGAGCGTGAGAACAGAGCACTCCCATAGCAGAGGTCTGGTGCCTTTCCTGAAAGTCACACTGGCACATCATTAGACCACCAAATCGCTTTGGTACAAAGGAACATAAAATCAGCAAAGCTATGCTGTAAGCAGGTTTCAGGCAAAATTATGATCACTTCAAAAAGGAAAAAAATTCAGACTATATTCCCAAAACTATGCCACGGAAAGGAATCCCTTTTTATAGGCTTAGGGTTTTCCACATCAAAGTAAGGAAGTTTTCAAATAAACAACTTCATGCTTTTTGCTACACAGGGCAGTAGGAAGATACAGCAGTGAATAAAATTGCAGCAGCATTCTGTCACCCTGAACCACCCAAGAGAGGAGAACAAAGACCTTCCATGAAAAATGTGTCAGTACATAAACCAGTTCATAGAAGACACATCCAGCAAATGCAAACTTTGGAGGTGTGTTTTCTCGTGTCCAGCACAAAAATCTATATCCACTAATAAGCACTAAAGCAGATGAGAAGACATGGTCTCGGAGTTAGAGGTCTGTCTGATTGTCCCAGGATCTCTCCACTCTTCCCATGGCCTTCCAAGCTTCATTTAAACCACATATTTTCCTAGAGCCCTGAGTGCTCAATGGTCTGGAAAATTACATGGTAAAAAAGATGGCTGCTGATGTCTGCTTGTACAGAAATGAATAAAGCTTCCATTGCCTGCAGTGTTTCTATTTCCCTAATGCTGCTTAGGATTTGTGGAAAGATCAGTCCTTGGTGAAATGTGAATTTGGCTAAACAAGTACGTACAGCCCCATTTGGAAAAGCTTTTGTCTAGCTGCATTTCCTTTGTTTAAGCTCAGGAAGAGCTGCGAGCCCCAAATCTGCCAATACACCTCTATTAATATTTGGAGAATTAGCTTTTTTTATTAGCAAAAAAGTACAGACAGTCAGAAAGAGATTTTGTGAGCTCAGAATAAAAATAGTAGTGAGCATTTATTCATCTTTAAGTCTACTTGCCTTGAATAGTTTTTCATTGATTTTACTGGGGCTCTTCCAGCTCTATCAGCTTGAAAGGCTTTTAACAAGGAAAGGTACTGCTTTGTCAGATGGGATGCTTCCAAAGTTTCAAAGCAGGAAGCTCCCTTTAACTTTTATGTCAAGCCAATAAATTAAAGGGATTATCAAGGAGGGCAGAATTCTACGCTTTAAAGTCTAAATCTGTATAATCACACATCCCCAGGGAGTGCAGGCTCCTCTTCTGTTACCTTTTCCCCCACCTGGAAATTAAACTCAAGATAGTTTTAGTAGGGAGGTAATATAAGAGCAGATCTTTATGTGAAGGCCTTCAGGAACAGTTCTAGAAAGATGTCCAAAAAAGCCCACCCCCTCCAGGGGTGAATACATTTTTATAGGTTTTAGGAAATTAGCATAATTGATAAAAAAAAAACAATTAGGAGGACGAATGGTGATGCAATTTCCCCCCAGGTCAAGCCCCTTCTCTAGAGTCTCCCCCTCAGCACTAGTTGTACTCTGTCCATGAGAATGTATCTCAAAGTGTTGTTCTCAGCCTTGGTTCCCAGCAAGAACCAAGACAGCACTGGGGCCTTGTACCCCCCAGGGCTTTCAACTCTGGAATTTGTTTTGTCTTTCTGCTTAGGGAAAAGCTATGGAAAAGTACTGGGAAAACTAGCTACTAATACAATAGTCTACAGAGCTACAAATATATGTGAGAAGAATACAGAGAACATGAAAAAAGACAAAAACCAAACAGCATCACTTCCTCTCACACTTGCAATGGCCAGACAACCACATGGAGAGCAGGACCCATGTGTGTGGCAGGTCTGCCACATATACACTGTACTGTGTCCTGGTCTCCCAGGTAAGCAGCACAAGTGTAGGAAGAGAAGTGACTTAGAAGATGGAAAATCATGCAGAATTAGGTAGCATGCTGCTGGAACCTTACCCCCTTTCTGCATTAGACCTTTTACTTTTCTGAAGAGCTATACCTAAGCATTAATTTAATTTGTCCTATAAAACATTCAAGAGGTCCTTTGGTTGATGGATTCATAAGTAAAATGCAAATTCCTCTGATGTAGCAGAAATCATAAATCAGTTTGTAAGAGAAAAGGTGGGAGACATGGTAAATGTGCTGAAAATCTGTCCTGAGCAGATCCTTAGCAGATGGGAAATTTCACCCACACAGCAGCAGCACTGACCACTCTCAGCTACCATCTGCAGCACTGGCCACTCTCAGCTACCATCTGCAGTGCCTTCTGGAGAATTAAGGCTGCTATCTTAGGCAAACACAGGTGGTTACACTTTCCTTTCCTCCACTCCCTTTACAGTATCCATTACAGAAGTTATCCTCCTGCCTTGGCACCATGCATGTTCCTGCTGGCAGCTGATGAGCTCCCTCAGTTGGGTCAGTAATCCTCTGCAGGGGGAATCAGCCTTTACACACTGTATAGGCAATTCTTAGTATCCCAGTTGGATCCTTTGGGGTACAGGGCATATCCTAGATGTCCCATACACCATATTGTGTAAAAGTAGGTTAGCACAGAGTTTAATAACTAAGCTAAAACCACCTTCAGAGCTTAAGAGACTACCTCTGCTTGTGATTTAATGCAGCTTGGTGTGCCTAATCACAAAATCTATGTCTGACAAAAGAGGTCTTGTCATACTAAAAAAAAAGGATTGTCCAGTCAGTGTCAATGGAATAAACTGTTTACTTGAAGAAAATCTCTTTAAGCACCCTTCTTTATTACTCATTTCCAAAACTAATTGGAGTGTACTGCAAGGCCAGAGTTCTGAAGCATGGCCACTAATGTAAGTGCTGTCATTTCTGGGTAAAAAAACTGAGGTGTTTCAAAAAGAATAGCTTTTAAGAGAGTGCCAAATCTCTTGATTTTTGAGAATGGGCATTCAATGCCCAGCCTATTGAAGTCAATGAAAAACATTTTGTTCCTTCTAGTCGGGGCACAATTTCACATGGCTACTTTTAAGTTTGTCACAGGAAGAGCAACTGAAAGCAGACTAAGCAGGCTGCATCTGGAAAAAACCCATCTAAATATAATTACTTGCTGCAATTTGTTTTGATTTAATTAATAAAAAAATCTAAGTGATCCTTGCAGAATGTATTCTGATCTCTCATGTTTGTATTCATCACCAAGTGTTGGAAAAGACATACAGGTTCCTCTACTTTAAAGGTGTTTTATATAATAAAGTCTATCTTGTGCTATCTCTAAATTAAGTTCAGACTGACTTCTCAGTGACGATTATTACAATGAAAAGCACATAAAAATGACTAGGAAATCATAATATATACATAATATTCATTTGTCTGCACAGAGCAAGATAAAATTTACATTAGTAATCATTAACATCAGTTTCACTTGTATTCCTAGTTTTTTATTTAAAATTTCATCTCGTAGTGCAGTCTTTTTATTGTCAGCTATCCCTAATGTCTGTATTGCAGCATTTGGTTATGGATCAGAAGCACACTTTCAAAACAAGTTTCCCAGTCATCTTCCCTTTCATCAAAATTCAGATTTTGAAGAAGTGATAGTGTTTGTTTCTATTTTGTCCCTACTCATTCACCTGTTTTTCCTTTGCCCCAGGAAATTCTCCCAAAAATATATTTTTTGCTGTTTGCCTTGTAGCTGCTCAGTGGATCCTATTCACTGGGCATTTGAAGCCCTCATTCTCTGAACAGCCACTCATCACTGCTATAATAATGCCTACTAAAACATTTCCTGTCCAAAAATCCTACATGCAGTTCCTGTCCTAATCCTACATCCTACATGCAGAATGTGGACCCCCATTCTGTCCTCTTAAGCATATCATAGGGACACAGAGCTCATTTCCTAAAATGGCATTAATTGAAAAGAAGAATTCTTCTTGAAGGGTGAGTTCTACCAAGCTGCATAACCAGTGAATATCATTTATAGGTGCAGGTTTTAGTACATTTACAGTAATTTTATTCGTCAAAGTTTCAAAATTATAGAAACCCGCCTTACTTCTCTCTATCAGATTGAATTATGTACTTTTAAAGTACCTCAGAAATTACTGGGAAATTATAACATGCATTTTCATTTTTCATTTATACATATATATATACATTTTTCATATGTATGCATGTTTAAAACCAGACCTACGTTCAGCCTCCAAGGAAAGCATAGAGCAAAAGCTCTACATAACCTTAAAGGGAAGGTGGGCTTTGATAGGCCCTGTTGTTGATTTCTGTCTGTTTTAAACCTGTGTCATAAACTAGGAGTGGAATATGTTTGTCACATAAACAAAACTATGTATTTTTGTTTATGTGACAAACATATTATTATATTATAATATACATACTATGATAAACATATACATTTTTATTATAAAACAAAAAAGATATTTTACCTTCTATTTTTCATAAATTCTTTCACTTATTGCTGTACACAATACATAACATTTATTACAGCTTCAAGCAGAAGCACATGGGCATTATTAGTCTCTGTGACTAATAAGCACATGAGGAGAAAGTGTGACTAAATTATTAGCTGATATAGGCTTTTCCACCATGCTCGTTTTTTGTTTTGATAGAATGGGTCAAATGTTCATTTCAAACAGAAAGAAATCCTTTAAAAACAATGATTTTGATTGACTGATAAGGAGGTTCAGCATACGCATTTTCAGATCCTTTTAGAAGCTGTATTCTGCAATCAGAATAAACTATGCCCTATAGTATAATAAATAACATCTGATCCAAGGAAATGACATTTATTGCTTATTGCTGGTAAATGTTTGAATTTGAAGCACAGAGCCAGACTGTGTGGTTCAGCCCTGTCATCCAATATTGTAAGTGGTGCTGAAAATAGCCAAAAGCAAAGCAAATCTTGTCACCCACCAAATCCCTGATTCATGAAAGCCACAATGCACACCCTTGGAGAAACCCTCCAGAAGCTCTACCAGAAACTTGCTTCTTCACCATATTTTGGCAGACCTCATCCCCCATTTGATGGGCACAATTGCACCTCAACTCCAGGTTTATAATCACAAGCAATCAGAATCTACATTTAGTGAAGTTGATATGTCAGTTTTCAGAGTTTAGAATTTAATATGGTAGGGTGGTTCTCCATCTCACTTACGACCTGGGGGCAAAGCTCTGAGAGCATCAAGAGAGTTAAAGCACTTAACAGCCCCAGCAGCCTCACTCAAGGAAAATAACTACAATTATTTTAAAAACTGAACCAAACAAACACTTAGACCTTTTCGTCCCTAGGAAAACAAAGTGCTCCTAACTGTGCTAGCTCTAGGTGATGATGAGTCGGTGATGAAGTAGACCAGACTAAACTTTCTGATTGTCAGCACATGGTGAGACGGGACTGACAGCCTGATGAAGCTGCAGACCTTTTACCTCTTGGTGTCAACTTCTGCATCTCCTTACCCACAAGGCCATCCTTAAGAGAGGCTTTGACCACCCTGATCTACCTGGGCCATTAAGTCTGCTTTGAGCAAGAGGCTGGACAAGATAATTTCTAGAGATTTTTTCCAACCTCTTCACCCTTTCCATTTTCACAGGCTTTTCTTAGACAGACTTTACAGAATAACAGTGCTTCAACAACAGCTATACTCATTTAACTTTTTACCTCAGGCATCTGTAAAATTAGAATTAAAAAAATACTTTTTGCAGTCTATAGGCAGAGATAATGGTGTAAGTCCCCAGCCCAGCAAGCCTCAGGATTACATTTCAAAATACACTATCACTTTGAGAAGAACTAGTTAGTGTACAAAAAGGAAGAATAACAGCGAAAAACAGTGCTCAGGCAATTAAAACCATTGTTTGGATTTGGAAGAAATTAATGCCAAGTGAACATTTTGCTGAGGCAGGTCACAGATATTTCAGGAAGTGTGGCAAAAAGGTGCTGTGTTGATTTGTCAGCTATAACTAATATGTCTGAAGTGTTTTGTGAGACTAAAAAGAGTGCTAGAACTCGTTTTGCTCCAATAATGCCATCGCAAACAAGTGTGGGGCCAAAGTTCAAATGACCACTCTTTCTAGAATAAAACCTGTTTTCTCTTTCACTATTTTTTTCTTTATTTTTATTTCTTTGGGGTTTTTTTGGGCAGAAGACATAGCTGAAATCTTTCCAAACCGCTCCATTCTACTGATCACAGCTTAGAGCATAGGATCAACTGATAAAAAAGAAGTGGAAAAAACCCCACCCTGCATGAAGCATGATTCTTAAAGTCTCTTTCCATCTTCCTTTTCTCTGCCCCTTCAGAAAGGTTTCCACACTATGTACTAGGGTTTCATGACTTCTCTGATAACAAAACTGACATATCCTGGGAAAGGGATCAGAGTGCTCCACCAGAATTGCCCCATATCATAGTGTAAAGCTCTCCCAGTTGTTCCCTTTGAATTATTTATGATTCATAAACCAAACCACAAATCCCCATTCAATTCCCTCTTTTTTTTTCTTTTTTTTTCTTTTGAAGGATTAGACCTTTAATCTGACATCTTAACAGATCAGGTACATTCAGATCTGGTACATTCAGATCTGGAGACATCCATCAAATAAAGAAAACATCATTCTGATGCTGGGCATTTATGCATAGGTTTAAACAGTTCATGGTAAAGTCTGTCTTTCAGGGCCCCTAGGTTTTATTTATTTTTTTATTTCAAGTTGGTGCAAACTGGCTGCAGGAAAAAGTTCACGTAACACTACTGAGAGAGAGCTCTGTGATACATTTGGTAGAAAGAAAATGTGACCTCGCAGTAAAAATATGACTGGAAACACAGAGACTTGAATTATAAACTTCATTTCTGACCAGACTGGGCAAGTCATGTTAAATCCTGTGAGTTCCAAGTGAAAACATTTTCTCATTGCTCATCACTGCTCACAGTCCTCCAAGATTCCCATAAAAGACATTGTGCAAGCTACAAAGGTCACCCAGTCATATGCTTTTTCTATAATTACTCTGCTGGCTTAACTTGTGGTAAATACTCACTGATTCTCCTATATGACATAACTGTGGGCATAAAACTTCTGCACTGCTGTGACATGTCAACAGTTGTCTACATTCAACCTCTCGCCTTCAAATTGGAGGCAAGTTTACTTTTCCATTATATAACACACCAGGTATTCTCTGAGGCACACTTGGGATCAGTACTGCCTTGTTAATCTTGCTTATTTCCTAGGTAGACTCAATGCATACATCTTGATTCTGCAGCAAATTGAGCTCAGACAAAATGAAAGCCACTCCAAGGCAAGAGGAAGAGTTACATACACAGCATGAGGCATCTATTGATTGACAATAAAATGCAGATCTCCATTCCTACTAACCCATGTTCTCCTAATTTCTCTAGCTAATGAAGAAAACCTGAGTTGTTAGTGAGAGCCCTGGTGAAGAGTCTGGAGCACAAGTCTGATGAGAAGCAGCTGAGAAAACTGAGATTGCTCTTTCTGGAAAAAGGAAACTAATGGGGGACCTGATGGTTGTCTGCATCTACTAAAAGGAGATCATAGCTAGGTGGAGGTCGGTCTCTTCTGCCAGATAACAAGAAATAGGACATAAGGAAATGGCCACAAGTTGAGCCAGGGAGGGTTTAGATTAGGTATTAGGGAAAATTTCTTCACCAAAAGGTGTTCAAGCATTGGAACAGGCTGCTCTCTGAAGTGGTGGAATCACACCATCCCAACAAGTGTTCAAAAAATGTGTAGATGTGGCACTTAGGGACATGGATTAAAGACGGGCCTTGCAGTGCTGGGTTAATGGCTGCACCTAATGATCTTAGAGGTCTCTTCCTACCTAAATGATTCTTTGACTCTACTTAGCTACAAATCAACAATATTTAATATTTTCATTAGGGACATAGATGAAAGGACCAAGTGCACCCTCAGCACATTTGCAGATGACACCAAGCAGAGTGATGCTGTTGACACATCTGAAGGACAGAATGGGATGTGGACATGGGATGTGGACAAGCTCCAGGAAGTGGACCCATGGGAATCTCATGAGGTTGATCAATACCAAGTGCAAGATGCTGCACCTGGGTCATGGCAGCGTCTGATGTCAGTCCAGGCTAGAGGATGAACAGATGGAGAACAGCCCTGCCCAGAAGGACTTGGAAGGGCTGGTGGAGGACAGGCTGGACATGCCATGGCCATGGCATTCACAGCCCAGAGAGCCAGACGTGTCCTGGGCTGCATCCAGAGCACAGTGGGCAGCAGGGGAGGGAGGGAGGGAGAGAGGGAGGGAGGGGATTCTGCCCCTCTGCTGTGGTGAGAGCCCACCTGCAGTGCTGCATCCAGCTCTGGGCTCCCAGCACAGGAAGGACATGGACCTGTTGGAGTGACTCCAGAGGAGGCCACCAAGTTAATTAGAGGGATGGAGCACCTCTCCTTTGAGGAAAGGTGAGAGAACAGTGTTTGTTCAGCCTGGAAAAAAAAAAGAGTAGGGTGGCCTGGTTGCAGCGTTCAGATACGTGAAGGGAGCCTACAAGATGAAGAGAGACTGTTTACAGTAGCATGAAGTGACAGGACAAAGAGAATAGGCTTCAAATTGAAAGAGAGTAGGTTTAGGTTAGATAGAGGATTTTTAATTAGATAAAGTTCTTTGCTGTGAGGGAGGTGAAGGACAGACACAGATCACCCAAAGAAGCTGTGAACACTCTGTTCCAGGAAGTGTTCAAAGCCAGGGTGGATGGAGCTCTGAGCAGACGGGTCTAGTGAAAGGTGTCCCTGCCAACAGCAAGGAGTTGTAAGTAGATGATACCAAAGTAGTTACAAATTCTGTTTTCCAAAGACAAGAAAAAGGGAAGTGTAATAAATGTCTTAATTTTTTTCTCAGAAACCCTTTTGCTCAATCCTCTCCAGTTTTTCTTGAACATTCATTTTTCACTTGGTAAAACACTGAGTGACTTTGCTAAGCTTTACTCATCTGATCACAAAGAAAACTACAGACATTGAAAAATACCTCAATATATCTCTAAGGCTAGACAAACTTTAGGTCTAAATAAAAACATGCAACTATACCTCATCAAAACCATCTCCTTCATTCTTCTGTAACTTTTATATTACGTTTTAGGGAGGAAAAAAATGCCACAAGCTGCCATTTCCAAGGATGAAAAGGCAAACTGGTTTGAATACATTCAATTATTTAGCGACAAAGTCTCAAACAAAATGAAGAATTTCTACTAGCTCCTATCCCCAGATAGTGCATCTACCAGCTGATTCTGTTTTGCTTAGAAGAAAGAAAGCTTCTTTTTGTGTTATAGCCAATTCTAATTAAAGTTTGAAAAATTAACTTTAATACATAGACTGGGAAGCTGATAAAGATAATTGGCACTTTAGTCCCACGTGATCAGAGTTCCAATCATTTACAGCTGATTCGTTCTCTTGATTTGCACTCTGCTTTGCTAATCCTCTGAGTGTGTCTTACCATGCACAGAGAAGACCAGCACGGGGTCCTGGATTCTAAGCTAAAATAAAAATTTAACAACAAACATTTAAACACAACATATTAATATTAAAATCCCTTACCTTTATGTAATTTATGTCCCTACAGATGCTTTCTTCACAGCCCTCTAAACTTTCCTAATCCCCTCCTTCACACATCAATCTTTACACTCTGTTTGTCATGTAGATGCTTTAAGACAAAAACTCTACAATTTTAGTACATCTTTCTTCAGAACTGAGTGAACTAGGTTGGGCAATAAATGTCATATGAAAACAAAATGAGTTCTACAAAGTGACAGGATAACAGTCCTAGACTTACAGCCCACTTTGTGCAAGCCATCATCTTATTAAACCTTATTACTGCTGCTTACTGGTCAAGGAATTTAAATAACATGTATAAACACAACCTCAGTCATTTTCATCTTAGGCATGTAGGAACATATTTTAAATTCTGTGGATTGAAGCTGCAGATCATCCACCACATTACTCTTTGAAGAGCTGGCTGCATCATCAGACAACAATGAAGCAACAAAAGATGAAGCTTTGCGGGGATCCAGAGCTACTGTAAACAACAAAAGGAGTTCATTTAACTACTGATTGATACCCTTCTGCTACCTGTAATTATTTCATCTCCTTACCAGCTTACACCAGTTAAAATGCTGCTTATTTTATGCTTTTGAACACATTTTCAGGAGGGTAAGGAAAGGACAAGGTTGGGAAATTAGAAGATCTTTGTTCTTCATGACAGAATTATGATAGTATGAATTTGCATACAGTCCACTTTTTGCAGAGAAATTTAACTTCTCTGCAGAGGTTTGTATGCCATAGGAATTCAGAGACTGGATTTGTTTGGCTTTGTGCAACACTCACCATCTGGCTTCTTGTGTCCCTTCCACAGTAAAGTTTACTTTCCTGTCAATTCTGTGTATTTGAGATGGTTTTAATCTTTCTTTTGAGATCCTAGAAATGGCTCCACAGAGTCTGGCATGTAGCGGCATTTAGAGAACTTTGCTGAGTGAAAATTAGTCATTTATTGTGCTGTGTGCCAGCTGTACTTTTGCCTGTTGGGTCTGTTTTCCTCACTGCAGAGAGGCCGTTGAATAAAAGAACACAAACATGAAAAAACCCTCTATTCACACAGTCTGGGCTGTGTATGAATACCACTGGCATCCCACTTTCTATTGGTATTGAAAGGATAAGGTGTCTTCAAAACACAGAGCTGCTAAGGTGTCATTGGCTTTTTGGCCAGTTTATCCACAAATATGCAAAAAAAATCCCTGAATTTGAAGTGATGGCAACTACTTATCCAGCTTGGAGTCCATCCCATTATAGTGGGAAATACTTTTCCTGCACATGGCTGTTCATCCACATCAAAATCCACAGTTTGCACCCAAAGGGGGCAATTTTCTGTTCTTCTTTATTAAGCAAATGTCTCTTTTTACTTTCTCAATCTTTCCTTGAACACACTTCCCCATTGCCAATCTAACTCTATGCTTCCTCCGAGTCCACTTGGAAATGGGAAATTTTATTTCACTGCAAAAATAAAAGAAGAAAAGGATGAAAAAAGATGGAACATTAAAAAAAGCAGAGAAGATTGTTAGAATTGCAACTATATTAGGACAGTTAAGATGTAGAGAAGTCAGTGTTCCAAACCTACTCACAAGGAAAGGAAAGTGCAACACTGCCAGATGGGGCAGTGCCCATATCCATGTGTTACATGCAGCAGATGCAGGTCTCAGTTTTCCTCTGCTGCCTTGAAAATAATCCTTTGTCTTCCACTGAAAAATTAAAGACATTTTATGTGGGTTAAAAAACCCCACAAAACACACGCAAACACACAAAATTGAATAAACAAAAAAAAAAAGTGGCACAGAAATCCTGTAGAATGCTGACACTACCTGCAATTTTTGGAGTATATTGCTCTGAAACTCAGGAGAAGCATTGCAATTACTTGCAGAGAACTCTCCATTGTATAGGAGAGAGTGGCAGGAGATGACAAAGCCCTGGCAGAGCCATGTATCTTACAGAAATCTGTAAAAAAGCTGTTTAACTGACCTGGCAAAGAATAGTTTTCTGCTTGGACAGTGTAGGTTGTTGTTTTCTTTAGATTTCATACATACCTAGATTTTTATACCTTCTGTATAAATAATACTCTATTAAACTGAGGGAAATCCGACTCTGAATTTCTGCCGGTTCATTTCTTTATTCCACTTTTGAAAACACACTGTCCCTGGATTTGTCTGGAGAATCCAGGCACTAAAACAATTCAAGTGCTGTACCCCTGAGTTGAGGATAACATGCTTGAATCGACACTTCTGTTCCTGTAACCCACATTAAACCCTTCTGGGGGCTGAGATGGGTCTCTGTGGGCACCTGGACCTCAGACAGCTATTCTGTGTATCACATTTCTGCATTTAGTGGTGGACTTGGTAGTGTCAGGTTAATGGTCAGGCTTGATCTTTTCCAACTTTATTGATTCTATGATTTTTCTCTGCTACTTAAATGACATCTTGAGAACAGCTTAATCTACTGACTAATGAGCTGTCTACTGAAATGGGAGTTAAAATACAAAAGGTTTAAATTAATCTTTTCAATTTTTCAATCTAGTTTCCCAAGATTCTTAAGCTGGATTCACAAACACAGGAACAGCTCTCCAGACACAAGTTTGCCTTTCTCAGTTCAGCCAGTCCCCCCACTGTTAATTCCAGCCCAGGATCTGGCACTCAAAAGAGAAGTGAGAAAATTTATCCATGCCTCACCCATGCAGTTAGACTAGATGATTGTTGTATGACCCTCCCAAATTGAACTATTCTACTCTAGATCTGAATTTCCAACTAAAATATTAATTTTTTCATATACTACAGATCTTGGAAGAATAGTAATATGAATTGTAATGGTCTATGAACGCCTTACCATACATTCCAGCTCAACATGAGGGACTAACAATAACCAAATATGAATACCAATATTAAAATCTTGGGTCTGGGGTCCCAAAAAGAATTTGATAATGTCTCTGTCCAGGAACAGAGAACATGTATGCCAATAGCTGGGCACTCCAAACGTCTCCTTGTTTCTCTGAGTTCTGCATTTAAGACAGAGTAACATTTAATTTTAACAAAGTCCTTTAATATCCGAACACACCAGATTGAGGAGAGAAGGCAAAAGAGAAGTGAATTAGACTACAAGCACCACTTGAGTTAAACCTTGATATTATAAACAATGTCAGATGTTATTAAAACCTCCACACACATGTTTATTTTATAAGCAGTGAAAATATCTTTGATCTTTCTACAGAGCCACAAGAGAAAAACAATAAAAAGGAACCATATCTGGTTTCCTCTTTTCTTATATATAAAACATAATGCAACATTACAAGCGTTTCAGTCTGGTAATATAAAACACATTAAAAACCTGAGGAAAAATTACTTTAAATGCTTCAAAACCTTTTTTTCCATGCTAAATGGCAATGTTCATTTCTCTCATAAAATCTGCTCAAGGATTCCAAAGGAACTTCAAATCTATCCCAATAGACAGGTTTGTACTAAAAAACAGGTAAGAAGCAGAAGCACTGTATCATCTGTCTTCTCCAAAATACAGGATTTGTCCCAGAATAGTGCTTAATGGAATGGGCCCAAATTCCAGTATGCTATAACAACACGACCCAGTTAGGATACAAACCCACCTGTCAACTGCACGAATTATCCTTATAGTAAAGACTTTGTACAAAACAATAATATATATAAGCATTCTTTGTAAGTACATTGTATGTTTCACAGGTGGGAAAATACTGTAACAAAGTTATCATAAGAGACATAAATTCTTCCAGATAGAAAGCCTTCTCTATTTTTGCATTGCTCCTCATTCTACAGGATTCCATTCAATAAATGGACTCTGAAATCCAGCCGCAGTCATACCACAAAGTTTTTCTTTAAAAGTTATTTAAAATCTGCTATTAGTTCAATGTTGGTAATAATGACTTATTATCCTTACATAAACATCCTCAGTTACTTCATTCCTTATTCAATGAGACACCAAGGAAGCCACCAGTGCAGTGGAAATGACTGTCTTGCACAGCAGAAAGTGATCTATAGCGCACAAAGGACACAAAATCCCTCTGTAGCTCTTCTGGCATCACCTCTGGAACAAGCAAGTGCATGTAAAGTGTGGAGATCTCCTCCTTGCTGAGCCAGTTGCTGCACCACCACTGCAAGTCCTCTAATCAGATTTTGTTCTTATTCTTTCCAGGACAGCTGAGTTGTGTCAGCAAGTGTTCAGAAAATGCTAACATGGAGCATTCTGCAGTCAATTTGGTGCTCTCAATTTAACTGCCTTTTGTAACCCATGTAGCTTCTTCCAGAATGCAGGAAAAAAAGTCCTTAAAAATAACCACTAACCTTGAAAATAAACTTGTTATGTTTTAAAAACACGTAAGAACCTGTGAGGCTGGGAACAGGCATAAAAGCTCTTAATTATTTGGGGCTTGCTTCTCTTTGAAGATGGACATGAGTCAGTTTCTTTATACATTAAGGAACAACGTATAAATGTAGATGTTCTTTATACACATCCTGGTTTAAAAGACATATATCTGCCAGGGAAGGTGGGTACCTCCCTGGAATGGAAAGATGACCCCCCTCTATACAAATTAATGTAACTTTGAAATTACAGAGCTTCCAGGCAAAAATATGGGAAAATGAATACCAGCTCTTTACTAGCAAATATATATATTTATTTATATCAGAACAAACAATAAACAACAAACAAACCAAAAAACCAACCAAGCAACCAAAACCCAAACCAGCAGTTTTCCCTCCCGTCGCACGCTTTCCCTTTGGCGCAGTCGGGCCCGCAGCCAGCAGGGGGCGCTGCTGGCTCCCGGTGGGCAGAGGAGCTGCAGGGACCCCCCGCGCCTGCAGGGGGCGCTCCAGCGCGAGCCCTGCGCCTCCCAGGGGTTATGGCAGCCCATAAGAGAGGGAAGAGAGGGAAGGTGGGAGATTCCCTTTCCCTGTGCTCTCACCTGCACGGTGTGGTATTCCTGGCGTTAAGAACCAATTTAAACACAGAAGAGTAAAGAAAACTGTCTCTGTTGAATAAAATGGATCAAACCTGGAAAGTTTCAAAATACACCCCAAAACTTCATTAAAACCAAACAATGTTAAATGTTGATGCAAAAAACCCTGATATATATTATTTAATGGGAGGGAGGGAGGAAGGAAAGGAAGGAAGGAAGGAAGGAAGGAAGGAAGGAAGGAAGGAAGGAAGGAAGGAAGGAAGGAAGGAAGGAAGGAAGGAAGGAAGGAAGGAAGGAAGGAAGGAAGGAAGGAAGGAAGGAAGGAAGGAAGGAAGGAAGGAAGGAAGGAAGGAAGGAAGGGAGGGAGGGAGGAAGGGAGGGAGGGAGGGAGGGAGGGAGGAAGGGAGGGAGGGAGGGAGGAAGGGAGGGAGGGAGGGAGG
This sequence comes from Haemorhous mexicanus, assembly GCF_027477595.1. Taxonomy (NCBI): domain Eukaryota; kingdom Metazoa; phylum Chordata; class Aves; order Passeriformes; family Fringillidae; genus Haemorhous; species Haemorhous mexicanus. Next base: position 11,639,254 of record NC_082344.1, read on the forward strand.
GAGGAAGGAAGGAAGGAAGGAAGGAAGGAAGGAAGGAAGGAAGGAAGGAAGGAAGGAAGGAAGGAAGGAAGGAAGGAAGGAAGGAAGGAAGGAAGGAAGGAAGGAAGGAAGGAAGGAAGGAAGGAAGGAAGGAAGGAAGGAAGGAAGGAAGGAAGGAAGGAAGGAAGGAAGGAAGGAAGGAAGGAAGGAAGGAAGGAAGGAAGGAAGGAAAGGTATAGGTTCATTGCAGACTCTTTTAGAGAATTATAAATGTCAATGTCCTGATAATCCCCCACCTTACTTTTTTCTAAGGAATAGTTGCCTAGTCTCTGTCATTCTATTTTTCAGTTAACTAGTTAAGAGGAGTACCATTTCTCCCTTTTACAGTGCTTAATCCTGAAAAAGTAAGAAAGAAAAAAAATATTTCTAGTGTATATTGTGAGAAAACTCCTGTGAGAAACTGTCATTTTATGCTTATGCTTTTTTCTTCAGAGGTATGTTTCTTCCCTCTTGACAGAGGATGCTATTGATGTTGCATGTGGTTCACCTTTCATCTGAAAGGTGCTGAAGGATTTAAATGTTCTTATCAATATATGGTTTTGTCTCTAATCCTTGGAGTTTTTACTACCTCCAGAATAATATTTTAACAAGAAAACGCATGTGTTATCATCTAAATCACAGCAATGTAGATGAACAAAAGGATATGCCACTTCCACCGGGAGGAAGAGCTAAAAACATTTCAGTAAAGTAAAATAGCTCATTTTGTTCAAACCAGAAGAAGCCTTACAATAAATACAGGTTTCATTGAAAAAAAAAAAATGTTCCTGGCACATAGCTTTCAAAATCTTTCAAATACTTTGGTATAAATACAGAGAGACTGTGGGTTACTTTTCCCTGCATTTTCTATACTGTTCAGGCTGTATGTGCTGGAGCACAGACTTTTCAACTGCCACCTCTATTTGGATGTAAAATGCAGCAGTGAGAATTCCCATGCCATTCTTACTTTTCCCCCTCCTGCCCTGGAACTCTCAAAGTATCATTAATACCAAGGACGGTTGATAATCTGTCAAGCAGCCTCTGGGAATTAGGTGATACATGTAAGGAGGGGGAGATGCAAAAAGCTGCTTGTCTTCCATACTCACTTTGATCTAGGCTGATTCCCCTTAGGAAATGATGGCTACTGGACCATCTAATTGGAAAGTCTCCCCAAATATAAAATAGTATAATGCAATTTACTATACTAGTAGTGACTGGCAGCAAGTGAAATTAAGTCCTGCTCAACTGGCAGTCTGTGCTTGCCCTATGAGCAGCTCAATACAGAAGAACACTTCTGGCTGCTTTGACAACATCTGCCCCATGAGATATGATTCAAGAGGTCTTGCACCAATTGAAAATGCTTGGACCTATAACTCAGGGCCCATTCCCTGCAGGGAGTAAGGAAAAACAGTCCCAAAGAACGTACAAGGCATGTTAAACAACACTTCATGAAACCAAAGTCTTTTGAGTAGATTGTGTTGTTTACATTTACAAGCTGAAGTCTACTGAAAGTAAACAGCAAAACCAAATAATACTGGAAATTAACCTATATTCATTGCAAAGCACAGAAGTAGCTTAATCTGTTTGGCATGAAAGTTGCATGGAAAAACTCCTTGTCCATTCCCAGTAAAGGAATGGGTGAGTTTGATGGATTTATTCATTTTCCTTGAATCATTTTAAAGAGTGCTGTAAAAGCCTCACCAAGTCAATGCCATTGGTTAACTATGTCTATGCAGACTTTAGGAGATAAAATGATTCCAACATCAATCTCTTTTTCTACTTTCTTGCTGCAAAACACAGCAATAAATTGTGGACAGTTCACTGCAAGGCTAAGATGTAATGCTGTAAAACCTTCAATAAAGCTTCAGCACCAAATTTAGCTCCTGTGGTAGCCTGCACCACAAGGTCCTCCTGCAATGGCAAGAAGTGGCTTAGCTGAACAGTAGCAGCAAATCAATTAAAAGTTGCAGTAAATAGCACAGTCCTTTGAAAGCTTTCACAGTACAAACATGGTAATGCTCAATGTTATATTTAGAAATGAGATATAAATAAATTACAACCTCATTTACAATGTTTCAAGCTTTGCTTAATGAAACAACGGAACCATCTAGAAAGTTCCAGCACACTGCAATAGAAACCTTTTGTGTGTGTGTGTGTAGATCCATGTAACACCAAGACCAGAAGAGCCCCAAAACTGACTAGAGGCTTTGCATACAGGTTATAGCCAACCTAAATACACACATACCCTTCTTAGGTAGTTTTTCTGTGACAGAAAATTAGGCTGTAGGTTTACCCATTTTAGACTAGCAGTTTCTCTTCAGATCCTATACCAATTACCAAGGATATTCTCCAAGGCCACCATGTTGAACATTATGTCACTTTGAAAGGATTTTAATGTGGAAGCTGATTTGTTTTAACTGAAATCTCATACCTGGGCTTCTAAAAGCCCTTCTCATCTAATGTGTATGTATTAAAATTACACTCTGGCATTAACAAGCAGAAAATTAAAAGTAGCAAAATTGGTAGAAAAGCAATTTTGTGGTGGGATCATAAGGCATTACCTTTTTGTGATTTTGCAAGAAAGAGAGCTGATACATTTTGGAAGATTTTTCAGACCAAAACTCTATGCAACAGTGACACACTATTGTAAGGGCATCAGCTTTCTCATCCTAGGAAAATATGTTAGACATGCTCAACTCATGCATGTTCGCCTGGTACCCATACACATCCTCTTCCTCAAAATGGTAGGAATTTTTTTGTTGCTCAGACTCACATTTGGCACCATTTCTCCAGTAGCAGACTGCCAGTTCACCTTCCCCTGTGAGCTTTGTGCCACAGGTTTTCAAAGCACCTAAAAGTCTCTCACAAAGATCCCAAATCACCCCTCACTTCAAGGCTAGCAAAGGCCTCAAAAGGAACCACAGGGAGAAGAAAGGGGCATCAGCACAAACAGCACTCATGAGCCCCCAAATGCCAAAATATTTTATAGCAAATAAAATTGTGTCTCTCTTACATAGAGGCATTCCATAAATAGAAAAGGGATGGACATGTTGCAGTCTGCTTTGAATTTAGTTTCTTGTAGAAACAGACACCAAAGCCTTATAAAAGAGTGATTGAGCAAAAGTTATTAAATGCTTCAGCTGAGAACATGAGTAGCCCTGTATCCTGTGTACAATTTAGTTTAAAGGATGCCCAAATTACATCAAACCCTATGTATTCCATGCAGTCATATAATTTCTATACATAATTATTAAATTCATCATGTTAATATGTTGTAATTCCCATTTTATCTAAATTGTATAATGGAAGCCACATTTCTGTGCCTCAGTGCAAAATTATGCAAGTAAATTTTTCTTTTTTGCATTTCATTATGGAAATAAATTGAGATTCTACAATTAGGTGATTTCATGCAACAGACATTTTCACATCTTTCAAGCCTCATATACTTTAAAGAGATTAGATTTCTAGAGATAAACCACTCATAGGCAGTCACAATTACTAGCTTATCATGTTTTAGGACCCTCAAATTCATACCTACCACAAACACACTTTGAAACAAAAGCAACGCCCTCCTTTTTCCTTTACAGCATCTAAAGTGATGCTTCAAAAACATTTCATTCTTCCCAAAAAGAAATCAAAGTAAATAAGTAGAAATATGCAGGTCTTTCATTCATATCAGGACTGAGTTAGTGAATTTGATGAATTGTTGTGACAGGACCTTTCACCCCCTGACACAGCAAAACCTCATCTCCCCCCCACCTATTGCTAAAATCAGACCAGAATGGTTTGTGCTGTGATGAATTACCTTGGCTGAGAGTCTCTTTAGCCAATAATACACATCCTGACTTGAATGGTGAGAAAAGAAAACCTAAAATTAGTGACTACAGACACAACCATTTTTACAACTATAGAAGACTGCTATGATTTTCATGAAATCAGAAATCTCTTATGCACTCTGAGTGTGTAGAGAGCTCTCCCAATGATAAAGATGTTCACATTGAATTACTTCCCCAGGGGCTGAGAAAAATAAAGGAGATTTCTCTGCACACTGCTATCATTCACTGGTGACATTGACTCCTAATCTATACTATTTCTTTGCTAGCTGTAACACAAGGTAAGTCTATAATTCTGCACTGTATCCTTATCTACAAGTAGTGCTTGTTTTTGTTTTATTCCTGTGTAGTAAGTAAGTTTGTTTAAGACTTATGTCTGTTTTCCTTGGTCTATTCAATAAATAATTAATGTTGTAATAGGCCTGATCAGTCATTATGAAGAACTTGCAAGCAAGAGTGGTTTTGGGATGCTGGCCACTTCAATAAAGCTACTGTCTACTGCCATAGCCCTGGGCAGAGACAAGGATTTGTCTAAGCTCCCCCTCCCCATTCAAAAGAATTGTCACAATTCAGATATAAGTTGCAGAAAGTATCTTTAGTGTACAGTAAGAGTTCTGGAGTTTCCAACTTCCCACTTCTTGTTCTGAAACTCCAGAGTCAGCAGAAAAATTCATGCCAAAACTCACATTTTTGATTTTTATAGACAAAGGAGGAGATAGCACAAATGCTATTAGACAAGGTTACTCTTGTTTCCATCCACACTTCCTAAAAAATCCATGATAAATTGTATTTTCCATACTATCCTAAAAAGTCAAGATCACAACTCCTTTTGTAAGCATGTCAATCCAGACAAGCATACTATTTGAAGTCTTAAATATGTGCCTGTTATCACCATCCCGCATCTCTAAAACATGATGTCTATTTTGGTACACTAACTGTGTCAGGACTGCAAGAAATGTGTGGTGACTTTGTGATAATATGTCATGCTGACAACTCAACATATTTTGAGTCATTTACCTAAGGGTCACACAGTCCACGTCAAGGGTTTACTCCCAAAATATCCAGGGACTTCAAATGCTGACAGCCTCTATTTTTCCCACAACAGACAATTTTATGAACAACTCTGAATGACATCTGCACTGAAGACAAATATTCAGCCATGTCTATATGTATAGTCATGTAACTGGCAATTTCTCCTTTCCTTTGTTTTCTTTGGTCATCACCATGGCCCTTCCAGCATATCTTCTTGAAAATAGTACCTCAGAAAAAAGGCTCCTAGAGTCCACCTATACATTCTGGAGTAACCATATTTCTGCTTTTATTTCTGTTTTTCCCCTTGTCAGCTGCTCAGTGTGGTAGCATTTGACTACCTGTTGCTACTCTCAGCAATGCTCAAAACCCATAAGCACCAATTCTGCAGCATGTGAAGCTACTTTAGGCACCTTATCCCATCAGTATTCTACAAACAGCCAAAATTTCAGAATTATTTGATGGCCTAGAGGTGGAATTTCCAATTATGCTCTCTTTCATTAACCCAATTGAGATCTGGAGATTAGGTGTTGCAAAATTCAGCTTTTGTAGGGAAACTTGACTGCATCTATCACACACCAACTGCATGGCACAGCAGCACATCACCTGCACAACTGTTCAGACTTGTCAAAGGTGTGTGCCTTGCTCCCCCAAGAAAGATTCAAGCTGGAATCCAGTGCTCTTCCTCAGGTCAAGATTTCCTGAACTCCTGGGATTTGCTGTCAAAGATAACAAGTCACAGGCAGCTGAAAACAAGAGAAAAAGGGGAAGTACACATTTGCTTTTAGAAAAAAATAACATCAGGAGACTTAAATATGTGTTCCAACAAGTAACCATTTGCACATTAGTAATACCACAGTGCAGGTTTGAACTACATAAAGAATGGGTGTTCTTTTCTGACTGCCTTCTGATGGAGATCAGTGCAATATACACACACTGCAGAAGCTTAATTGCACCCTCCATTTTGAGAGGTAAATGGTCAGGAGCAAATAATTTCTTCATTAACTGCTTCTTGTCTTCACTTTTTCATTTATTAGAAAACAAGGGTAGTTGCATGTTCCAGCCCTAGAGAACATTATGCTACCAAAAAGATACAAATACTGTCTATAAACAGCCTCTAAATCTTAGATTTCTTGGGCTTTCTGCTCAAGTCAAGAGAAACAAGCAAAATACCACTAAATTGCATTATCTGCTGCTTGGCATGCAGTGATGAAAGATCATCACTTCGGAACCTGATCTCTGTCAGCTTTATCTGAACTCTCCTATTATTTGCTTACACACTGGGTTCTATGTACTGTGCTTGACAATTACTACATTAAAATGATTTAATGTACAAGCCTTATCAATAGTATCTGGAGGAAGTTAATTTTGCTTTTAAAGACCAGTTAAATGTGTGTTAGAGTCTTTGGGGAATTTTGATCTTAATCCAGCAAAGCATCTTGAGAGGTTTAAGTCTCTCATATGCTTAAAACCAAATGTTTGCAAAAATGTTTTGCCTGGCTGGAGCTTGTAATAGCTCCACATATGCTTATAGTTAATAATCTTTGAATATTTTTCATATTTGAATTTTTGTAAAAGCTGCAGGAGGCCTTTTAGACTTGTCATAGTCAGCCACCAAAAAGTAAGGTAGCCCTTACTAGTAACATTTAAGACTGTTTGGGTCTGGTAACAGGAGATGTATAATGTTGGTTCAGCAGAAAAACATAAAAGTCCTGGTGTTGACCAGAATATCCAACTGCAGAAGGAGAGCCTCCTTCCTGGGTAAGGAGCTTGGTGCTGTCCAGAAATAAAACTCCCAGGGCATTCACTTACTTAGCTGGTGGTCACTGGAGGGATTTATCCCATAACATTTTCTGCAAGTTTGACTTGAAGTGCTACTTAGAGGTGTCCTAAAACAGAAGCCCAGACAGAATCACAGAATCATTAAACTTGGAAAATACCTCTGAGATCATGAAGTCCAACCATTAAACCAGCACTGCCAGGTACACTCCTAAATCATAGTTTTAGTGACCCTAAGGGCCATATCCACACATTTTCTGAACACTTCCAGGGCCAATGATTCCAACACTTCCCTACAGGACAAGCAGCACAGGCCCCTGTTTCCCTCAATGAGGGGGAGATGTCTGGGTCAGACAGAGATCGTATCACCCCACCTATCCAAAACAAATTTTTACTTTTCTAATTTTTAATATATTTCAATTAAATAAGTGTTGACTGCTTTTTCTTTGAAAGCAAGACTAATTTGTCTCAAACCACCACATTCAGAGAAGAAGAAATTCACAGTGCCTGTAAATGTACATTCTGCAGCTGGAACTGGAACCAAAGGAACACCTGCCCTCCACTTGAGCTGAGGCAGGATCCAGAGAGATGGGAAGCAAAGCATTTGGGTGCAGCTTTACAAATTATAAGTATGCCCAAGAGTCCCCAGAATTCCTAAATACCACTTGCTGGCATCCAAGCCACCACACCTTTGCTTCAGGAGGGAGCTGAACCTGGTAAAACCAGTGACATTGTGCCTGTCACTGCCACAGTATTTCTTCCAGATACACAGAAGTCACTCATTTGCAGTCCTGAGGAGCATCCACCTTCTGAATCCCTGTGAGACCTCAAGAAAAACCTTGACGTGGTGCTGGGAGCCACAATGTGAAAGTCAAAAAGGCAAGACAGTGATGCTGCAATCATATTACAGCCAGAGGGGAAAGGTGTCCCCATGGCCAGGACGGGGGCATCCAGTCTGCTGGAGGCTTTTGTGTGTGCTAAGTTTCTTCCACTGTGTGATCACAGAATCATTTATATATTCTGTTTACTAAAATTTAGGAGAAAGAATGGAAAGAGGTCTTATTTCATACCTCCAAAGAGGAACTCCTATAAGCTAATACTAACATCCTTACATAAGACTGTACAAAACCACATTTCCTCCAAAATTAGCACATTTTACAAATTATACTGTTTCATTACCTGTAGGGCAACCTTAGTGAAGTCAGTGTAAATCAGACTTTCCACTCTTGGGTTTACCTGTAACACTTTACTCCCAGCTCAGGAGCTCTGATCCTCTACAAATACCACAGAAGAAAACACACCAGTTCCAAGAATTCAACACTTCCCAAGAAAATATTTTGTTGGCCTATAACTTTGATTCAGGACATTATTTATAACACCTTACAAGGAGTGACTAAATTATAGAGAACACATCTAAGCAAAAACAGTGTTTCTCTGACCACAATATGCATGGGATGTCCAAATGCAGTAAAAGGGGGATGTATCATTCTATACCTCACTCCCCAAAGTTCACTCAAAACAGAGAGAAGTGCTGAGGTGTTGATTTCCCCCTCGGGAAAACAGGCATCTGTCGGGTCTGTGGGGCTTGCTTATCACAAGCACACAAAAAAAAACCATTCCATTTGTAGAGCCAAGACAGAAGTGCCAGGGTGGGATGGTGGGCATATTCCAGAGCAGTATGTTAATTTGCAAGTGTTCTAGCTTATGTAAACACTCACAAATCCAAGAAAATAATCATAATTAACTTTCTCTGAATGAAAAACTCAACCAAAAACTTTGGATACATGGGGAAAATCAATTTGACACACAGAGAAGAACTTAAGTTATGTAGTCACACAAACACTTCCAAGGATTTGGTTAACCTTTCAGTTCTCATAGACCTTTTAGCAGAGGTCTAATCTCATATTAATATTGAATCTAACAACTTGTTAGAGGTTGTTTTAAATGCTGTTTTAAAAACAGCTTCTTGGTGTCAACCAGGTAAAGCTGTCCAGCTCTCTAAAGGCAAAGGCACCACAAAAATCAGTCAGCTCTGATCTCTCTCTCATTGACATGCAGAGAAAGAAACACTTGTGTATAATGATAGGACTTCCTTTCATGCCAAGATAGTGGAAGCTTTCAAAGGATAAATAATTCATAGTTTCCAACTCTGAGAATAAATTTGTTCTTTTCCTGTTTTACTTTCCTTTAAGATACGACATCTTAGGAAAGCAGGAGAAAGGAGACCACTCTTTGCTTCCAAGCTTATAAACATGCACACTGTTTCATTCTCCCACTGCAACAAAACCATAAGATCAATAGACAAGCACTGAAAACCTTTTCCCACCAGGCAGAGACTCTGCCATCTAAATAGTTTCTCAAAAGATAGAGCCTCACTAGCAGCAAACCACAAAGAAACAGCCAGTGCACAGCTAGGGACCAGGCTCAGAATAATCTCACATGGGGACAACTCCACAGTAAGGCAGCAAATTTTTTAAGCTTGATCATATCAGTGACTGGTGAACTATGGTTCTGACTCCATTCTTTTAAGTTTTATCTAAACTCCAAGGGGATATGGGAATGCTGTTGTACTTATTGTGCAGTTTCAGTAAACAAAGGGGAAGAAAAGCAACCCTACACCAGGATGAATTAAAAACCTGCAGCATATTCTATCTGGTAAGCTGGGCTGTGTTTATATAGGCCTAAAGCAGAAAAATCCTCAATAGAGCAATCAGGTTTTTCACAGTAATCAGTAACACCAGCAGGTTAAGCTTTTGTACCTGAATCTCGGGGGGGCTATTGTCATGCCTGGAAGTTTCTCAGTTCTCAGCCCAAATGTATTTGGCAAAGGATCCAAGAATCAGCTTGGAGATGATTCTCGTGGCTCCTGTTTGTAGCACAGCGGGAATCACCTTGTATTAGGTTTATTCATAATCAAAAAGAGTAGATTGAAACACCTAAAAGCTGCCATCTGGTCAGTTTAAGGCCAAATCCATCTCAGAAAAGCATTTTGGAAGGAGGCGATCCCTGAGGATACTCTGTGATCAGGAGCACCAGAACAATTATTTCCATCCTAATATTAGGATTACTCCCTAATAGACATTTGCTAATCTTTGTCTGGTCCCAGTTTACACTTAGCAAAGAAGGGAGCTCTCAGTACTTATTTTTAAGAGCTCCCCCAGCTTTCCGCAGAGGCATCACTGCCAGCAGCCACAGGACACCAAATGTAGACACCATGCTGTGGATGACAGAGTACTGTTTTCCAATGACAATTTTAAACAGTGTATCCCTCTCCAGGAGGCTCAAATCGCATTAAAATGAACTATTTGCTGACCAAAGAGAAAATAACACTATTTCAAACTTATACGTGCATAATGTTGGGGAGAGTGGGTGATAGAATCACTATATCACTATATCAGTTCTAAGTCATTCATTTATACCTCAGCACTGTGGATTAATTATTTCCAGCAATACTGACAAGAGAAGCCATGAAAAAGAATTCACTACCAGACTTTTTGTAAATTACTATTATTGTCCACACTACTAATCCAGTTAAGAGTCTACTAAAATGATTAAAGAAATGCCAGATAAGGTTTCACAAATACACCTATGACCCAATTTTACACTAGAAGCCAAACTCCATCGAATAGTGCGCTGATAACCATGACACTGCAGCATTTACAAGCAAGTTGTTATGAAAGAGGAAAAATACACAAAAAGGTATAAAAAACCAAAATCAAACTGTTTATTGCAAATAAACTATTGCAGCTGCTATCATGTTGGTGAGAGGTGATGACATTTGAGGAAAGAGGAGGAGAGATCATTTACAGTGACAGCGCTTACTGCTGTGGACGTCATTTCTTCTACAAGTTCTGGGAGCAGAGACAGAGCCATTACTGAAATGGTATCAAAAATACATTTAATGTTTCTCCTCACAGCAAGGGCAGTTCCATAATACAGAGAGTTTGCAAGTTTTCAGGACTCATTTTCACCATTGGTGTGTCAAGGAGGAAGAAGAGGTGTCTCTGCTGGTTTTGCTCCCACCAGAGCAGCAAAGGTGAGGGAAGAACTCAGCAAGTGAGCATTTTAGCTCAGCCCACCATGCATATCATTGATCTGGTAACATGTGGCATGCTGAAGTTTATGGCATTCAGCATACACTTCAATAAACCCTGGGTGTGGTAAATAGAGAGAGAAACACGAATTACCAATATTCCTCTTTTAATCTTCTCTTCATGCCCTGATCCAAAGAAATCCTCACTATCACATGTAAGGCAAACTTATCTAAGAGAAAACATTTGGCCTATTCCAATGTCAACCATAAAGAAGTACTTAAAAATCTGCTACACACCATGCCAGGAGGAAAAAGAACTGGTACAAACAATACTACTCCAGCACAGATTTTTCTGCCTCAGCATGGTTCAATCACAAGGAGAAAAGAGGCTGCCAGGGACAGAAAGAGGCTGAGTACCCAGTGCATGAGTGTTCCAAGGAGGAGGGAAAAGAAGGAGTGTGACCTTTGGTCCTGTAAACCAACAATGCAGCTGGCAAAAATCTCATCTTTGCCAAGTCTGCAGTGCTAGGACTAGAATGCAATGAGCACACAAACTGACTATGTTAAAATTAGTTCAGGCCATTCTAACCCTACAATATCTATCAAAATGTAAGGACACTCCCTGGCTAAAAAACAGTGGGTCTTCAGTGCCCCACTGATACAATCAGACAGCCTAAGCCCATATTTTATACACACACACACACACACACACACACACACACACACACACACACACACACACATATATATATATATATATATATATATATATATATATATATATATGTATACTTCTTATCTAGTAGATGTTTTAAACCAATTTTGCACATGCATCTAATTAAAATCCAAAGGGGTTGCTGCATAAAGAAATTCAATCCTGTTATCTTTCCTACCAGAAACAAAGTAGCATAATTACACTGAGTGCAGACTGCCCAGTGTGGCGCAGACCCTGCAGCCTTGAGCTTCCTTTGCAACCTTCCCACGGCCCTAACATAAGTACTAAAATAAAAGGGCACAGGGGAGCAAGTGAACTCTTGAGCTGAAACCAGAAATTTCTCCTTAAAACTCAGCCAAATGACCAAATGAGCCACACTGCTGCACACAGTGTTTTCAAGCACACTTTTTTCCAGGCCAAGCCTTCTCTTCCCACTTTTGCTGGTGTAGCCCTGTTAGTCAGAGAACTGCAGCAAGAAGGTCAGTGTCAAGAAAGCTGCCAGACACAAGCTACAGGACAGACCTCAACCAAGTTCATTCACTTTGGAGAAGGGTAGTAAAACAGGAGGACTGTAACACAGTTATGCCATACCCTCACCATGTCAAAATGTGCCAGTATATGATGAACACTGTTACAGGTCTGACCTAAACAGAGAAGTGGAGCAATTAATGAGAAATTAATTTCACCAGATGACTGGAAAGACCTCTCACTTCTCAAAGCAAGCCCACTTTTCAGGTCACTGATGCTCAGCTAATTGGAGCTATTTTCTGCTCTTCCAGAATTGTCCATATTAAAAGAAAGTGGTTAGAAAAAGAGTATTTCATGCATATGTTAGTTTCAGTGTCTCAGTATAAATTTGTCCCACATTTAAATGGCTCTCTAAAAACCTGGGAAAGTGTGGAATACTAGTAATAAATCTGCAGAGGTCTGTCCTAGATATCTACATGTCCTAACTCACTGTTTGCACACAGGGGCTTTGGCAGCTCCTAGTGCATTTTCCAAGGCTGGATGTCCAAGAGCTCAGACAACCTTCCAGACCAAGGGCCACTGTCATTTGTGCAGTGACTGTGACACATCCTGCTTTCACTGCAGGGTCAGGCTGCACCAAAAACTTGCATTTCCTATAGACTGAACTTTTCAGCCTCCTCCACAAGGGCGATGTGTAGTGCATTTGGCCTAATGACACAGTGATTTCTTTGCACATGAGCCCAAGGTTTTGCCCACAATTTCTCAAAGGAAAATACAAATACTTTCTGCATAACATAGGGGTCTCAGCCCCATGCCCTTTCCTAACTCCCAGCCCTCTCCAGCTCAGATTGCCCCAGCTCAACTCACACTGTGGACATAGCCATAGTCACTGATTGACATAGCCATGCTTTTACCATCCCCAAAAAGATGCTCTCCTAGGATAAAAGAATGGTTTGGGCTGGAAGGCACCTTAAACATCTAGTTCCAAGCCCCTTCCATGGGTAAGGACAATTTCCACTAGACAAGGTTGCTAAAAGCTTTGTTTTCCTGTATTTGCATCTTGGTATCATGGGATGTCTTCAGTTCCAACAGAAGGAAAGTCTTCATCCTTTTTCTCACTTTTGAGGACTTTATTAATGTAGTTTTCCACAAGTAAGTTGGGATGCTTTCTATCAAAAAAGTAAGACATCCTCGGTATATCAGATTCCATAGTCTCAGTCTCAAATTAGTGATAATGCCATTGCCCTTGTATTTTGCTCAGGCTTTTTCCAGCAGTTCTTCTCTTTTTCTACTACCTAATGATGACTCTCTCCAGCTTGATACTCTACTACTTTTTGAGGTCTTCCAATTTCTCCCCTAAGCAGCTTTTGCCCCGACCTCCAGCACAACTGTCAGCAAACTGGCTCCAACAGCATTGGGTGTCTGGGTTCCAGCACTGTTTTCTTGTCAGATCCATTTTCACAAAGAAACCCTTTCAAGTTATTATTTCAAGTCTGAAGAAGAAGGTCAGTTCCTATTCAGGTCAGTCCCACCAACTTTGTTTTAGTGCTCTACTCTGTAAAGGGACTCAGGCTGTAGAAGTCAATGGTGGTGAAACTGTAAACTGTGTGTCAACTTCTGTTTGCTGTCTTACCAGACAGCCCACATCTCACACAGATCCCTAAACTAGTGAGCATATTGTCTCTGATTAATACAACTGCTCTGCCTTCCTCACTGATAAACTGAGATGTTTTTCCATGGAAATGACTACTAGAACAAGTTTTAAGACAACAGGTGTCACTGCTCAGGATGAAAAAATAAATGCACATGAAAAAGAGATTTCTCTGCAGAGTTCTTGCGACTGGGACTCCATAAGTTATTTACACAGTTTGGGTTTTCTGGATGGGAGTTTGGGCTATATCCAAATCCAGCCTAAGCCAGCCTGCCCTGCCAAAGACACTGTGCTGTTTTCAACTGGTTACTTAACTTTTCCAATATCAAATCAGGTCTGGAAAGCAGCTGATTCCTTGTGTGCTAGAGTAACTAAAGATGAATCAAGGATGTTCTGAACAGCCTGGAGGGACTTGGACCCTTTTGCCCAAAACTACACTACATATAATTCTGAAAATATTTAGACCAAAAAAAGTCTAGACCTTTTCTCAGAAACAACCTGAATGATACAATTATTATTTATCTTTGACTTAATCAATTGGACAATGAATAATAAGACTTTCAACTAAGCTTGGTGCAATTATAGTGAATTATTTTTTCATTATTCTCAGATCTATTGTTCTTTTACTGTAAATTATCTACTCTCAAGTTTCATTAAAAAATTACTGGAACAGAACTAAAGCCTCTATACTCAGCTTTACTAGTTATAGAGCTCTTTTAAAGTTTGAATTTAGTTAGCTTGTAGGTGGATCTAAAAATAAGCATGCTTCAGAATCTGTCTTCATGTTCAGGCCAATTCTTCAGCCTCGTTGAAAACCTTGGATGTATGAGAAACTTGCACTCAGTTCTCCCATCTATCTTCTTTACAAGGATCTGTAATTAAAGAGGAAGGGAAGCAGCTTTACATGCTTACCTTTGAAACAAGACTTTGCAACATTTGAGGGAGAACAGATAAAAAACCATGCCTCCAAACAAAACTACAAACAAAGCAAGGATTATTTAATGCCTGGGGGTTGTTTCAGTTTCCTTCTTAAAGAGGAGTTTTGCATTGTGCTTGTGGCATGGATCGCTGCACGTGGTCATTAGGTGTTACCGCAGGCTCCAAGCTGGCTTCCAAAATACACCTCATCTGGGTGAAAAGTGTGTGCTGATTTATCAGCTCTGAATCCAGCTGGAACGAAGGGAGCATGGTTTTGACGATGTTCCTACAAGCAGAAGGTAAGGGTCACTGGCTAACCGCTGACATACTTGCAAAAGATACTGTAATGACTTGTTGCACAGCCCACAAAACAGGTACCTCATTCACATCAAGCACAGGAATAGTAAAGGTATGTCCTGCTGACACTCTGTCCTTCAAAGGAATAAATTCCTACATGTTCTCTCCCCCTCCCAATTTGTTACTGCCTCACAGAATCCCCATTCCTGCCAGCATCAGGCTTTCAAACCTATAGCTGTGATCTGTTTTTATTCCCTCAGCTAAAGGCACGGATGGCAAAAGAGGCCTCAAAGATTAAATTTTCACCAGAGTTCAGGCAGAAGCAGCAAGATTGTGAAGCCAAATTTCCCCAAGAATTGCAAAACTGGTAATTATAAAAGAAGATGAAGATTAATCTTTTTCAAGTTGTAATGTTTTAGTATAAAAATTATTTCAATGGAAATGTTTTCAGAAAGGTAGGAGACCAAAGGGAATTGAACAAGGGAAAGCAGTGAGAGAACTGCATAAAAGAAATCAGATTATTAAAAAATAGTCTGCTGATAGTTGCATTCTTTTAGATGATGGCTCCCATTCTTTTTCCAAAAATAACCTTGAACGTGAATAAAACTTTTACAACATATTTGGACCAGTCTCACTTAACACAAAAGAAAAAAAGGTCTGAAAAGAAGAGATACTGATCTATTTTGTGAATTCGAACACTGGGATAATAGGATAAAGATAACGTGAGGATTGATGTATACTCAAAATAAATGTGTAATATCAACAGTGAATATAAATGTATAAGATCCTTGCATTGCTTTGAGCAATGGTGAAATTCAGTCTTTTCAAGATGTAAATTTCTGGTGCTGTGTACACAGATTTCCTCAAACCCCCAGAGTTTCCTGCACACATCACAAGTACAACTGGTTAGTTGCAGCTTGTATAAATGCCTTCTTTCTAATGTCTGACTGCAGATTTTGCAAATTATATAGGCATTTCAAAGACAACAAAAGGAAGAGTCTTTAATTTTCTCTTAAATAAATATGTGCTGCCTATGAGAGGGACTTTGCATAGTGCACAGCAAAAGGCACATTCCATAAGGGGACACAGCTTTATAGCAATTACTAGAAAACAAACAAATTGCTTTTTAAAATGAAAAACACAGACAGGCTTACTTTAACTGAAGCTGGAATTACTTGTCCAAAACCTCCCTGTTTACAAACAATGCAACAACATTGCAACAATTGGAACAGCATGGACTTGGCTGGTGTACAGGTTTCCAAATAAGCTGTTAATTTGTTTATCAAGATTATTGCATTTTGATTATAAAGTAATTTCCTACAAGACACAATCAATATTCAAAGTCTAAACTTAAGGCCCCCTGTTGTTAATTATACAGGAGGATGAACCTTATAGGTTGGACTTACTTAAACCAGTTGTACCATCTAGCAGAGATTAGTTTGGAAAGGATTTATATGCACAAATAAATTTCTCACATTTACTAAAAAAACCACCGGGCTGATGATAACTGTTTCTTAATGAAAATAAATAATAAATATAACTGTACACTCTTGATCTAGACAGAAAACTTTTATTCAAAGTAAGGGAAGAGACAGAAGTAGCACTTCAGAGCTCTGGCTGATTTTCACGTATGCCACCTCAGGAAAATGTACTAAAGAAGATTCTTCTTGACACTGATTAACTTGCCTTGCACTTGCTTAGTTAAATCCTAAACCGTTCCAGGTCCTTTTCACAGTTCTTTCTAACTAATCAGACAACTCCAAATCAAACAATAACTGATCAATCACTAGATACTTACATGTGCACAGAAATAAAATGGTTGTTAGTTTTTTAAAAAGTAGTCATGGGAACAATTAGAGAAATAGTGTTAAACAAGAAATTTTGCTCGGTTTCTTAAAAAATGAAGATATCATTCAGAAACTAAGGGCATATACTTGCACTAAGTATATGTTAAGATACCCATGCCATTTTTTTTTCTAAAACAGGATTGAAAATTTTGCTTTATCTTTTTTTAATGTAATTATTAATTGTTACAACCTGTATCACATTAGCCCCCTCTGTCTGCTCTTACGTAGAACTGTTTAAATCAATTCAGAGGTGAAGGTTTTCCTAAGAATCACATGAAGTATCTTCTCAATTTCACAAGAATTCACATTCCAAATTCTAATTTTCCACTTGCTTAATATTAGGGCATTTTCCTTACAGAAGAAGTAAATTCTTAAATCTCATATTCCATGCTAATTTAAAGACCTGACCCAAAAAAAAAAAAAAAAATCTTCATTTTTCTTTAGTTCCATTTTCCTCAGAAATTGTGGTTCAAGTTGTATACTGTGTTAAATGCCTGCCTGAACAACTGCTTGCCAGTTGCATGAGCACTGACTGCTCCAGGTGTTCAAGGAGCTGAGCTGCAAGTAGGTCAGGAATGTGCCTTGGCTTGCTCAGACTGTTCACCTTCACTGGCTTGTATATGTTCTGCAGAAAATTTGGGCTGCAGCAGGGCTCAGATAAAAAAAATTGCAAGTGGTTGTAATTTGGCCAGAAGGAAAATTGAAAGCAAGGAGCACTCCGTACACATGCAGTGGGATAGTCAGGAAGGAGAAGAGACAGAGGTAGGTCAGGTGGGAAGAACAGCAATAAATTAATGTAAGAAGCAAAGCAAACAGAACACAGTGCTCTTCTGTAGGAAGGGAAAGGGAAGAAGTTGGTATTGATCATGTAATAATGAATTTTTATGCAGTCTGAGGCAAATGTTAATGGTGAAACCTGTAAAGGACAATTCAGGCCTGCTGAAGAAGCATGAAGAGAAGTGCTGCCTTCTTGTCATCTTCAGAAGAACCACACTGGGCTCAGCCCCAGTGACCATTCACAGCAGAATCAGTAATAAGGTATAAATTGTCATCTTGTCACAATACTGCCAGCACCTCAATTAATGATGGAGTAAACAACAGGAGGTCCCTAAATGATGCTAATGACAGCATGTATGTTCTGCTTTTCAAAGAGGTGGTGTTCATTACTGCTGTTGACCTGGGGGTGGAGTTGGAAAACACTGGGCACTCACAAACATGAGAAAAGCTTGGCAAGAAGAGAAAAAAAAAGAATTTGTGACTAAGTTTTAGACTAGCTCTGTCATCTGCACAGTTTAGGGCAACTTCAGTGGTTCATATGTAATACAGAGAAAAATCTAATTTTTTTATTCCCAAGCGCAGAAAAAAATTACAAACAGGGCTCCACTTCATGTAAACAAGACAATTTGCTCTTTTCCTTCTGATCATGTATTTTTTGTAGCAATCTGCTATATTACCACTTAAATAATAATCAAACATCACCAATTTCCCCTCTCCCCAAGAAACATAACCAGACAAGTCCAGTGCCAAATTAGTTTGTATCATCTGGCCCTCTCCCCTGTGTTCTCTACCATTTCCATACTCTTGTAGTGCTCCGTCAACACTTCCATCACACTGCGACCAGTTTGAAGCTGCCTGTGTACTGTCCAGGCTGTAAATAATCCTTCAACAATAATACCTAAAAATATTTACATATAGCACATCACATTCACATACCAGTGGGGACATTGTTTGCTGTTTCTCAACAAAAACACAACTAGACAATGTAAACATCATACATGTTCTCAGTGTCAGTGATATTAAATAAGGAATGATTCTTTGAGAAGGACAGCAAGACCAAGAAAAAAAAAATCATGTGGTCACAGGACAAAGTCTGTCTTGTTTCAAATTAGACTGGAGAGACTCCAGCAAAGTCATATTTCTGACACTTATCATAACTCGAGATCAGGCTGCATGGGGCTCTGAGCAACCTGGTCTAGTTGAGGACTAGTTAAACTGGATAATATTTATATGTCCCCTCCAACCCAAACTGTTCTATGATCTGGTTTAAATTGTTCAAAAATCACTTTGGTGATTTTTGACATAGGTAAGTCTAAATCTTAGCAGTAGGAGAGCAAGACAGTCATCAGTAATTTTTGTAATGAAATTTTAAACACTGATCACTCCAATCCTTCTGGTTAGTTCCCAGTGCCCTGTGAGATACAGAGTTTAACATGCAGCTAATTAAAACACAATCTTCAAACTTGATAATCACTTTGAGAAAAAAAAAAGAACACAGGGTTTTTTTTAACAAGCTTAGTTCCAGAATCAACCCAATGAAACCATTCACACAGGTCTCATTTTTCATACCCTACACCCAAAAATTTCTCTGAGGCTTAAAAATGCTTTAGGTATCATATATTCTTGTAAGAAACCCTGTAAGAAACATAAAAGCTTATGGAGTCTTTCAAGAAACAAAACAGTGACTCTACTTGTCACACTCTGGCTCACTGTGACCCCAAGCCCAGTCCAGCCAGGGGGAATGTGGTAAAAATAGAGGGACAAGAAGGATGGAGTTGCCCAAAAAGTAAAGAACTTTAATAGCAAAATAACAAACATAGAAACCACAGAGTCTGAGGGGCAAGCGTAACAATATCTAGGGGTATTCTAAAGGCAAGGCTCCAATCACAAGCACAGAGTAGGAACATAACCTTATATGTGACAGGTCACAAACCAACTGAGAAGAACCAGAAACATGACCTATTATAGAGAAATTCCATTAACATACAACTCCCATGGCTACACTCTTCCCACCATGACCTTACCAGCTATTTCCCTTTTAGTATTCCACTTCCCATGGTCTCAGGTTGATGCCTCCTGTATATACCACCGAGGCTAAACCACCATTCATCCCAGCCAGTTCCATTCCCACATCTACTTTGCTGGGACTCATAGGCCTGACTTCAACAAAGGTTGAGGGTTGATAGGTTGATATTATTCTTACCAAAGATAGACAGACAGATAGACAGATAGATAGATAGATAGATAGATAGATAGATAGATAGATAGATAGATAGATAGATAGATATTCATTCACATCTTCCTCTTTTTCGTTCTATTCTGCTACTTCTGATTTAATGGAGAAAATTGATCAATAATTTCAGTCAGGTCCTGCTGTTCTATTCCAATCAATTTTCATTGGTTTTTTTTTTTTCCACACGTGACAGAATATTAGTTTTGTTTTAAAGGGAGTGTTGTATTTAAATATTTTTAAACTATTGGTTTGTTTGTGCCAATGAGAAGGAAATATATTGACTGGAAGCTGCAGCTAAATGATGCCTTTTATTAATCTCTCTGGCAAAGAACGTCTCTCCATAGATTTCAATATGATTTCAATTTCAACAGGAAACACTCCTATTGCAAAGAGTTTCAGAGGGAC
This sequence comes from Haemorhous mexicanus, assembly GCF_027477595.1. Taxonomy (NCBI): domain Eukaryota; kingdom Metazoa; phylum Chordata; class Aves; order Passeriformes; family Fringillidae; genus Haemorhous; species Haemorhous mexicanus. Next base: position 11,659,254 of record NC_082344.1, read on the forward strand.
CTGCCACTGCAATATCATGGGCTGAATAGTGGGATTTTAGTTTACTTTCTGCATCACTGAAGATGGACTAAAAGAGGAGATGGCTCAAAATGCTTCAACTAGAAAATAGATCCATTTACTGAAATGCCAAAACCTCTAGATAAGCAAAATCACTATGCTGAAGTTTATGGGCACATCCATTAGGTGATAGCACAAGTTCAACAATCACTTTGGGAATGACATTTTCCAAGCATACATTACAATTCATTCAACTATCATAGAATAATTAAAGTTGGAAAACACCTTTAAGATCATCAAATGCAACCACTAACCTAACACTTTCTCCTCCACAACTAAACCATGTCCCTAAACAATACATCTGCACGTTTTCTCAACACTTTCAGGTATGGTGATTGACTTATAAGTCACTGGGTGTCAAGTCCTTCAAAAGAACCAGCAGAAACAAGTTAGAGAAAGTGTTTCCATATGGCAAAGAATAGTCTTTTGCAGCCAAGAATTGACCACAAAAGGATTTTTTTTACAGCAATCAGGGAGGAAGATGGCATAATTTCAGGTTTTGTCATTACTCAGGTGACAGAATACAGCTGATATACCTGGATCAAGCACATTAAGTCAGATGCAGTGCTGCTGCTCAACAGGGTAAAACTTCTCATTCGACAGGTTTTAAATCAAATCATGATTGGGTAGTTAATTTATTAACACATAATTAAGCAGCAATCAGTGCTAGTTCACACAATACATTTCAGAATCAGCATCCAGAAGGTAAACCACAGCACTGAATTATTTCAAAATCCTAATACATACATGCAGGTTTCTAGCTGCCCACAAGCAGAGACATTGAGGTCAGGTGAGCATGGGTCCCCATTCCATAGGTTCTCCTGTCCCATGCAGCAGTTTTGGGTTTTCTTCCACACACAATGGGTACGCACTCATGTACCCCACCCCATGCAGGCTCCAGTCAGTGATTCCTTTGGAGAAATACCTCCAAGCCCCTCTTCACCAGGCTCTTTTCCCCGTGTCTAAAATAGCCAAGTTCACAGAGGAGCGCTTTTGATGTCCAGCAAGATGAGTTATTCAGCATCTCAAGGGCTCAGACAGGAAGGACATTGTAGTGTAACACTGCAGAAGAGTTTCACTCCAGGAGCCTCCCCACAGACCATGCAGTGGAACATCAGCTCCCAAGGACCCATCACAGAAACACAATACAGAGCCAAAGCTTGGAACTGAGCTCTGATAGAAGTGTTAACACCAGGCACATTCCAAGAGATACCGGAATGTCATTTTGCAAAACAAACAAGAAATATGATTTGGAAAATGCTGCATTCACCTTCAAAAGTACCAGGCAGTAAATCTGCAGTGGTCCTTTGTGCGGATTTCCCCCGCTGTTACTCCTACTCATACAAGCACCTACTGCAAATATATATATTCCCTGAACACAGGAGTTGTTACATAAAAATCCCACAATCTAATTAGTGATTTTTTAATGAAGTTTATTCACAGTTTGGGTTCCACAAAAAAAAAAAAAAAATCATTCAGAGATCTCTGGGAGCAATTGTTTTGATTAAAAATTAATGTAATTTGGACAGATTTTATTCCCTAAAATCCTTTTGTATGCAATCTTCAAAATACAATTTAAAAACAGATCTTACCACCCTAATGAATGCTTCCACTTCCCATGCCAAAACCCCATAGGAATCAAGGGAGTAATAACTGAAATATACGTTTGTCTGAATTTTTAATAATGGCACCCTCTCTTTGTTCCTTTTGGTTTATTGACAAATACTTCAGGCATATTCATCAAAAGTTTCAACAAATTTTGCAACCTACATTACACACATCTGTCATTCCCAGAGGATACACCTCCCACCAGTCACAGAGAATCCTGATCTCTGGTCTGTGTGTCACCAATCCCCCTGTTTGCCGTTGAGCAGGCTGACATGGAGAGAGGACGGTAGATGTGACCACTGTTCGACCTCAGCAGCTGCATGAGAAGGCACATCTCAAAGGATCATGACCAAACCATAAATACTTATGAGAGAATGCTCTAATTGGCAACACGAACACAGGTTGCTGTGGGATGTGTGAGTCTTTGCAACAGGAGCAAGAAAAGTCCTACCCTGCCATTTGTTTGCACGTTGGTAAGTCTCCTGCTCAGCTGCATTGTAAATAGCTCATGCATGTTTGAAAAAGCGATTCTGTTGCATTGCAATGATGTCTATGATCCAATCGCTACAAATGGCACCCAATGTGTAGCAGGAACTGTGAATCTCCAGTAGCAACAGCACATTCAAACCAAGTTCTGTGAAAAGGGGATCCCCATCCTTCATCTCTACCCACAGGACAGGTAAGACTGGGAATGCAGAACTATGGGATAGTCTCTGTCTCATGAGCATAAAATTTATTTAGAGATTTTACAAAGAATTTTAAGAGAACAGGAATTTAAGACCCCATCAGTTAAGTTAGCTGCCCTATTAGTATGGCTAAATAGTAATCCTAATGTATTCCCTCACCACAGTTCCTGCAATGCTTAAGTGTGGGAAAAGGTACAAGCCTGAATTAGAGGCACAGAAAAAAGAAGGACAGCCAGTCACTGACAATATGTTAGTTGCATGGAAAACTGTGCATACTGCCTTAAAATCTTTGCAGCCTGCTGAGAAAGTTTGTGAGCGCCCTGTCACAGATATTTTAAATTTGGAGACTGATTTGAATATTAGCTATGACTATGGAAATACCAGCTGAATTAGGAGATGAGGACCCACAGGAGCCTGGCTATCCTTTTGATCCTTGGCTATGGATCCTGACAAGGGGCCTGATCTTTAGCCTCCTTTAACTCCCATAAAAAATTTGGCTGCTGCATTCCCCACTATGGCTCAAGTGTTAGCTAATTCTTATCGTTCTCCACCTACAGCTCTTTTACCTGAATTACCACTGCAATCTCATTCACATCAGACTTTAATAGAGAAATTCAGTGAAGAGGCCTAAAAAGGGGAGATATTCCCATGTAATTGGCCATGTGGGTCAATTATCAGCCTAAGAAAACCTCTCAGTATGTACAACCTCCATCTGAATTAATAAAAGAAGTTCATAAAGCTGTCCAAGATTATGGATTGCAAATGGAATACACTATGGGATTGATTGATTCTATTAATCGAGGGTACACTGTAGCTCCGAATTATGGGCAAATGCTTTTTAAACTTATACTAACCTCAGCACAATATACAGTGTGGCTTGCAGAAGAGAAAGACCTTGCCACTGCACAAACTATGGATAATATTGAAAATCTAGAAGTAGGCAGTCTCAATGAACTGCTGGGACAAGACACATATGCTACTCCCGATGCCCAAGCTAACCTAGCTTGCACAGCGCTACAGCAAAGCTCCGGTATAGCCATAAGGGCTCTTAAGAGAGTCCCAGAGTTCAGGTGAAAGGACTCTTCCTTTGCATCTGTTCGGCAAGGCCCTCAATAATCATACATAATATTGATTGCAGACAGCCATAAGTAGGCAAATATAAAATGAAGAAGCAGCTACTATATTCTTATTACAGCCAGCCTTTGAAAATGATACTGCAGATTGTCAGAAAGCACTGCTCTCTGTAAGGAATGAGCATGCTGATTTACCTGCCTACATCAAAGCCTGTCAGAATGTGGGGACAGAGGAATACCGTGCACCTGTTTTGGCTGCTGCCTTATCCCAAGCCCTAATACACATAAGAAAACTGACCCCTGGTGTTCTAATTGCCAACAAGAAGAGAGTTTACAGAAAATGTTCCATTCAAAAGAAAAGAAAGAAGGGCCCCCCACCCTGCCATCCCTCCCTTTCTATGTGCAGAGTGTAAAAAGGGTTACTGGAGTGGTAACCTTTTATCTTTGATAAAGATAGTAACCCTCTCATGCCTCAGCAGGGAAATGAAGTGCGTGAGACCCAGCACCCCTCAACCCAACAGGGTCTTTGCAATCCGAATCCAAGAGTCTTAATTTTTTCTCTCTTCACCAGTACCCACAGGGGCACAGGTTTGGACTTATCCCTCTCAGACGATATCTTAATCACAGCCTCAGGGGTCTGTGAGTCTCAGAACTGATGGGTTTGGCACCACCAATGTCATCCAAGTTCACTGATTCCAACAAATTATGAGTGAAAAGCCCTTACTAACCTTACAATTAAATGAAAAAATTTTACAGGTTTACTTGACACTGGTGAAGATGTTTCCATCATCTCAGAATTTTCATGGCCCCACAGTGGCCTCTTAAAACAGCTGATGCCTTAGTGGAAGGCATCAGGGGGCATCAAGCCCCTGTACAGAGTACACTTGTTCTTACAGTCATGGGGCTGAATGAATGACAAGCAACTTTCTAACTGTCTGGTTTGCCTTCTCAATTTATGCTGTGGAGTCATTATTTACTTTCTCAATGGAATATTACGCTTGCGGTGAATGCAGCAAATTTAACAAATGTGCCACTGATGTAAATCCCCTGCTCAAAGTGAGGTGGAACAGAAATACCTGTTTGGGTTGATATCCAGGTAGGAATGCTTGGTTCCTCGCCCTGGGTGGAGCATCTCACAATGGGGTGATGTAATTTTATCAGTCATGCAGTGACACTCAATGGCCCATTAACAGCAGGTATCCCCCGGAGGGAGGATGGGTCATGAAAGAGATAAAGAGCACTGCCCCACCTGATTTCAACAGATGGCAACAGAATACATACTTCTTGTTACATCTTGCATTGCAACCTAAGACAGAATGCCTGACATTTCTCTGCACTTTGTAAATACTGCTGATATAACCCTGTTACTTGTGGATTTAATATCTCTCATTTGTTCTCATTGTACACCATTTTTTGTCATGTATACTGGCTCCCATTCTAACTTCCCAGGTCCCCTAACAGAAGGGAACACTTGTGCTGAATGCTTGATGGTGGCAGTCACATCTAATCAGACATTTGCAGTGGCCTCAGAATCTCATGCCTGCTTTCATCATAACGCTGCTGCTTCATCTAAAGATTATAGTATTTCAATGTCCCAGGCAGGCATGATTGTTAACACTTGTCCTAACTGCGAGCATTTTTTTCCTTCCAATGTGCCTACTGGAGTACTACCTAAAGGACTTACAGGCTGCAATTATGGTAAATTGATTGCTGTGTTCCACTATAGGGAACTGTGAGGAGTTCTTTTAAAAATAGATGGTCTGGAATGAAATTAAGTGAAACGAGACAAACATTGTATCTGAGAACCGTTTATTGAAAATGAAACTGGAAAAAAAACATAGTTGCCCCTAGAAAAGAGGAGGAAGGAAAATGGAAAAGGAATGGGGAGAGAGAGAAAGAGAGAAAGGAAACAGAGAGAAGCGGGCATTACCACCAGAGGATCAGGCAGTGCTATCAACTTCCACGTGACAGAGAAGGTACACACTGCGTGCTGGGGAGCCTTCACAGCTCTTGAAAAGGTGAGGTTCCGCAGGCACAGCTGCCATAGTGAAGGGCAGCTGGACATCTGGTGAGTGAGTGGGCAGTCAGGCAGGATGTCCAGAATTCTGGACATGGTCACAGAGAGGATTGCAGCAGGGGGCTGGATCAGAGGCAGGCAGGGTTGGACCCAGGTGGCTCAGGCGAGGATGCAGGGGCGAAGTGGCAAGGCTGCAATCAGGGACACAGGAAGGCAGGACAGATGTGAGGGCAGGACACCCAGTGGGGGCAGGAGAGCCAAAAGGCAGGCTGGGGCCAGGGCAAAAGGGCAAAAAACAGGCCAGGGTTAGGTCAAAGGAGCAGCAAGCAAATGAGTGAGCAGACACAAAAAGCTCAAAAGACACAAAAAGCCTCAGACACCAAGCCCCGAAAACACAAGTCTCAAAAAAACCCCCCAAAAAACAAGATTCAGAGATTTAAAGCCAAAATGCCAGTCTCAAAAAGCCCCCAAAAGACAACTCTCCAAAGAGCTCTCCTCACCTTGTAGCGCAGTTCCCCAAATTCCAGCTGCTGACAGGAGACCCTTGGCCCAGTCCAACCTTTCATTGCAGTCCAGTGGTGGAGACCTTTTGTCATCCGACTGGAGAAGCCCCTCTGGAGGGTACAGTGTCTCTGGTGTTCCCCTGCTGACTGCCTGTTCCAACAGAGAAGCAAAATAAGTAAAAACATAACATAGGGTGATCTCAAGGCTCTGGATGCTGAGGCATCTAGAATGACGTGGCATGTGGGGTAAGAGCTCAATGCCACAAATACCTTCTTGGTCTACCTGGCCATTGCATTGGCTAACTCAAAAGTAAGACCTTTGCTTTATGTTTTACTATTTAGTTCCTGTGTTATGGGTGTCAACATGTAAATCTACTGAGTTCATATTTATGACCCTCTGGTGTTTTGTCCAGTAACCTGGTGGGACCCAGAAATTCCCATTTCTACTACAACTCTGAAATGCTAGGAGGGGAACGGCTCCCTCCATCTGGGTCATTAACTAAAGATACAGACTGGCTATCAGTTGAGGGAAATCAAACTTTTGTAGCAGATTCCTATCCCCTACGCTTAACTACTCACAATGATAGCACTTGCACCCCTTTCACACTGCACATGCATTTGATAAAAAATCATACCAGTAAGAGAAAATTACAAGCAATTGAAATTCCAGGAGTTTACACATCACATAACCCTAGAAACACCACCATAGCTCCAAATATTATTTCCATATGCAAACTTAAAGGCCTCTCATCTTCGGTGCATACTTCATGGTCTCCATGTAGAGTGGAAAACCCTGAGCAACATGACATACATGCCCTTAATGTGTCAGTGTCAGAATGAGGTTCACAAGGTCATTTTATCTGTAACAATGCCAGACTTGATATAAGTGACTCCTGCTCAGGAAGCATTAGCTGGAGGAAAGGAGGACTCAGTGTCTGTCACAGAGATCTGTGATCTCAATGTGAATCCTCCCTCAAACAGTTCATCAGAGATTAATGCTCGCCTTCCTGCCTCTACGAATATGGGCTTTGAGTTATTCTGATGTGTCTTCTACATATTGGATGAATGCTATTTATATGAAAACTCTTGATAGCATGATATGCACCTCACATCCTTATGCATTTTTATTAACAACAGATATGACAGTTGAATCTCATAATCAATCATATTGTATCACAGCCATCAACCTAGGTACACCTCCTGCATCATCCCTGAAAATTCAGCTGAAAGGAATTTTACTTATCTCTTACCCCTATGCTGGCGTGCAGAAATATGGATTCCAGTGGATCTCGCATGGGAATGGGAAGGAGAATCAGGAGTCATGTATCTAAACCACTTGTTTGTAAAGAAATCCAAGTGAACTGAGATTTATTGCTTGGCTTACTGATTTTATTGTATGTCCTATTACTATTTTAGCTTCATCTACTATTGCCATTGTTGCTGTAATGGAATCAGTGAAAACAGCCTATGAAGTTAGTTCTGGAACGAGTTATTTCACAGAGGAATCACAAATGCAAACTCTAATTGATCAACAAATATTGGCACACTTAGATGCCCTTGAGACTGCTTTGTTATGGGTAGGAGAAAACCAAGATGCCCAAATACCTGATTGTTCCTTCACTGTGACTGGCAGCACATTGATGCTAACATGTGTTAGCATTCTACTCCTGTAGAATGCAACAGTTCTGAAACTTCCAAGAATAAGGAGAAGGTTCATTTAAAGGGGGCATTTTCTGCAAATACGGATAAAAACATAAATGCATTAAGAGGTAGTCTTAGGAAACAATCTCAGTCATTACAAACCATATCTGCACAGAATTTCTATGATACTCTTGCTAATGACTTTATTTGGCTTAATCCAAAAACTTGGTTTAAGGGACTAAATTTACACATATGGCTGTTTGGCACTTTGGGGATGGGTGTCATTCTTGTTACAGGATTTCTTTGCCTCTGGACACTGTTCTAAGTCAGCAAAAAGGCAGAACCAAACAATGGCTGCCCTCGTGACCAATTCATCCTTGAACAAAGAAGGGGGAGATGTAGATGTGACTGCTGTTCAACCTTAACATCTGCATGAGAAGGTGCATACCAAAGGATCATGACCAAACCACAAATACTTATGTGAGAATGTTTTAATTGGCAACATGAACATGGCTTGCTGTGGGATGTGTGAGAGCGTTTGTGATAAGAGCAAGAAACATCCTGCCCTGCCATTTGTTTGCATGTTGGTTAGTCTCCTGCTCAGCTGCACTGTGAACAGCAAAAACATGTAAAGTTCATGCTTAATAAAGCAATTCTGTGCATGCTTAATAAAGCAATTCTGTTGCATCACAATGGTGTACATGATTCAATTTCTTCAAGGACTGATAACCAATGTAAGAAAGTCACTGGAAGTCAGAAATCCCTGGGAACAAAGGATTTTCCTTCTAGAAAATCTCCATACTATCTGAGCTCAAAATATAACATAGCAAACCAACCCTGCAATCATATCAGGCTTAGGTCCTAAAGCAGCATCCCACTTTAAAAAGTCCATGCCACTCCAAGATTAAGCTAGTTTCTGGTTCAAGTTTTCAGAAGAATATCTGCTCAGTTGCTGGACAGTTTCTGAAGAAGATTAAAATAAAACTTCATCCTCTGCTACAGGCTCTGGTTACCAGTTTCTGATATATTATCCATTTATTTGGAGCAGGGGAATTGCCTCTAGTCCTCTAATTCTCATCCCAGCTGCCTGCCCTCTCTATATATGTGGATAGCAGAAATGGCTCCATGTTCTTTCAGATGGGGCAATCTTTTTAACCTTGATGGGTTTAAGTGACAGGAGAAAAGTATTGGTGCACAGAGAACCTTCTTTATTGCTTTCCAGAATTGTAAATCTACCAGTGTCTAATGTAGTTTCCCCAACTTCTATGTCACAGAAAGTTCATCTTCTGCTCCAGATCACACTTTGACCTGGCAAAACCAGAAACATATGCTACACCAGGCAAAAAAATCCTACTTATTATCTCCACAAACAAAAATTCAGTTAAAGTGCAAAAATTTAATTTTGTGTAGGCAGAACTGTAAACCCCAATATAACCTCTGCTTTTCCATCTGCAGTGCAAAATCTTTTAGTTCTTTAAAGCTGAGCAAGCAATAGTAAAATATGTCAATTAAGGATTTTTAAAAGTAGAAAATAAATGTAATAAAGTGAGTTTGGAGAAAATTTCTAAACCACTGCAGCCCTAAAACACCAGTGTAGCTTCCAGTGCACTCACCTGCCCTAAGAGATAAAAGGGGGAAAAAAAAAAAAGCGTGGTTTCCCCCTCAAAAATTGTCCCAGGTAGTTTTTTTCTACCTTCATTAAAAAGGCATTTAAGCTTGTGCCCCTTGATATGCCGTACCAGAACAGCACTGCACTTAGTCTCCCCAAACTGAGGTAACTTCCTCAGATTCTCCTGAGGGAAATCTGATTTTGGGAATTTTTTTGAATTTTTGGAATTTGGGAAATTCCAAACAACCTTACAAAAGCACATACCTAACAACAAGAGAAATGGGAAGCGTGATGCCACTTTGCAGTGACAGGAATTTTGGAAGCCGAAGCTATCCACCAAGTGCCTTTTACCCGCATCCCAGTGTTGGAAGGAAAGCAGAGAAGCTTGCTCCTTGGACAAAAATGAGTGCTCGGGGTTCCCATGGGAGCTGCAGAAGACAGCAGTGGAGCTGAGGGTGTCTGTGTGAGAACCTTGAGGGCTTGGAGGCTCTCACACTGATACAGACACCAATGCAACACAACCAAGCATAGCAGCATCCCTCATCATAGCCAAGAAAAAGTTACCCTAGACACCCAGAGGTGGACTTGCCAAATGCATGTGGGACTTCACTATCAACTGGTAACAAGCAGCAAGTGAAGCTAATCAGGAAAGGGGAAAAGTGGTACTTAGGAAAAATAGCACAATATGGCCTTTTCTGCAGAGGATAGCCCAAGCACCATGCTGTGACCAAATTAATGATTTGTGTCCATTCATAGTCCAGGAGTGAATTTCTGTCTGCCTGGTAATACTATGTCAGTATACCCAAAGCACACATGGGCCCCTGGATGTCCAGAGGTCCCAGAACACCCCTGGAGTTAAAGGGAGAGGGTTAGAAAGAATGATTTACCTTTGCCAGTAGAGTGCTGCTTTACTGCTGTTAACTCCAAGTAAGAGGCTTTCCCTCCATGAGAACATTTCCTTTGCCATCTCACAGCATCAGCACCCCATGAGGAAAGAATATTTGCTTGGAGCTTTAATGGATTTGTATCATGAACAATGTCACCAGGCAGACACCAACCAGTATGCTTTGAGAGGAGCCCTAGAGGCATCTAAATCTTATTACTCCTTCCAATACAATCTGATTGGAATTTTACCAGGGACTGATTGCTGGGACTGATTATTGTCCCAGCAATCTGAATCCATACTGAGAGTAGTACTTCTCTTCATACTTGAATGTATGTACTTTATATTTTCACTGGCGTTCACTGTAAAGGGATATATTTAGGTACTAGTTGCCAATAGTTGGTCCATATCTTACTTCGGGAAATGCTGTATTCCTTTGTAAAATGATTATGCCTTGCATACTGGGCTGAGTCCCAAGAAAAGGAATACACTAAATCCTGTCATGAAGTACATATTTTTGAAAGCTGAGGTCCCATTCTATAAATAAGCATTGCCATTTAGCTAAAAATGCCATTTCTCTGGAAGTTAGATAAAATGCAATCAATAAGATCATTGCAACAATAATATCCCTTGGACTGATGAAATGAGAAAGTTTGTTTTAAAGGCAAGTTGCAAATAGAAAAAAAATATTAAGCAGAGCAAGAAAATTTTGTCTTGTTAGACTGATACAGCCCTGAGACTATCAACATTCAGTGCAAGCTTGATGAATGAGTCAAGGTGCAACAAATATTACTAATAAGGTGTCACAGAAATTGGATTTCTTCAGTCTCTTCTGGTTCCCGACTCACAAACTGACAGCAAATCTAGTTCACTTCTGTCTAAGTTTTGAAGCAGCTAAGGAACCAATATACTCTGCATAAAGTATTACTGATCTTTCCCAAGAGGGGGGGAGACAACATCCAAAGATCAAACCCTGTATCATAAAAACAGTCAGGAAAATGGAAAACAGCTTGGGTTAGATGTGATCAGCTGGGAGGCACAACCTCAGGGCAACTGGCAGGGAGACAACTACTCAATTATAAATTACACCAACACCTTGAAACATGGGTGTTACCTACACCAACACTTTGAAACATGGGTGTCACAGTTTGATGTAGATCAAACACCAAAGCACCCACAAAAAAATCATTCACCTTTTTCTCACAGGCTGTGGGTGAATTCTGCATCCCTGTATTCACTTCATGAATTGAAGGGAAACAGTTTGTTGTATTATTTTCCTCACCAGGGCTTGCAGAAGAATCTTAGCTCCAATGCTTGTAGCACCTCCTCCTCCCCCTCCCACTTTTGCCCCGACCTTAGTGTCACCATGTTGTTCTCCTCATGTGTCTTCACCTTTTTCTTTCCTCTGACTCGGGAGAGAATTGGTGTCTGTAGGTTCATTTGTTCTCAAGTTCTATCAAAGGTTTTATGGAGTTTTGAAGCACTGAAAGGTTTATCTCATCCGGCCTCTGCATCAGGGAATTGCTTGCCGCGCCTCTCTCTGCTGATCACATGGTCCCCACTGGCACCATGTGAGCCACGCCAGCCACCAGCTCCACTCAGCTCCTCTCCTCATGCAGGACACCAAAAGGGAAGAGTGGCTGTTGCCACTTTTGCCCTTCTGTTCACAGCATGGCTGTCTAAAAGCACCTAAGCAAGTAAAGTTCATTGTGAGCCATGCCAAGATAGCAGCAGCCACTTGGCGCCACCCTGGCCATGCTGATTTTGGCTGTGCGGCTGCTCCTGGCCACAGGAGCGCTCCCAGTGCTAGCCCTGGCCACATGGCCTTGGCCAAGGGGCTGCTCGTGGCCCTGCGATGGTCCCCATGGCAGCATGACCTTGACAGCCCCCCTCCCCACCCCTCAGAAAGAAGAAAGGAATTGAGCGTGTCATCACAGGGGCATTGCCAATTGCTTTAACTGGCTTAGTAGGAGGTCTGTTTTCAGAGCCAGCCTGCAATTGGCTTTGCCAGGCATGGAAGAAACTTCTAGCAGCTCCCCACAGACAAATGACTTTGTTGGCCTCTTTGTTGTGAGGCTGGCTTCTTCCCTCCTCACCAAAAAATCAAGCTATCCAAACCCAACACAAAGGGTTGCAAAGCTGCACAAGTAAGCTGTTACACAAGAACACTCTGTGTTACTATTACTCAAAAACAAAAGATGTATTACACTCTGATAGTTCATCAAGTAAAAGGACTAGACCATGTGGCCAGGCAATCCATAAGCAGTGTCCTTAGGAAAACAGGAGTAAGCTGGGCTCACCAGGCACTCTGGTAAAGCACAGCAGCAACACTTGCAATGAATTACACATCTCAAAATGCTGCACCCTCTTAAACATCTGCCTGACAGATACCCTTCTGGCCAATAAAGTCCATAGAAAGATCTCTGTAACTTCAGTATATTCTTCTCCTAAGTCTCACTGGGTTTAAAAGATGTTTTTTGTCCTTTCAATGCAAGCTTGGAAGAGGCTTGGAATAGAAGAAGAAAGGTGTTATTTAAAGCTTGCATCAAACCACAATAAAACAAAGTTGTCAAGGGAGGAACACATCTATCAAAGAAAGGAAGAGACACTGAAACAGAGAACCAGGAATCATTTTTTTGGAGTCCTTATAAACCTATTAAACCCTTTTCAAAGCTTCTAGACTCTTCTGGAATTTAAGTAAATAAACAAAAATAACTGTCAGAGCTTTCAATAGATCACAACACTCCATCAATCATAATGAGTGTAATCAACCAGTTAAAACTGACATGAGACATACAAAAGGCACAAGGACAAAACATCATGCAAAGAAATAAATTTTAATCCCTCTTCCTATTCAGAAAGCAGGGGGGCTAAGCACAAGAAATCACATAAATTAAACACAGGAGGATAGGAAAGGGAACAGAATCCCTATATTCCTGGCCTGAGCAGCTAAAGACAGTACTATGATTCAATAATTAAACCTTATTCAGTCAGGCTAAATTTCAACAGAAGTAATTAATCTGCATGTGGTCTTTTATACCCTGCCCAAACTGTACTTTTGGCCAAAGCAAAACATTCCCTCTGTTGCCTCTTTCTTTCCAAAAGTTTCCTTAATATATAAGGAAACTTCTCATTTAAATTAAATCCGTGACATTGACAAGGTTATTATTCAAATGTAAAGGCTCGTCCTTGTGAAAATTTTCACACACCTTTGTAGAGCTGAATGCAGGATGAGAATTATTTACTTTTCCTGAGAAAGCATTGGAAGTTTCAAAAAATTTTGTGTATTATGTCAGGCATTGGAAGTTTCAAAAAATTTTGTGTATTATGTCAGGAAGTTTCAAAAAATTTTGTGTATTATGTCAGGTCAAAAATTTTGTGTATATGTCAGGATTTATTTCTTTCATAAACAAGTGCAAGGAAACACAAAGCCTGAGAGTATCAACAATCCAGGTCTCACCTGACATGCAAGGTACCAGACCCAGGTCCTCCTGCTGAATTGGGTTGATCATGGCCTCCAACCTTGGTCTCAATCACCCTCATCATATTTTCTTTCTTTCCTATAAGTTATTTCCAGCCTAAGAAACTTGTCCCAACCTAAGTTATCCCAGGAAAAAAAAAAAAAAAAGTGGCTGTGGATTTTTAGACTTAAAAAGTTTATTCAGGAAAAAAAGTTTCCTTTAACAAGCTCCTATGTGACTCTGATTAAGCTAATGGAACTGATGTCCATGAAGACAACATTCTGGACTATGTAACAACCATCACAAATCCCAGGAGCTTGTTCAACAGCACCATGATTGCAATCCTGAATTGCACTTGAACATTCTTATGAGTCAGGCAAAGAGGATATTGACATGAAATGGCCTGAGGCAAACCAAAATCAGATACTGAGAGAAAGGTGTCACACAGGAATGGAACTGGGAACTGTAGTGAATTTCAGCAGCAGTAACAAAAGGCTTTAAGCAAAAATAGGTTTGAGCATCCATATGCAGACCTACCTCTGGATTGGGAACACTTTGATTACCTCTTTAAGAAGTGCCACAGCTTCATGTCATGTAAGCTCATTTACAGAAAGTTTGAGAACATCCTTTGGATCATTGTTACAGCCCAGTCACTCAAACCTAGAGGCAAACCAAGGTTCTTTTTGCTCTGGATAGTCGCAGAGGAGAAAATTCCAATAAATGTTCTCAACAGATAAAAAATACACAAAAGTTTACTGGCAAACTAAAGAAAATTAAGGAACATTGGCAAAGAAGTAAATGCAGCATATCACCACTTATTCCAGCATACACTTAGCCCATTGAACATAGAAGACCTTATAATCCATTCAGTGTTACACTCTGTGAGAAGGGAGTCGGAAGAAGAAAGGAAGGAAAACCGAAAGACATGAAAGATATGGAAAAACAGACATAGCTACCAACCCCTGGGTTCCAGCAGTGTAAAGCTTCAGAGATGAAGGCAGAGGGAAAGGACATGCTTACCTCATGTCCAGGCTTCTTAAAGCCTTCTTCCCAGGTGGGACTTTCAGTCTCTTGGCCACTCAGGGAGTGGGTTAGGCAGCACTGGGGAGCTGCCTCTGTGCCATGACTGACAGACGCTGTGGAGATGAAGGGTACCGGGGGCAAGACACCCCCTCACCAGAGCAAGGCCTGACCAGCCCCCTTCCACACATTCCAAGTTCCCAAGATGTCTTGAAACAGATCACCAGTCTCTGACATCCATCGTTGGAACTGACAGGAAGGTATTAAGGGAGAACCTGTAGGAAAAGGCTGCCCAGGGATTGCACCCGTCAGCAGGAGCCTGGTGGAGCCCAGGGTGGATCACTGCAAGCCACCAAGCTGTCACATACCTGACCTGGCATTGAGGCTGCACGTTTACTTTCCCTGGCAGAAGGTACAATTCAGGTTTGGAACAGATAAGGACAACTAAGAGTGGAAGCTAGAGAAAGATGAGGGGGAAGAAAAGAAAAAATAAAAAAGGAAAGAAAAGAGAGGAGAGGGAAGTAAAATGGGAGGAAGGAGAAGGGAGAGGGAGAGGATTTCAACCTCCTCCTCCTCCCTGCTGCCCTGGGCCATTGCTAATACAGCTGTCACGAGGCATTGCAGGACTTAAAGGGTGTTTATGCTGTTTGTTTTAAGAGGCTACGTTAAGGCAAAACAGGCTTTCAATTTAATCTTTTAAAAGCTGTGGCTTAAAATGAATACTCCAGGTGGCTGTATAGAAACATATAAGGTGAGAAGATGGATAGACAAAAATTAATAGATCATGACAGAGAAGTTAAAATAATAGTAGTTTTCCATTTCAAGAGGTTATCCAGTATAGCACATCCAGGAAGATTTCAAATCTTTGGTACTGTACACACTCTGAAGGAATGTGTAAGGAATAGACAGCACAAACCCAAAATCAAATACATCTTCCTTCCCTCCCCCACCCCAATCCTTTATTCTGGGTTAGTGTTTGTTTTACTTTTTTCCTTGGTTTGTTTCTCTCTCATTCATTCTGTACCTGTACCCCCACCCCCCCACCCCCCCCACATACCTAAAAAAAAAAAACTAATTCACTTTTTCTTTTTTTCCATTAATGAAGGAGCTAAGAGCAAGCCTTCTGTCATCCAAAGTGCAATGCTGCCCTCCAGAGCTGCCAGGAAGAAAAATTCAGAAAACATGAAACCATCTCCAAGCAAAACGTAGCATTTCAGATGGAATTGCTGAATCTATCTCATATTTATTCTCTGGGTTGAAAACCAGTCTGTACAGACACCTTCTCTGGCTTAGCCTGGTTTACTGACAATCATCTTGACAACTCTTCCCATATACAACTTGTGCAACAACTACAAAGAAAAGAAGGGACTTTTCTCTTGTGTAAGATGGTGAAAAAATCCCAACTAATTAATTGATCCATGTCTTCTCACACAAGGTAAGGAATGGTCCGACAAATTTTCAAATCCTGATTGGAAGCCACATACAGAAGGTGTTTACTGAGAAACCAGGTTCCAGAAGAAACAGTGCTCAGGTCCAACAGAAATTCAGTTACCCAAAAGTGAGCATTTGATTTTAGATTTTTCTTTAACCTGAGTCCTGGGTGCTGATGCTGTATCATAGCATATCAGACACTTGTTTTCTAAAAAGGATAAAAACATAGCTATTATATGTGGATAAAATTACTCCAAAGTTTTATAAAAATAAATTGCACAACTTGAACAATACTGTGAGAGTTCTGCCTGGGTGATCTGCCTTGTTTGTCACTTGCAAAGCCACAATGCAGAACTTGTGAAGAGCTTTCATTTTCTCTAACATCAGGTTCCAAGTCAGCAATTTTCACTAAATTGAAAGATACATCCCCACGAAAAGGAGACCTCCATTCCATTTTTATTAATATCACTTACTAATAGCTTCCAGGAGGTAAAAAAGCAACAGTAACAACCAATAATGTGATTTCCAAACTGTTCTCTCGCACCTCTGAAGCCAGATGAAAAAAGCCTTGAGAGGGCCTTAAATGTTAATATACAGATGTGATTTTCAACCCCCTGCAGAAAAGCCTGACCACAATGAGCCATCTTAAAGGCTACACCAAAATTTACTGTTGGGATCTATATGAACTCCTGTAAAACTCAGGACTACACCAGTGCAGGAAGACAAGAGGAAAGAAAGAGGAAGGGTGGTTCAGAGGCTTAAAAATAAGTTTAGGAGAAGAACACTCTGGAATAAGTGTCTCCTCTATCAAAAAAATGGGGTTCCAACAATCCCTTTCTGCCACTGAGAAAATGAATACAAATGGATGAAAGTGAAAAAAAACCTGTTTATTGATGAATCAAATGTCCACATGACATGGGGAACAATTAATAAATGTCAGAACCTTACCCCACACATACACACACACCCACAGCAGAACCACACCCCCCACCAAATTTTAAAAAAAAAAGCAAAACAAAAAAACACCCAAAAAACAATAACAACAAAAAAATGCAATGGGAAGTGCAAAAAAGGGCCAACCACATGGCAGGGAGGAACAAAATGGTGCCTGGCCTTTGTCTCAAGGAAGAAAAAACAAAAGGTTCACATAGCAGCTGTGGCAAAAACAGATGGGAACCTGGTGAATCTCTGATGTTCGTCTCCTCTGCACCTCAGATGAAGCTGAGGTCCTTTCTTTGGCTGCATTGGCTTTTCTGAGGTCTGGCCACGTGGAGCAGCTCCCCCACTGGTCCCAGCCAATCATCTCCCGTCAATTGTCTGATCTTGGACCAAAACTAAGCTGAAAATTCAAGAGAAAACAAAAGCTGCTGAAGGATTGCGGTCTCCAAGGCCAGGGAAAGGGGAAAAAATTCTTCTTACCTAAGCTAACAAAAAACCAAGCTAGACAAGCAACAACGCAACTGCCAGTACACACCACACTGAGCACGCCTGGGAGTGAGGCTTTTGGAAAAGCCTGCACAAGAGCCCCAAGGCTTTCCCCTCTTCCCCAGACCCAGCTTAAAATTACAGAAACCATTTCTGGGCATAGAGCAGACAATTAGAGAAGAGAGGATCATCATAAAATCACCCCAAGGCAAGGGATACCACATAGGGAAAGAAACTATGCCAGCAAACCTAACCATTCCATACAGTTTGTTAATATTTATTTTTCATTCTGATGGAATAGATTAAAATAGCTGTGTTCCTCCTCTTGACACCACCAACCCCAGAGCTCATTGTCTCATTAGCTCATCAATATGCAGGTAGATTTTCTTAGCTCCTCTTCACCCAAGCTGCAATGGGTCAAACCCTGGCTGGTATAAATCAGGTCATTTACACAAAGTCAGACCAGGGTATGACAGATGGGAATACAGCCCCGTGTCTTTTGCCAAGGAAAGCTGGAGTGCAGAGCAAGCACAACCATATCATGTTTTGAACTAGGCTATTTTTGCCATCTCCAGCAAAAGTGCTCAGGGCTCTCAAACATGCGGCTCTTAAGAGACAGGGTCCAGAGAGGCAGGCAGGAAGCCTCAGAGGCTAGACCATGGCACGAGGATTCTGTGTCAGTATTCTGTGACACAGGATTCTGTGTCACGGCACAAAGATCCTAAGGGGTGATTCAGCTTCCCTGAAGCAGATGTCCTAGAAATAATCCCAAGGCCAGATTTACAGGCTGAGCTCAGCACAATCCCAAGGCCAGATTTACAGGTTGAGCTAAGCATATGCATTTCATGATTCACACATTTACTGCTGAATTTAAATGCTGAGTAGACCAAGCAAGAAGCCTGAGAAGTGCCCCAGTTCATGAGGTGGAGAAAGAGGTGGAAAGACCTTTCTCGACCCAGAAGCATGGCAGGGGACTTAATGTGGCACTGACAGCACTCCCCTGACAATTGCTGCACTACCTGGTCACCAAGGGTTAATTGATCTGCACTTTGCAGCTCTATTTTCCTGTCTTCAAAAGTTCAGCAAAGTGCTTATTAATGCTTATGCAGCCTCTGCAATGTGCTGATATGATCTCCAAAAGAAACCCATTCAGTAGGGACACAGAAAACAAAGAACAGCAGAATGTGTCTTATTTGTTGATTATCTATTGAAGAACACAATGTTTCTGTAAAATTTTAATTTGGACAGCAGTTTGCCAAGATCTAAGGTTGGCCACACCATAATTTACCTGTCTCATGCCAGGTAAATGCCCCTTGCATCAGATTAGGTATTTCATCTCATGTATCTCCATGCTCTTTGGGTGCTATAACCATTTATGAACCAGAAATATACATGCCATCAATTTTATTACAGATATTTTTAATGAACTTTACAGGAATTAATTTTACCCAAAGCTTTGGTCAACGGGACAAAGCTTATGGCTCTATGAGTATCTCTTTATAAGAGTAACACTGAAGATTTGACATCACCAATTTTTGCCCCATCACACTTTTTTTTTTCATTTTTCATTAATTTAGATTTCTCTTTTTATTTTTTTTTTTTTGCTTAGTTAGTCCAACTTTTTTTTTCTCTTCTTTGCCATTTCAGGCATTTCTTAAGTTGTAAACATCTTGAAAACTGTGTGGCTAAATTTTCTTGCTGTAAAACGACAAATCATGAACATACACCAAAGGTATCATACTTAGTGCAGAGGAACAAGAATTCAATAAAAGTATTTGCCATATTCCAACCTAGACTGCACTGAGAAGAGCAGTCAGAGTTGAAAAATAGATGACAGCTTCTTTAAGTATCATTACTACCCATTTTAAAGACCAATTTTCCAGATTGTCTCCAGATGGTAGAATTTTAAAGCCAATTTACCTATTTGATTCACTGAGAGTTTTGGTTTTCATGAGAAAGCTCTAGTATTTGTAAAATTGCAAGCTGCTTCCAGTGGGAATAGTAAAAGAAATGCATCTTTATTTAAATTGGTATCATGTTAGATAATTATGGCCTAATCTTGTAACTGTCTCTGCATTAATGGATCCTGAAGTGTTGCTAGTAGTTCTTGGTCCTCATCCATTTTTTGTGGCCCTTTATTTCACATAAAATATTAGCAGTGATTTTCTCAACCTGTTTTGAATGTATGGGTTTTTTTAATACAAGGATTTTTTTCTATTATTAAATAAAATAAATATCACTGTTTCATATAAAGTTTCAACAGTACCCTAATCCCATCCAGAGAGAGAATATCTGTGTGACAAGCCCAGACTTCAAAAATAAAGCTGTGGCTGTTCTTTAAAATCATCTCTTCTATGAGACACAGAGAGATTTTCATGATAACACTGAGATCTACCTTATGGTCCCTTGTCTTAAGAATAAATATCAGAATATAATAAAAATACAAATAGGTAAAGATCTGGGGATATATCTATAGAAAACATAAGCTGTCTGGAGGATAGAATCATCAAGGTTGGAAGAGACCTTTAAGATCATCCAGTCCAACCATCTACCTACCCAGCACTGCCACTGTAACCCCTAAACCACCAAACCATGTCACCCAGCACCATATCCAGATGCCTTTTACACACCTCCAGGGATGGTGACTCCATCACCTCCCTGGACAACCTATTCCAATGCCTGACTACCCAAACAGAGAAACTTTTTTTCTAATATCTAATCTGAATTTTCCCTGTCTCAATTTAAGGCCATTTTTTCTGGTCCTTTCACTGAAGGCACAGCAGAAGAGATGGGCCCCCACCTCACTGCAACTTCCTTCAGGGAGTTCTAGAGAGGAATGGGTTTCCCCTAAGCCTCCTCTTCTCAAGACTAAACAAACCCAGTTCCCTCAGCTGCTTCTATTAAGACAAGTTTTCTAAATCCTTCACCATCCTTGCTGCCCTTGCTGGACACACTCCAATACCTCAATGAACTTTAAAGTAAAGGGCCCAAGACTGACCACAGCACTTCCTGAGGTGCATTTGCCTTAGGGCAGGTTCAGAATGGTTCCACCAGTCAATCTCTTCCTTATATTCCTACTGTTAACCTTTCCATCTCCTCTTTGAGTTGTACCAGCAAGCAGAGCAGATCATTGACCTGCTCTCACCTCACACAGGTGTTATCTGTCACCCTCTGATGCCAGTGCCAGGCTTTCCCCTCCCTGCAGCCCCATACCTGGACCCCTGTATGTTTCCACAGCAGATCCATTTGTATTGCCACGTCCTTCTTGGCACACACAGAGATCCATTTGTATTGCCACGTCCTTCTTGGCACACACAGAGTGTTTAGCAGCCTCCTGTGTGAAAACCCCTTCTGAACACTGCACTTGAACTGGTGGGAAGGATACCACAGCTTCCTGCCCCCCCTGCTTCCCCCAACTGCTGTGCCCACGCTGCCCACTCAGTTGGATGCATTCCCAGTGGCACACGCTCCCTGGAGCTGTTTAAATCTCCTGTGATGCTCCTTTCCCCACCCTCTCCTCACATGGTTGGCTGACATAAAATCCCTGGTCTGGACAGGGCTCTGGGCTGTTCCCTAAGCACAGGAACCCCCCTGTTCAGCCTGATCTAAAACTCAACCCCCGACTTATGTCAGTCTCCACCTCCTTCCTAAAATCTAATCTAAATCTCTCCTCTTTTAGTTTGAAATTGGTCCCCTTGTCCTACCACTATCTGCTCATGTAAAAAGTAGCACACTCTCTTTTTCACAAGCATCCTTTATGTATTGTATGGCTGCAATCTACATTTGCACCACAGCCTTCTGGAAACTTCTAGAAACTTCAAAAGCATGTTGTGCATGATCAAGAAGAGAGGAGGATATTTATCGAGACATTTACAGTCTTTCAGAGGATATTTACAGGGAGAGAGTGGGTGAAACTATCTGAGAAACAGATGATGGGATCAGAAGATCCCAGAACCACCTGGATGGAAGAGAACATGGGATGTCCCCAGTCCCAGCCCTGCCACGAGCAGGTCTGGTCATTTAGCACAGGGAGCATTCGGACATTCTCTGCCCAACTCCAAGGACAGAGTTACTCAGGCTCCTGATCTAACCCCTTTCCTTTTCAGAGTCTTAGTAAAACAGGGGAATCTGGTGCAGGTGCCAGTTTGCCTTCGCAAGGTGTGACAAAAACAAGGAAAAAGCAAACACAAAAGAGTGGCAGCATCAAACAGTATGGGATGGGTGTGTGTTTATAGAGCATAAAAATCCTTTTTGTTTGCCAGGGTTGCCAGATTTCAGCATTTTTAGGGTCCATAATTCTAGTGATGTCCAGAGTCAGAAGCAAAGTAGGGCTGTCAGCAGCATAACAAAGCATGGCCCCAACAGGAGCAACAGGACACCCTGCAGCAAAGCATGATCCTTATTTCACCCAGGCATTTCCTGCTGGAAAATCAAAGCAAACTGAAACACCTTTGCTTTGGAAGGCACCATCTCATCCTTTCCCTAATGAAATCCTACCAAGGCACAAACACAATCTTTTGATCTGAAATACACAAAATGCTTCTGAGTATTAAAATAGGCTTCTTGGAAACCTTCTCATCTACAGGAACTCCAGATATCATTTGTGAGATTTTAATACTATTCTACCAGGGGAAAAGGTTCTGCTTAAGCAGGTCCATAAGGATGGGTGCAAGGAAGAAAATGCACCTGGGTGAGAGAGAGCAAAATGAATAGGAGGAAATCCTACAAAACAGTTCATCCATCTTTTTGGCTCTTTTTTGCCTGCAGCAGTAATGCAATGCAAAAGCCATATGTGCTGTACAACCTGCCAAGTATGAAATCATCACAGCACATCCTCTCTGCCACCAAGATGCAAGAAGAGATAAATTTCTTGAAGAATAAAATGCGATACCCTTGACAAATATGGTGGCAAGAGTATTGCATTTTTTCTCTTTAAGAATGCACTCTTTAAGTGCATTCTTCATGAACAAGAAAGAAAGAGAGAAAAAAAGAGAGAAAGAAAGAGAGAGAGAAAGGGAGAAAGGGAGAAAAGAAAGAAAGAAAGAAAGAAAGAAAGAAAGAAAGAAAGAAAGAAAGAAAGAAAGAAAGAAAGAAAAGAAAAGAAAGAAAAGAAAGAAAGAGTATGTCTTATACTAAAGATCTGGTGGTCATTAATAACCTGAGGCCAGCCCAAATCTGCTGGCCTTGGGACATGTGGTATCGAAGACCCTTGTCGCGGTTTGAGCTGAGTATATGACACCAGTGTTTGAGACAGAAAGCAGAGATTGCCTCTGTGGAAGAGGAGAAACACTAACTCAGAGACAGAAAGCTATCAAAGAGAAGTTAGAAAGTTATAGAAAGAGAAAAACAGATTAGAAGTAAAACTCATTCTGCACTACATGAGGTTTTCTGTCCCCTGAGAGCATAAAAGGGAATATTCTACACCACATTTGAGGATGCAACTGCTTAAATATATCTTCTAAAGTGGTATTCCAAGACTAGATCCCCATTTCCTGATGTTTACTGCAGCACTGCATTCGCCAGTGCTGTAGCTGGCATCACTGCAACTTGTCTCCCTTTACACCCTATTCCTTGACAAAAGCCATTATGGCTTACTTTTTTTTTTTTTTTTTTTTTTTTTTTTTTTTTTTTTTTTTTTTTTTAACATTTATTGAAAGAGAAAATACCCATTTTTTCCCCCAAAAGCCTTTCCCTTATCTGGAGAAAAATTTCAGACCCATAGAAGACAAATTTTTTAAAAATTTATAAGTATTGTCAGCCCTATCAGCCAAGGGAAAGCCATAAGGCATTTCAATTAGTGAGTGTGGTTTCACTACTGGCAGGAGTTCCTTATAACAGAAAGATAATTATGTGAATTCTGTTAAAGTGCCCTCCTCTGTAGAACAAATTGCTATGACCAAAGTAATTGCTCAAGATGAGAATTACTTTGGTCATAGCAAAAGTAATTGAGAATCCCACCACATGTGGCACAGAGTTTGTGGCAGCTGGTGGTACCAGCAGAGTCAACACACATGTGACAAACATCTTTAACTCCAGGCATCTGGCATCCATCACCCCCATGTGGGAGGAGCACAGGGATAAGCACAAGCCCTGAATTCCTGCCCTCCAGCTTGGCTACGCAGCACCAGGAGCTGGGGACTTGCAGGCACAGAGAAAAAAGATCTTCATCCACAACTCTCCAGGTCTATGTGGGTCTCTTCATCTACCCTATCTCCACTTATTTTGAGAGAGTAAGCAAGATTTGGGTTTGTTTCAGCTCTTTTAGACTGAACCACATGCAATCGTATTTTTTTTTTTGTTTTCTTTTTCTTGAAGGCTTGAGCCAAAACCAGTTGAAGTCAATTGAAAGACAACCAGTAACTTCAATGCTTTTTGGCTCCAGCCCTAAATACACACCACATGCCAGACATGATGACTGATTCTATATCTGTCTCTAGGAAGCACTTAAAAATTGAAATTCAACGAGGGAAGAGAGCAAGTCAGTGTATGTATGTTCAACTGACTTTAATAAATTTCAGAAGCAGCACACATGCCAGGAGTTGTTTTCAATCAATAAATAACACAGAGGTTGAATTGTTTACCTGCCACCTCTTTACTTCCCCCCAGCAGACGTGGAATTATCTTTTAGCTGCAAGGCTACTTGCAAACTAGAAGTTACATTTACAGAAACATCTATTTGCCAGCCTTTTATTTTTTCCCTTTATTTCCATTATAAGCAGTAGCAATATTTGACACCCACAAGGACCATTCTCAGCAAGACACTGTATATCACTCCATGGAAATACATAAATGACAAATTATCCCCAATAGCATTGTGTCTCTGCTGACCTGCTCAAGGTTTAAAGGCAGCTGCCAATTAAATGCCATGGCTACTGACCTGTTAAAGGCTTAGGCCGAGTTGTGTTTATAAGCAGCAAAGGAAATTGTATGTAATGGTATTTTGTGGAGGTCTTTCTCTAATGAATTTGAGTAGTAGTCATTCATTTCACTTCTCTGATTAAAATTATCTATCAATCTCTCACATATTATTACCTAACAGGCTGAATTCTGACTTGCCTACTCTAAAACAAGAATGTTGCTTCCCTTCCGCATTTCACGCCACAAAACATTTTGCCAGAGACTGAGAAAGTAGAAAGATACCACTTGCCCTGAGTCTACAAAAACTAAATATTTGTTAGCAAAATTTTCAACTTTCACCTTTTAGCTTTTTGGGGTTTTTTTCTTTTTTCTTTTTGTTTCTTTTAAGTACAGACCCTTATTTTAACTCTTGAGGGTATTGTATTTTTATTAAGTGCAATAGCATTGCCTTCCCCTGGGAGCAGACATATAGCCTAGCCAGTCTTCAGGATTTAAGACCATCTCACACTTAACTCTCAAGAAATGAAAGATCAATGCTCAAATTAGACATGCCACAAAGCTTCCCTCTCCTTCCACAAAAGCCCTCTTAATTTAAAATAATCTCTCCTTGCCTCAGCTGTTCAACTATAGCAGAACAATCCAATGAGAACAATTAGGCCTGTAGAAATAATAAAACTCTCAAGTTTTCTAGAATAAGCAGGTTTAGGAGGCAATACCCATCTCAAAGCAAGGATGAATTACAATTCAGACCCAGAACAGAACAGCCTGATAAAGCTATAATTCTGTGTTGCGCACATCATTAATAAGCCTTTATGATTTGCTGCAAACCCAGCATCATAAAGATGTATTTAACCTTCCATCCACCTAAAAGAAAGCTCCTTCCACATCAGACAAGATCACACAACCACATTCTCAGCCCTTAGCATTCCTATACGTTTCCCTTAACACTCAAGAGACATGAGCAATGGCATTTTCAAACCAACTTAGTGCCAGAAAACTGTCTGTTGTAATTCCAGTTAAGAGGAACTTTCCAAGTGATTTCCAAAGCAGAAAAAAACCCCAAAATTTTGTGCACTTTGAAAGAAAAAAATCTAGTTACATATATGTAAGGGTGTTTTGTTGTTTTGGGGTTGGAGGTTTTTTTACGTTTCCTATTCAACTCCAAATATAATTGGAATTATGATGTGTAACCAATTTTTTAAAATAATATAATCCATATGTCACATAATTCATTAACATAATTCACAGAAATCTCAAGGGCTACAGACAGCTGTTTTCTGATCCATATTCCTACCAGGCTTATTAAATAAATACAGTGATAAAATTCACAAGCCAGTTTTTCATATCATGTATATGGAAAAGAAAAATTCATACAGAATCACTAGGTTGGAAGAGACCTTTAAGATCCTCAAGTCCAACCCATTCCCTAAAACCACCTCAACTAAACCATGGCACTGAGTGCCGCATCCAGTCTTCTTTTAAACACATCCAGGGATGGTGACTGCACCACCTCCCTGGGCAGATGATTCCAGCACTTTATCACTCTTTCAGTGAAAAACTTTTTCCACACATCCAACATAAATTTCCCTTTGGCACAGATGAAGACTGTGTCCTCTTGTTCTGTCTGTGGATGCCTGGAAAAAGAGACCAACCCCACCTGACTACAGCCACCTTTCAGGAAGTTGTAGAGAGCGATAAGGTCATCTCTGAGACTCCTTTCCTCCAGGCTAAACACCCCCAGCTCCCTCAGTCATTCCTCACAGGGGCTGTGTTCCAAGACCCTCACCAGCCTCATTGTTGCCTCCTCTGGACATGCTCCAGCATCTCAACATCCTTCCTAAACTGAGGGGCCCAGAACTGGACACAGAACTCAAGGCGTGGCCTCACCATTGTTGAGTACAGGGGAAGAGTGACCTCCCTGCTCCTGCTGGCCACACCATTCCTGACACAGGCCAGGATGCCCTTGGCCACCAGGGCACACTGCTGGCACATGCCCAGCCGGCTGTCAACCACTACCCCCAGGTCCCTTTCTGCCTGGGCACTGTCCGGGCACTCTGTTCCAGCCTGTAGCACTGCAGGGGGTGGTGTGGCCAAAATGCAGGACTTGGCACCTGGATTTATTAAACTTCATCCTATTGGACTCTGCCCATCCATCCAACCATTCCAGGTCTCTCTGCAGAGCCCTCCCACCCTCCAAAAGATCAACATACACTCCCAGCTTAGGGTCATCTGTAAATTTATTAAAGATAGACTCAATACCCTCATACATGTCATCAAAAAAAAAAAAAACACAAAACAGAACTGGCCCCAGCACAGATCCCATGAGTGACTGGCCACCAAACGTATTTGATTGTTTAAGATAAAGCATGATTATTAGTCATGTTTATTGAACCACTTACTATAACCAGCTGAGGGACAAACTAGGTCCTCCTCCTATATGTACCCCCAACCAAAACTTTTACATCTAAAGAGGAAATGGTCTTAGAACCAATGTGCCTTAAAAAACTGAGAAAGAGATTGAGTAATTTAGGATGACTGGGACAAAGACACAGATTTAGGCAGACGGTGAAAATGGGAAGAAAAAAATAAAGTAGACCAAGGACCATTTTCTGACAGTCCACAAACTGTCTTCTAAAAGAAAATAAAAATTCAAACACCAAAATCACCTAGGCCTTCACAAAATGTCAGTATTTAATTTTAGAATTATTTCTGTGACCCAAAGACTTTTTTGATATGGTTTGAGACTGGTCCAAAGCCAGGCACCCACAAGAGTCGCTCACTCACTCTCCCCTGCCACAGCTGGGCAGAGGAGGGAAAGAAAATCAACAAACACTTAATGAGTGAGATGAGGACTGGGAAAAATATTTCAAGGGCAAAGAAGGCTCAACTTAAATCGCAAAGTGAATTTTATTACTAACAGAATCACAGGACAATGAGAAGTAAAATAAGCCCTTTAAAACACCTTTCTCCCACCCCTACCCCCCAACCCTCCCTCCTTCCCACTGACAGCACATGGAGATGGGCCATGGGGGTTTGGTCAGCTCATCCCCGAGATTTTCTTCTGCTGCCCTGGGAGAGGAATCCTTCCCCTGTGAGGCCGTAGGGGAGACAGTTCTCATGACCTTCCCTGGCCTGGGTTCCCTCTCACGAGCAGCAGCCACCCCGGCCTTGCTGCAAGGTGAGTCCCTCCCTCGGGCAGCCATTCCTCCCAGAGCCGCTGTGGCATGGCTCTCTCTTCCCACAGGGTGCAGCGCTCCAAGGCCAGGCTGCTCCAGCCTGGAAGCTGGGCCCTCTCTCTCCACCGGCTCTCCCACTGGAGCAGAGCCTCCTCCAGGCTCTCCCACTCTGGCGAGGGCACCTCCCCCCGGGGCTGCGGGTGGATCTCGGCATTGCCCGTGCGTCCCCAGGGGCTGCAGGGGCGCGGCTGCTTCACCGTGGGCTCGGCAGGGCCTGCGGGGCGATCTCGGCTCTGGGGCCTGCAGCACCTCCTGCCCTTCCTTCTCCACTCACCTTGCTGTCCCCAGGTTGTCTTCCCTCACATGTTTTTTCCTCCTCTTCTCTGGCTAGGAGCAGAAACCTTGGAACATTGTTTTGATTTCCTTCTTAAATATGTCATCAGAGAGGCATTACCAATCTCTCTCCTTGGCCCAGTGTTGGCCAGCAGCATGTCCATCTTCAGAGTCAGCAGAGATTGGCTCTGCTGGACATGGTGGGAAACTTCCAGCAGCTTCTCACTGGAGAAATCTTTGTGGCCTTTCCTGGTACCAAAAACCAGGGCGTGCCAAAACAATACAATATTTTTCAGCCATTAGTCAAGTCATACAAAATTTTATCTGTTGGTTTCCCATGGGTTTAGAATCTTAAATGAAAGTTGCACATCTGGTTTCCTTTCTATCTCCTTTTTGCTAGGAGGGTCTAGTTATTTACACATTTTGGACCGAATTCAAATCTGTCTAGAGGGATACCCTTTTATGTAGTGCTGGGAGGCAAATTAATTCAGTGCCAACATCTGCAGAAGAAACAGGACACACTCAATCTGTGCTTGCCAACAGGTAGATCAGCAAGGTAAAGAAACCCTATAGTTGAAGGAAGGCTGAAAGAGTTTGCAGGCAGGTTCCAATCACATAAGATCTGAAACAGTTTTATTGACCTGGCACATACTGTGTTAACTAAAAGCAGTCACTTGGAAGGGTTGGCTTTGTTTGTACCATGAGACTGGGGATGGGGGATGGGGTATGGGAAGTCCCTGTGGAACAGAATATTTTCAAACCAAAAATGGCATATAAACAGCAGGAACTGGGTGTCTAGTCACATGAATCAAGAAAAAAAAATTATGTGAAAGCAAATGTCACTGATGGGAAGTTATCCAAATTCAAGTAATTTGTCAATTGACCCATTTTTTAGTCTTTTTCAAACAAGAAAATATATCTGTAAACATAGAGTACTACAAAGTTTTACTATATAAATATATATTCTTCCAAAAAAAAAAAAAAAAAGAATTTGTGTGTACGTTTGTGCTACTGCCCTAAAAGACACAATGTAAAAGCAAGGGACACTAGCAGAAAAAAAACAA
The DNA here is from genome assembly GCF_027477595.1 of Haemorhous mexicanus. Taxonomy (NCBI): domain Eukaryota; kingdom Metazoa; phylum Chordata; class Aves; order Passeriformes; family Fringillidae; genus Haemorhous; species Haemorhous mexicanus. The sequence continues at coordinate 11,688,099 of NC_082344.1, forward strand.
AATCACAAGTGCGCCACTTTACCCCTTGTTATTTATTATCACACAGAAGATGCCTTTCTTGCTGTTGTTGTGCAAGGATATTCCATTTTATTCACACCATTTCCATCATAGTTGTTCAGCAATTAAAAGCAAAGGGTTTTACTGTACATCGCTAGTGGTACTCCAGTATAAAAATCTCTTAACCTAGAGGTATTTCTCAGATCTTATTCTATCTGTTTTTCCCATGTAAGATAAGTGGGTGGAATTTCTGTCTATTCTATAGAAGACTGTTCAATGTCATTAACTGCTTTTTCATTAGAGAAAGGAATATCAAAGTCATGCACTCTCTCTCAAAGACTAGTGTGTATGTGCAAAGTACACATCTTATACTGGCCATTAGCTGAGACTATTCCACTTACAGTTAAAATAGTCTATTTTTCCTTCTTCCGTGGGTAATGGTGCATAGAATGAGTGTCTGAATCTTGAAATGGAACAATAGACTACTGATCTTTAAAAAAGTTTCCAGCAGAAAAAAAAAAAGGCACAGGGAAAGCAATTGTTAGCTACATCTTCCTTATGGACGAGAAGTCATCAGCTGAGTTTCTGTGCAAGTCAAAAGACTCAAGTTACAGCTTTAAAACAAAAAACAACCCCGAAGAAGCAGGGAAGGAGGAGGGGGGAAATGCAAAAAAAAAATGCACCATCACACAGAAACAAGGCAAAATGCAAAGAACACATCACTTTATCAGAGAAAAACTTCAATGAACATTTTATTCTGTTTATTATGTTGCTGATTCTTAGTACAGGACAGACTGCTCTAGCTGGTTAATTACAGTCCTACATTTATGTGTACGCTGTATTCAATCTACTCTTGAACTATTTTCCCCACCTCTGAGGGAGGGAGACTGTTCTCTCCCCCTCTCTTCTGAGATTTTTTCTGTATGCTAGCAAAAATGCCAAATATTTGCTGGGAGCCCTTTTCTGGTTTCAGTTCACAATGTTATAAACTGAAAAAAGAACAAGATCAAGACTGGGAATTAGCTACACCTGCAATTATAACAACTTTAGGGCATCCTGCTGTTATTTGACTTCTACAATGTTAATATCTGAGATGTATTACATTTGCATTCATTCTAGATGCTTTTCTAGATTAATCTTGTTCTCCTTGATACAATATTAAATCCCTGAACAGGGTCCTGTCAAAGTAACACATCTCACACCAAGCAGAAGTATCACAAATGAAGATGGTTACAAGGAAAGACTGAACTGTAATGAGCTCAAGCACTGTGTAAGAGCACAGTGCTAGAAAAGGGAATTGGAGTGCAAGCAGCTCTGTAAAATATTATTTTCCCCTTCCCTATTCCTATTGTTGAATATGGTTTTAAGAAGGGATTCATAGCACCTGATAAATGAAGCTTTATTTCCACACAACCTACACAGAGAAGTCATGATTCACCTTTGTCCTGGATGCCTAGAAATGGCGCAGCAATAGCAACCTCTCATCAATTCAGTCCATTGACAGTGACAGTGACCCCTCCCTTCCACCCTAAAGGTGGCACTACCTCCTGCAGCCCAGTCACCTACTCACAAACAAGCTGGGAAGCTGGTGCTTGGGAAAGCCAGTGCCTGGGAAAGCCTCTGAAAAGCAGCACTTTAACATCAAAACATGATGGGTCTTTCCCTAGAACTAAAAGTATGGGCAGCTGACCATTCGAGTGACCAGGATGCAAAGAATAAGATAAACTTGAGGCAAGGGCCATCAGAACAATAAGCAAGCTCTCCCAACACCATACAAAGGTGTGACACTCCTCACCTCATTAAGACACTTCTCAAACATGAAGGCACAAACTTTTCATGGGGGTTATCAGCAGACTGCAGTTGATGTAGTCCCAAGGTTATTAAGCACAGGCTATTAGCTCAGTCCTGCCTACCATGACAGAGAGAGCCCGCTGGGCATAATTGTTCTGAAAAAAAGCTTTTTTCCCCCACAGATTTTGTCTCTGTCAAAGACATCTGTTGCCCTTATCCTTGAAAGGTGGGCCTTAAGCACCAGGAATCTGCACAACTCCACACAGCCCAAATCTTAGCAAAGCGTTTTAACATATCTTGGTTTTTGGTTCTTCCTGAGAAAGACAGAAAGTCCCACTTTTCTGTAGGAAAGTGCCCTGTTAGGAAGCTGGGACAAAGCCATATGCTGCTTTATTGCATGGTGGAGCAGGGAATGGTGCTGATCATACAAACAGGCTGCTCAGCCAGGAAGTGGTGCCTACCAGACCCCACAGAAAATTAGCCAAGTGAAGCAAAATCGCAGGCTCTGCTTGCAATTTTATGGGTGAGTATTTTTTGTGTTTATTGCACTGGACCAAGTTC